>NC_090985.1:38421069-39046069 GCF_041146395.1 Eulemur rufifrons
TCCACAGTCAGGAATGAGAGTATAGGGCTGATCTTATACCTGATCAGCCCAGTGGAGAGGTCCATTCTTCACTGCTTCAGCTGCCATATAGCTTCCTGCCCTGTAGTGCTTCTGCAAAAGCAGGTTGAAGAGGAAGAAGAGAGAAACTCTCAGTCCATTTCATACAGGCAGCCTCTGCCACAGCATATTGGTTACAGGACTTTGTTGACAGAATCTTTGTATTTATACACACACACACACACACACACACACACACAGAGAGCCACTTTCCCTAAAATAGGATCAGTGTGTTACTTTGATGTGTTCCTCTCATAACTTAGTGATTTAAAATAACCCAAAATTTTCATCACACTGTCCTATGTGTCAGAGATCTGGGTTGCCTCAGCTGATTTCTCTGCTCTAAGTTTCCCAAGGCCAAAATCAAGGTCTCAGCAAGGCCGTGTTCCTTCCTAAAGGCTTTGCAGATGAATCCATCTCTAAGCTCATTTGGGTTGTTGGCCAAATTCAGCTCAGGACTGAGGTCACTGCTTTCCTTTGCTGGCTGCCAGCCAAGCTGGTGTTTTGCTTCTAGAGCCATATTAAATTCTTTCTCATACTTCCTGGAGAACTTTCTCCACCAACAGTGGATGGAGTTCCCCTTATGTATTGAATCTCTCCGATTGGCTTTTCCTCCATCTTCTTCCCCTTTTCAGCGCTCATTTAATTGGATTGGGCCCATTCAGATAACCCAGGATGATCTCTCTATTTTGAGGACAACTGATTAGTGATCTTCATTACATCTGCAAAGACCCTTCACAGCAGCATGTAGATTAGTGTTTGATGGGATAACCAAGGGACTGGAAGCTTACGGGGCTATATTTAGAACAGTTTTGCTTCCCACAGTCAGGTTGGCTGCTAGGAAGCACCGCAGCCTTCGTGAGACTTTACTGTGGTCAGCAGGGCCTCCTGAGCCCCCCGCTTCTGGAGAACACCCAGGCTTTGGTGATGTGCTCAGGATACCAGCTTCCCCTTTCTTTATTTCACATTTTTTTTTCAGCAGAGATATATCTATTTTCTTTATTGCTGGCTGTTTTCTATTAGGGCCACTCTGATGTATGGGACATCCATGAAATAATCTTGCAAGTCAGAGGGGTAGGGTTGGAAGGTTGAATTGTTGCTGTACTAGAAGGTCCTTTGTGCCCTCTATGCATTTGGTCATGCCTGCCCATCAACACTGCTCTCTAGGTCTAAGAGGGATGGGGGAGGAGTTGCATCACTCTTCCTTCCCACAAATGGGACCACTAGGCTTTTGATATACTAAGGAAACAACAAACACACACACACAACACTACATCAATAGACACACAAAGCTCCAAAAAAAAAAAAAAAAAAAGAACAAACTCCAAACCAGCCACATGAAAAAATGTATCCTATTTACTATTTTCTCCCCCAAAATTGTATGTGTGTGAGGGGAAGGGGAGTACCTGCTTACTTTTATCATGTACATAACTGAAAAAGGTCTTTCCAATGGTCCTTTCCCTCAGAAAAAAAGTCTCTTCCAGGAAGATTTCATAGCTCCACTGCTACAAAGAAAAGTAACTACTAATTTTTTTTTAAATAAAACTTTAGAAAATAATTATTTTGCCTCACTGGGAAGGTAACCACACATTTCTTGAGTACTACAATGTGCAGGAACTATGCCAAGTGATTTTTATGTGTTACTTCAGCTAAATTGCAAATTAAATATATGAGGCCCCCTGAAACTTTGAGCATTACCCACATGTTATGTTCTCATGAAGAAGTTTCCTGATCCCCTCTCCCATTTGAAATTTCAGCAGCCCTACAACCCAGAACACCCATCCTTTTCTCAACTTTGTATTTCTTTAAATAGTTTATATTAGCTTTGAATTGACCATAATAGTTTTGTTACAATTGTGTTTATTGTCTGTCCTTACTCTAGAATATATGCTTTCTGAAGGAAGAGGTTTTGTCTGTTCTGTTTGCTGTTCAGGACAGTGCCTGGCAAATATAGATGCTTAAGGAATAGCTTTTGAATGAAGAAATGAATAATCCTCACTGTAATCATCCCTAGGGCCTTGGCTCTATTTTTATACCTATTTTACAAATGTGGAAACTGAGGCTTAGCAAAATGGAGCAAGGTATCAGGAACCTCCCAGTAGCAGGAGGCAGAATCTAGTTGCATGATAGCGAAATGGTTATGGAGTTTGGAACGCCCACCACTGAGTAGGTTAGCAGCAGTAGAGTCTAATAATTACTCACATGGACTCAGGAGCCAGTCTTCTTCAGTTCAGTGCCTGGCTCTGCTGTTTGACCTCGGGCAAAGCACTTCACCTCTCTGTATCACCATTCCCCATCTGACAGTGGGAGATGATAATAGCAGTGCAATTACACCATAGGGTGTCTATGAGGATTAAATGAATTAATACAGGGACAGTGCTTAGAACAGTGTAGCAAGTGCTATTATAAATATTACAGATCATTATATTTTATTTTTTCTTTAACTTGGAACTCTTACGCACCTGGCTGTCATCCTCCACTTCTACACAGTGGTGTTTTGCATTTTCCAAATGTGTCCAAACCTTGACAATGTATTTGTTTACACATATATTTAGCTAATGTGCGTGGGTGTGTATGAAATTACCCATTATGCAAATGGCTTGGGTTTAGTAAGCAGAATATGCCTGGATATGGTTAATGGAAAATTGTTTTGTGTAACTTGGAAAACAGAAGAATCATAAAAGAATCCTCTGGAGAGACAATCTGATGAAGGTGTAACCAATACATTTGCAGATTTTTGTTTTTAAATAATAACCAGCCACTAATGGCCCAGAGAAGAACATTGATTTATCTGCAGCAAGGTGGGCTGTGTTTCTCTGCAACGTTGCCAGCTGTCGTCTTGGGTATTAAGCTGCTGTTTTTCAACCCAAGATCTGTCAATCCAGCTTTCAAGGAGGAAGCTTCAAAATAGTGAGGAGGCTTAGTCGTTTTCATGGATGGGATCCGGAAGATTTTTGTGTTTTGTTTGGTAGGCACCCTTTACGTTGTGCTGAGCTAGAATCTTGCCTGTTATGCACTGTGCAGTCAAATGCCTTGGCAGACTGGTGAGGCTCCGAAACTTTCAGAGAGAAGGCTCTTGGAGTTGGTCTTTCCTCAGGTGCCCTCTGGTGTCTCGGGCAGACGTGCCTTTGATCTCTGCAAATCTCCCTTCAGTCTGAACGTATTGGCTCCTCCATGCTGGCTGAGAACAGGCAGCATTATCCAGTGTAAGTAGATCTAGTGGAACAAATCCCTGAGGAAACTTTTAAAAAAATGCCTACAAGGTAATATCAAAACCAAATCTTTCCCCAGAATCTTCTTTTTCCAAGAAACTAAACTTGCTTGGTATACAGATGTCAGAGGATATTCTTAGTTAAGGCTAAATGGAAAAGTCTTCCATCTATTCATTCATTCATTCATTTACTTATGCGCTCTACAGAATTTATTGTGGACCCACTGCTAGGTGTTTTGCTAGGCAGCAGAGGGGCAAGGTGAGTATACAGCTATTAACTATGACAAAAATACTGTCATCATTATTTTCTTTATGAAAGCTGAGATTTAAAAGCAGACTCCTAAAAGAAGCTTCACGTCTCTATTCAACAAACCCACAATAAGCACATATCCAACACACCTACATTAACCCACATTTTGCTGGAAGTTGTGCTAAACATTAGGAGTATATGGATGTGATCCCCAAATCTTAATGAGAGGAGAGATTTATACCAACATAGACATAGTGTACATACTTAAAGCTATCTTCTAATGAGTCTGTTGTAATTCTAAGGTGCTCCCTCCCTCAGATGTCCAGCCCCAATCCCCAGGACTGTGAATAAGATGTGATATCACACTTGTGGTTATGTCACATATCATGGCAAAAGGGATGTTGCAGGTGTAGTTAAGGTTACTAAAGAGTTGACTTTGATTATCCTGTTGGACCCCAAACTTACTGGGAGCAAAAGAGGAAGTCACAGGGGAAGGCTTTGATCTAAGCAAGGTTTTCTGTGGCTGAGATGGAGAGAATTATGGAGCGAGGACCTAATAGCAGTCTCTAGATGGTGAGAGTGGTGTGTAGCTGTCAGTCAGCAAGAAAACAGGGACCACAATCCTGCAACCTAAGGAATTAAATTCTTCCAGCAGCCTAAATTGAGCTTTGAAGCAGATTCTTTCCCAGAGTCACCAGAGAAAAACCCAGTCCCCCTAACTTGGACATCAGCCTTGTGATTCTCTAAACAAAGAACCTGGTTGAACCTGCCTGGACTTCTGACCTTCAGACTGTGAGACTACAAATAGGAGTTCTTTTAAGCTGCTAAGTTTCTTGTTATTTATTGTGCAGCAATAACAAAATGAATATATCATCTTTGGTTTTCTGCATTTTTGTAGATAGCTTGTTGTTAAGATGTCTTAAAGCTTGAATGGATGCTGAGAGACTTATCTGGTTCTTTAAACTGATGATAAAATGACCTCCTTACATTTTTACAACCACATTTACAAAGTGCTTTTGCCTACAATTTTCTTATTTGATTTTCACAGCTTTTGAGGAGTCTGTATCTCCAGTTAAAGATGAAGAGATGTACTATGACGTGCGGACTGACCATCAGTACGTAGTAGGAGTGGGGTTTGAGTTCAGGCCCGGCTCTCCCACTCAACTTCGGCTCATCAGACAGCTGGCAGGTTACGCCACATACAGGCTATTTTTCTGTCTTGGTTTCTCTTTGTGATTCCTAACATCATCATCATTGTCATCAGTGTTGAGGACATTCTTTTTCTCCTCCTTGTTTACTAAATGCTCATAAACTGGATAATGATAGTTAAAACAAGTTTTTTTAAAAGTCAAAACATTCATTGAATACCTATCATGCATCATGAAATTTGCCATTCAACAGGGCAAATAAAATGACAAGTGTCCTCTTGGTTATGTACCATAGCACTAGATCTTAGAAATCCACCAAGAGTGTGCTCTTCCAATGCATATGAAATATATAAAAGAAATAGAAATAGACTCTTTCCTATGGCTAGCTTACACAATGACATAATCCAGCAATCTTTTATGTCACTCTATAATTTGTTTAAAATGTACGTATAACATGGTTTGCTTTTCTCTGTGAAAACGTTGTTTTGGGAATCATTTATATCTCCAGATTATTCTAGAAATTGGTTAGGGCAATTTAACTTGTGTTGGAGGGATTAGAATCTGACACAGCATAAGATAAATTTTCTGGTGTGTAATGCTACCAGTTTCCTCCCACCCCACCACCACTTAAGCATGGTGGTGCAGTGACAAGACTTGGGACAGCCAACAAAACCTGCACTCTCTCTGTCACACAAGTCTGTCTTGTGTCCCTTTGAATCACTCCAGCTGCCCAAGGACCCTGTCTGATTGAAAGCAAAGGCCAAGCCATTCCCAACATAGAGCAGAACACCCACTTCCCTGAGCCATGCTTCCTTGTTGTGTTTCCCTTTTGTCCTCAACCTCTCTCTTTCTCTCTCTCTCTCTCTCTCTTTTTTTTTTTAATTTTTTTTTCTAGGAGTCTTGAAGCATAGAAGGAAATAAAGTGCAAGAGTAAATTAAATTTGAAATTTGGCTTGAGCAGCTGTTCTTCCATCATCAATTTAATCAGACAATTTGGGGTTAATGTGGGAGGGCCTAATCCATCTTTTGGTTTCTGTTGCAATCTGCCCCTACACAAACTGTTGTCATGGGAATAGAATCATGTAGGGGTGACATCCCCTCCCTCCAGAACATCCTATGCATAGATGATGCTCTAAGGAGTTATGGAACGGCCTGAGAAAGGACGTTTTCTGACCAGGGTCATTTTTGGAAAGCCTGCTTATGAGGGCTTTAGGGGCTGCTATCTGTTGGGGCTTGTCTTGAAGACACGTTTTCATGGAAGGCCCACTGTTTGCATTTAGATTACAGCAATATGTGGTGTCGGTGAGGGAAAACTGCCCCTTCATAATCCCAGCTCAGCCATCACTCTGCGCATCATGGTTGGTAAGCTGCTGTCTCCTTGTCTGTATATCTGAGGACACCCTTGGTGTGTGGTCCCCGCAGCTGCTTTTTTGAGCCAGTTGGAATGGACATGGAGCCAGTAACTTCCCTTCTATTTGGTTGATGAGAAAAGCAAGGCCAGTCAACCAGAGACTCCTAGTTACAGAAGGAATCAATGATGGAAACAGAGAGAGAACCGAAGGGTGCTCAGTGTTTGGTATGCATGTGATGAGGAAAAAAAAGCACAAATCAAAAAAAAAAAAATCCATTATGCCTATTTCTCTTCTATCAAGAACAGATTTAAAAAAAATCAAAGTCCCATCTGCTCTGTGTCAACATGAGAGATCGTACATTGTGTTTTATCAAAGGCAGGTTTGCCATGGTGGTGGGGGTAGTATTTTTGAAACATGCTTGGAAACTCAGAGCAGCTGAAAACAGAGCTCGGCAGCTCTAGGCCCTCTCCTGCTGCCTGTGTTTGTGTTCCTCCAGCACTTGATGTTTTTAATTGATTCGTTTGACCAGAGGTCCTTGGAAAAAGACAAGCAGGTAAGGGCAGCCGCCTGGGCCTCTGGGACAAACACAGCGAAGGGCTCAAGGCTTTCAGCACAACAGGGGAGTTTTCTTGAGAGAATCTGTCCTCTGAGTGCACAGTAATGGCCACTCACCCTGCAATCTCAGGCATTCACATTCAAGGGCCGTTGCTAAATCTGTTCATGAGCTACGCTGGGGTACAGATCGAGATCTGGAGCCTCCTTTCTGTTCTCCTTCATTTGCTCTGCGGGGTCACCCTCAGTATTGACTGGTCACCTGGTAAGCACAGGCAGGCTTGCTCCTAATTGCTTGGCTTCCAGGCCAGAAGAGAAAAAGGCAGACAAAGCCACCTACCATGCACTCTGGCTGCTCTCCCTCCCTGCCATGACCAGTGTTTCCAATGTCCCTCCCACGCCGCTCTAGTTACTCTGAGGATAAAACATGGTGCTACGTTATGAGAAAAGAAAAAGGCTTCCATTCCATTCACAGCCTTCAATAGTTGCTTTTTGAATGCACATTACTGCTTGGTGGATCATACTGTTGCTCCTGAAAAACAATGCTAGCCTCTTCTTGAGCTAGAGGTAGTAAAAATAGTCCTGAAGGAGATCTCTGTTCAGGGAAGAATCATTGACTCCTTCAGTTGCATAAATTTAGAATGAACAGGTATCCATGAAGAGTAGCAGTGACTGAGAAGGGTACAACCTTGGTCAAGCTGTTAATCACTCAGATGACTGATGTGCAAAGCTCATCCCTGCGGAGAAGAAGGAGGACCAGTATGCAATAAGAGTCCAAGGACAAAAGGAAGCTAGGAAGATGAGCCAGGATAGAGACAAGGGTGGTCTAGCTGAAGCCTAGTGATAAAAAATAAAATAAAAAGGATCCTTCAAATAGTAGCTTAAGTAGGTGGCCCAGGCTCACAGAAGCACTCCTAAGTAGAGGGAGATGGGAGGAGTGGGTTTTGGCAAAGTAGTAGCTGAAGTTGCACCCAGGCACACTGGGTAATCTTTGGAGCCAAGTGGCTGGGCTTGTAGCTCAACATGGGGCTTCTATGTGCTCTCACCAATGACCTAGATCAAAAAGGTCATCTCAGTAGCAGTGGACATGCATCAACCATCAAGTTATGTAGGGCACAATATGGCAGCAAGAAGAAATGACAGTTGACAGATTAAACTGCAATTTTTTTTCTTTTCTTGCTATTTAGAAGCAGAAGCAAAATTACCTCTCCCTTTTGCCCCCTTTAGATGCAGTGGACATGCTGATACACTTCTACAGCAATTGCTGAGGAGACCTCAAGTCTTTGTCTTTTTGCTAATAGGCTAGGTGAATATTCTTTTGATTATTTGGAAAAATGAAAGAGCTGTAACCATATTTGGAAGTCACGTTGAAACAGGCAGATTTTATAGTTTCACCTCACATACTCTGAGCTTGAAAGTGAAATTTATAGCTGAATTTTTAAGAGTTATTTTAGGAATAACAATGCCATCTTTTGCCTTTTCTAATTGAAATCTCATCTTCCCTAGCCCCAAAATATTTTGTACTGGGGAAAGTGTATTCTGAGATATTTCTGACCCCAAAGGGAATAGATATGAAAATCGGAGTGAGCCAGGTCTTTCCAGGACATTTTTGTGGGGATTAGTTCCAAAAGCCTAGTTGTCATCTAAAGAATGTACTGACCATTGCTACATTCCTGGAATTCCTCAAGAGACTTAAGCTGGAGACCCTCCATCCACCAGAGATCACAGTTCTCATGGCAGAGCTAAGACCCAGTCTTCTGGGAGGAAAATAGCTGTGGGGATTAAAGGGACCCTCATTAAGTTTGCATTAGTGAAAGTGATTTAACTTGACGTTATATTAAATCAGGCCACCACTGCTAACTGGGTGTAGTGGAATGTTCCTTGGTGCTACTTTATGGCATTGGTGGGGCGGGGGATGGGTAGGGCAGTGGAGAGCTGAATAGTCCTCACTTCATTGTACAGTCAATGAACTCGGTGTGTTCACGTTGGAACTAAGGCTGCAGTGGGCTTGATGTGGTTCGGTAAATGTTTTCTGTGGGCTATAATTATTGGTTCTTCAGGAGAACAATGCCCTTTTTAATTATGATTTTCAATCCCTAGTGCTCAGTGTTAAGTGTTTATCAAGTGAAGGAAAGAATGAATGAATATTGATTATGCAATCAGGAGGCCTGGTTTCCAGTCCAAGCTACATGACATTGACTTTAGTTACTCTGATAGTGAGTCTTCACTTTTTTTTATCTTGCTGAATTGTGACGATCTATTTTACATGTCAGTTTCTCTAGACTACCCTTCTTAAGGAGAAGAGCTATATCCATGTCTTGTTTGGCTCAGTAGCTTAATGTTCAGCAACTGGCCACATTTGTTACAGTTTCCAGTAAGAACATGGACTCTGGGTCTAGATTGCCTGGGACTGTACCTTGATTCCTCAATTACCTAGCTGTGTGATCTCAGGCAAACTCTCTGTGTCTCAGAATAAAATTAGATAATGTTATCATATAACATAGATTTGTATGGGAGTTAAATGACTACTACATTTAAAATGCTTGGGACAGTGATATATGCTCAGCAAATATTAACAATGACTATTTTCCTTGTTATCATTGTTGATAATATACATTTGTCAATAGAAACACAAATGCTTTATCTCATTAAATCTGTTTTCTCACCTATAATATAGGGGCTATAATGTAATAACAATAACCTGAAGGACTGTTGTGAGGATCAAATGAGTCAAAATGAAACAGAAGGAATCAAAATGTCTTTTTGAACACCATCAAGGATATTGCATCTCTCTTGTACCATTATTTCTAATATTAACTACAGCATGGAAAGAAGTGATTTGCGTATATTTCCACGGTATGAATGAGGCAGGGCTGGGCTGGAATATTCTTGGTTCTTCTCTGAGAGCCCGAAGCACTGCTTAGCTGTGACGTAAACTGCTAAGGGCCTCTGGGATTATGGTGCTTTTTTCAGTATTTACACTAAGGTACAGCCACAGGTCCCTCAGCAAAGCACTATGCTTTCATCTAAGCTGCCCTGGTTTTACTGTCCTCATCCTCGACCCCCTTAGCCAAAAGTCTAAAAACTCTCAGAGCTGCCCTGGTTTTTGAGATGCTAGATATGAATAATCAACTCTTTATTTGCAGACTGGATGTTCTATGCATAGATTTTATCAGGCACTATTGAGAACCCAGAAGAGCCAGACAAAAGCATAGACCAGGAGTCAGAACACATGAAATGAAGGCATCATATTTACCATTAACAAATCCTGGTGCCCTGGGTAAGCCTCATGGATTTGGGATTCGGTTTCCATATCTACAAAGTAAAAGCAGTTAGATTATGCCTAAGATTACTGCCCTAGGAGTCAAGAGTCCTTTGTTCTAATGGTGCCTCTGCCGTTCTCTTGCACTGTAACTTTGACTTTGGTCCGATCACAGCTTCTTTTTGATCCATAGTGTCCTCATTTGCACAGAGTTGATTCCCCAGTCATTTTTTGTGCTCCTACTATGTCAGTCACTGCTCCATTTAATCACAACACTCACATACACACATTCACACAGACATATGCACACACTAATAAATGTCAATGCTCGTTGTGTGCAAAGACAGATAGCTCAGCTCTTGGTGTGCATTTTTTAATGTAACCTTTATAACAACTTTATGAGGAAGGTATTTTTGTCCTAATTTTACAGATGGGAAAACTATGAAGGCTACGAGAGTATAACCACATTACCCAGTGACCACCACTAGTCAGTGGTATAGCCAGGTTCCCAATGCAGTTAATCTGATTCCACATAACCATTATGCTATATGGTCACTTAAAGAACATTTCTCTTACCTGCATCATATCTGCCCAAGAGTAGCCTCACTTCTTTTTTATTAAAGTTACTCAGCTAGTGGACATGTGCGGAATGTTGATTCATAGGGTGCCTAGATTTTAACCTGAGATGTAACACGAGATAGCTGGATCCGCAGCGAGTTGGAAGACTGCCCTTGTTCAGTGGAGAGGCTGTCACTGAATCCAGCAGCTGCCTGAAGGGTTCTGTCCTTTTCTTTATTGACATTTTAAACAATAGCATGAATGAGGGCACGAACTGGGCAAATTCACCATGACATGATTTTGGAATGGCTGGCAAAGAGACAGAGTGACAGAATCAAAATGGGAAAAGGTGTGCCCTGCTAAGCACTTTATATGCATTATTGCGTTTTAAACTCCACAACTCTGAGTAGGACTGATTATCTCCATTTATGCATGAAGAGACCCAAGCTTAGGGAGGTGACCATTCAAAGATGACACAGCCTGTGAGTTGCCTTTTACCCCCCACAAATAAACATTTTTTAAAGTTTGGAATAATTTTATATTTATAGAAAACTTGCAAAGATGCACAGCATCCTGGCATTCTGGTAAAATCCTCACTCGGTTTGCTCTATTGTTAGCATCTTATGGTAGTAGACTTGTTATCATTTACTAACCTCCAGCTTTTATCTGAATTTTAATACACTTTTTTCCATTAATGCCCTTATGTTAGGTTTTTAGGGCTGCCATAATGAAATACCACAGATTGGTTGGCTTAAAACTATAGAAATTGATTCTCTCACAATTCTAGAGGCCAGAAGTCCAAAATTAAGGTTCCTGAGATACCTCTAAAGACCCTAGAGAGGAATTTTGCATTTCTCCTGGCTCCTGGTGGCTGTCAGTAATCCTTGGTGTTCCTTGGTTTATGGACACATCATTCCAATCACTACTTCCAGCTTCCCTCGGTGTTCTTCCCTGTGCTTGTGTCTCTGTGTACAAATTTCCCTCTTCTTATAAGGACACCAATCATGTTGATTTTCCAGCCCACTGGAATCCAGTGTGACCTCATCCTAACTTGATTATATCTGCAAAGACCCTACTTTAAAATAAGGTCACAGTCACAGGTTCTTGGTGTATATATATTTTTGGGGCCGCGGGGGAGAGAAACACTATTCAACCCAGTACAATCCTCTCTCTATTTCAGCAGCCAATCCAGGGTATCACATTGCATTTATTTCTTATGTCTTCTCATTTTCCTCTGGTCTATTATAGTTTCTTAGTCCTTCCTTACTCTTCACAATGTTGACCATCTTAGGGAGTACTGGCCAGCTATCCTGGGGCTGTCTGGGTTTGTCTAATGTTTCCCTTATGCTCGAGCCCAGATTCTAGTTACTGAGCTATAGAAATGAGACATTCCTGAGAACCAGCTCTTGGCTCACTCTTTTGCCTCTCTGCTTGGTGCCTTGCATAACACTGGGCCTATAGGTAGAGGCTCAATAAATGCCTGATAAATTGATAGATGAAGGACTTGCTGCCTTCCTGCCTCATCCCAACTACACTTCCCCATACATGGAACTGCAGCCTGCCCTCTCTCACATATATGACAAACTTATTCACATTGCTATTGTTAATTTCCATTATCTGTGATCCTACAATACATAAAGTGCCACTACGAGCACAGAGTTGGACATGACCCCTGCCTCATGGGCTTGACAATGGCAAGAAAGCAGAGATCATCTGCAGGAATTGAGCTGCACACAAAGGTTCCTTAGTGTGTCAGGGCCTAGGTGAATTGACAAGAGAAAAGACTAGAACTTGTTCTTCTTTTGCAATAGATTATGTGGATTCAAATCCTTCATTGAATATTAATGATGATAAAACAAACAAGACCCTCTTATTAAACATACCTCAGCCTTCAATTCAATTTAGTAGTGAAGGGAACGTATAAATAAGTGGATTAAAATTCTGGAATTCAAGCCTAGTTATGTATTTGTTTGCTTTTTTGGTTTATTTATATATTTACTAATATATTAATGTATTTACCCTGGGAGTGGGTAGGCTGTTGCATGATGGGCTAAAAGAAAGAGTACATCATTTGGAATTAGCAGGGCTTCTTATAAGTCTGAGGTCTCCTAAGTTATCAGTTATCCCTAAAGCTAAGACTCAATTTCCCCAGCTTTAATATCAGGAAGGTGCATCTCCTTGCAGTGCTGTTTTTGCCTGCTTGGCATTTATTTCCCCTTCCTTGATCTCTCTACAGGACACCACTCACCCCCACTGGGTGCAGCCTTTGTTCCAAGTGTCCTAGGCTCCCCAAGCCAAAGAGTGGACATATATCACAAGCAAGCCCTGTTGAACTTCCTGTCTTGGGAATTTGAATCTCAAGGGATGTACTAATGGCGGAAGTGACAAGCAAATTCATTCTGGAAGAGGCATTACAAAGAGGCTCTCCATTGGTTCCTGCTACCCAGAACCCTTGGAAAGACTTCTGTTTATTTTTTTCACAAGTTAGGCTCTTCATCCTTTTCTTATATTTTGTGAGTCTCCCCCTACTCTCCCCACAATCATTTTATCTCTTTATGAAAGCTGGAGTTGGTCTCTATTACTTGTGGCCAAGAACCCTGATGGGCATCCCTTTGCTTCCTCACAGCTTTGCCTCATTCCAGGAGCTAGAGATAATTCCTTCCTCCTCTTAATTCCCATATTAATTTATTCGTCTCTTCCTGAGAGCCTATATAGCTTTTTCCCTCACATCCTGTTATTTTCTGTACTAATGTTGTCTAGGCATAAAGAGACAGTTTAGCCGAGTGGTAGCTTTGGCTGAATTGAGTCCCCTGCCTAAATTCTTATACGGAAGTCCTAACTCCCAGTACCTCAGAATGTGACTGACTGTATTTGGGGATAGGGTCTTTAAAGAGGTCATTGAGGTTAAATGAGATGGTTGGAGTGGGCCCTAATCCAAAATTCCTGGTGTTCTTCTAAGAAGAGAAGATTAGGACACAGACACATACAGAGAGAAGACCATATGAAAATATCAGAGGACGACAGCCATCAACAAGCCAAGGAGAGAGGCCTTAGAAGAAACCAACCCTACTGACACCTCGATCTCAGACTTCCAGCCTCCAGAACTGTGAGGAAATAAATGTCTGTTGTTTAGGCCACCCAGTTTGTGGTGTCTTATTATGGTAGACCAGGAAACTAATGCAGTGACCAAGGATGCAGACTCTGGGGTAAGACTACTTGCTTCAAATATACCTGTGGCCACGGATGACTTATTTAACCACTCGCTGCTAACATTTTTTGGTGGTGTGGGGAGTGCGTGGAGGAAGACACAGAGGGTGTGCTTTGATACTTTGTCAAGGCCAAGAGGCAGTGAGACGAAGAGATAAGAAAAGTAGAGTTTCTCCTCCAAATTGCTGTTACCTCAAGTCATTTCTCGTCTGGAGGAAGCAGAGGGGACAGTCATGTTTTGCTAGTGGAATTTCCTCTTCATGGACAGAAACATGGAAAGGCAAGAGAAAGACATCCCGCTCCTTTTTTTCATTTTATTATTTATTTGTTTATTTTTTTTAATTTTTTTATTTCAGTATATTATAGGAGTACAAATGCTTAGGTTATGTGTATTGCCTTTGCCCTACCCGAGTCAGAGAATCAAGTGAGTCCATCCCGCAGATAGTGCGCACCACACCCATTAGGTGTGCATATACCCATCCCCTCCTCCCCCCTCCCATCTGCCTGACACCCGATGAATGTTACTACTATATGTGCACTTAAGTGTTGATCAGCTAATACCAATTTGATGGTGAGTACATGTGGTGCTTGCTTTTCCATTCTTGTGATACTTCACTTAGCATGGGCTCCAGCTCCATCCAGGATAATATAAGAGGTGCTAGATCACCATTGTTTTTTGTGGCTGAGTAGAACTCCATGGTATACATATACCACATTTCATTAATCCACTCATGTATTGAGGGGCACTTGGGTTGTTTCCACATCTTTGCAATTGTGAATTGTGCTGCTATAAACATTCTTTAGTCCATTTTGTTTTTTGCTACAACAGAATACCTGAGGCTGGGTAATTTATAAAGAAAAGAGGTTCATTTGGCTCACAATTCTGATGGCTGGAAAGTCCAAGATCAGATCACCATACATCTGGTGATGGCCCCTCTCATGGCAGAAGGCAGAAGGGGAGCTCCTGGGCAAAGAGATCACAGGGCAACAGAGGAGGCAAGGGAAAGAAACACAAGAAGCAAGACTCTTTTTAACAACCTACTCTCTGGGGAACTAATCCATTCCAGAATTAATGCATTCCAAAGACAGCAGAAACTCACCCCTGCTGCAGGGCACTAATCCATTCATGAGGGTTCTGCTTTTATGGTGCAAACCTCCCACTAGGCTCCACCTCCAGATACTGCCACACTGGGCATCAAATTTCAACGTGAGTTTTGGTGGAAATAAACTTCACCCAAACCATAGCACCCTCCTAACAAGGTAATGGTTAAGAATAAAAGACAAATAGTTAAGAACAATGAAGAAGTTCCATTTGTGTGCTTTGGACAAGTCACCTACCCTCCCTATGCTCCTGTTTCCTAATCTCTCAGATGGGGATAATGATACCTGCAACTCACAGCAACGGTTGGGAATAGAACATGGGAAAAAATGAACCTAGTCTATGAAAAGTTCTCCATTGGTGTACAAATTTCTTTGAGGCAGGTGCCCTGACTATATTACTCACTTTTTATTCCCACCTTGTAATTCAGGGCCAAATATGTGGCAGGAATTCTGCTTACATTTTTTGGATGCGTAAGTGACAGCTGTTATTATTAAGGGAGAGAGTAAACAGATGGGCGATTGCTCAGAGCCCGGGTTGCTGTCTGTGGGTTTTATGTCTTAGCCCCAGGCTAGTGTGCAGGATGGCAGAGTACGATTCAGGGTTTAGGAGGGAGCATACACTAAAAATGACGATAAAAAAGGAATACATAGTTTTCTAAATATAGATTTTCTGCTTGAATGTTCACCTCTGCGGGGAGTAGAGAATTTGTAAACTAATTACAATGAATCTGTCATAAATGTAGAGTGTATCTATTGGGTCACCTCCCTAACTGGTCCCCCCTCTACCCACACTCCCCACCCCCTAACACACACACACTCTCATCTGCCACAGCATAGCTGAGACAATTTTGGTAAAACACAAACCTGTATGAATAATTCCTCTGCTGAAATTTACTCATTGTCTTCTTGTTTCCTATGAGGCAAAATTCAAAGTCCTTAGCCCCACATATAAAACCTTTACATTAGGCTCCCTGCCCACTTGTTTGTCTCATTTCCTGCCCCTGCCTCCACCCTCAGAATTGGAGAACTATAGGCTTTGCCTTCTGCCGGGATTTCCCTTTTATGATGGGACTGCCTGGCAAATGCCTGCTCTCCTTCCTCACTCAGCTCCAGGCACTGCACCCTTAGGTACAGATGGGAGTTATTCTAGAGGGTGTTGGTCCCCTTCTATCCAAGCCCCATTGTACCAGAGTGTCCTTATTTAGTTATGAACTGGTCTCTCACATCGAACCCAGAGTTTCTCTGGAGCAGGGTCCGCCATCTTCATCTTTGTACCTGTAAGTTCCAGCAAATCTGATGAAAGAGTGAATGACTGTCTTACAGCTGCCATTAATAAAGGCTTACTTTGTGCCAAGCGCTGTGGTAAACAGTTTACACTCATATCTCATTTAGATGCCTGATACAGAGAAACCAAGGCTAAGAGAATGAAGTAACTTGCCCAGAGCCTTTCAGTGATTAAATGGCAATGGGGACTTGGACTCAGCAACTGACCCTATCATTTATCAAACATTTAATGGGTGTGGACTGTGTTCAGGACGAATCATTGCGGTGTTTGTTGGTTCTAGCTCATAATGTTTCAAAATACCCTCTTTTTAAATAATGGGACCCAGGGAGGAGGGATGATATCTTCATTCAAAAAAGTCACTAACACAGTCAAAGGCAGTGAAGAGGAAGGGGAGGAGGCTTCTGTGCATTCATTTCCCCAAAGGTGGGAAAGGAGGGTGCTTAGCATTCCCAGAAGGGCTCTGGACAATAAAAAGAAGCACTTTGATCTGGGACGTCTGGAATGTGTGAATAAGGTGGACTAGGTTTTATCTCTGATGCTTTATTGCCCACTTTTCCATGTTCCAGAGCCCAAATTTTGTAAGTCAATGGGAAGTTTTGCTCTAAACACCCTTCCCACCTACAAACACATTTTTGATCATAGCAACCAATGCTCAGTAGCACAGCTATCCCAAATCCACTCCCCCACTCCCCTTTGCACGGGCTGCTACCCTTGTCTGGAAGCCCCTTTCACTCTTGTCCCCCAAGCTAACTGCTCATATCCTTCAAGTTCAGCTCATGGGTCTCCTCCTCCAGGAAGTCTTCCTGAAACTCAAGCTCAAGGCTCCAATTGTGCATTTACCTACATCACTGTGTGTGTGTGTGTGTGTGTGTGTGTGTGTGCGCGCGCGCGCGCGCGCGCGCGCGCGCTTATCTCTCTCTCACTCTCAGAGGTAGATTGGCCTTGGGGTGAATGATGCTTAAACCTCAGCCCACCCCCACCCCCACCCTTACAGTGGCAGGCATTATTGAGTGACACAGAGTGTTGTGAGCAGGGAAGAGAAGACAGAAGGCAATCAGGACGGCTTTATATGTACATTTTTTCTGGTAAATTGCCCAAAAAGATCCCAGAAGAAAGAGACCTGCATCTCAAAAGCTCCAGAAGTCTGTTGTGCTTTATTTTCTCATTCAAAATAAATATTCACACATTCACTTTCACACCTAATAATTTTTTAAATTTGATCCTGATACTATGTTTTTCAAGAGGGCCCCACTGAATTATATAAGCTTTAGGCCCCGCAGACCTTGGATCTATCCCGTCCCTCTGTATCGAAGCTGACTCTCTTTCTTTATCTCCTCCACTCAGATGCATGCTCCCTGATGGGGTCTAACTTACCTTTGTATTTTCAGAGCACAGTGACTGACATACAGTAGGTGCTCAGTTAGGCTTTTCACTCCCCGCTCCCCCCCCCCCAAAAAACCAATGAGAATAATAGAATAAATCTCTCATTTCTGAGAGGATAGAATCCCCTGCTCCTTAAATTGCAATTGGAGTTTTCTATCAGGAAAATCAAGCTACTCTTGCAGGATGCTAGAGAGCAAAGCTCTGCATGGTATCACCTGGACTGTTTGGAAGCATGGGTGGATGGTCAATGACCAGTTCACTGGTAGAGCTAATTTAGCCCTTTCCATATTAACAAGCTTCTCCTGCCACTGCCCCTGCCCTACATAATTCCTCAGCAGCCAGATGGGCTGTGCACCTGACAGACGGACAGCTGTCATCTGGAGAGGGGCCATGCAGCCTGCCCCCCTGCTGCCTCAGCCAGATGAAGCACTTCATGGCCGTTTGACCACCTGCCCACAGACGTACATGCAGCAGCCCTCTTCTCCCTGTATTGCTTCTGAATCTGAGCATATGAAAACCCACATTCACTCGGGCCTTTCTATTGAAGGCGTTCAGAAAATGCCACCCCAAAATATGCTTCTTTGATATATTGAATACTTCAAGCTGAGGGTATTTGAAAAACAGCAAATGCAGGGAAAGGCTTATTCTGAACGCTCCTTATCTGCCTAAAGACAGATCCTCCATCATCATCATTCCCCTCCCGGGGAGTTTTATCACCCAGGGAGCATTAATTCTAACACATCGCATCACAGGACAGGTGCCTAGAAGTGGACCCTTATACCCAGACACACTTTGTCATAAACTGCCATCCATTCTATGGGCCCATTCATCTTTCCCCAAAATCATTTACTCTCCGCTAAGTTGCCTACATCCCCTCTCCCCTATGAAGCAGGTATTTAAGCTCCTAACTCTCATTTTTTGGGGGTATTCACTTTTCTTTCCTGTGATGCCCAGTGCACATGATAAATGTATATGCTTTTTCTCCTGTTAATCTGCCTATTGTCACTGTATTTAAAAGGCTTAATTATCAAACCCTCAAGGACAGAACAAAAAGAAAGTCTTCCCTCCCCTATACCACAGTATATTATGATTAATAATGTGCTTTAAAACAGCTACCATGTAGTGCTCTCTCTGAACCAGGAACCGTGATGAAATGCTTTGCATATAGGTTCTCATTTAATGATGCAGGGTTGTGATATGATATGTGTCATTATCCTATTCGTTACATGGAAACCTAGGGCCGTGATAAGTTGAATACCTTGCCTAAGGTCACTTAGCCAAGAATGGGGGAGTTCTGGATTCAAACCCTTCAAACCCAGGTCTGTGATTTCTCTGATGAGCCTTTGGCTTCCCAGCAATCAAGTGGTGATGACAAGACTTCCTGCCTCCCAGGGTCTTGTGTGGCTCTGTCTTAATGATGCCTGTAAAAGGACCACGGATGAGACAGTGCTACCCAAGACAGGCAGTAGCATAAGGATTCTTGTAGCTGGTGTCATGGGGCCATCTGGGAGGTGGTGCCAGATCCCAGACTGATTTGACAAAGCCTGCCCCCAGATTTTACCGGGCTTTCCTCAAAAATGTTTCCATTAACCTTCTCATATATTTAGGTTGAATCATATGAAATTGTTGTATTGAAAGGTGAAATTAATTTTTAAAAAGATTGAATACTATCAATTTCATATGGTTCAACCTATAGGTAAGCTGGGACCCAAAGGGGAAATGTTATCTAGTTCTCTTTTTGGTTTGTCCTCCTGTCCCCGACCAATCTCCCTTTCTTCTTTTAAGTCTTAGAGAAAGTGACAAAAAATAAAAACAAAACAAAAATACAACACTGGTCATTGTAGAGGGAAAGAGGTAGAGGAAATACAGAAGGAGAAGAAAAGGGGGGAAAAGGCACTTGGAAAAAAAGAGAGGAAGAAAGAGAAGCAATGACTTATTTCTATTTCTACCCCCTGTTCACGTAATTTCTACATTCAACCCTTACTCAAAGGACACCCTGTCTCATTTAGGAAGGCGCCTCTAACAACCCAGTTCAGAGCATCCCCTTCTTCTCAGTATGTGCAGGGCTTGGGAGAGCCTCATTCACCATCTTAACAATGAGCTTGTTGTTAAGCTTGTGGTGGGTCCAGGTTCTCTATACGACCTGGATGAAGAACAGAGTGGTTTATAAACAGGTGAGATAGTGTCATAGGAAAAAGAACACATTTTAAACTCAAAATGGTGGAGTCCCAGGATCTCCACCTAAGTTGTTCTAGACCCCTTGCTATTTGGGAGGTTCTTGCTTAATGATCCTGGAAGTGAAACTGCTTTGCAAACTCTCAAGCATCAAAGAAATGTTAATTGTTGCTTTTACTTCTTTTGCTTACCATAACTCTCAGAACTGTTTTATAAACATAAGAGATCTATTTGATAGAAATGAGTCTTTATTTTGTACTGGAACATTCTTGGAGACATACTGATTTAATCTGTATTTCCCTTCTAAGTTTCTTCAGTGTTTTGGTTTAGCATAGGGCCCATTGTTCTAGAAGGTCCAAGTCCTTTTGCTAAGACTAACAAAAGAAATAGAAATAGGCAAAGAACCAAAGTCCACACAGTAGAGGAGTGTCACACCAGGACAGTGTCAGGAAAAGTTTCAAGGAGACGCCCCAAATTTCCTTCACCATCGCAATCAAGATCTGGAGAGCCAAAACGTGGTGTAACCGACCATCAAGGGGCAAAACACCCCATTTGTCAGGGCAGAAATGTCCCTCTTAGATTCCAACTACTCTGTAAATTTAAGCAGCCTAATAGGAGTAGCTTTTAGGTGCGCTGAGGAGAGATCACTAAAAGCAAAAGGCTGATCCTGAGTCATCCAGAAAAGGTTGTTATGCTTTGTATTCTCTATTTAAAATCAAAGGGAAATGTGTTTTATGTGTTCCAGAAATATCCTTAAAATTAGTATTTCCAAATCATGGGTCTGTCAATAACCTTGGCAAATAAATTCTCATTCCCTTACGGAGATTGCCCATACTTCAAAAAATGCCAACTAGGAGTTCATCATGGTATGTGTTCTGGTTTCTTCTTTCAAGAATATTTTTCTTAAATCTTTTAAGGAGACTGTATAGGACAGTCACTTCCTCTCTGAAGCCATCTCTGTAGACCCCAAAGAACTGATCACTTCTGCCTTAGGGAGGAAGTAACGTGTGTGTGTGTGTGTGTGTGTGTGTGTGTATACACAGCCTATCCCTTGGGCTGGGCTATGTGCCAGTGCTGTTCTATGTGCTTGCATATATAAAGTCATTTAGTCCTCCCACTAACCCCTTGATGTGTTATTGTGTCCCACATTTACAAATGAGGCAACTGAAGCACAGGAAAGTCCAGTAACTCACCTGAGGTCACACAGCCTTAGTAAGGGGCAGGGGTGGGATTTGGACATTCTGCTTCCTAGTATACTCCAGCGTACCTCCATTTCAGCACTCTTCTGTCCATGGTGACATTGTCTGGTTACCAGCTGGCCAGTATGAGCTCTCTAGGGTTAGTGCTGCCTCTTAGCTTTGCATCCCTGGGGGTTTTGTCCAGTGGGTTGAGAAGAAGACTCAGCAGGCAGCCTGGGGCCCTCCTTACTTCAGGGATTCATTGTTCTTCCCGAGCAAAAGATTTAACACTTATCTGCCCAGGCCTTTAACACATAAACAGGGGGCCATGCTAGATGGAGTCTCTCTTTGTACATCTGTGAAATCTGGATGATACCGTGTGCCCTTTCCAATCCAGGGCTATTGTCAGGAATAAATGGAGAAACTCTTTGAAGCAGATAAAGTATGTCACAGATGCAAGGCATTTAATAATTAGCAAAGCTTTCAACACTCACAAAAGGCTGCATTACAACATTGAAAACTAAACTATGTTGCACAAACCAATTAATAACATTGGACCAATTCACACAAGTAATGCAATTACTTCTCCCTCTCCTTTATCCATTATGCTGTCATTAGAATAACTTTCGTTTTAAGGCAAAAAACCTGTAACAAACTCCTTTTTGAGTCAGTTCTAACAAGGACAAAAACCGTAATTATGCAATTAATGTTTAATGTTTTAAACACGTGGCACTGTGCTGGTTGCATTGGCTCAAAGCATAGTGATGCCTCTTGGTATAACCTCAGCCACTTTGCTCAACCTCTATGAACCTCAGTCTCCTCTGTAAAAAAGGGGTAATAAAATAGTACCAACAGTTCTGCTATGTGTAGTTGTGCAATTGTATAGTGTACAATGGCAACAGATCTAAGGGAGCACCATTCACATCATAGACATGAGAGATTATATTTGTTACCCAAGTTTCCCAGCAGATGGATGATATGAAGTCTTGTTCTAATAAAAATAGCATATTATGACAATTTTCCAAGAGGTGGAAGTAAAATGTTTTGGAAAAAGGAATCCTTTTGCTGATTCATATATAGGCTCTAAACAGACCAGGAGCATCACCCCAGTAATTAACTTTTAGGTGTGTTATGAGAATTTACTGAGAAAATATTTAGAAAGTACACACATTATGGTGCTAGAACAAACCAAAGAAAAACCTAAAAGCGGTACATAATTATAATTTATCTGCATTTCGTGGAGCAATCTCTTTTATTTCTCATCATAACCTTAAAAGGAAATACTATTTTTTTAAAGAGCTTTGCTGATGTATAATTGATACACAGTAAACTGCACACATGTAAGGCCTACAACTCGATGAGTTTGAACATGTGGAATAGACATATCCATCACCTCCAAAAATTTCCTTGTATCCCTTTGCTTTTTTGTGTTGTGTGAGAGTGTGTGTGTGTGTGTGTGTGTGTGTGTGAGATAAGAAAACACTGTTTTTAATCCCCATTTTACAAATTAAAAAGTGAGGCTCGGAGAGATTAAATAATATCTTGAAAGTCAGCTAGGCAGTGAGTGGCTGAGTGTGGGATCCAGATCTAGTCCTGTCTCCTTGAGTCTGTGCCGTTAACCACTACACTGTGCCATCTTCCAAGCAAATCCTGTCCCAGACATCTTCCTGAGCAGCAAAGGCCGCATCCTGGAAGCGTCACAGGAAAGACAGTGCAGCCAAGTTCATCCTTTATTGCTATCCAGGCCATAGTTTAATCCGTCCCCCCACCACAGTGACCTAGCTTCAGAGTTCTTCTACCTGTTTTCTGGGGTCTGCTCCCTGTTTAAATTTCTTGTGAACCCCTACCTGGTTCCCACTCAACCTTCCAAGTGCAGGGGTTGGGGAGGATGTGGGGTGGGTCGGAAGCATTGAGAGGCTTCTCTCAGTCCCTGGCACTTCCCATGGACAGAGGAAAAAATCCCAGGACAAGGTCTCTGAGTAGAGGGGAGCAGCTGCCCCTAAGTTCTGCAGGGAACCCTTTCCTCCTCCGCGAGCTGACTCTCTGCTCCACCCCTCTTTTCTTCCCCTCTCCCCATGGCTACAACCTCATTATGTCCTTGACCTTCATTTCTTCTTGATCCATAGCAAAATGTTTCTGTGTTTGGGGAGGAGCCAAGACAGGAGAAGCAGCAGGAGTCTTGGGCTTCTCTAGAGGTCAGAGAGCGTCCTGCAGCTGACGCTGGCATGAGAAGCCAGGTCTACTACGGACCATATAGATGAATGTAGTGCAAACGAATCCACTCCAGTAAGTACTCCGACTGGCAACTGGCAAAGCCCAGTAGTGGAGAGCTGTTTTGAAGCTTTCTTTAATTTTTTTATGTCTTACATTAAAAATAGAAGAGAAATTTCTATTCAGTTACAGATTATTTCTTTTAACATAGATAATTTTTCAAATTTCTAACCAAAGAGTAAAACTGATGGATCAGGAAGTCGTACAGTCCTAAGACTTTGTGTATAACCAGTGTGGTGGTCAATTTTATGTGTCAATGTGGCGAGCGTATGGTGTTCAGTTGTTTGGTCAAACACTAGTCTAGGTGTTTGTGTGAAGGTATTTTTTTAGATGTGATTAACATTTACAATCAATAGACTTTTAAGTACAATAGACACCCTTGTCCATGGGGGATACATTCTAAGACCCCCAGTGGATGCCTAAAATCACAGTTAGTACTAAACCCTACATGTTCTGTTTCCTCCTGTACATACACAACTACAATAAAGTTTAATTCCACACTTAGGCACTGTAAGAGATTAACTGCAAACTAATAATAAAATAGATCAATTATATTAATAACAATATACTGTAATAAAAGTTACGTGAATGTGATCTCTCTCTTTCTCTCTCTCCAAATATATTATTCCACCCACAAATTTAATGCTTTTTCCAACTTAACCAAGGACTTATCACACACCGTGGCCATAACTTTTGTAGTTTGAGGTGCAGCAGCAAAATTAGCAGAAATTTCTTTTTCCTTCTTTACAATTTCATAGACAGAAGATTTGTTCTTATCATAAATCTTAGCAACCTCAGCATACAATTTTTTTTCTTTCTTTATTGAGAACTTTCACCTTTTCACTTAAAGGAAGAATTTTACAGCTTCTCCTTGGCATATCTGTATTGCCAACGTCACTACCCTTGTGCTTTGGGGCCATTATTAAATAACATAAAGGTTACTTGAACACAAGCACTGAGATACCACGATGGCTACCAAGTGACTAATGGGAGAGTAGTGTATGAAACGTTTCAGGACAGAGAGGGAGCAGAGGGAGAGGTCATCACGCTACTCAGAATGGCGTGCAATTTAAAACTTATCAATTGTTTTTTTTCCTGTAATTTTTCATTTATCACTTTCAGATGGAAGTTAACCACAGATAACTAAAACCATGGAAAGTGAAGCTGCAGATCACTTACTACTGTAAGCTGATTACCCTTCACAGTGTGGGTCAGCCCCAGCCAATCGGTTGAAGGCCTGAAGATCAAAGACAGATTTCTCAAGCAAGAAGGGACTCTGCTTCTAGACTGTAACACAGAAATTGTGCCTGAGCTCCCAGCTTGTAGACTCAGGACTGCAGTATCAACTCTTACCTGACTCTCCATCCTGCTGGCCCCCTGAGTACATTAGATTTCACACTTGTCAGCCTCAATAATTTCGTAAGTGAATTCTTTAAAATTTCCGTTTCTTATATGTATATAGTTGACCCTTGAACAATGCAGAGTTTGGGATGCCAACCTCCTGTGCATTCTAAAATCCACATATAATTTTTGACTTCTGGAATGCTCAACTACTGATAGCCTACCGTTCGACTAGAAGCCTTACCAATAACACAAACAGTTGATTAGCACATATTTTGTGTGTGTATATATGTATTAAATACTGTATTTTTAGAATAAAGTAATCCAGAGAAAAGAAAATGTTATTAAGAAAATCATAAGGAAGAGAAAATACATTCACAGTACTGTACTATATCAATATCGTGTGTATACGTTATCTGTTTGCAAGACAAATCATTTGTTTGAAATGGTGGGTAACCTCAGCTGCAGATCTCATCTACAATATCAATCAAGCCATGAACCTTTTTTTTTTCTTTGTAATGTCAGGACTGTTCTCTGCTTCTTGGAAGCATTTTGAGTATCACTAGTGGGATTTTGTAGGGGTCCCATGGTCTTATTCAAGGTTTACAGTATTGCATTAATCATAATGAAAAACACACAAGAACCATGAGAGACCACTTTTTACTGCTATATGAAATTTGCTGCAGAGACAAACTGCTCACTTGGAGATGATTAGTGTTATAGCATCAATTTAAGTGATACACACAATACTTGAGCTCACTGCTGAAGCAACAGGAGGTAGCTATGAAATTATTATAGAAGTACAGTGTGTACTACAATTAATTTTATGCAGTTATGATTCAATACTACATCTTTAGGTTTGTTTATAATTCTCTTGACTACAAATGGTGCCATGTATGGTCTGTAAGTGTTTGTGTATGTAAGTTTTGGTAAATTTTAACTTTTTATTATAGATTTGTGTGTATTTTATGGTAACAAATGATAACATTGACTAGTATCTGTATATATTTTATGCAGTCATGACATACCTAACTTTTTCTTAACTTTTCTGATATTTTGAGGCTACATGTTTTGTCTGTGAGTTTTTTTCAAATTGTCAAAAATTTCCAAAAAATTTTCCAATATATTTATTGAAAACAATCCACATGTAAGTGGACCCATCAAATCAAACTTGTGTTGTTCAAAAGTCAATTGTGTGAGTGTGTGTGTGTGTGTGTGTTTATAAAGTATATATGTATATTCTATATGTGATAGACTAGGGCTGTCCAGAAAGTATCCAGCCATTGTTAATACTATTTTCATATTACATGGCTGGATACTTTCTGGACAGCATATATATTTTATGTATATAAATAAAACTTATATATACCCTATCAGTTTTGTTTCTCTAGAGAACCATGACTAATACAACCTGGTACACTAGTACATATCTCAAGAGTATGTCCTTACTTGCACCTGGATTGTACCAGTGACAACAGAAAAGCCACATGTGTTAGTCAGATAGGCTGGCTATGCTGTGGTCATTAGTAAGTCCTAACGTCTCAGTTGCTTAACACTACCCAGACTTAGTTCTCCCTCATGTCACATTCCATCACGGGGACAAAAACTCAAATGACCACGGGGTCCAGACAGGTGAAGTGGATGATTGATGGAGCCTGCAGGCACTGCAGTGACCTGGAGAGCAGATGCTTTATTCTAAATTAGGAAGCTGTTGTTATCTGGTAGGAAAAGGAATGCTTGTGTTCAAATTTCTCAATCTTTCAATAGATAAGAGGGATTTAGATTTTTAAATATAAAATGTCTAACTGATTTTGGTAACACATTCCAATGAAAAAATAAAATCATGTGTAGTCCAAACAAAATTTTACTTCTTATTTCAATAGGCCCAGGGACCTCCTGATGACAACTTCTGTTTGAAAATGACTGCCCAGAAAGACTCGTTCTTGTTTATTTTGAGCTCAGGCACAGCTTTGATCAAAACCATAGTTCCAAGAAGAAGCAGTGAGGTCCTGTTGATAAATCACAGAAGACTTCATCTGTCAGCACCATGTGTAGAACCAAGAAACTCTAATGATAAGAACATAAAACCAGCCTGCACAGATACTCATAAGTATTATATAAACCAAGAGCGAGCAGACCAGAAAATTAGTGGGACTTTCAAAAGATCACTTTGTTACTTGCATAGATTGAAGCCCACCTTTGTTTAAAAGTCCTTGCCAGAGACATTTGAATTGGAGTCAGTTACCAATCCAGTATTTTCAATTTGTTTTAATGACATTATTTTAATTATCTTTGGAGAAGGATTACTGAGCTTCAGAAAGACAAGTTGTAGGACTGAACTCCTAGGGAGAGGAACGAGGGAGAGCGGTATAGTGAATATTAAGGCTACAAGAATGAGTAAAGCATCATTTGCTTGTTTTGTGTGGTACCAGCATTATACTGTGATCTTTAGGAATCATGCTGGAAAACACACTGTATTCCTTAGGTACAGCCAGGCAATAGAAAGCACTTCAAGTATTTTCAAAAGAAGAATTTCACTGCATGGAATAGCTTACATGAGGACTGAAAAGAGTCTGACAAACCAAATCAGAGTAAAGGAACCTAGAAAATATCCACCCAGAAAGAGCAAGAAGCCACTTGCTAGCCTTGGGTGGGAGGAATCGAAACACAAGGCTTTCCTCCTCCTAGCATGTAAGCTCTGTGAGCGTGGAGACCTCGTCTGTCTGCTCACTGCCCCGTCGCTCATGCTTGGCATAGCGTGCTTGGCTGCACCAGTCTGTTCAGGCTGCCATCACAGAATGCCACAGACTGGGCGGCTTAAACAACAGACGTTTTTTTCCATACAGTTCTAGAGGCTAGACGTCCATGACCAAGGTGCCATCAGGATTGGTTTCTGGTCAGGCTTCTCCTCCTGGCTTGTGGATGGCTATTTTCCTGGTATGTCCTCACAGGACCTTTCCTCATTGTGCATGTGGGGGGAGAGAGAGAGGGAGGGGGGTAGAGAGAGAGAGAGAGAGAGGTATCTCTGGTGTCTCTTATAAGGACATCAGCCCTATGAGATTAAGGTCCCACCTTTATGCTCTCACTTAACCTCCTTATAAACCTTATCTCCAAAAGCAGTTACATTGGAGGGTTAGGCCTTCAACATGTGAATTTTGAGGGACATAATTCAGTCCACAGCATTGGTACATAGTAGATGCTCAATATTTATGGAACTGAACTGAATTCCTTCTATCCTATTCTAGGCTGTACTTTCTGCACTGGTTTTAAATACTGTTATCTTGCAGAACCCTCTAGAAATTGACTTCTAGGCTTATCATTTGTTATACTCTACAGTGAGATGGAATTATTGAAATACCAAGAAAACTTTATTCCAAGTGTCCTTTTATTAACCTAAGTTTCTGGGGCCTCAGAAGATCAAGGCACATCTTTCCCAACTACAGTTTAAGAAAAGTTAATGTCCAACTTACTACCAGAAATGTGCAGTGTCACCAGAAATGATGAGTGTGAAGGAGATGAGAATACCATGCAATTCCCTGCACATAATACTAAGTAGAAGGGGTATTTGGAGGCTTTGTGCCAAGCAAAAGAGAATGTACATTTGAGATTGGGTGTGTATTTATGGGGAGAAGTGGGAGAATACCTAACTTGAGAATATGTAATAAAATTACTGTTTTGTAAACCAAGTAAGTCAAATATTGGTGATTATATATGGTTTAATCTGATATGTGTGGTTAGGCATATGTGTAGAGGTTATGAGTGTGGGCATGTAGATTTCTCTCTGTGTGTGCGTGTGTGTGGTGTACATTGTATGGTTGGGATGTATATATATGTGTGGCCATGGAAGAGTGCATGCATGGGGATGGCAGGATGTGGGTGTATGTGGGTGGAGGAAATCAAGGAAGGCTTCCTGAAAGAGTTAACATTGAAGCTTAAAGTGAAAGGACAAATAAAAGTTAGCCAGGTGCACTGGTAAAATACGCAGAAAGGATGCTCCCACCAAAGAGAACTGTATGCCAAGGCCAGGAATAGACTTGTAAGAATATCATCATGACTAGATTATAAGGGAGTAGAGACCTGGGAGGATGAGGAAATGGCATCAGAGTAGAAAAATGGAGACCAAAGACCATTCACAGATTAAGCAGGGTGTCTACCTAGCAGGCTTAGGTAATGCAGAACAAAGACTACACCATGAAAGCAGAATGAGGTTGTGACACTGTACCAAGTTACAAGAAAAGGTTTGCCTTGGGATACTGGCAGCTCTCATCTTTCCTTGCTAGTGTCCCCTGAACCCTTGATCCAACACAGGAAGGGTCTAGATGGGGAGAAGCGGAGGCCTCTAGGCTGCTGTTGACTGGCCAGAGGGGGCTCTTTGTGAGGGGCTGAGGCCCACAGAAAGCATGGAAGTTCTGTTTCCAATGTTCCTCTTCCTCACCCACAAGCTATGTGAAGTCAGAGGGAGAGAATGAGAGCTTCCTCTTCTGTTTCTGATCATCATCATTCATTTATGTTTGCTAATAGCAGAAAAATCAATCTGAAGGGAGTCCCAGCTATCAGAACACATCACAATGAGCAGGGGCAGAATGAAAGCAGGGGAGGCAGAGGAAGGTGAGCAGGGACTAAAGGAAGAAGCCAGGATTGGAGACCTGGGAGGAAGGCAGGAGGGAACCTAACTGTTGTTTGAGCTTTTCTACACCAACTATTCAGAAATTCAGAATCAGACCCCACTTGAAAGGGAGCTGAGCACCTCTCAATCACCTTGCTAATTTCCCTTTTATTGTAGCCTGAGTTAGAGCCCTAGGACACCACCCTACTGTCATTTGAAAGCAGCCTGATTTCACAGCCCCTGGGCCTGTGATGGGGCTGCTCTGACATTCTTTCATGGGTTTTCCATCTGTTCCAACCATCGCAAATCCAATTTTGTATTTGGCATAAAGTAAATCAGTTTCAAGAAATATCTTGTCATCATCCAAATCAAAACGGCACATTCGAAATGCTCAATGCCAGCTACAAATTGTCAGAGGGGTCGAAGAAAGAGGAAAAGACTTTGTTCTAGACAGGAGAGGTGAAAAACAAGTATTAGAGTGCAACATAGTTGCTCTTGGTGTCTAAATCATTCAAGCTGGAAAAAATTTAAAAGCGTGGCCAATCTGTTCTACTATTCACACTGCCTCCTTCCAGGCCAACTCCCTATCTTCTGTTCTGGAAACTTCTAACAGCAATGAGAACTTCGGAGTGTGAGCAAGTCCATTTCTTCTGATTATCTGAAAAAGGGGACAGATTGGCCCACGATCACTTGGGCTGTTCCAGCAGCTCCATTGATATCTGGGGAGACAAGATGTCCTCTCCACAACCCTGAAATGCTCAGGCATCTTTTCTGTATGAAGTAGCCCCACAGCTCTCTGGAGAGATTAACTTAACCCTAATCAAAGAAGGCCTGGAAGTGGGAACTGGTGGTCAGCACATGATTGACCTCTTATCACAAATTTGTGTCCCCTCCTGGGCTGCCTTAATTGTCATTAATTTCTTTTTTGTTGATTTCAAAATATTAAAGGGGTACAAATGTTTTAGGTTACGTGGATTGCTTTTGTAATGCTTGAGTCCTGGCTATAGATGTGCCCGTCACCCAAATAGTGTTCATTGTACCCATTACACCCATTGGGTAGGTTTTAACCCCTTCCCTTCTCCTCCCACCCCCTGGTTGATTTCCAGTGACTTTTACTTAACTCTGTGCACTTGTTAGTTCCAATTTAATAGTGAGTACATGTGGTGTTTGTTTTTCCATTCTTGAGATACTTCACTTAGGAGAATGGTTTCCAGTTCCATCTAGATTGTCACAAAAGGTGTTAATTCATTTTTTTTTATGACGGAGTAGTATTCGATGGTATACATATACCACATTTGATTAATCCACTCATGAATTGATGGGCATTTGGGTTGATTCCACATCTTTGCAATTGTGAATTGTGCTGTAATAAACATTTGAATGCAAGTGTCTTTTTGATAAAATGATTTCTTTTCCTTTGGGTAAATACCCAGTAGTGGGATTGCTAGATCAAATGGTAGGTCTACTTTTAGTTCTTTGGGGAATCTCCATACTGTTTTCCACAGAGGTTGTACTGATTTACAGTCCGACTAACAGTGTATAAGCGTTCCTTTCTCTCTGCATCCACACCAGCATCTATTGTTTTTGGACCTTTTAATAAAAGCCATTCTGACTGAATAAGGTGATATCTCATTATGGTTTTTATTTGCATTTCCCTGATGATTAGTGACAATGAGAAAATGCCCTTAATTTCATTTATGAAATTCTTTAAAGCCTTAACATGCATAGTTATCTGGGAGAGAGTCCACATTAGCAAGTTATCAAATCAAAAAGTTTGTCTTGTATCCCAAGCAGTGGAGGGGCACCATTCAGGAAGAGGGACTGTCAAATGTTGAAAAGAATTAAGAGGATGGGGAAAAGGAAGAGAAATACTACAGAGAACCCTCCAGATGTTTGCCTCCAGGCCTTTAAACTGGCCAGAAATTCCCGACTATACTTGACAATGGAGTTTTGGTTGGTTTGGGCTGCTGTAACAAATGCCCTATAAACAACAGAAATTTATTTCTTACATATATTTCTTCTGGAGTCTAGGAAGAGCAAGATCAAGGTGCTAGCAGATTCGGTGTCTGGTGAGGGCCCACTTTCTGGTGCATAGATGGTAGCTTCTTGCTGCATCCTGCATCCTCACATGGCAGAAGGAGCAAGAGCACTCTTTGGGGCCTCTTTTTGTTTCTTTTTCTTTTTTTTTTTTTTTTTTTAGACAGAGTCTCATTCTGTTGCCCAGGCTAGAGTGCTGTGGCGTCAGCCTAGCTCACAGCAACCTCAAACTCCTGGGCTCAAGCAATCCTTCTGCCTCAGCCTCCCGAGTAGCTGGGACCACAGGCATGTGCCACCATGCCCTGCTAAATTTTTCTATATATATTTTTAGTTGTCCATATAATTTCTTTCTATTTTTTAGTAGAGATGGGGTCTCACTCTTGCTCAGGCTGGTCTCGAACTCCTGAGCTCAAACAATCCACCCGCCTCAGCCTCCCAGAGTGCTAGGATTACAGGCGTGAGCCACCATGCCGGACCTGGGGCCTCTTTTAAAAGGGAATTAATCCCATTCATGAAGGCTTCACCCTCATGACTTTGTCCCCTCCCAAAGGCTGTGCCTCTTAACACTATCACACTGGGGATTAGGTTTCAACATATAAATTTTGGGGGGACACAAGCATTCATACCATAGCAGTGGATGCTCAATAAATGTCTGCGGAAAGGATGAATGAGTGAATGCATGAAGCCAGCATTCTCCGTTTGTATTACTTTTGCCAACTCCCCCACCTCTCTCTGTAAGGTTAAGGTCCTCACTCCCTGCTGACTCTCAGCTGTCCTCTCACTCTATTATATCCCTTACCTGTCTTTGCTTTGATGAAAGAATTTCCCCTAATGAATCTCTTTTGTTCACTGCACTATATGCTCCTTAAGTGTAGAAAATGTTATCTTGTTAATATTTCTGTTCTGAGCACTTAGCACAGTGTTGGTATCTGGTAGATGTTCGATACATGTTGAGTGAGTTTGAATGAATGAATGACATTTTAGCAAATTGGTGGTAGATCCACTGAGAAGTGGATCTGAGTGACAAGGATTAGATCTGTCAGAAAAAATGGAAGGTCCCTACAGTTTAAATGGCAAAGCCCGAAAAACAACTTCAGGGCAATCATTCAAGCTTTTGATTCAGATACGTAATATATTCGTCTTTAGCACAGCTGAGGAGCTAGAGATAGGGGCAGAGCGGCCACCAAGCAAGCTTTGGTGTGTCCGTGAAGGCTACGGAAGGCCTCCTTACCGCTTCAGACACTCCTCAGAGCACCAGAACCACCGAGCTCTAATCACAGACAATTGCTTTTATGCTGGGAATTAAAGTAGACAGACTTTTTGGGTGATGTTGCTGAGGAACACCAAAGTCCTCTGCTGTCCCAAAATTCTTCCCCTCGCAGGAGTTCCAAGAGAAAAATACCTGCAGAGCCCTCTCCCATGGCAGAAACAGACTCACGTTTTGGTCCTTTTAGCAGCTACCATCATAACCAATTAGCTTTACCGGTCAGAAAGGAATCTTTGCAGTCAGTGAAATACCTTGTGTTTTCAAAAATATGTTTTCTCCTTCTTTCTCTTCCTCTCTCCCTCTCTTGCCCTCTGTCTTTCTCTCTTCCAGAGGGTAAAATTCACGTGAGGGACCAGGAAAGCCACTTGGCTCATGACTATCAAAAACAGCACAGGGGTGTTCATCAAATGCTCATGTTTCTCCACTGAATCTAAAAGGATGCCAGGAGAGATCTTGCATCTGCCCTGCTAAATCCTGTCATAAAATATCTGTGCTGCGTTTTTCAACCGCCTACTAACAATATCAATAAAGGAAATGAGCTTATTGTGGCTTTAGTCTTGGGTTCCTGTCCTGAACTGACTTCTTTCCTTTGGACAGATAATCCTCCTACTTTATTATCTGCATGTGAATTTCCTTTAGACCATCATTGAGTTTCCTAACATGACATTTCTAAGATACACACTTTACTTTTTTAGAAAATCAGAGTGAAATTTGCTGATCTTAGATCTTGCCCCTGTCCCAGAGCTGTTTTCTCAAAGATCCATCTATGTGGTTTCCAGCATCCTGGCCTATAATCATGGCCTTGAAGGTTGAGTTCATTTAGGCCCACTAGACATTTTGCAAGCATTTCCTCTGTCTCTTTACATTTCAATTCCCAATTAAGGAAATTTTTTCAAATCCCATTCATTTCAAAATCAAATTCCTAATGACAGAGATAGAAGTAACATAACATAGTTGTTGATCCCAGAATGCTCCAAAGGCAATTCTGGATAAAGGAAATGCCTGGGCCTGTTTTACTTTGTTTCTCCAGATCTGACTTTTTACCTCAAGAATGAGGCAGTTCGCTTGTCCCGTCTTAGATGTCTTTCCAGACATTTTTATTCTCTTCAGTCTGTTCTGGTGTTTTACCCATCTTTCAAGTTCCATCTCCTTTTAACGATTCTCTGTGACCTTTTGCACAAAGTTGGAACTCTTCAGGGATAACACAAAGACCCTCCTTGCTCTAGACCCGAGGTCGGCAAACTGAGACCCCAGACCAATCCAGTCATTGCCTGTGTTCATAGGGCCTGTCAACTAAGAATGGTTTTTCCATTTTTAAATGATCAAAGAAAAATAAAAAGAAGAACACTTTCTGATACCTGAAAATTATATGAAATTCAAATATCAGTGTCCATGAATAAAATTTCACTGGGAAATAGTTATTCATTTAACTATTGTCAAAGTCTGCTTTCACACTATAAAGCCAAAATTAAGTCAATGTGGCAGGTACTATATGGCTCCCACAGACTAAAATATTAATGCCTGGCTTTTTACATGAAAGATTTATCAACACTCTGTTCTAGAGAGATCTAGGTAATATACTCCAATTTGTCATTTTTATTTACTTATTTTTTGCTCAACAAAAATACTGTTATCTCTTTAGTGCTGCCAATGATTATCATTAACATTAGGAATTCAGCCAGAGATATGTAAGAATTTATTTTTCAGACCCCATGATAGACTGAAATATTCCAAGCATTTTCTCTAGCTAAACTCATTATCTCCGCAGGGAGGATGGGAGAATGGCAAAGCCTTTCTATAGCCAAGGATTTCTTTAGTACTTTTCTTACCATCTTTTGCTTCCCTTCCCACTGTTCTACCTTAGTTCTAAACCACCATCATCTTTCACTCGGACCATGGAGTGGCTTCCCAGTTAGTTTCCCTCATCTGCTTTGGCCTCTCCATTTTATTTCCATGCTGAAGCCAAAATAATCTATCTAAAGCACAAATCTAATTATGGCAATCTCTTACTTGAAAACCTTCAATGGCTGCCAATTGGCCTGAGAAGCTGGTGCTAGTTCTAAGTGTGGCACACAGGTTTTGCAGTCAGTTTTTCAGGTTTTGCAAACAATTTGTCCTTGTCTCCCCCTCTAACCTCATCTCTTCCTTTCCTCCCTCTTTCCTTCCTATTTATTTATTCATCAGTGAATTGCTCATAGCCCTATCATAGTTATTCCACTATAGAAAGTGAAAAAGTTTTCCCTACCTTATCTGACATGAGAAACTCTCAGTGTTACACTGTACATTTATATGCCAAATTCACAATGATTATAGTAGCAAAAATAATAATAGCATTTACTGAACCTGTTGACATGACAGTACACCTTGAAAAATACCTGGCATTTATTAAATAGTCAACATATCAAAATAAAACAAAATCATCTTGAGAGGCAAATGCTCTTCTCATTTTTTTTAAATTTATTATGAGAAATTGTTACCCACTGAACTTTTCCCATTTTATAGATGAGAAAATTGAGGCTTAGAGAAGTTGCATAACTTGCCCAAAGCCACAGAGTTGGTAAATGACAGAGCCAGAATATGAACTCAAATTTCTCTGACTTTGAAACCCAAACTCTTGCTATAAAGCCTCCCCTCGCCCCTCCTATGCTGTGGTGCACTGGCAATTGTTTAACAGTGGCTGTCTCTCTGTTGGGGTGGGGAGGAGTTAAAGGGAAAGCCCTGGCTTGTAGCATTTTCCAATTTCAAAGGGGTACATACTCCTGCTATGGCCAATTTCAAGCTACAAATGTGACATTGTTGAAAGCAACTTGGAAAGAGAGGTATAGTAGTGCACAGTTAATTATGTGGAATCTCTGTCTTACAAGGTCAATAAATGCAAATCACCTCAAAAGCACAGATAATAGTAAAATAATTAGGAAGTGATCAGTTTGAAATATTTATTACTTTTTTAAAAAATGTAATTTAATTTTCAGTTTATCTAATTTAAAATGGCTGTGTGTAACAGCTGGCTCACAAAATTCTTGATCATTTAGTAATTGGTTTTCCTGAGCTGGTACAAGCCACCTCTGGCATATCACTGCTCCTATGGGAGGTAAAATCGCTGACACATAAAATGACTTCTTGTGTTACCAATCACAAAATAAAGTGCGAACATCCTGTGGCAAGTTTGGAGATGGAGAGTCTTTCCATATCAGCTGAGGTTAGGGTCAGTTCAGCAATGGAATTATCCAGCATTTTCAAGAGGGGTAAAAGTGAAGTCTCTAACTCAATTTAACTTTAACTGAATCATTAGACTTCCCACTGGCCCCATTCCCTCTCCTGGAAACTCGGAGAAGAGTGATTCTGATCTAGAATGTAGAGGAAAAATAGACTTAACAACAGCAGGAAAGAGTCTGGTCAGACATCAGAAGGACTTAATGAATGAAAGTTACTGGGTAACTGTGAAATATATGAACAGCTAACACTGCTGCATTTCTGTATTTGTACATTTTCTAAACTAAGACAGAATCCAATCTTTGTAGGTTAGAATCTTTGTTATCAATAGAATTCTACCTAGAGGTCTCAGAAATAGAAGTTTCCATCGCTTAAACTCCATGTTATGTAAGCTCTTTACCTTTAAATTCTTTTCAAATCTTTCATATTGTAACAGTGCCTAACTGAAATCAGGTATGAACGACAACAGCAGCAACAACAACAAAAAACCGAATAGTCATTTACAACAAAGGCATTCAAATCATTTTTTCTTCAGTTATAATCTTCATTTGTATATTATTCATTTATTTTTCCCCCCTTCAGATATGGAACCATTCAGGCGTGGCTCTCAGTTTGGAGAGAAGTGACAAAACTCTGTGACACTAACACTACGTGCATGGCACTGATCTTTGTCTTACTCATATGGTGAGTAGAAATTCCAAGTCATTAGATAGCAGAGGCCACTATCTCACGTAAAAAATATACAAGTGACTATCATGCAGTGAAACAGAATTTATTACTCATTTAATGGCCCTCTATCAAGTCAAATAACAAATTAAAAAACTCAACCTTACTAGTCTTCAAAAACATAAACAAATATGAACTATCATTGTTTTCATAATTAAATTTATAAACACTGAGATAACAAGGACAGCAATGCAGGGGAAGATGCTGTACAAGAGGAGAACTTTCAACCAGAGGAGGAAGTGCAGAGCAAATTGTAAAATCATTTGTGAAAGCAGTTTGTCATTTTGCATTGAGAATCTAAAACACACACAGATGTTTATCCCAGGGTTGTTTATATTAGCAAATGATGAAAACAACCAACAAATATAATAGTAGGGGTTTATTTAACTAGATTATTTTTTATATTTACATACTTTACATCTTTTATTTATTTATTTATTTATTTTAGACAGAGTCTTGCTTTGTTGCCCAGGCTAGAGTGAGTGCCGTGGCGTCAGTCCAGCTCACAGCAACCTCAAACTCCTGGGCTTAAGCGATCCTACTGCCTCAGCCTCCCGAGTAGCTGGGACTACAGGCATGAGCCACCATGCCTGGCTAATTTTTTTGTATATATATATTTTAGTTGTCCATATAATTTCTTTCTATTTTTAGTAGAGACGGGGTCTCACTCTTGCTCAGGCTGGTCTCGAACTCCTGACCTTGAGCGATCCACCCGCCTCGGCCTCCCAGAGTGCTAGGATTACAGGCGTGAGCCACCGCGCCCGGCCGCTTTACATCTTTTATAAAAAATGGAATATGATACAGCTATTAAAATGATATTTTAAAGGAACATTTAATATACAGGGTAATGCTTTCCATTTAATACATAGTGAGGACTGAAAATTATGTTATGGTACATAATCTGAATCGTGTTCAACCAAGTCTGAAAGGAAATAAGCCAAGTATTAATAGAACTTAGCTCTGTATCTTAGAATTATGAATGTTTTTTTTCCTTCTTTTTTCTTTTCTATTTTTCCCCAAGAATTCTATTAAGAACATGAAAGCATAAATAGTGCAGCCCCTGTCCATATCCTTCTAGAATCCCTAAGGCAACTGGTATACTACAAACAGAACAGACATCCCACCAATCTATGCATTAACAAAAGAAAGAGTAAAATAAATCATGTTGCCATTCAAGTGAGCCCAGGTGCAGGACTGGCTCAGAGACAGATTGGTTGAAAGGATTGGGAGGCTGAGATCAATAGTTTGGGGTTTGAGGATGTTGCCTGAAAAAGGAGAAACCAGTGAATCAATGTCCAGAGGCTAAGAGAGTATATTAATTAAAGTCTGGTTCCACAAGGGGTCTCATCTAATGGGCTGGGTCCAGGCAAGAGTGACAATGAGGCTGGGTTTAGAATGACCATTACATCAGAGCAGGACTGAGCATTTAAGGTCCAGTACCCTGGAAGAGAAGTGGATTGGACCGTGGGACTCCAGCCCAAAGTGGGGAGGGCCAAGTTACATCCAGCAGAAAAACAAGGAGCATATTCAAGGAATTGAACCTTTCCTGACAAACTAATTCATGTTTAACAAGTTCAAGGAAAAGAGAAAGAGAGTATTTCCCTGGGGAGTCGGGTGCAGAGGAAGTCAGATTTAATGGGAAAAGCAGTGAGGCATTAAGGAGCCTTCAGATGAAGATGTTCCTATGCTGTTTCTGACTCTTTGGGCACTTAGGGTCTTTCAACTCTGTTCCCTCCTCGCACCCCCCCCCCCATTCTTTCTTCCAGTCTCCTTTTGCAGTTGACCACCTGTCTTTGCACGTTCATGGTTTCTGCTCTTTCATGACTTTGGCTTGCTTTTGGCTACGCTTTGCTCTGATTCTACATGATTTTTCAGTTCAGCTTCTCCAGATTAGACTCATGTTCTCAGTGTTTGAGATTCCTGGGAGAGAAATCTCATTGGTCCAGCTTAGTTCAGGTATCTAATCTTAGTCCAACCGTCTGTGGCTAGGAGTGAGAGTAAGGCAGGACAAGCAAGACCACCTAGGACCAATCCCTCAGCAAACAAGGTGGGTGGGGGCCCCCAGGAACTCCCTAGCACGTTTCTGGACTGAGGCAAGAGGGTGCTTAGGGAGACTGGTTAGAAATGACGGGTCCTGGGGTGAATCCTGTGACTCCAGTGTCAACTACTGACTGGAAATGGCAAAGCAGGGCTGACAAACCACAACATAGTCAACAATGCTGATCTCTCTGTAAGTTGCAATTTCTACTTCCTTTTCCTACTGCAAAATGCATGCAGAGAACATTCAGAAACAGCTAACCGTCTGCCTACAGCTTACCTAGGTTACCAGCAATTCTTATTCTTCTAAGCATAAATTTCTCCCCAGCCTCTCATCCCTACATCCCCTTCCGCATCACACTCTGTCCTGATTCTCTTACTCAAAAGTGGCATTATTTTATGGAAATAACATTGAATCAGCACTGATTTATGTTTTCCAAAATATTAATTGTGAAGTTTCAAACCTGTAGAGAAATTGAAGGAATAGTACAATGAACATTCATGTTTATTTCATCTAGATTTACAAACTAACCTTTTGCCAGATCTGATTTATCTTGTTCTTCTCTTTTTTCTAAAACATTTAAGAGGAAGCCGTACATACAAATGACTCTTCGCCTAAAGCCTTCAGCATGTGTCTCCTAAGAACAAGGGCTTTCTTTTCAAAACCAGAATAAGATGGTCACGCTCAATTTAACACCAACACAATTCTATAATTTAATATGTGGACAGTCCATATTCAGATATTCCCAATTGTTCTAATAATCACTTTTATAGTTGTTTCTGCCTCTGCACACCTCATTCAGGATTCAGTCAAGGGTTACAAAGTGCATTGGGGTTGGCCTGTCAATTTAGTCTCCTTTAATCTACCACAGTTTCCCTGCCTTTTTATTTTTCCTTTCATAAAACTGATACGCTTATGAGTACAAGAAAGTTGTTTTGGAAAAAGCTCCTTAATTTGGTTTTGTCTGTCTTCTGATTTGATCCAGGTTAAATTCTTTGTTTTGGCAAGAATGTACTCCAGGTGATGCTGCATCTGCGTCAGTGTATCATAACAGGAGGCAAATGATGTCTATTTGTCCCATTATTACCAACACTGCTTGATCACTGTGCTTAATTTACTTTTTAATTAATCTACAAACATTGCAATTTAATTGGCAATAAATTACCTTCTGCGGGCCTGATAACTGATGGTGGATGCACTCTTTCATAGGGAGGCTGTTGCTGAACACTACAGCGTTAGCTAACTTCACTGAAGCACAATGCCCTGTTGACCTCTCCTGGATGCTTTCTTGGCATGGGCTGGAGAGACAGTACAGTATGCTAATCAATTCCAGGTATAAGCTCTCATGTCACACTGCCTAGGTTTGAATGCCAGACTCACGCCTTACCAGCTGAGTGACTTTGAGCATGTTCACCGAACTCCATAAACTTCAGTTCCTCCTTGAAATAATGAGGATAATGATTGGCCGCCTTATAGAGTTGATGTAAGAATTAAATAAAATAATGAACATAAATTACTTAGTACAGTACCTAGGACAGTGTTAGTGTTCAATAAATGTTGTCATATTCTTATCTGCCATGTTCCCTTTAAAGCAAAGGAAATCAATGTAAATCACAGCACTTCAGGAACCTAGATTTGTGAATATTCATGGATGTCTCCTAGATTTTGTGAACAATCCATATTATTCCTATTTTGGTGCCCTAAATCAGTGCCTCTCAAACATTTAGTGTAAATAAGAATTGCTCCAGGACCTTGTTAAAGGGCAGAATCTGATTCATCAGGCCTAGAGCAGAGCCTAAAATTCTCACAACCTCCTGCATTATGCCAATGCCACTGGGCCACGGACCACATTTTGAGTAGCAAGACCCTAAATGACTCGCAGGAGGAAATGCGCTGCCAAGATTTGCACCTCATACGCTAAGGTATAGTGCTGACCTGTTATACTGAGTCTTCGAGGGAAACTGCCTCTAGATTTCCTTTTATTTTGGGGGTATGTCTAGCAACAATTAGTCAAGGACTATGCTGATTAAACTACCCAGATGGTTTGGAAGGGAACTTTTACCCCAAACTTTACTTAAAGGTCTATTATTGTATATTTCTACAAATATGCTATATCGGATACATGCCCATGAAGGATGAAACAATGGAAAATACTTTGGATTCAGATGACAAAAGTTTAAACGGTGATTCTTCCATTTATTAGCTGGTTATCAAGATCAAGTTATTAACATTTAACCTCTTTGGACTTCAATGACCTCATCTAACAATGGTGAAAATGCTAACCTCATGGATCCTTTGCATCAAATTATATCTGTATCTATATTTATGTATAGGGATAAAGGTAGGGAGGGGAGAAAGAGAGAGAGACAGAGAGAGAGAAAATGTGATTAATATTTCATGGCATATGGTAGGTGCTCAAGAATGGGTAGCTTGGATAACTTCTATTACTATTACTTGTGAACCTGTCAGAGTGTATTTCTGTTTTCATCAAGTAATTTTTAAGGGTCACAGGGTCACAGACCCATAGAGTCACATCATTTTAAAGCTGGAAGCAAGCTCTCAGCATTCCTTGGGGACCTATCCTGCCCTGAAGATAAATCTATCATTCCTCTCTCTCTTGGGTTTTGCTAATAGCAGGACATGGGTCCCAAGAAGCTTACATGCACTCATTTGCCTGCATGCAGTCTTCAAATTAGATTAGCCACCTTCATTCTTTGTGGTCAAGATTCCAATTTGCTTCAAACTCAGTAAGCACAGATTTGTGCTTAAAATTCATCTCCACACACACTCCAAATGAGGAAAGGTCTCCAAAGTCTCTGAAAAGCAAAGTTGTCTTTACATTTAATTCCCCATGGTCTCCTGGGAGCCTTCAAGGAGCATTTCGAGTCTGCATAATAGCACAGGCAAACTGCTCTGTTGTAGAGGCAGGGGCCATTCTGAGGTGCATGCATCATCTTTTAGCTAAAACTGGATTTTAGTCCAGTGTATTTTGTTTTTGTTAGGGAAGACTGATGCATTAGCTGCACTTAGGTGAGAAGACAGAAAGTGTGAAATTATGTGACAGAATGAGTTGGATTCCTGAGTACTTTGGGCTAATTACTAGCTTTGGTGTAGGGCAATTTCCCTCCATTCTAGACGCATGATGACTACAGGAGGGGTAGCGGCTCCCTGTGGGCTCTGCTACATCACGGGAACCTTAAACTCAACTTCCCAATGTCACGGGTAGAAGAACCATAGAATTACTACCAAAAATTAACAACTTGACTTTACAGATGAGGCTCAAATAGGTGAAGGCTTTTTGGGAACCACAGTACCACATGTGGAGCAGATCTAGATGTTGAAACTGGACTCTACTTTCCAGTTTCTGTTACATTATATTAGCTGTTCTTTGACAGAATTCTGCCCTTCCAACAAATCTAACATTACATATTTCCTTACCTGTTGCAAGGATGAGAAGTTTGTAAATCCATATGCAACCCTTGCTTCCCACAGCACATGAGCCTGCAGATACCAAAGGGTCACAAACGACAGGCAAGCAACCGGTTCTGACTCAGTCCTAAACATGAAAATCTGGGGGCCCTAACCTCCTCCTAATCCTCCCATTTTGGCTGGGAGTCTCTTGCATTGTCTTGTGTGAACTGACAGGGTCGAGAGTCTCCTCCTGCGTGTGTAAACCCTTCTGACTCCTCTGTCATTTTGCTTTGTGGCTCTTGGGTCCCTGTGTCTGGAAGCGGCTACATTAAACTCATACCCTTGGGGCAGACCTCTCTCCAGGCCTCCCTCCAGCCTCACACAGAGCAGCCACCACTTTGAGAGAAGGAAGGAAAGATTCTTCTGTCAATGGTGTTCAACTCCGACCTGAGGCAACATGGGGTCTTGGGTCTCAGCATCTTACAGCCTCTAGTTTTAAGAGCATTTTCAGTTGACGAGTTCCTCCCACCGAACACATCCCTCCTCTCTGGGAGTTTGTCATAAACCTTTGTGGAAACTGAGCCAGAATGCTATTTCCTATGAAGTAAGAACTATCCTACCCATGTTTTCAGAATAGGATGCTGAGGTTTAGAGATGATAAGGGCCCCACAACTCTTCTATGGCAGAATCAGAATTTGATTCCATGTGAATCTGTTTTTATTGTCCACAGCTTACCCCTTCATCCACATTGTTTCTCTAACCCTCCCTGGCATAACATTTGCAGTGGAAAGGATGTTTATGACATGTGAGTCTTCAAGTTCCATGAAATCACAGCCCATGCTCTTCACAGAAAGGCAAGGGAAGGGAACATACACTGCATTTGCAAACCCCCTTCTGTAGCCTCTGGGCCTTTGAGTTAAGTCTTTGTAAAGCTACTATTACTCACTCAGCCATGGAAAGTCTGCAAGAACCTGGACCTCTAAGGAGTTTTCCACTCTTCTCTAGAACTGAGAAGGCTGGGAAAAATGTTCTTTTTCCCCACAACATCCCATGGAAGGAATTGCTGGAGTCCTCTTTGCCATAAAAGGGAAATAGGGCATATACCCACCAACCCCTTCTTCTCTCTAAGAAGAAATGATGATGATGATGATGATAATGATGAAGATGTAGAGGATGATGATGAAGAAGAGGAGGAAGAGATAGAGAAGCAACACCTTCCATGGACTAGGCATTAATCGAGGCAGTCTGCATAGCAAATTTCTAAAATTTATGATGGCCTTACATTGAAACATGGTAATTCTGATTTTATATAGAGGAAATTAAATCTCAGATGGGTTCATATGCCAAAGCTAGGAGGAGGCAGAACTGGTATTATTTCAGAGGATGGTCATTCTCTTTTCCCTACCACACTTCCTCCCATAATTATTTGATACACTAATGCCCAATTACTTTGGACTCTTGACTGTCTTGCGACAATAGAATCTCATGTTATCTTTCACACATGGCTTTTTGCAATTGCAGAAATGTAGGCTGCTGTCATAGGACTCCATTATTGATGACCAAACTGGAGGCAAAGATTCTGGATCACACCCCTCACCCCAGAAGGAGACACATCTCTTTTGCACCGCTTCCTCCAGGGCACGTGAGAATTGTGACTGCAGTAATTCTATCACAATTATTCAATAACCTTAACACAGGAGGAAAATGTCAGTCAAACTGGCTCTCCTCACATTTCATGCCTGTCCCAGCTAGTGCAGCCTAGCCCATCCATCCTCTATTCTCCAGGGGCATTAAGGGACAGCTATCCAGGAGAGAGGGCTGCTCCATTGATTGACATGGGGCTTGTATGCAGAGAACAACAGAGGTTTTTGAGAATTATTGAAGTCTGTCTGCTTCACTGATGAAGGATCTGAATGGAAATTGCCTTTAAAGGATTCTAAAAAGGGAAGGATAACAATAGATCAAAGCTGGTCCACAAAAGGGAGAACACTTTATTTATAGCTTCCACATTAATTCAAAACAATCTGATGAGCAGAGATTTGCCCATGCACGTACTTCCCACAGAAACAAATGCCTCTCAGGTTGCTTTTATTCTAATATAATATCAATGCCCAAGGCAAGAAACATTCTGTACTTCACTCAGCAGAGCCTGTCCAAATTTGCAATTAAATGGAACTGACACAGCTGATCATCCTGAAGCTTGTTTTCTTTTCAGCTGGGGCTTTTCTTTTTTGGAAGCTTGGATATTATGCTGGCTGTGTCCCAAACTGATGGAGCTTACTGTACTATTTTCCTCCCAGGCACTGGGACACTGTGTTCAGTTAGAGCAGTGGCCTCCACCCATGGCAATTTTGTCCCCCAGAGGGCACTTGATAATGTCTGGAGACAGCTTTGGTTGTCACAATTTGTTGGAGGAGTTGCTACTGGCATCTAGTGGGTAGAGGTCAGAGGTGCTGCGGAACATTCCATGATGCAGAGGACACCTCCTGCAAAAAGATTTGTTTGCCCAAAATGTCAATGATGCCGAGGTTGAGAAACCCCGAGTAAGGGGACAGCTGGTTGGTAGGGCTCTCCAGCGTTGGGGAGATGAGAGAGGCCCTCCTTCCTGATGTAGTAGGATGTGCTATAATTGTAAGAATTTGCTGCTATTCTAGGTGAGAAAGAGGTACAGGAAGCCCACAAGAAAAACCAGAGTGGCACACAGATCAAAGGACTGTCAGAAGACATTTGGTTTAAGATTATGGGGTCACATTTGTACCACAATGGAGATGTATGAAGAAAATAGGGCCAATTAGCCTTAGGGCAGTGTTTGGCCACAACTCTTATTATCTTCCTCTCAATTTTATTGTCCACTACAGGGTGGGATGTGGAAGATATGGTGTCTTTTGGGTGTCTAGCAATGAGACAGATGCTTTTGTAATATTTGCTTTATTATGGTTTTTTCCTAATGTACAATATCAGAATATCTTGGATAGGGGTCTCAGACAGGTGACCCACAGGTGAATTAAACAAGCAGGTTTAAGCTTTCATTCTGCCAATGCGATGTTGAGGAAAGATAGAATGAAAAAAGAAACACACACACAAAAAAAGAGGGAAGGCAGGAATGAAGGGAGGGAGGGAGGAAGGAAGACAAAAAGAAAGAGAGGAGGAGAAAGGGCGGTTGGTTGAATGTCTCCAGGCAGGACAAACATTTTCGGTCCCACAAACCCCAGCCCTTCCTGTTGCTACACCTGGGCTCAGTCATACAGGAATGTTACTCTCCTGACCTTGTAAGCATTTACATTTTGGCTCCCCTTAGTCTTAGATTTCATCATTGCCTTCTAGATGTTTTAGCATTAGAAAAGTTGCTAAAACTACACTATGGCTTGTTCTGTCCACAAGGCTGTTCTAGATTTGGTCTACTGCACAAAGAGAAACCCTGAGAGTTCAAATGGCTGCACAAAGAGAAACCCTGAGTGTTCAGGAGGGGTGTGGGCAGCCAGTCTCATTGCTTTATAGTCACACTTTAAATAAAGGATCATAACATGCATGTTGGAGGCAGAAATAACCACAAGCATCATCAGCCCAGTGGCAGCTCCCTATCAGAATTGTGTGGGGAGCTTTTGAAAGACACCCATGCTCTGGCCCCAGCTCCAAATGTTCGGATTTGAACGGTGAGAGGAAGGCCTGGGCATCTGTATTTCTAAAGGCTCCCAGATGATTGTAGGTGCAGCCAAGGATGAGAACCTCTGATCTAGTCTGTGCTCCTCATTCTCAGAAAATGAAGGTCAGAGGGGCATAAAGTTTGTTAAAATATATTTGCTAAATGTGCATGTTTCTAAGGCTTTTTTTTTTCTTTTGCCTTCTCTCTCTAATCAGGACTAAATATGCAGTGGAAAGGATGAGAGGGAAACCCAAGAACTGTGCGCCAGGACTGTTTCCAGCTCTTGCTAGCAGAAGGACCGGCTGGCAGTTTCTGGAGGGGGCCGGGCTCTCTTGAGTTTCGCAGCTGAGTAGCTGGCTTGTGACTTCTCTGGTGCTCAGAAACAAACCAGAGATGTACTGGCTGGTTTGCGGTGCTGCCTTGGCTTTGATTGAATCCAATATTTTTTTCTCCTTGGAATCCCAGGCATATCTGCATTATTCAAGGTATGGATGGTGATGTATTTTAGAAAGATGTGGAAATGTCTGTTCTTATTGAAAAAATATAATTCAATCTCTTATCATAGCAAAATTAATAGGGAAGGCAATACAAGCTGAATTCTCCTTGAGAAAAATGATGGCCCAATGATGTGTAATGGTAGATATGGTGTCCAGCACTCATAATGAGGACAGAGGCTGTGTCAGAGCACCAGTGCCTGGTTCTCTCAGCTTGGTTGCAGTAGAGGAATCGTACCTGCCCAGTCCAAATCCTAGGTTCACTAACTACAGACTGCAAACATGGGTAAGTGGTCAAGCCCACAAACAAAATAAAAATTATGGCAACATACAGCCTTACAAAATACCTTTTCCAAAGATTTAATAAAACTCTGAAGAGGGTGGGATACAATGGGTGGCCAAGAAGTGTAGGAGATGAATACATGTTGAGTACTCCAAACATGCCGGGTGCTTTCTATGTCTTCTCTCATGTATTCCCATAGCGCCCTACGTGTGAGGTTGATATTCAAGACCACATTTTATTAAGTCAAAACCGAGGATCAGAGAGATTAAGAAATTTCTGCAAAGATCACGTGGCTAGGAAATTGCAGAGCTAAACTTCAGATCGACGTATCTAACTATATGTTTCATGTGGTTTTGTTGAACACCTGCTTGTGTTTAGATTGTGTGTTTTGGTTCTATTGATTGATCTGGACTTAGTAGGATTCAGTCAAAGAATAGTCTCATTCTGCTTTCATATTGTCCTCATACACACTTTCCCATCCTTGGTAACATTTCAGGCAGATCACACGGTTTGTCTAATTTCTTTCCAGTGACTTTCCCTTTTCCAGTGACTATCACATCAGTCTCACTTTCAGATATTAAAAATATCAAAAATTAATATATAAATTAATATATAATTTGATACTTTCTTCCATCCCTTCCCTTCCAACCTCCACCCCCGCCACCTCCGCCACATCTCCTCCCTGGCATGGTGCAGGTCAGACTCACATGTTTATGATCTGCAAGGTGGGAGGGGGTGTTCATTTTTCATCCTCCTCTCTCATTTTGCTTCTCCTTTTCATTTGTTCTTTCTTCCCTCCTCCCTGACACCCCTGCTCCTTCTGCTTTCTTCAGGATCAGCTCAAGGAGAAAACTGAGGAGTTAAAGTCTAAAAATGGTTTTACTTGACTGATACTGTCAAATTTGACATCTGCGCCCTCTGTCTGGCAGACACTCAAATGCTGGCATTGCTACTCTTGGGGGGCACTGGCTGGTTCTTCGGAGGTATCCCTAGGTCTGATGAATAGGTAGGAGGACTCACAGGAGTCAGCGCATAGTCATACTCACAGCTATGATTTATTGCAGCAAATGGGTTCAGAACAAGATCAGCAAAGGGAAAAGACACATGGGGCAAAGTACGAGGGAAACCAGGCACGAGCTTCCAAGGCTCCTTCCCAGTAGAGTCACAAAGGACACGTTTAATTCTCCAGCAATGAGTTTTGACATGTGTGAAGTATTGCCAAGGAGAGAAGCTCATTAGAGACAACATAGCCAGAGTTTTTCTTGGGGGCTGATAGGTAGGCAGCCTCTGCCTGGCACATACTAAAATTCAAAACTCCCAGAAGAAAAACAGGTGTTCAACATAAACCATATTGTTTGTGCAAACAGTGTAGGCACAGGGCACCATTCTTATCAGTTCTGGGAGTGGTGGAAACATTCTGAGTTCCCAGAGAGTAGCCAAGGCCAGTAGTCAAGGGCTAATCTTATAAACAGGCCTTTCCAAAGATGGCAGCCGAACCGGCTATGCTAACTCTTTTCTGCACACACCTCATCCCTTTCAAGGCCACTTGCATGCTGCGCTGCTGACCAGGACTGTCTCACCAACATGGTAGGACTCTAACTCTCAGAATATGCTTCTAGCAGCACAATCTAGCTCCTTCCTCTTGGGAAATTGCAGCCCAGGCAGACTGTCTCTTGAGTGGCTCCCTTTTGTGGCATCCTCTTAACTGATGGAGACATTAAACAATGCCTCCTGAGGTTCCAGGTCTCTACCTTGGCAGGCACATCCAGCCAGCCTTCTGCTAGAGCAAGAGCCAGAGAGTTTATTCTGTGCCCACCAAACTCTGAGAAATACTTTTCATGTCCTCCCAATAATTTCCTTACTACTTTGGTCCTCTCTTGGTCCTGGGGGCCTCTGAATTCCCTTCCTTGGCTTGAGAGAGGATCCCTCTCCCATATTCCCCAGCAGTCCAGCCATGTCCTGCAAAGACACCCTGGACACATCTCTAGGCTGCTGTGACATGGAGATTGGAGGTGGGTAATGAGCGAACGAGTTCAGAATGGGTTTGGCCACCTCTTAGCAAGTTCTTTGTTGACTCTTCTCAGAATTTGCAGTACTTGTTCTTTTTTGTTCAGAGCTTTGGGCTTCTGTCAAAAGTCTGAGAAACAAGAGAAGTCCCATTTAGCACCACGTCACTAGACTCTCATTTCCATATCTTTAACTGTGTTCCCATTTCCACTTCTCTGGTTCAAACTTCCTCACTCCTTAGTTTACCTGGACATCTGCAGGCCTTCTGTTTCTCCCACCTATGTTCAGTCTTCCACACTGTCTCCAGTGTTCTAGTCCTAATATGATCTGATCTTGTTATTTGCCTGCTCAATCTCTCTCGCCACCCAGAGGCCAGAGGAATGGTCACAAAAACCCTCATAGCCTGGCCTCGCCTGCCTTTGCAGTTCCACATCTGGCCATTACTGATTTGCCTCCAAAACTCTTGCTTCCTGTGTGCTGAGCTCTTTCTTTCTCTGGACATTTGCTCATCCTATTCCCTTTGCTTGTCTATATGAGGAACTTCTACTCACCCCTCAACAGCCCAAGATATGGTTACCTACTTACTTCCTCTGCTGTGACTTCGTAGCACTTTTTGCATCCCGGCTCTACCACTTACTCACTGTGTGACCTTGGGCAAAAATGCCCAACCTCTGTGTGCCTCAGCTTTCCCATCTGTAAGATCAGGATAAAAATATGACCTACTTCATCGTGTAGTCAGGAAGACCACATTATACAAGTTAATATTGCAAAGCATTGAGAATGTGCCTGGTAAAGTTCACATCCTACAATATCTGTTATATAAACATTTTACATAATTTGTTATACAACTATTAACTTTACATATTTCAGAAAGCCTGCTTCCCCTTTCAAGACGAGCTTTGTGAGGGCAGGAAATCTTCCTTATCCATTTTTGCCCGCCCAGTGGCAAGCATACTTAGAAGGTGCTCAGTAAAGGGCTATCGATGAAATATTATGGGTGAAATGATACCATGTGCAAGATTGTCCTTAAAATAGAATAGGAGGAAGGGAAGTGAGTGAAGGTGGAGATGGAGCAAGACTGGATCATTGTTGAGGGTGTTTGATGGATGGTGGGAATTCATTGTGTTATTCTACTTTTAAACATATTTGAATGTTCTATAATAAAAAAAAGTTAACTAGCAAAAAGGAGGAAAAATAACTATTGAAAAACATTAATGAATCAAAGCTAATGCTCTCCATTTCTATTATTCCCCATTTCTGTGCTTCCTTTTTAGAATTTAGAGTCAGCCCTCATAGGAGGATCAGGCAGTCAGAAATCTTTGCTTACCTTTTTATGAAGTGCTCTATTTCTCTTCACCCTGGAGTCAAAGTTGCACTGCAAGATATTCAGAAATTTTCTTTCTTTGTGCAACAGGTCGCTAACTTATTTGAAATGAAAGAGCTGTCATTCTTGAGTCATTTATGAAACTTTTTTTGGGAATTGATGAGTATTTCTTTCTTTCATATTTGCTTTGAGTCACCCAGCCGTCTTGGAGCATCGCAGTCTGACAATAGATAGTGTCATTTCAAAAGGTACTCATTTCCTGATTTGCATTTTTTGCTGTCTGCTAAAGATGTGGCCTCTGGAAGGGGCAGTGCCATGCGACTGCAATCTGTCCCTGGTGCTGGCAGTAGGCTGACAGGTCTGGCTATAGGAGACCCCAGATACTTCATCCCTTCCATCAAGTGTGAGAAAGGGCCACCTCATATGTCCAAATGGGGCTCAGTGTTGTCAGCTCCTGTGCAGCTGAGTAAGTAGAGGATATTCTACTCGCCTGGAAAATAGCAATGAACTGCTGAGCAATGAACGAGCAATGAACTAGCTATGAACACCTCGCAGAGGAGGTGTTCAGCAGGGATGGAGGGGAATTCAGTGAGCCACTGCTGAGTGTCTAGTGGCCCTAAATGCATGCATTCCCTATTGCATCCTCACAATGGCTGTCCCGGAGGCATATTTAACCCCTGCATTGCAGGTAAGGACTGCTGCTCAGAGAGGTTAGTCATGAATCTGAGATTAGAACCCAGGTCTGATTTCAGTGCCTGAGTCCTTTCCATAATAATTCCTGCTGCTTCCCACAGATTTCTAGTATCTCAGAGGGAAAACAAGGGCTGTGCCCAGCATTACTGGAGGGTAGAGAGAGGTAGAGCAGATGGGACTCTGTATTGCCCAACTTAATTCAACCACATGGCTTCATTATAATTATTCCTTCTTTTCACATACCAATAATTGCTAGTATTTAGTGTGTAACTGAAAGTGCCAGCCATTGTGCTTAGCAATTTATATAATCTATGCCATTTAATGCTCATAACCGTCCTAGGAAATGGATGACATCACAATTCCTCATATATTCAGGAGGACGGGAGGCACAGAGAGGGTAAGAAGCTTGCCAGAGGTAACACAGCTAGTTTGGCTGGGGAAATTAACACAGTGCATTACAACTCTGTAGCCCAGTACACCCGATGTCATGAGATTCAGTTTAAAGAAACAGTGTGGCTTTTACTACGCCACAATGCTTCTCTCAGCAGCAGTCCTTTCTCTCTCTCCTCTCCGTCTTCCTCTCTCTTTCTCCTTCTCTCCCTTCTTTCCTTTCTTCCATTTATTCTGTGTCACACAGGCTCTGGGAATATGAAATTGGAACTGAATGAAACAAAGTTCTTACTGCCTAAGAGGATCTTAGGGTCTGGAAGAAAGTATCGTGTATGGGAAGGAAAGTGTGAGAGATGGGCCATACCACCCATTCGCAGAGCACAGAACACTTTACAACAGCAAACCGGTCCAGAGGTGTTAAAAGACTTCCCGTCCTGAGAGCACCCCTCAGAGGAAGATCTGAGATGTGCCGCTGACCTTCTCATGCCAGTCGCTCCTTGGCACCTACCTAGAGCCCAATTGGTTGTGGCTGCTCCCTGAGTTCTCAGGGTGCCCAGCAGCGGGAAGCTGCTGGCTGGCACTCTAAACTGCTTTTATTTGGCCATTCACCTTCTCATTCTCTAGTTTGGGGTTTTGCTTGGTTTGTGCAGAAACAGTTGCATTTTCCCCCATCTTTGCAATGGCACAGTCCTCAGAATACCAGGTCAGCACTTCATCTTCCAGTCTTTGTAGTAAATGTCACTACTTGGCACCAGGTATTGTTTTGTTTAGGGCATTTTTACAGCTAATGGAGGCTCTTGTTTAAATCACTTTTGTTTTGTTTTTAATCAGAGTCTTGGGGCACTGCTTCTCTCTCTCTCTCTCTCTCTCTCTCTCTTTCTCTTCCTTTCCCTCACTCTCTCTCCTTCTTTTTTTAATACTCAGGTTTGAACCCAGATAGTTACTTCTTTCATTCCTAATAGAAAACAATTATTAGAGATGAAGAATGTGGCAAGTATCATTGGGCTTTCTCAGCCTGCAGTTGTCTCGGGACATAAGCCTGTGAAATTGCATTGTGACCAGACTTGTGGCTTATTCAGCACCAGGAGCATCTGCCACCCACATCCCTGGAGGAGGATGGAGTCTCCTGGGAGAAGAAGGTTCCAGGGATCCTCCAGCATTGACTGTGCCCCAGGGTGGGACTGGAAAGCAGCCCCTCCACACCATGACCCAGGGTTCTGCTTTGCAACTTGGAGGCTTGCTTTGCTTCATCAGCCACATGCCTTCAGGACAGCCCCCGCCCTCCCACTTCAGCCTTGGGAAGGGATTAAGGTTTCCTGAACCTAATCTGACCTAACTTGGCAGTGTGGTAGGAGTCCCCTCTCTACAGAAAGAGGACATCTGGAAGACTTCTGCTGACCTGACCATGATGTCAGGGAGGCTCTCACTGGAGCAGAGCCGCTCCTCAACACCTTGAGCCGTCTGCCTGGCCTGTGACTCTGGGCTTCTGATTTCCGAGTTGCCGCTCTCTCTCTTGCCCCTGGACCTGCCCTACTAATTTCTCTTTCACCACAAGGCTTCCACCTCCCGGAAGACAGGTTTGCTCCCATCTCTGCAGCGTCCCTGGCAGCTCTGCACACCACTCTCCTCTCCTGGACCATCTTCTTTCTTACAGAGGAAAAAATTTAATTTTGTCTTTTCTAATGTAAATCGTCCTGAGGGAGGCATGGGTAAATCGAAATAATCCCATGCATTTCCTCTCATTTTGTTAAAAAAAAAAAAAGAAAGAAAGAAAGAACAGAAAAAAACCCATCTCAACCCATTACAATAGGAAGACAGGTTTCATCACAACCATCCTTTTCTTCTTTTAGAGATGGGGTCTTGCTCTGTCATCCAGGCTGAAGTACAGTGGCGTGATCGTAGCTCACCGACGCCTTGAATTCCTGGGCTCAAACAATCCTCCTGCTTCAGATGGGATTACAGGCATGAGCCACCGTGGCTGGCCATAGCCATCCTTAAACTACTCACTGGCCCTGCTAACCCTCAGCCGCGGCTCCTGGTTTTTAGATGGGGCAGAGCCTTCCCAGCCTCTCGAGTTCCCACCTGGGAGGGAAGAAGAAACTTCCGAAATTGACGTTGAAGTGAAAAGTAAATATAAGGAGGGTAGGGAGAGGGCATCTTCTTTTAGATTGTGTTGTAATTATCACTGACTCTGTGCAGACTCCTACTGAGGGCTGTCTAACTGAAAAGAGCTTCATCTTGTTTACCTTTCAACTGTTTCCTTTTTCCAGCCAAACAACAGGCATCCTAACAGAGCTCAGTTACCAAAGGCAGGCACTGCTGTTTACTCGCCTTCCGGAGGACAGAACAGGGGAAAGAAAGCTTATGTTCCAACATCAAAGACTGAAGCTTTGTTTACTGAGATAATAAGCTGCTCTCAGGAAGGGAATGAGCAATTTATTTGCCTGAATCTCTCCTCTAAAGCTAGAATAGTGCCCAGTGCTTAGCAGATGCTCAACAAATAGCTTTTAAAGGACTTGTGCATAAATGTCAGGTACTTTTAATACTATCAGTACTAATAAACACTATTGAGTGGCATCCTGTTAATATTAACTAAAATTATGTAATAGTGTCATTAGGTAGATACTGTTGTTTCCATTTTAATTATAAAGAATCCGCAAGAGGTTAAGTAACTTGCTATGGAGCACAAAGCTAGAAAATGACAGAGCATAGATTTGAACTCAGGTCTGTCTTCATTTCCATCCTATGGTGGGTGTGGTGCACATCACTGTGACAACTCCTACACAACATCATGCAAACAGCTGTGGAAACACAGAGAGTTATTGTTCACTTTACCTAGTAGAGTTAAAAGAGGGTTCATAGAGGAAATACTATGTGAGTTGTGATTTAGCTCTTGAATATCGAGCTATGTTCTGCATGGTGGAAGACAGGAGAGCAATCCTGTCCAGCAGCACTGCGCCTGGCAAGGCGGAGCATGAGCAGGGAGAAGCAGGACTGTGCAGCTGGGATGTGGGGAAGAGGCTCCAAGTCTGGCAGGTAATAGGGTGGAGGAAGATGAGCTCAGGGAGGTTGGCTGGAGCTGGAGTATAGGCAAGGCAGATTCTATCTGACTAGGACAGCTTCCAGAGAATTCTATCATAAGCTAGATGCATGGCTAGAAACACTCATTTGTCTTCCCAGAGTTTGGCAGTGGAGAAAATCTTCCTAGGAGGAGTTTTACTGGAAGAGAAACCCTTAGCCTTGCCACAAGTGTGGGACATGTGTGACTTCCAGCAGCACACATTCTAGAGGAAGGTATTAGTTAAATTCCCTTAAGGAACTTAAAAAAAATGCAACCTCTGGACCCTTGTAAGATCTTCGGATTTCCTGCTATAAAAGTTCTGCCTTTGATGTTCTTGTTGTTAGTAGCAGCTGGGTGATCTGTGTAATTTGAAGGAGGCTTCTCTCATCTCTGAAGATTAGGAAACACCATGAAGGGATGCTTTGCAATGTGAAGTCATAAACTTGACATTCCTAGAAACACATTTGGATTTACAGCACTCTGATCCATAGTGAGGCAATGGCTCTATTACAGGGACTGCCCCTGTGCCTGTCATTGTCATTTGAGTAGATCTATGTCACTGTTCAGGATCACCAACCTCTGCGGGACATTCTCAAACTAGATGGCTGCGGTGAGAAGTCAAGTCCGTTGCTATGAAATAGGCCTTGACTTTGCTGGTAATGTGTGAGTCCATATTAGATCAAAGACAACCTAGAGACCCTTTAGGCCTAACCTTCACTTTACAGAGAAAGAAACCAAGGATCGGGGAGGTAAAGTGGTGTGCTCTGGGTCACACAGTAGCCCTAACCTGTCCTATGCCACAGTTACTCACCGCATGTGGGTCTGAAGTATTTGAAATGGAGCCAGTCTGATTTAAATTTGCTCTAGGTATAAAATACACATGAGATTACATTGACTAAATATGAACATAAAGTATAATACCTCACTAGTATTTTTACAGGATTGCATGTTGAAATGATAACATTTTGGATATGTTGGGTTAAACAAAATATATTATTAAAATTAATATCATCTATTTCTGTTTTACCTTTTTCATGTGGCTATTAGAAAACTTAAAGTAACATACATGGCTTGTGTTATATTCTTCTTGGACAGCCTTCTTCTGGAGCTTGGAGTAGAGCACATGTGTCTCGACTTTGCTGTTAACCTGAAGGGGGCCAGGGGGTCTTGCCTGGCTTGGGGAGAGGCCAGAGGCAAGGAGGCCAGTTAGGAGGTTGCTGTGGCTGATGCGTCTGGCAGTGGCTACGGCGCTCACTGGTTGTCATCTGAACAAGCTCCTGTGGCTCTGTTGGTCGCCCCTCTCCCACCTCTCTCTCCCGGACCTCCTTTTCTAATTGTCCTGTGCCTAGAAGTTTGTTTTTGCTTTCTGTGCTCAGTCCCTTTCATTGATCTGTTTGTACTGCCTTCCCGACTTGTTTGATTTGTGGCTGGTCCCTCAGGTCTCTCTGCAGTTCCTCACCTTTTTTAAACAACCCTTTCCTCCTCTTCCCCACTGTGCTTTCACTTACAGGGAAATAATTCCCCAGCAGCACTTTACTTCTAAGTAACGTAGAATGACCACTTCCTAAAGGAATGAAAACCTGTTTTTCACTCCCTTCCTCACAATACCTTAATCCTAGCTGCCCGAATCTGGATTCCAAGAAATGCAGAGGAGTTTGTGGAATGAAAAATCAGGCTGGTCATGGAAAACAGTTGTGAGAATGAAGAGTTGAGTATTAAGCAATCTGTTCCACTGCTGGCTCCTGTTCCTTTCTGTAGCTCTTCTAGGCTCAATGTCACCAAATGTAAAATAGGAATTCTTCATTCATTCTTTCATTTGAGGGGGGCTTAGCAAGCATCTATAGTTTTCCAGGCACTGTGCTGGGCTCTGGAGATACAAAGGTGCTCATGGCAGACACAGTCCTACAGCAGATAGAGGAGAAAGTTGCAAAAGGATGGATCAGATGTGGTTGGTGGCTGTCAAGTCCCATAGACTTAGTGGCCTCAGAAGGGGCTGGTAGCTCACCTCCCCAACCTGTAAGAAGCTGCCAATAGAAACAGGAATCAACAGAAACCTGGAGTCCTATGCTAGCTTGGGCACTAAATAACTTCATCCTGAGCTCCATTCAGAATGCTGAGGTCTGTTGCTTAGAATCAACTCCCTCTATCCTGTATTTTCTAACATCTCAGACAAAAGCCCATCCAGCCACTGGTCTCCTAAGGTCACCTGTCTGGATTCATTGCTGCAAAAGCACACACATTCCCATTTTCCCTTACTTCACAGAATGTCCCCACCTGCTATCTGTGGGATATCCTTGTCGCTGTGCATCTCTCTGCATAATATCTCAGGATTGGGGAAAAAGACCCTCTCCCTCTCCCATGCCAGTATTCTAGCATTTGGAATAATCCCACTCCTTGCTTTTAATTATCATTTTACCACTGTGGTATGCATCCCAAAATAATGTAGATTAATTTTGCCCTCTTTAAGCTCTAAATAAATGTAAGCATACTGTATTTATCCTTTTATATCTGCCTCAATACCCTGTTTGTGAGACTCATTCATGTGATTGACTGTTTCTGAGGTCCATTCATTTGTATTTCAGGTTCAGTATCTCTTATCTGAAATGCTTGGGATCAGAAGTATTTCCGATTTTGGGTTTTTTGAATTTGGGAATATTTGCATTGCATACTTACCAGTTGAACGTCCCCAATCTGAAAATCCAAATTCTGAAATGTACCAATGAGCGTTTCCTTTGAGCATCACATCAGTGCTCAAAAGATTTTGGATTTTGGAGCATTTTGAATTTCTGATTTTTGGATTAGGATGGCCATTATTTTTCTACTCTTTTTGAAAATCTGCCCTCTTGCTTTGAGCCTGATGACCTCTAGTTACTTCTGTTGCACAGTCCTCACATCCACCACAGGCACTGCCCTCCCCCTGGATGATGCTTTCCAGACCCTTTCGTCATGAAAAAGTTCAAACATACACAAATTTGACAGAGCAGCTTAATAAATTCCTTTAGACGTCACCCAACTCCACCAATTATCAATTTATGGCCAAACTGGTTGCCCCTAGATCCTCATGGAGTCTTTCCCCCAATCATTTTAATGCAAATCCCTATGAATGTATTATTTCATATAAACTTCTCAATGTTTTCTTCAAATAGTTAAGCATTCTTTTTTTTTTTTTTACATTTTTTTTTCTTCTTGGGGCCATCGTTAGACCACATTTCCCAACTTGCTTTGCAATAACTGAATGGAATGGGATGTAAACATAATCCCAATATTATAATCATAGATGAAATAAAATAAAAAAAGTTTTTTAATAAATAAAAAATCAAGCTAATGTTAAAATTTTCTTTTTTAAAAAACTTCCCAGTTTGTTTGAACGAGGATCAAAATAAGACTTATAAATGCAATGCAATGCTTTGTATTTCTCTTAAGTAGTTTTAAATTATAAATTCCCAGCCTGCATGCTCTCTTCTCTCTCTAGTCTGTCTTTTTCGTTCTCTTCATCTCTCTCACAATTTGATCATTTGATCTCTCTTTAGCATTACAATTTATTCTTAAAGAAACAAGATCATTAGTCTCTGGAGGTCCTCACAGTTTGGATTTTCCTACTATTTAACCTGTTCTGTTCCCTGTGTTTCCTTTAAATTGAAGGTTGATCTAGAGCTTTATTTACATTTTAGCTTGATTTGTTTTAAGAATTTCCAGAAGTGACATTTCATACTTTCATCAGCAGGTTAATGTTGCCTGAGGTGTTAGTGGCCAATGAAAACCATCATCTAGAATGATCCATCACCCATTGTTGCAGACTATCACAAGGCATTGCAAAACAGCAGCATTCTAATTCTGCCATTCCTCTATTTAGCAGCTAAAATACTTCTGTAAAGAAACTTCTCCTCATCGAGTATTGGTGATAAGTTCTCACAGGAAAGGATAAATAAATTTTTGATCCTTTCTGGGTTTTTTTTGTTTGTTTTTGTTTTCTAAATAAATGAGATTGTTCTGTAACATACTCCAAAGGAAGAAGACGGAGATTTTTTTTCTTTCAGCAATTTTATGGTTGCTAAACAAACCATTCACCTGCTGAAGGACATCTGTATCGTTTGGGCTATTACAAATAAAACTGCTATACATTTATGTACAGGTTTGTGTGAACAGAAGTTTTCATTTCTCTGGGATAAATGGCCAAAAGTGTAATTGTTGGGTTGCATGATAGTTGTGCGTTTAGTTTTTAAAGAAACTTCTGAACTGTTATCCAGAATAGCTGTAGTATTTTACATTCAAACCAGCAATGTATGAATGACTGTTTTTCTGCATCCTTGCCAGTATTTGATGTCACCATTTTGTATTGTAGACATTCTGATAGGTGTGCAGTGATATCTCATAGTAGTTTTAATTGACATTTTCCTAATGGCTAATGATGTCAAGTATCTTTTATGATGCTTATTTGCCATCCTCTTTGGTAAAATGTTCTTTATAGATTTTAGATACCAGTCTTTTGTCAGATATGTTGCTTGAAAATATTTGCTGCTATTTTGTAATTTCTTTTCATCTTCTTGACAGAGTCTTTCATACGGCAAAATTTTTAAATTTTAATGAAGTCTAACGTATCAAGCTAATGTTCCTTTTATGGATCATGCTTAGGGTCAAATCTAAGAACTCCTTTGCCTCGCTCTAGACCCTGAAGGTTTTCTCCTATGTGTTTTACTAAAAGGCCTTATAGTTTTCCCTTTAAATCAGTGTCCCATTTTGAGTTATTTTTTGTAAAAGGTGCAAAACACGCTATTCCTCTGGTCCTGAGGTTTCTAGCCAGTCTGCCTTCTTTTTTCTACATTTCAGAATATTCCTATGTTTATTTTATATATAATATCCATGATTTTCAGTTGTGCCACTTCCTCAATGGTTCGTAAAGAGAATTGTGCTATTACTTTGTTTTTTGTTTGTTTATTTATTTATTTTTTTTGCTATAAAGTGTCATTTCTCTCAGTGCTTTCAAGATTTTTGCCTTGGCTTGAGTCTCCATTTGGTAATTTTGGTTACAATAATAGGTTTGGCCAATACTAAAGAAAAACACTGTAGGCATCTTAATAGGTGACAAATCACTGACCCTACTGTCTGTTTTCCATTTCTAAATGCCTTTGCCCACTAGGAGTCAGAGTCAGGTTCCCCTGGCCCAAACTACACAGAGCCAAGTGAGCCCTTGGGGTGACATTCGCCCATGCAACCTAAACTAACTAAATTTTCTAGCACAGAACAAGGAAGGACTCTGTTGCATCCTCCATTCCTTCTTTTCTTCCTGTAACACATAGAATACATCCAAATTGAAGAAACCTTTTTCACAGAAATAGTTAGATACTCTGTCTAGTCCACACAAACGTTTTTTTTTCTCAATATAGATCTTAATAATATTGTTTATTGTATGGTCACCATTATTCCTAATTATTACTGAGATTGTGTTTCTGTTGAAAAATACATCCTATATTGCCAAAAGGAAAACACACACACACACACACACACACACATACACACAGTGACTTAGAAAGAAACTAGTCAAGTAACCTTAGAGTTGTATTTCAAAAACTGAAGAAACAAGTCTGGAAGTATGACAGCTGATGTCCCCTCCCTCTCCTGCTCTGGAGTAAAAACTGATCCTTTCTTATAAGATTGAATAAATAAAACCCTGTTCCGGCTATTTTAGGTGGCAGCCCGATTGGTGGGAGTTGACCCTTCTAACTGCGGCTTTCCCTAGGGCAGGGGCCGGCATTGGAAACATGATTTTAATTATTGAAATATGAAATATAGACACACACACAACCATAATCCCTTCTCTCTTTGCCCCATCAAAAAATTGTTTTGTTGTCTGACATCTTTAATTAGACATTTAGGGTTGTGGGAGAGACCCTGGAAAACACACTCACTAATGATAGAAGGTTACTAAACCTCATCCTAAGGAAGATAGCTTTGGTGACTCCCCAGAGATTCGCACAAGGCTTCTAGGGTGCCTAGACTGGGAACAAATAGGTGCTGAAATCTCACTTAGCTGCTTTTCAGCTGCATAAGGACCTGAGTCCCCCAGAGGTGGTTCCTTTGTCTAGTTGCACAAAGATACCTTTGGACCAGTAGTTGCCTAAGTTATAGAAGTTTAAAAATTTCCCAGGGCAGAAGTGCTGGGAACAGTGGCATCAGTTTTGGGTCCTGGGATCAAAAAAAGGCAGCTAGTAACCAGATAGGAGCATTGTGGGGAAAGAACTAAGATGCCATTTTTGGTTTTGAATTATTACTAATTTTTTTTTCACATGATATAGTGAATAGTTCTATTAATAGTTCTGGATTTAGATGAGGCAAAAGGGATGCAATAAAATATTTAAAGTCTTGCTAAATAGTAGACTTGGGCCAGGAGGAAAGGCTGCCTACTCGGGTGGAGTGGTTGGCAGTAACATCTGGAGACACAGTGATCAGATATGGTGTGGTTTTCAGCCCTGCTTCATTCAACAAAATGAATATTTGTTTGCAAACACAATGAAAGGCAGGCAGCCCTTATCATCTTGATCTGATTTCTTCTAGTAGCATATTTTAAGTCTCTTGATGGCAAGGGATGTTGATAACTAATAATGGTTTATCAACCTCTTTATACACATACAAAACACTTGTGCCAATATAATTAAGTTATTTGTATGCACTGACAAAGTAGGTCTACTAGAGGTCATACTTTATATTAACGCTGAATTTTAATAGACAGTCACTTGAGTCTCTAGTTAAATTCCTGTTCCTTATTCCTAGCTGATATTTGGCAACATATAAAATCACAATTGGATTTGAAAAAATGTTTGTTTTTCTCTAATATTTGATTCTGAAAATGTGTTAGACGTGAGTCACATAGGTTATGCAAATTGATGTCAAGCAAAAACAAAGCTTCAGTCCTTATGAAAACCTCTTCTCTGTAAATTCTACGTTTATTTCAAATAAAGCCAACTTGATGCTTACAAATGAAAATTTTGCCACAGACCCACAGACCATGACACAGACTGACTTCCATTCACTGATGCACCAACATATCTTAAATCTCTTATCAGGCTGGAAAATGGTGGAGAAACAAATTTTAAGCAAACAATGTTCAGACTCTACATAAAAACTAAAGTTATTCTGAGATTCTTCATCTTTTTTATGAAAAATCTTGACATGGCTGTAACCAACTCAGGAATTGAAATATAAAAGTAAAACTCTACTCATCATTATATGTTAGTTTTTCTTGTGGCCTTTTCTAAGAACCAAAAGAATGGAGATACTAGATAGAAAAATTAAGGAGTAATTCAGAGGATGCTATTTATTTTAAAAAGAATTTGTGGCTGGTGTGTATGAACAAAAAGTATTGCCAGGCAGTTAGAAAGGTGTGGGTTCAAATCTCAGCTCTCCTACTTGCTGGCTAATAAACAGGCTGCACTTTGAAGTTTATTTGTGCATCAGCTTTATCACAATGTTTGTTTGAAGAGAAGGCTAAAGAAAATTTTTTAAAGCCTCCACAAGTACCTCATGCTTCCCCCAAGTGTCTAAGAATAAAGTGGTTGTGCTCACATTAGAATAATCCAGAGAGTTGAAAAAAGCCAATGGGCTCTATTAGTTGTTGTTGTTGTTGTTGTTGTTTTCCTTAACTCCCCAGGTAATTCTAATCATGCAACCAGGTTAGAGAAGCACAGAAATAGATCATAAGCTCCCCGTGAGTTTAGAATAAAATCTGAACTGTTTGCTGTACAGTTTAAGATGCTGTGTGATCTAGCTCCTTCCTATCTTTTCAGTCTGATCTCCTATCATTCTCCCTCTCCAGCCACAGAGGCCTCTATTTAATCCTTAATCCCATCAAGTTAGTTCTCACCTCAGGACCTCCGTGCTTGCTGTTCCTTCTCCCTGGATTACGATTCTCCAGATTTTCACATGCTCAATAACAGAGCAGCATCTCCAGCATGTCATCGCCTCTGATACACTTTCCGTGGCTCCCCTGTCTGACGTGCCTCCACCCCGTCTGCAATTCCATCCTACTACCCTGTTTCAATTTCCTCACAGTAGTTCTTACTATCAGAAAGAAACCACCTTTTTATTTATTTGTTCTTTGGATATTTTATGTCTCGCCAGCCCCACTAGGATTTAAGTACCTTGAGAATAGGAATCTTATCCTTTTATTTATTTATTTTGTCATGCAGTACACCCAGCACTCTAAAGCAATGCCCAGTACCAATGGATACTTATTAAATATTTGGTGAATGCATTCAAGAGTAAAGGCAAGTCTTATCTGCAATTTATTTATTTGTTTACCTTTAGGAAAGTTCCATATGACCTGGAATAATAGATACAACCTGCCTAGCACAACATCTGGCACATGGTAGGTGCTCAGATCATGTTGGCTTCCTTTATTGTACTGTTTCTGTCCGACCTTAAAGGAAAGCTCTTCAAAGCACAAAGTCATCAAAAATAGCAGTTGGCCGGGCACAGTGTGGCTCACGCCTGTAATCCCAGCACTCTGGGAGGCCGAGGCAGGCGGATTGTTTGAGCTCAGGAGTTCAAGACCAGCAAGAGTGAGACCCCATCTCTACTAAAAAAATAGAAAGAAATTATCTGGACAACTAAAAATATATATAGAAAAATTAGCCAGGCATGGTGCACATGCCTGTAGTCCCAGCTACTCGGGAGGCTGAGGCAGGAGGATTGCTTGAGCCCAAGAGCTTGAGGTTGCTGTGAGCTAGGCTGATGCCACAGCACTCTAGCCTGGGCAACAGAGTGAGGCTCTGTCTCAAAAAAAAAAAAAAAAAAAAAAAATTAAAAAAAAAAAATAGCAGTTGAACATAGGTTCTCATTTCTTTTATATAAATAGATTGGGGTAGAATTGCTGGGTAAAGTTACATATTTTTAAATTTTCATGAAATTGCCAAACAATTTTCTAACACGGTGGTGTCACTTTAAAAGCCCCATCAGCAATGTAGACGGTTCCAGTTGCTACATATTCTCACCAGCATTTGTGAGAATATTTAATTTTAGCCATTGTTTGGGTATAAGATGGTCTAACGTTATTATTTAAGACTAGTGATACTGAACATTTTTCATGTACTTATCAGCCATTCATAGATCCTCTCTTGTGAAGTGATTTTTCAAATCTTTTGTCGATGTTTTGTTCACATATGTTCTTATTGTTTACTTTTAGGTCTCTTTATTTCTTTCCTTTTGTTTTTCTCCTGCCCTTAGATCTTCATTTGTTTTCTATATAATTCCTTTGTCAAAGGTATTTGCCAGTACATTTCAATGCTTATAATACATTGACAATTTCTATACATTGACAAAGACTTTTCATTTTTTTAATGGTGTGTTTTGATGAGTTTTTTATTTTTATGAGGTTGAATTGATCAACTTTTCTTTTATGTTTAGTACTTTTTATGTTGTGTCTAAGAAATCTTTGCCTACCCTAAGGTTGTGAAGATATTCTCCTATATTCCTTTTTTCCTGGAAACTTTTTGGTTTTAGCTTCTATATTTTGCTTTATGATATATTGCAGACTAATTTTTGCATGTGATTTTATGTAGTAGCCCAAGTTTTTCCCCCCATATGCTTCTCCAGTTGATTATGCAGATTTTTATTAAAAATATTTATTACAGCTTTATTCATTTCAAGATAAAAAGGAAACCATCCCAATATCCATCAATAGGAAAATGGAAGAACACATTGTGATTACTCTTAAAATGGAATAGTAATCATCAGTACAGAAAATAACTACAGATAAATGCAATTGCATCGATGAAGCCCAAAAATTAACTGAAAGAAGCCAAATAGAAAGGAATACATACTGTTGGTTCTTTTTATATGAAAATTTAAAAAAGGCAAAGTTAATCGGTGGGATAAAAATCAGCACAGTGGTTTCCTATGGAGGGAGTGGGATTAACTGGAAGGGGAAATGCAGGAACTTTCTGTGGTGATGGAAATAATCTGTTTCTTGACTGGGGTGGTGGCAATACACAGGTGTAACGTTTATCAACACTCATCAAATTATATGCTTAAGATCTGTGCATTTCACTATGTGTGAATTTTATCTTAAAAATATCTAACAGCTGATAGTGACAGAGATAATGAACAGAGACTGGACCATTACATGTAAGGATAAATTTCTCTAAATATTTCAATAACCCAAGTTCTTCCCATAGTCACCTATGTTCATAATGATGAACACAGGAAGTCAAGAAATGGAGTCTGGTGTGGCACTCACGCCTGTAATTCCAGCGCTTTGGGAGGCTGAGGCAGGAGAATCACTTGAGCCCAGGTGTTCAAGGTTACAGCAAGCTATGATTGTGCCACTACACTCCAGCCTAGGCGGCAGAGTAAGACCCTGTCTCTAAAAAAGAAAAATAGTTAATTTTCCCCCCAAATTTTCTTTTAATAGTTCATGGAATCTACTTAAAGTTTTCCAAATGTATAATATTTAATATTTAATAAGTTTTGAAATTTAAAGAGCCATATGGTAATTAGGAGAATTGACATGTAAGAAATCTCTCGTAACTGACAATGTGCAATATGTTTATATAAATACATAAATTCACAGAACAAAGGCACATATGTATATGTATCTGCTTTAAGGTCACGGAGCAAAGCTACAAAAAGGCTATATAATTATACTATAAAAGATTGATGTGCTTCCTTGGGCTTTATTGTCTTTTTTTCCCCCTAATTAAATTGAAATACATAATTCTAAAGCCCCAGCTAGAATTTCATGTTGACAACGGAATACTTGTGACAATAAATTTATAACTGCCTTGGGATTTTCCAGAACAATCCTTTTGAGCTTTTCAGGCTCTGACAGAGGAAGTGTACAATCAGCCAGCACCATTTCTGCCCCAGACCAGTCAGCAGAATCCTAAGCAGCTCTATTTTATGTTCCCTGATTCTGCACCTTGCTATTGAAGCTCAGACCTTCTTCTGTATTTATTACCCATGGCAGCCTGGCATGTCTATCAGCATTCACTGGGGCTACCAGGAGGGGAAATACGGCTGGTCCTTGCTGTGGGAGGGGTGCACAGGTTTTCCGGAAGCCTTTTTCTGGGTCATCAACAAGATTCAGAATGCTGGCATACTTCTCACTGTTCTATGGGGAATGAGTTATTAGACTACAGACAGAATTTGGGAATCCTATTTTGTTACTGGGGAATATTTATTTCCCTTTTCTATGTCTGTGTGAGAAGTTCCCATTGGCACAGCTCTCCTGGGCTGTCTCAGCACGTCACTGCTTCCACAGGAAGAGTGTCTTTTCTGACTGGTGAGTTGGGAGAACAAAATGAGCATAACTCGGTCCTTCTCATCATCTCCTAGCCATGTCACAAGCACAGTTTATCTGGCTCTGTCTTCGTGGGGTGACCTGCAGTTTTGAGAATTTGTTTATTTAATTCAGAAGACTATTAACAAGGTAATTTGCCCAAGAGCTTAAATTATAACTTTTATCTTACATTTGCACTTACCTTTCAATTGGATTTATATTCAAGTAGGAGGAGAAGGTTGACACTTTCAAAATTGAACACTCTTGTCTAGGATCTGGGAGCTGCCACTTTCAATCTTCTCTCTCTTATTTTGAAAACATTTGAAAACATGTGCCTCTTCATCAGTTTTGCACTTGAATACAGCTGACTGTTGAATGTCTAGAGAAAGGGAGAAATTTCATATGTCTGGTGGCCTGAACTTTTAGTATTGCCATAGTACCTGTATTCTGAAAGCCTTCTAAATGTGCGTATAATTTAAGTATTCAACTAGCTTCTCAGTGACATCTTATTATTATTGCCTCCATTATAATTTATTTTTTATTATATAGCTGGATAGTCATTAATAACTCCTATTAAATAGTAGTCTCACATCCCATTAATGCTTTTAAATTGTTTTCCTTATTACGTTTCTTTTTTTTCATTTGAATATATATTTATTTAGAATGCAGCACTAACAGCATGATGATGAACTGTCACAAATCTGTACCAAGAAGCACACAATCTTAAAATGTATTGTTTTTCACATGTAATTTAAGAATAGCATTATTATTATTTGGTACTAGACTTAAAGACGACATTTAGATTCTTCAGCTTTGGAGCATTTAGTAACATCAAAATGATTGTCTAGTCAGGCAGAGGAAAGAAACTCAAAAGCAGTTTCTTTTTCTTCTGCCAGTTCCTTTGCAGTAAGATCCATCTTCTCACATGAGAAATCGTTAATAGGAAGAGCTTCAACAAACTTCCAGGTCTCATTCTTGATTACGACAGGGAATGAGTAGAGCAGATCATCAGGAACACCATAGGAGTTGCCATCAGAGATAACACCCGTGGACACAAACTCTCCCTCTGGGGTTCCAAACCAGATGTCTCTGACGTGGTCAGCTATGGCTTTCGCAGCAGACATTGCACTGGATAGTTTTCGAGCCTTGATGACAGCAGCACCACGCTGCTGCAGTCGTGATGAATTCTCCCTTGAGCCAACTGTCATCTTTCAGAGTTTCATAAACACCAACTTCCTTTCCTTGCAACTTCACCTTGGCATGGTTGACATCTGAATACTGAGTTGAGGAATGGTTTCCCCAGATAATGACGTTCTTTACATCATCAGCAGTCACACCAAGTTTAAGATGTTATCACAACAGATAAAGAAGAGGTTGCCTTCAAAGACCTGGATGTGGCCATTCTCGTGGGCTCCATGCCAAGAAGGGAAGGCATGGAGAGGAAAGATTTACTGAAAGCAAATGTGAAAATCTTCAAATCCCAGGGTGCAGCCTTGGAGAAATATGCCAAGAAGTCAGTGAAGGTGATTGTTGTGGGTAATCCTTATTACTTTTGTAATGTTTATGTTCATATCTTCCCCATATTTTTGGTTATCTTCTGGAGAACAGACATTGTGGCTGATTAATATGCCTGTGAGGAGCTCATCAAATACTAGAAGGAATATATGCAAATGTCACTCTGTCATTGATGGCAGAATCCATGAAGTATCAAAAAGGAGGTACAAACACATTTCCCCAGAGGCAGAGTAAAGAAATATCACCTTTATGACCATGGTTATGACCCCCCCACCTCAGACTGAATATCAACTTTAGATGGCCAAAAAAGAATTTAACCTTGATCTTGGATATGTGTCCTGCAGTAATAAAAGATTACTTTAGAAATTTGACTAGAAATAAGCAGATAATAAATGAGCACCTGAAAAATCTGATGAAAGTCCCATATATTCCAAAATGTACCCCCCTTAGGCATGCCATGGAACCACTCATCGGTGTAAGACATTGAAAGGTTGACAACATAGTGGATTGCCTTGGATTATCTATCTAGTCCTGGCCAGGCAGAAAGTAGGATATCAGGGAGTGCATATGGACAGTTAGGTCTCTAGAGAAGGCCTAGAGCACTCTCCACTGTAAGTGCTCTGGCAGGGCCTGGATGATCACCTGTCATAGATACTGGAGAGGAGATAACTGCCCTTGTAGAAAGCTGATAAGAGTGTATATCTCTGAAGACCCTTCTCACTCTGAAATTCTGTGATTCTTTGATAAAGTGTATGCAAAAACCCTTCTGTGAAATAATTGGATGTTTAGACTTTCTTGCCTGCCTTCTATAGTATTATTGATACTTACTTATACCCCTTTGCAGAATCAATCTTGATTCAAAGGACAACCCAGCATAGAGATCAGGCCTGCACGCCTGTATACTTCTAAATTGCAGAATCCCTACTCCTTTTCCACGATGGTATTCTAGAATTCTGATTCATTTCTCCTGAATATTTCATACAGAAGAATTGTTTTAATCTCCGTCTCTTTGATTAGGCTCCTATACTCTAATTACTGTAATAAACTTTTTATTGTATTATGATATAGTTCAGAAGAAACAACTGTTTAAGGAAAAATATAATAAAAATTTATGTGTGCATTCTACTTGGCTTAAGTAAAACAGAACAGTATAGGTGAAGTCTTCCATTTCTTCTCCCCTAAATATATTTCACTCTTCCCCTCCCCACCACCTACCTAGTCATAACTACAACAAAATTTACTTCAAAAAGCAGTTTGTTTTCTTCTTTGGCACACAGCTATGCTATATTTGCCAACTTTCTTTGCATGTAACTGAATTCTGGTCAATAGAATGTGAATAAAATGAAGTACATAACTTCTTGATCTGATCCACAACAACCTCTTGAGCAGTACTCCAAGCTCTCCCCCTAGTTGGATGCATAGAAGAGGTTGTGAGGTTCTCAAGGAGGGGGAACTACAAAAAACAATATTGGATCCCTGAATGACCGTGTGGAGCAGTTTCTCACCACCAACTTCACTGGACTATGATGTGAGTAATAAACTTATATTGAATCACTGACCAATACAGTGATTATTATTTCCATGCAGTTCTTTAGACCTTCACCACATAAAAAAGAATCCCCAATCAATACATAATTTTCTTGTTTTCAAACTTAATATAAATAGTAACAAATTGCATGTGTTCTTTACCATTTTTTTTTTCACTTATCATTGCTTGGGAGATCCACCCAGGTTAGTAAGTGCTTTTCCTTCTAGGTGATTTTTGCTGCTGTAGAGTATTACACAATTTGTTTATATATTTCTTTATTACTGGCTATTTAAATTGTATCAAATTTCTCGCTATTTATCAGCAATGCTGCTATGAACATTCTTATACCCATTTCCTTATTTATGCATACATAAAAAGGATATATACCTAGTATGTGTGCGTATACATACCTAAGGTACATAGTAAATCGGCTTTTGCTGCATAAAACCATCTCAGAAATTAGTGGCTTAACACAACCACCATTTATTTAGCTCACCATTCTGTGGGTTGGCTCTTTAGGTTAAGGTCAGGCTCGGCTGATTCTAGCTGGACTTTTCATGTATTGGTGATTCCTGCCATGGCATCTGGGGACTCGGTGATCTAAGATGCCTCACCTGAAATGGTTCATCTCTCTGTTCTGCATGGTCTCTCTCTCATCTGCCAGCAGCCTGGCCCAGGGCTTACACTCAGGATGGCAGGTTTCCATGAGCAGCAAGAATAGAAACTGTAAGGTCTTTTGAGGCCCAGGCTCAGCACTGGCACAACACCACTTCTACCTTACACTCTTGGACAAAAATCACCAGACTAGGCCAGAATGCAGAGTGGGAAAATAAACTTCACCTTTTGATGAGAAGATCTCAAAAGTGTTGCACTGATTTTTGCACTATATCACACCTATGATGCAATTTCTGGGTTGTAGATTATGCACATGTTTAATCTTACTATTTTTGTAGAATTGTTTTTCAAAAGTGGTTGCATATCTTCTTGCTAAAAAAAGCAGTGCTGAGTACTGGTGAAGAGCGAGAACTCTTGAGCACTACAGCCTGTCTGGAATCACAACAGTGCCAGCTACAACTGTGACTTTTGACAAGTTTTTGTACGTCTCGATCCCTTGGTTTTCTCATCTGTGAAGGTTCTTGGTTTCAAGACTCTGTCCAACTTAGGCATGCAAGACTTTATTGGAAGGGTATTCATTAGTTCTCATAATCAATTAGAAGGCTACAGAATAAGGCTTGTCATGTGGGCAGAAACCAAGATGGGAAATGGGTGAGTTTGGCAGTAAAGAACCCAGCCAAGGCCAGCTCTTGTGAGAAGAGAACTCCCCAGGCAATGACCAGTGCTATGATGTCTAGAATCATGCTTAAGCTCATTTCGTCTTTTGAATTAGCCTCTCCAGAAACAACCTATTGAATTCAGTCCCTTCTCCAAACTTTCGTGTAACCCTACTTGATAGCCACCCCCACCTGCCACCCTGAATTCTCTATTTTCTATGGAGGCTTGCACACAAATCTGAATTTAGCTTATCAGAAATCTATGATGATTCTGTCTTTTAAGTTTTAATTGGTATTTTTATCCTCTTCCTATATCTTTTCCCATCAAAACTTGTTTTTTATGGGTCTCTTTCTATTGCATAAAAAGTCAGAGCAGAAAGGATACCTAGAAAGAAACCTAAACCACAAACAAACTTATGGCCAAAAAGGAAGAGCTATATGCCAATGGATAGATAGCTTGCTAGTAGCAGAGTTGGAGATAAAATAGAAATAGACAAAAAAAAAAAAAAAAGAGAAACACAGATAAAAAAGAATATAAACACCAAAGACTGACTAAATTTTCCTATTTCCAGTTTGCCAGATGGCCATCCTAGAATAGTGTGTGTGTGTGTGTGTGTGTGTGTGTGTATACACATACGTATCTATATGTGGATGTGTGTGTATATATATGATATACATATATACACATACTGTTGATTGACAGGACCACCCCATTTTTGTGAGAGAAGTGAAGACATTATTAGAAATAGCACATGAATGTAGTTGGAAAGCATTTTGGAAAATCAATGCATCCAACAAGCGTTTGTTGTGGGTCAGTTATGTGTCAGGTGTTAGGGACTCAGAGCTTTGCAGGAGTTCATCCAGCTAAGTGGGGATGTAATGAAGTAATTAAGGGACTCTGAGTCTGGGGTGGAGTTAATGGGAGATAGTGAAATAAACAAATACAATATGTTTAATCAGTGTAGCAAATAGCCTAAAAGGAGTAATAAGAACTGATTGCTGAGACTTTTAGACTATAAAAGATTATTTATGATATCTAACTGATCAAAAAAATTGCAAAAGATATTTTATAGGTATTTCCTTTATTACATTATATACCAGGGACTCATTAGCATGTGAATACATCAAATGTGCAGTCTGAAAGGAAGAAAAAGCCATCTATTCAAGCAGTAGGCAACATTTACCCCAGAATGGTTTATATTCCTTCAGGTAGTTTTACGCTGCATCTATGGCTCTTACAAAGGCTGGGAAATATGGAAGTCTGCCCTGGGCAGATGCCAGAGTCATCCTTCTGTCTCTATGAAGGAGCCAATACTGGTTCAGTCACTGGCTCCAAATGTAAGTTTCCTACAATTACCCCTTCCAAGAGCTGTTCACTTTCTCTTCTGGTGATTCTTCATCCACTATTGGGTGTTTGGAAGGAACTAAATGACGTTAATTGTGTTTCTCACAAACAGATGCCTTTTCAGAGAGCCATAAAATAGCAGCTGCAGCACCATTGGAGCTGTTCCTTGAGATGGCTGTTTTAGTTTCAATTTCTAAAGAAATAGGGCAAGTTTTGAGTTCTGGATTAGTAAAGAAATTATGCAAATTGCATGAAAGTCCACTCATAAAACTGCTCGTCTTAAAGGGCACTAACTATAAAAGATGTTCTCTTTTAGATATGTCAAAATTCAGGGCCATCAGCAAGACATTTCTTACTGATACATTAGTGGATGTTGCGGGGGGTGGGGGGGGGGAGATAGCCTTAATGTTTCTTTTGGAAATCACAGCGGCTGCTATGGGCACTCTAATAATGAGAGCCATGCTATAAAGATGGTTGCAGTCACAGCTGTGAAACTTTGCTGGAAAAGCATGCATGAAATCAGAGTCCTAATTCTTCAAAAGGAATTCTTCTGTTACTCTATCCACAAGAACAAGCTATTAAAACTAACTTCTTTGGTGGTCAGGGAGTTAAAACTTCTTCCCTTTACAACTTAGCTAATGACCAGAAACACTGAAATTTTTGGGAATATAAAGAACAAATAGTCAATCAAAATTATGTTGACTCTGGAAAACTGTGAAGGGAGTTTAGCCGGCTTCATAGTCAGAGAGACCTCATTTTCAACTGAGAGTCTCCCACCACATTTGAGACATGTAACCTTGACAAAGTGACTTTGGCTCAGTTAGTCTTAATTTATGTATCTATAAAATGGCCATACCCATGTCTCCTAATTTGTTTGTTGTAAGCGTGAAATGAGATGTCATGTGTAAAGTGCCCAGTATTTTGCAAATGTGCAATTATAAATGTTTGCATGTGAATATCTACCTCAAAGATGGGGTTGGAAATGACTCCGTTTCTACCCAATTCCTGCCTCTTCCTTCTTGTTTTTTATTATTTCTATTCTCTTATCAGTGTTTGGGTATTCTCTTTCTGCTCATTTCTTTTCTCATTTACATTAAAACAAATAATGTTCTACCAACTATCTGGGCATTTTTTAGCCTGGTCAAACTGACACATAAAATTTACGTAAAACACACAGCTTACCATGAATGGAGTAAAATCAGCTTCTCCTTTCTCTCAAGGCTATATGATATGCACTTTCTGCATGTTGTCAAAGAATAAAAGAAATACCAGAGTTTTTTATATATATATATATATATCTATTTAAAGAGGTTTATTTTGAGCTGCGAGTGTGTGTGAGTGACTAGCTGCCTGAAGCACATGGCCTCAAGAGATCCTGAGAAAATGTGCCCCACAGAGGTGTTTTTGGTTCTTTTTTTTTTTTTTTTTTTTTAAGAATTTCAGTCAATATATTTTCCAAATGAAAACCAACACTGATGAAGAAGCTCCCCAAGTAGTCCTCTGAGAAGCCAAGGCAATGTGATGACTGTGATATGCTAGAAAAGAGCTGGGGCTCTTGGTGAGGAAGGTTCGTTGCACTTATGCTAATTTAAAATTGAAAATTGGAACTCCTGATAAAACAATATGATTCATAAATCAATCCGTGGTTGATTAAAATGAGTCCCATAATTCGTAAGTCAGGAAAAGTCTTCCTTTGGATCCAGGAAGGGTCTGGTTTCCTGGGTCGACCTCAAAATTCAAGATTGTTTAACAGCATCAGCTGGTTGGAACCATTGTGGTGAACAAAACATTCACTGTTCATATATCCTAAGGCAAGTATTGCTGTCAGTGAAACCTGCTGGGGCTGACACCAGGGTGATCAAGCTTGGCACCTGTGGAGCAAAATTTAAGGAGGCATGTACTCTTGGCATCGTGCTGGTGCCAGGTTGACAGCTGAGAGTGAGAGTCTCCTTAGATCTTCTGTCCTAGGCACCCGACTTGTTCACCCTAGTCTTAGCCCTGCTCTGAACATGTGTGTAGGGATTTTAGAGTCCAGTAAACAGGAGAGGAGGCATTTCAGGAAATGAGATATAATGCACTTCAGAGCTGAAAGGGACCATAGATATCATCTCTATACTACCCTTCTTATTTGAGAGAGAAGAAAACAGGGTTTAGGGAAGACAAAGAAATTGTGCAAGTCACAAAGATGACCCAAATGTTCTGATCTTGGTGTGAGGCCACCTAGAGAGCCACTCTCCTCACCATGAAGGCTGGTGCATTGATCATGGGGTTTCCATGCTCATGTTCCCTGATCTTATCGATTATGCAATGCAGTCATTGTGCACATATTTACCTTTGCTGGACTGGTATGAACCTAGAGAAAGACAGTGGGAAGGGCAGAGGGGTTGGGGAAAGGAAGAAGGTCTTATATAACTGCCAAGGCAAGAAGGATCCCTGACTTCAAGCTCAGCTGGGCTCTTCATCTAGTCTCAGCCTCCCTTCCCCTCTCAGTTCTGTTCTCCTCCTTGTTATCTTGGTTCTCAGCCTCGAGTTTGACAACAGGATATCTTACAGCAGTTCCAGGCCAACATCCTGCCAGGTTCAAGTCCAGAAGAAAAGAAGAAAAGATGTTCTAAAGAGTTCCAGAAAATATCACATTACATTTCACTGGATCTGAATGGGTCACATGCCCATATCAAACCAATAACAGCGGCCAGAGGGAATGTGATGTTCTGATTGGCCAGGCCTGAGTCACATGCTTGCTGCTAGTGCTGAAGATGCTGTTAGTACTACCTGAGGCACAGGATTTGAGAATGGAGGGGTTAACACTCCTTTCTGTTAGACAAGTAAGTGGTTAAGAGTCAAAAACTGTGGCTGGTGCTGCAGGCTCTTAATTCTGACGCCATTAATAAAATCCAAAAAGAGGATGTAAAAATCAAACCACTGGGGAAATATATCTGAGGCTTAGGAATTGTAGTAAGAACTCCCTAATTTTGCAGGATTGTGCACAATTGGAGCAGAGAAGAGGCAATGTAATATAACCCCCTAAGTGCAGAGTGGTGACATAATTGAATAAAAATATGTAGGCTTACAGACAAAAAAAGAAAAATCTGCTCTGATAGTTTCTTCAAGTATCAGAGGCCTAGGATATAATATAAAATGTTGACCTACAGATAAAATATGTAGTTAATGTAAAATCATCTCAGTGTCATTTCAGTATCATGTTACAATAAATTCACCAGGTAGCCCGTTGGATTTAAGTCATCAGGTGGAATTCAATGAACATTTTCTGAGTACCTCAGCGTGTGCTGTACTGGCTAGCAAGTGGGAAGGGAAGCTTCAGTTGGAGGAAAACTCAAAACACAGAGCAGGAGATTGAACCAGCAAAGTCAGATGTGGGGAAGTTAGGCTGGGGCGCTGGTGGGAGGGAACAAGCCTACTGGGGCCCATGGCAGACACCAGACACATGCAGCACTCTACTGACAGCTCCCTCCCCCAGCAGTGCAGCATGGGCCCACCAGCCTTCCAGCTGCCAGCTCACGCATTTCTTTGCCTAAAGATTTTCTTTTGCTGTAGGACACCCTTATTCTACCCATGGCACACAGGAAGAGCCAGGGAAGTAACTTCTGACCACCCTCAGTGCCAGCAGCCCTCAGTAATGACTAGTGGCAATGGATATTTAAACACCCCAGCTCCCTTGCCCTCTGGAGATAACTTGGGGTCATGCGTTTCACAGTGGCTCCCAGGGTTTCCCCAGTGGGATTAAGTTCCAGTCATCCACAGTGGTAGCTGGCTTGATAATAAAGCCTGTATTGATGGTCTTCTCACTTCTTTACTCTCCTACTGGTCTTCATATCCCAGATGAAATACTTGAATTCGATGCTTTGCTTCAGGATCTGCTTCTGGGGAACACAAAGAATGGAGATGGAAATTGCTACTACTGAAGATGTGGATGTATGCTTTGTGGGTTTGGCAAAGCCCAGGGGCCAAGTAAGTAACTTCAGTGTGTGTCAGCTCAGAGCTTCTATGTCTATCTGTAGATTGTGTTTGTCCAGAATTCCAGTTAGGGCTTGTCAATTAAAAGGATTGAAGGAGGGAATCCTAGCCTCAAGTCCTTGACAAAGGGTCAGAGAATCTCAGTAGTGGAAGTCAGGTGACTTCAGCCTCAACTTTTGATTCTTCTCTGCCTTGTCTTTTTTACCATAGCAACATCTCATGGCTTTCTCATTCCATGACAGTTAATCCATCCAGTGCAGTTAATCCTTTCTTGCTGTGCTACTGCTTGTGATATATCACTGCTTGTGATATACATATATCACAAGCAAATACACACACACACACACATATATATTTAGAGATTGGGGGGGGTCTCTGGGGTCTTGCTATGTTGCCCAGGCTAGTTTTGAACTCCTGGCCTCAAGCAATTCTTCTCAAGCAATTTGGTCTCCCAAAGTGCTGGGATTATCATGGCCAGCCAATATAGATATAGATATATAGATAGACACATTTTTTTTTTCATCTGGAGAGAACTATTCCCTTCTTAACCTTATAAAATCTTTCTTTAAAACTCAGCTCTTGAGTCCTTCCAGTGCAGTTAATGCTTCCTTCTATAAGAGCAGCTCCACATTGTATTAACTTACTGTGTTGCACTCCTGCTCTCTCCAACTGTCCCTGTGCCTAGTCTGGGCACAGGGGCAGTTGGAGAGAGCAGAAATCAAGAGGGCAAGAAGTCTGTCCGCCTCAGAATCTCACCACCCTCAGTACAGTGCTGGGCATTCAGTATGCCTTGCTAAACATTCAAATGAAGAGAGCGAGAGAGAGATCCAGCACCCTGCAAATGTAGCAGCACATACAACCGTGGGAAGAAGGAATGCACACCTACTCTTGAAATGAACTGGGCAGCATGGCAGAGTAGAAAGCATTTTTGAGCTTACTGCTGGAGGCATATGCAGGGGGTACATAGAGAACTGTTAGGGGAGGGAGCTGGAACAGGCAGGGGCATGAGAGTGGAAGAGCACAGTGCCTGTTTAGGAAAGAGCAAGTGGTTCCACTTGTCTTGGGTGTGGGTGAATTCCCAGAGGAGGGGGAGATGAGGCTGGCTTTGGTGGGCCTTCAGGAGCGGACCATGGACAGACAGCAGCAGGCACCTAGGAGCTTATAAGAAATACAGAATTCAGGCTCACCAAAACAGAATTTGCACCATAACAAGATTCCCAGGTGACTGGTATGCACATTGAAGTTTGTGAAGCATTCGAGGGTCCTTGCAGATTTTGAGACCAGGAAGTGTTGTGCCCAGAGTAGTCAAGATCTTCTCTGTCATCTGGGAAAAGTGGAGCATTTGAAATTACTCACAGCTCTAAGCTTCCGTTTTCCATTTTTTCTTCCCGATAAAGCCAGAGATGAACTTCACTGCCTACTGTCAGCAACTTGCTTTGCCACCTCCTTCCCTGCACAGATGGCCCTTATGTGGGAAGCTGCTTGACAGAAGAGAATGGCACTACATGGCAGAGTGTCCTTTGCATGTAAGGAGAGGCATGTCTGTTCTCCCTTTTTCCTGCTTCTTTCCCTCCTTCCCTCTCTTTCCAGTCTTCCTTCTGTCCTCAACGAAAGCATGGAGAAGTCACCTTCTTGCATTCCAGGAAATCTGGAGAATACAGGGATCCCATAAAATTAACCAAAGTCTATAAAAAGAAAAAAAAAATCAAACCGGCCTATCATTTTGCTTTTCAAAAGTTTTAAATCTGTGTTCTTGTTTCAGAGACTAGGCTAACACAATAAAAGTTCTAATATTGAATTTTTAGATTAAAAATGATTTTGAAACAGTGTTTTGAAATTTACTTTATGATTGTCTAAATTCTAAATCTATTCTTAGCCTTCCCCTATTCCTGGGCAATTACTGCCTTGCCACAGCTATTTTACACATGGGCAGGTCTTTGCCTCAGAAAACTTACCAGAAGGAAAATAGCAGACAATATTATGACAATACCTTGACAGTTTCTTTTTTATATACAGTTATATTAATCAGAGGGCTTATGTTGTATCTCAGTGTGACCAAATAGTAATTATAGGTTGGAAGTTTTGGTGGTTACCTGCATAATGCTAAGCGTGGCTGCAAATCTTTTTCTTAGCAGCATTAGACAAAAAAATCTAGCACTTCATTCTGTCTTTGTCAAAATAGCCTTGGGCTATGTCTCTAGGATGCCAGCTATAAGTCAATTACCCAGCTACCAGGAAACAGATATACCCACTTGGATCTGAATAATTGAATTCTTTTATTTGCATCCAGGTGTTCCTGTGTGGAAGCTGCCTAAGACCAGGAAATATGTACAATGCAGATCAATAACTCTACAGGATAGCATTATTTTAAATTCATAGTTTCCTATGTACAGTATAAACAGTGAAATGCATTGTTTAATATCTTGCATGTAGTAGGTGTTTAGGTCCTTGTTAGAATTATGGCACAAATAGAGCAGGCTTCAAAACAACACATCTTCCATTCACTCTATGTGTCTATTCAGTGCTTTTCTATGAATAGCCTGCACTGATCCCAGTCCATATAGCCATGTGTGACTTGATTTTAAGTGCCTTTAAACTTAAATAATGATGCTCTACAGGAGTATGCAAATGAGGTTCAGTTGGAGAGCAGGAATGCTGATAATAGGAGAATTAATTAAGTCATAGGAACTATCTTGCCACTAATTCAATGTGATAGACTTGGGCTGATTACCCTATTTGAACATATTGCCGGCATTTCTCTTTTAATGCAGTGAGAGTTTTCTGATCTGGAGTAGAGAAATTCTTTCCAACCCAAGGCAGACAAGTGTGGCTGGCGTTTGCAAAGGGGAGTGGACTTAAGAAGAAGATGCGGAGTGCGTCCTCCCAAGAAGAGGGCTTTCTGGATAGAACTCTGCCGAAGAAGTATCAATGTCTGGCCAAGCAAAGAAGCGAATAGGGCTTAGAAGTTAATAAATAGTGTACATAGAAATGGAAACTTGTTAGATTTAGATTCATACCCTGGTGGGTTAAGGCTTGTGGATCCAAAATGAAGCCCTTTTACATACTATCTCAATTAACCAGAATTCTTAAGCCTTCATTTCAAGAAGAAAAAAAAAGCATGCAAGCTTTGAATCAGACAGACCAGGGTTCTAACCACCACCATGCAACTAGCATAATCTCTCTGAGCCTCTGTTTCTTTATTTGTAAGGTAGGCTTATTGCGAAGATTAAATGAGACAATATATGCAAACATTAGTCTCTGTAAATGCCTTGTACGTCGTAATAGCAATGCTAATATTTGTTCCAAAAAAGGAAACTTCTAGGATTTGAGCTAGAACTACTTAAGTCTTTACTACTTTCTTATACGAGCTATGTGGCAGCTTTCTGGTTTTGTTTTCTTATCTATACAATATATAAAATGGTAGTACCTATATTATACATTTATTTTTAGGAATAGCTGAGAAAATGCATGCAAAGCAATGATATCAGTGTCAGGCACAGAGTAAGTGGTTGAAAATATTGTGTGTCTAATTATTATTGCATATTTTTTACACCCTCAGACATACGAAAATATAACAGATATAACTCCAGAGAAATCTTAATAGCAATAGTTGCCATTAATTGAATGTCTACTAAGTTTAAGGCACTATGTTAAGAGCTGTGAGTATATTTCAATTTAATCTTCACAACCTCATAGCAAGAGAGATGTTGTTATTCCCACTTTAGATACAAGAATCCAGGGTTCAGAGCAGTTATGTAATTTACCTGACACTACAGACCTAGTTAAGCTAAAGTGACAACACTGAGACTGTAGACCTCCATATAAGCCCAAAGCCAGTGCTCTTTCTAGTATATCATACTATCCCCAAAGTGCAAGTGTAACTCTGATTGCGTAAAGGAAGTACAATGACTTATGGTCACCCTGAATTGCACATAAGGGGTAGCAGATAATTTCTGGAAAGAATATTTTAAATAGGATGGAGAAGAGAATTTGTTAGCCCTCTGCATGGGGAAGGCACGTGTGTGGGGTTAGGATCGGTTAGGATGAGAACAAGGAAAGGCAAAGGAAAAGCCAAGAATTTGAAAAACAAACTTAGTCTATAGATAATTATATTGGGCTAAATATACCCTGGTGTTTGTTATGGTGCCTTTCAAATTATGGTGTAGTTTCATTATCAAGAGGAAGACGTACTCTGGACCCTATCTGGGTTCACATCTTAGCGTTGCCTCTCACCAGTGGTGTAGTCTTGAGCACATTATTTAACCCCTCTGTGTCTCAGCCTCTTTTTCTGTAAAATAAGAAGAGAACTCTAGCCATTCATTAGAATTACCTCAATAAATACCAATGTCTGTCTCATCACTATGAAAGTCTTATTTAACTGGTCTGGCAGGAAACCCAGGCATGGGAATTTTTCTGACTGTAATGTGCAATCAGGATTGACACTCATCAGTTGAGGTCTAGAGTATAAGTTCTCTGCAGGTAGACCATCCTCATTTCATTGTTATGGCCCCAGAGTCTAGTAGCCTAGTTCATTGCCTAGGACACAATAAGCTCTCAGTAACACTTTGATGGATTAATGAATACACAAATGCATAATCATGCTTAGATTCAGCTCTGAGATTTGATTCTATATCCAATCCCCATTCTATATTCTCTAATGCTGCTTCTGAGATGTTTATAGATGACTGCTATTCTCCTTGAACAATATGACTCTTCTTTAGTTCTTCAGATAATCCAAATCAAACTGGCTTAAGCAAAAATACAAATTTATTGATTAATTAAAGTAAAGAGTCCATGGATGGCCTAGCTTCAGGCGTGGCAGGATTCCAGAGCACAGACAATGTCATCAGGGCCCTGGTCCTCACCCTTCTTTTGGCTTTTCTCTCCCTTCCTTACATGGGCTGTTTCCTTGAGGTATCATGATGGCACCCATTGTGTGTGCTTGGCTCAGAGCCCTGTGTTAGTTATTCTTTCCTACGAGCCAGGGCTGGGAGCTCAATCAAGCCCATGGACTGGGAGCAGAGGAAGTTTATTCTTCCAAAAGAAATCAGAGTTCCACTACAGAAATAGTATGGCCCCTTGATTACCAAATCCAATATATTATAATAGATGGAAATGTCTAGAACTTGGCTATCCATATGATTTTAGGGGAAAGAAGATTGTTGTAAGAGGAGTCTACCTCTCTTCTGACGAGGAGCCCTGAGTCCACAGTCAGTGTACCTGCTGTGTTGCACAATGACAAGTGGCTTCTCCCTGTGAGAATTCACTTCATTCAGTGTCTGTGGTATTGGACCCATTCTTTCATCCTAATAACCATTACTTTTAATTACACCTTGTTACCTATCACCTGGATCAGTGGTTCTCCACTGAGGGCAGTTTTGTCCCTCAGAAGACATCTGTCACAACCACAGACATTTTTGGTGTCATATCTTAAGGGACAAGTATGACTGGCATCTAGTGAGTAGAGCCCAGGGATGCTGTTAAACAGCCTGCAATGCACCCACCACCCACAATAAAGAATTATCCAGGGTAAAAAGTTAATAGTACCAAGGTTGAGAAACCAGGAACTAGGTAATTATAGTAGCTTCCCCAAAGTTCTCTATATCTTTATTCTATTCTCTTCCTACAACCTTTCCACTACTTGGCAACTGGAGTGATTTTTATAAAGTAAACATCAAATGCTACTATCCTCCTACTTAAGAAACTTGTGATTCCTCCTGATGATAGAAAGTACAAATTCTGCGCTATGATTCCAGACCCTTCAAAATCTGGGTCCACTGGTCTCTCTTTTGTTATGCCACGATGTACAACACATGCTCAACCACTCAAATGTTGTTCTGTGTCTACTTTGTATAACTAGCTTTCCTTTCTTTAATGTCTTAATGGTGTTTCCCATACCTCGATTGCTGTTCCTACTTTAAAGTTTTTTTTTTACTCTTTTTTATTGTAAAAAGCTGAAGTAAAGATCTTTGTGCAACATTTTTTCCATATTTTTTATTGCTTTCTTAGGAGAGATTCCCAAAAGTGGGTTTACTGGGTTAAAGGTTATAAAGACATTTCATGGTTCTTGATATCAATTGCTACAGTTTCCCAGAAGGGTCATTGAGCTTTATTTTTTAAGAGTAGTAGTTTAGATGTTTTTATTTTTGCTCCCCATTTTCTATCATTCATGCATTCATTGGGCATTTATTGAATGGGTGCCTTGTGTAAGGCACTGTGCTAAACCATACAGCTATAGTGATGAGCAAGGCAGCTTTAGCTCCTCCTCCTGCAGAGCTTAGAGTGTAGTGAGGTAGACAAATAAAAGATGGGATAATAGAGAAAGGACACTGGGACTATGTCTCTTGGTTGGGGGATGATGTCAGAGAATGTGTCAAGAGGAAGTGACTTTTAAGCTGAACTGCAAAGGTGGTTAGAGTTGGCTAGAATTGGCCTGGTGAATAGGGTGGTGGCTTTATGACCTACCCAAACCTCGAGGCCCAGTTTGAAACTTCTGTAAAAGGCCTTCCCAGCTTTCCCCGATACAGATAAATCTCCTTCTATTTGTTTTTCATAGCATTTTGAGGTCTATTAAAATATTTATTACCATTTTTCCTTGCATTATGCATTTATGGTAAATATGATAATTGAACTCCTGGCAAATATTTAAACTGAAAATTGCCAAACTTTGCAGAAGGTATATAAGCATTGTTCCCTTATCTCAGAAAGGCAGCTTGAATGCTGTAGTTTGCGTTTTTCTCCCTTGTCAGCAAAACAGCTCACCCAAGCACCATAAATATATCTTCAGAAGAAGTACTTTTGGTATGGGGTGTTGGAAATGCACACAGCAAGAGGTGGAGGGGGCGGCATGCACACCAAGGCTCAGGTTTTGCTGCAGCTGGGGCAAAGCCCCAATGTGCATGCTCATTCATTTATTCATTCAGTGGATATTTATTGAGCACCTACTATGGCCCAGGTGCCAATATTTGGTACTGAGGGTATAGTGCTGAGCCAAACTTACATAGTTCTTATGCTATGTCAGGTGGAAGATGGACATTGAGCAAAAAATCACAGAAATACATGTAGACTTATTGACAATCAGGGCTCCAGTGAAGGACCCACCCAATTACAAATGGATGGGTCTATGAAGGGGGCCTGAAGGAGCCAGACGAAAGGATTGGCCTGGTGTGCAGGGTGCAGAAGGAAGTGCCATCAGAACTGGGGTCTGAATATTAATATATCTGGCTAGTGAGAAGAAGGGAAGGAAAGAGACTACCAGGGAGAGGAAACAACATGAGCTAAAGGAGTACTGTCAGTTAGGGAAACTGAAGGACGTCCAGTGTGTTTCATACAAGAAATTCAAGAAGGAGTGTACCACGGAATGAGGCTGGGAAGATGGGGGAGGGAAGTATGCAGGGCCTTTTTAGCCATGTTAAGAACTTTGTTTTTTATTCTAGGAGCAATGGGAACCTATTGGATAGTTTTAAGCCGAGAGTAACATGATCAGATTTGCATTTTAAAAGATCATGCTGACTACAGTATGTGGAGAACCAGAAATTATTCTAGTAATGGACCCTGAAAACTTGGTTCGTTAATGACCCTCTTAGGTGAGAAACACCAGAGCATGGCATGGTTGGCGGATTAGCTGTAAGTCATTGAATATGGTCACAGCAGTAGCAAACCCTAACCCTTTCAATTGAAGAGAAAAGCATTTGAGTTTGGAGGGTGGGTGAGAAATTAAAAGGCAAACTGGAAAATTGTTTAACTATGCTCGGTTAAAAAGGCTAATCCCCTATCTTGTAAGCAAAAAAGAAAAGCAGGACTCAACATTGTGGCTTTAATGTGTATTTGCCAAATCCTTAGGGGACCTCAAATGGCTCTGCACTGTTAGAGTGCTGTCAACACAGGTGTTGACCATGGAGTTTAAGGTTCACATGGGTATGTTTATATTGCAGGATAATACAGCCTCTGAGCTTGAAGGCTCCTCAAGAGCCTTGAACCACATTAACAGACAAATCATGACAATAGCGGGAAACTTGTCACTTAAAATAATCCATTAGAAGAAAATAAAGACCTCTGAGTGAGAGAAGGTAGAGGAATGTGCTTCTTTGAACTTGGTGTGAATATTTCAGCAAGAGAAGCCAAGATTGCATTCACCAAATGATTGTTGCTGAACCCCTTGTCGAGAAACAAGAGTGGGACCCAGGAAGCAGAGGCAAGGTCGTCAACAATGGGTAATGGAAAGGGACCCTGAGTCCTGACCTGGGGAGCAGAGAGGGATGAACTACCAGGCTCCATTTGTGGCCCAGCTGGGAGGGAAGATGGAATCAGCAGTCATCCTGCCCGATCTCATGCTCCATTTCAGTTCATTTAAATTTGCATCAAATGGAGGACGACAGGATACCCATCGGAAACCAAAGCCACTTAAATATCTGTGGCTCTTTCTTGACACCTACAAGCCAGAAGTGAGGCCACACAGAAGAAATTAGTGACAAACTGGCTGCATCTCACATGTACACCCATGCAATATGCTTAAATGGTTAGAGAATGATTAACACACATATGCATAAACATGCATCTGCACAGATCAAAATATACGTTCATATATTGTGTCATATAACTACCTGAGTCTATTTTCTGTTGCTTATAACAGAATAGTTGAAACTGGGTAGTTTATAAAGAAAAGGAATTTATTTCTTACAGTTATGGAGGCTGAGAAGTCCAAGGTCAAGAAGCCACGTGTAGTGAGGACCCTCTTGCTAGTGAGGACCCTCTTGCTAGTGGGTACTCTGCAGAATCTCAAGGTGGTGCAGCGTATCACATGGTGAGGGGGCTGAACATGCTTATGTGCTAGCTAAGGTCTCACTTCTTCTTACAAAGCCACCAGTTCCCCTCCCATGATAACCCATTAACCCATTAATCTATTAACCCACCAATGGATTAATCCATTCATAAGGGCAGTCTTTTGTGATCCAATCACCTCTTAAAGGCCCCACCTCTCAATACTGACACATCGGAGATTAAGTTTCAACATGAGTTTGGGAGAAGACAAATATACAAACCATAGCACTCTTCATACTTCTTCATTGACCATATACATGTGCACACTCATACATGTGTGCACATATATGAGCATATATGCACAATAACAATGAATATGTAGAAGTGTACATATATTGGAACCTACAAAATTGTAGGTATATAGACTAGATAGATGTACATATAGATATTCATGTGCATAAACACACATAGACACATACATATAAATACCCCAGTGCATGAAAACTATGAGCTGACCTGAGTAGGCTTGGGTCTAGTGCACATGGAAAAGAGTCGGGTCTGAAAGAACACTAGGGCTAGACCTAACTTCAGGCCCAGGCTCACATGTACCCAGTGGTCTGCCCGGGTCAAATCTTCCTCTGAACTTCAGTTCTGTTATTGTTGTTTATTTTTACAATTTTTCGCTGTTGTCCCAGCACCTGCAGGGCAATGGTATCTGTAATAAAGTACCATTATCTCCTTCCCTTGCCTCTCTAGCCCTAGGGCTGGGATTGACTTTCTAACTGTTGCTACTGTCTGGGTTTCCTCACCCTGGCAGCTATGGATGCTGCTTTAATTTCCAGGGTAACATAACTGACTGATAATCTCAGCTGCTTCAGCACTCCATGGGTTCATCTGGAGTTGGATGAGCTATATTTCCTCCAGGCTGCTCCCAGCCAAAGACGGTACGTGGCAGGGGAAGTAGATCCAGTTCACTTCTGCCTAATGCATGGACTCCTCTGATAATAAACTCTTTCTTGGAAAGTCCCCATCCACCTGCGTGAGACTTTGTCAGAACTGTGCTGCAACCTGAGGCTCTTTCTGGCAGGCCTTCCTTTCACAGGTGTTCGATCTGCTTGACTCCGAAGGCTCTAGCTGCCTTCTCCTGCTCCATCTTGCTTTATACTTCACAGGGGCTTTCTCTAATAAATCTAATCTCACTTTGGTGTGTGCTTCTTGGAGGACCTGAACTGATATGCTTACCTTCTCCTCTTTGGCTTACAGGCGTCCCAATGCACTCGTAAGCAGGACCCCATATTAAATTCTCCCTGTTGAACTACCTGGAATGACTGGCATGAATTCTTTTTTTTTTTTTTTTCTTTCCAACTAGACCCTGATTGATACAAAGCCTTGTCTGTTCCAAGAAAATACTTTAAGAATAATACATGAGCAGTTACCATGTGGCTGTGCCCTCGCCTCTGCTTCAACCAGAGGAGGCCCACATCTCAGTTTTGCTACTGGGCTACAGCAGTAAAGTTGTGAGTACAACCAGGCGACTGGCCCCTGTACACATTCGTTTTGCTCACCAGGCATTCTCACACCCCTTACTTGCAGCCAGAACCTGACATTAAAATCTTAAGGCCACAAGTTAGAAGTCTTGAGGAGGATGTTCTGTGAGTTTCTTGAAACCCCAAGTGTAGGCTTTGGGCTTGAATCTTGTTCTGCTTCACCTCAAATGGTGTATAAATAGCAGAGGGTTTATTTGGCATCGTGGGGTCTGGAACTATTTATAAACAGCACATACTGAGTTTGAGACATGCATGATGTGCCCCCACTGGCTGGACAAGGGTAGGGGGTTGACTTGATTGTCTTTTTATTCCCCTTTCTCTCTGGAAATCCAATCGATTGGCGCGAATTTGCAAGCTGCCTGTTTTAGGCAGGTGCAGGCTCTCAGGCACTGCTGTTAATGTACTTCTGCATTCTAATCTGAACTCTTGCCTCCTTGGAAAATAAAAAGAGCTTTGCTGAGAAAAACAAGTTGTGTCTATGATAGGGAGCCTAGTTAAGCATACGACCACAGTCCTCGGTGCCACCATTGTTAAATTCCAAAACAGCCTCTTCCAAAGAGGTCTGGGGGAGGGGCTTGCACATTTTCTCAATCTTTGTGGAGTAGAGGGGAAATTATAGTAAATTTCTTGGCCTTGGCCATGTAGACACCTCATTGCCCACACAGGTGCTTTCTTCTCCCACAACCACCCCAACCAAACCTTCTGACCATAGAGTTTGTGACTTGGTTGTGCTGCATATTTGGTAATTGAACATCCATTATTGCATTTCTAAAATTAAAATTATGACATCTGTTCTTCCAATATCAGAGAACTTTTGCAAGGATAAGATTCAAAACAAGATAATGTATGTAAATACATCATTAATATAAAGTGCTGCCTTTAGATATGAAGTGATATAGTAGAAAAGTAAACAAAGTGTGAGCTGTGGGATCAGACAGATCTGAATTGAAATTCTAGCCACATTCATTTATCAGTTTTGTGACTTTGGACAAAGTTCCTAACTTTTCAAAAGCTCAGTCTCCATCTAAGCATAAGGATAAGTAAATCTGTCTTGAAGGATTAACTGATAATAATCTCTCTTTCTTCTTTGTTGCATGGTCTTTGCTAACTTACATGAACTGTATTTTTTCATTTGTGCAATAGAAATAATATCTAATCTGCCATCTTGCCGGAATTGTTGTAAGTTTAAATGAGAAAAATCTAAATCTAATATCTTAGAAAAGTGCAATTATACAGTATTATGTTATGAACAATAAATACTACCTTTATTAATGAAAAGTACAATGATAGCAATAAGTGGTGAATGAACTCTAGCAAGATGGAGCAAAAGGAGGTAACAGTGTTGCTAAAAATGTGCTTTTAAAACAAAATTTTACCTAATCACACAAACATTAAAATAAATATATGTGTGGAGACTGTGTGTGTGTGTGTGTGTGTGTGTGCGCATTATAAGATTTCTGATTTGATTTTTTGGGAAGAGTGAAAACTTCCTAAAAAAATTCACCCTTCTTAAAAAATTTCAGCTGTTTACAAGACCTGAAATTTCTAGCACTTAAAAGTCATTCTTTTTTAAAAAAGGAAAGTGAGAAAAATAACTAATATCCATGGAATATGTATTATGTGATAGATACCTCTTTGCTGTTAAGTAATTTAATCTTGAAAAGTATTTTATGATACAAGACTTCATATTATCACCAATTTACAGATAAGGAAATGGAGACAGAGTGTTTAAGTCATTTGCCCAAGGACACAGTCACAGCCAGTAAGTGATGGATTCTGTACTTAACGCCAGATATATCTAACTTGAAAGCCTATACTCATTGTTTATAGCCCTCTGCTTTGAGATTAAGGCTGCACTATCAGGACTCTTTTGTTAGAATGGAAATGCAAGCACTTGTTGACTTACACTCATTTTCTAATCACTCGGCCCAGGGGACTTCCTGGAAGCTGACACTTTCCTCAAGGTGGTCCTAAGGCTATTTCTTTCAGCCTATGGACGATGATGTCACCTAGTGGACAAAGAAAGAAATTGGCCAAACCAGCATTTCTTCTCTACCTCATCTTTCCTCCTTCCCTCAGGGTGTTTATGCTCTTTCCTTGGCTTGATTTTCATTGATTATAGTGTAGCTTGCTGCCAATAAGCAGTCTTTCTTACAGGTGGGAAATAGATGATTGTAAATGAGGAAGATATTTTTGAAATGGATTGACAATGACAAATGACAAGAAGGTTGGGCAGGAGACTCATAGAAAGAAACCAGCCTAAGGGAGCCCTTATAGGAAAGAAGAATTTTGCCTGGATTCCCCATCAATATCCTGAAGTCTAAAGGCAGGAAATAGATTTTCAAACTATGGTTAACTGAGGGAAAATGGTATAAGGAAGGTATGGAAAGTACAACTGTAAGCTGAACTTGTGAGATAAATGTTCCAGCTGTCAGACAAGATAAAAGCAAAGAAGATCTCTTTATTATAATGAACTGTATTTATGATGATATGTAAGCAAGAGAGCATTTATTCACTATTGATGGGAAGTTAGCCAATGGCACATAATTGACACTTGGAAGACAGAAGTGAAAATGATTACTATTGTTATCATCTGTGTGTAATCAAAATATATGATGATTAGTTCATTACTCTTAGATACAGAAGAAAAGTATGTGACACTTCATGAGGGGCAGGATTTACTCATGAGACACCAGCAGATTTGCAACTGTCACCTAAAGAAGCACATGGCTGAGAGGCTAGACCAGACCCTCGAACTCATATTGTGGTCCATACGCCTCCACCACCAGCATCACCTGGGAGCTTTCAAAGTGCAGAATCTTGGGCCTCTCCCTGATTTACTGAGTCAGAATCTTCGGCTTAAGATTGTTATGAACATTAAAATGTGACAAGAAATGGTTTAGAGAGAATCATGCCTCTCTCTTTTCATGGGTGGATCTTCTTGGGAAATACCTACATGGAGGAGAATGGCTGCCTCCAGAATATGGTTCACCATGCATCTTATGGAAGCGCTATGTTCCTTAGCAATCAAAGCCCCCTAAGGAAACTCTTTCCTACCAAATCAGGGTAGGGATTCCTCTAATTCTAGACTTCATGGAGCCTTTATCATACCTGGATTATTCCTCTATTAGCCTGATGATCACAAAACACACATCATCTCAAAACAGTCCTTTTCCTTAACTCATTCTTAAATTCTTCCTACACTGTGTCCTTCTTCCTCTTTTTCTTCTCTCTCTCCTCACTCTTTCCCAGTGATGTTCTGCAGTCAGCTTATAAAGCTTCCGTAGCTTGCAAGAGCCAATAGGCACTTCTCTGTCCAACTCCACATTTAGTGATACCGTGCTAGGAGCTTGAAATCAGCCATGACGAGGATATTTCACCATGGAAATTGGTAAAAATACAAATCAAGGCTTCCTCTCACCCCAGCCAGTTAGCCAGCATACTACTGCCTCTTCTCACCTCTTTGTAGGACCTTATCCTCCTTTTCTCCTTCTGTTATTATTATTATTAGCCCTCTCTCCTTTTTCATTTCTTCTTTGTTTTCACTTCTTTCTTCATTTTTCTTTTTTGGGAAACCACCACCACTACCATCATCATGATAATTACAACAAAATAAAGAACAACCAATGTCCTCTTAACTAAGCAAACACAGATAGAAATGCTCAGAAGTATTCATAAAATTAATCTTTCTACTATATTAAAGCCATCTTCCCCCTTACAAACCCACATTCAAGACAAAGGGAAAGTGACATTTCAGCCAATTAGATTATTTTCTTTAAATCCTAAGTATTAGAAAGGGTATGCTACGTGTCAGGACACTGTGCTAGGGCCTCTTACACTGAGATCCTTTTTCCCACTGTATTGCACGTAGATATATTCTAAAATATGTCATTGGATAAAAAATTTGGTGGGCTGGGCTGGGAAACTAAACATATTGCATTATGTTGTTATGAGAAACTATGCATGAGGTTCTGATCAACCAACTTAAAAATTGACTTTGAGATTAAAACATATTTGTGAGTTTGGGATTTTTGTGTTTATTCCTTTTCTTGTTCTCCACATTGATCTTTTTCTTCAGTACTGGCTGCCAATTTGTATGCCTATGTTTATAAATCTATATTCTTGCATTTATTGATATCCAGCTTCCCATACAGGTTGGCTATTGCAATGCACTAACTGAACTATATGAGTATACAGAGGATTAGGAATGTGACTATAATGATGAGAGTTTTAATTGTTCATTCATTCAATCATTCAGTTATTCATTCACTCCATAAACACGTGGTAAGAATTGACTATGTGCCAGGTTCTAACAAAGTGATGTGGGTGCAAAAGTGAATAAGACATGCCCTCGAAGGGTTTATTATTTATGTTTAACAAGGAAGACAGACACTCATAGAATAATTACAATACAATGTGGTGGGTGCTATACTAGTGGAACTGACAAGGTGCTGGGAGAGCATAGAGGAAGGAAAATTTAGTTTGGCTTAGGGTAATTAGGAAGACATTCACAGAAGAGGTGATTTTTGGAACTAAATCTTGACAAATGAGTAAAAAATTAACATATGAAGAAGTAAAAACAGTTTGTATGATACACAGCACAAACAATAAATGACAAAAATGATACAGGAAAGTGTGTGATGTGCTCAGTGAATATATATTAATGCAGAGGGATCTGAGGCGTGTGTGTGTGTGTGTGTGTTTGTCTCTGTGTGTGGAGAACATTAGAGGAAATATTGATAAATGTTGAGACTGTTTTGAAAGTTTGTTGCCTAAAGTAACTTGAAAGTTGTTAAAGGGCAGTTTTTTTTTTTTTTAAAGAAAAAGTTCTATCAATGCAATTTCCATCAAAATACCAATATAATTTTTTGTGGAATTAGAAAAAGCAACCCTAAATTTTTTTTAATTTAAACAGATATAGGGGGTATAAGTGGTTTTTGTTACATGGATGAATTGTACAATGCTGAAGTCAGGACTTTTAATGTATGCTGTTTGGATGCCCTTTATTTCTTTCTGTGGCATGATTGCTCTGGCTAGGACTTCCAGTACTATGTGGAATAGAGGTGGTGACAGTGGGCACCCTTGTCTGTTTCCTGTTCTTGGGGGGAATGCTTTCAACTTTTCTCAATTCAGTATGATGTTTGCTGTGGGTTTGTCATATATTATTATTATTATTTTCACCTATGCTCCTTCAATGCCTAGTTTGTTGAGGGTTTTTATCATGAATGGGTGCTGGATTTTGTCAAATACTTTTTCTGCATCTATTGAGATAATCATGTAGGTTTTGTTTCTAATTCTGTGTATGTGGTGAATCACACTTTTTGATTTGCATATGTTGAACCATCCTTCCATCCCTGGGATAAAACCCACTTGATCATGTTGAATTATCCTTTTGATGTGCTGTTGTATTTGGTTTGCTAGTATTTTGTTGAGGAGTTTTGCATCTATGTTCATGAGGGATATTGGTCTGTAGTTTTCTTTTTTCTTATTGTGTCCATTAGTGGGTTTGGTATCAGGGTGATACCGGCTTCGTGGAATGAGTTAGGGAGGATTCCCTCCTTCTTGATGCTATGCACCATTTCAGTAGGATAGGGGCCAGTTCTTCTCTGTAGGTCTGGTAGAATTTAGCTGTGAATCTGTCTGGTCCTAGGCTTTTTGTTTTTCTCCGTGGGAAATTTTTTATTACTATTTCAGTCTTGTTATTGGTCTGTTCAGGATTTCTATTTCTTCCTGATTCAAACTTGAGAAGTTGTGTTTCCAAAAATTTACCCATTTCTCCTGGATTTTCTAGTTTGTGTGTATAGAAGATTTCATAGTAGTCTCAGATGATGTTTTATATTTCTGTGGTATCGGTTGTAATCTCTCTTTTTTCATTTCTAATTGAATGTACTTGAATCCTTCCTCTTACATTTCTGGTAAATCTAACTAGTGGTCTATCAATATTTGTACCCCCTAAATGTATTGAAATAAAAATAAATAAACAAATAAGTAATCACAAGCCTCCCTCCCCCTCAAAAAATGCAGATATAATCATGGCTCTCATGTAAGTGAGCATGTGTCAAAGACTTGATTGAAGGGACTAATAAGATACTTGTCACTGGTTCAAAAGGAGAATTCAAAGAAACACACACATGAGCAATAAATAATGCTGAAATGAATTTAAAAATATATTCAAAGCTGGGTATGTCTGGTAATGGCATGTATGTGGGAGATTCAATTGTATTTCCCTAGATAAACTTCATTTTTATGTCATTACTATCAGTTATAAACAAATTATAGAGTTGTAAATTGACTCACATACAATGAAAGGCTCATGGACTCCGTGGGATTAACCAAAACAAGTGTGCTTAGACTATGCCTGGATTTCCACTGAAGACATCAGACATCTTTTTCTGTATTTCAAAGCTTTTCACAATTTTTTTCCTACAATGTGATTAATTCTGAATATTATATGTTTATTATAATAACAACATTAAGTGGAAGACTACTTTGTAGGAATCACTCCCTACTCACTTAAGCTCCTTAAGAGAGAAAGTCAGTCTTGTATCCTGAGAGCTTAGCATAGTGTTGAGAATGTAGTAGACTCTTACTAAATGTCAACTGAATGAATGAAAGTGGAGAGGGTTGATTTGGACATTGAGGCAGACCCACTTAGAAGATAATGATGTTGAAAATAGTCATGTTACTAATATGATTTTGCAAGTTGAAATGTTTGTACATATGAAAATACATGCACTAAATGTTTAATAATATCAGTAACTATAAACACAAGGGTAATAACATAAACAAACTTATAGTAAACAGAAAATTCTGTCTAACATGCTATAAGGCATGAAGAAGTACATTTCACTTGGACATACATATAAGAATAGCCAAGAAAAGTAGCCTCAGCTTAGTTATGGCTAATATAAAATTCTGTTTCATGTACATCAAACTGTCAAACTTGTTTGACCTTGCTTTTCCCTCTGGTGTTAGTTTTTGTTCTAGCCCCTTGTTGATGTCTTGAGTAAAACTGATTGACAGGTGTGGCAAATCCCATCCTGGCAGCTCTTTTTAAAGAGGATTGATGACCAGATAAGAACAGGTGTTAACTTTAAACTGGCTTATTAACCTGGATGCCTTGAGGCCATGTGCTGAGGTGCCAATGTTTCCTTGGGGATCAGTCCAGGAGCCCATGGACATTAGCATTTTCAGGGGAGACCCATGCCTATTAAGAAAAAAAGATAACGGTTTCTTTTCTTTGAAAAGGAAATTGTTACTGAGTTTGAAAAGTAAAGCTCAAAAACAAATAATGCTTTTGTCCAGATACAATAGTTTTAGCAAAAGTATTTGAGGAACTGGCCATCATCTTTTCTTGCATAAAAGCTTAGAAAAATATATGCAAACACAGAGTCAGAATTAGAAATTTTATGGTGTCTTGGGATCGAGATGAAAGAGTTGGGGCTTACTATTTAAGCACCTCTTCTCCTGCTTTTTAAAAATAATTAAATTCAAGTAGTTTCTGCCAAGCAGTTTGGTATCATAGTAAGATTTATGTAGCTTTCTAGTATTTGGGTGGAGTTATCAAATGCCCTATTTAGAAGGCACAAGGCATCTTGAAATGCTTCTTAAGAAATTTAGATCCTCTGAAATATAATTTTCAGACAACATGGATTCTTTCAATGAGGAATATCTCATTCATTTTAATATGATATATATTATAATATTAATATTATAAGCAAACCAATAGTAATATGTGGGTGGTTACTCAAAAAAGCCAGTCCTTTGCTTCTTCTAATTGGGCATGATGAGAACAAAGAAAGGCATCTGCACACCTATCTGAAAGAAGGTAACAGGAATTCCGCATTTACATAAGAAAGGCTTCCACATGGCTTGATAGGAGCTACTATCATCGCAATGGAGGGTGCCAGACTTATAATGCCGGGTCCCAAATGGTCCCAGGAGTCAATATTCTGGTGAAATTGTAGGCATGTGCATTTAAAGTAGGCATAGTGTTTAAAAGTGATAGACAGATACAGTCAAGCCTGGGAGATTATTCAAATGATGAACATTACATTCTGACCTCCGACAAATCTGTAGCAGAAATTTCAATGAGGAAAATAACAAAAAGAGGCAAACCCAACTCTACACTTAAAATTCAGAATACTCTTCTCATTGGTGATGATGGTGGTTGGCTTGATATGACTGAGGAGATCTAAGGTAAATACTTTATTTTTCAAATGAATATTGGACAGTTCTGCATACTATTAAATACCTTTGTTTTGCAGCTGTTAGAGACAGTCCTATGCTCTAGGCATGAAGTCATAGATATAATTTTCTAAATTTGAGATGTTTCTATTACTTGCTTGACTAAAGAGGGTTCCCTGACAAAGATGGAAGCTTAAGTACTGCTTAGACATGGTCGAGATGGTAAATCAGCATGGACTAGCAATGGAGGTACTATAGAAGCAATATAGAAGCATGGACTATAGAAAAAAACAAACACAAGATAATGGCCTGATATAAATTCCTGGGAGGCTGGAGGCTTTCTGGGTGCAACAGCCTGAGTAGGGTGTACTGACTTGAAATGGGGTAAGGGTTGAAGGAAAGCCTTTACATCATTTCTCCCCATGTTGCCTCAGAGCAGTAGTTGGTCCCTCCTTCTGCAGAGATTGCCAACAGCATCCCAGGCCACTGAACTCCATGGCAGTGAAGTTAGGGCACAGCAAGGCCCTGGTGGGGTGAAGAATTGATGAAAACAAATGGGAATTGAACAATTTCTTGTTCACTTCACCTCCCTCCAGATTCCTAGGACTGGAGGATTGCAATTTTGAAGACTGCCTCATTCTAGTGAAGCTTATTTCTGATAATTACCCACGTAACCCAGAACAGATGCATTTTAGAATGGCAGCAAATGGGAGGGGTCAACTGTGCAGGCCCTGGGCTCACTCTGGGCCCCCTCCCATGCCTCAAATTCACATAAGGGAGTGTGGACCAGGACCTAGCTTTTGCATCTTACCCAATACACCTTACGAAACTGAGTGATGTCTTACTAATGTCTCCAGGGGAACATGGACCTACATAATCAGCTTTAATCAATATAGCCACTACAAAACATACACATACACACCAAGAAACATCTACAACTGAGCAAGAATTATTGGAACAGATGGCTCAAGAATTTAAAATAAGCAAAATAAATATAAAGAGGTAAGGGATAATATAAAGCCATAACTCAAGGTTGTTAAAAAAAGAACAATGTGGAAACATTAGGTATGAGAATTATAAATTTGATATAAAAATCATAATTCATGGACTATATAGCTGAAGAATGAATTAATTAATTGGAAATTAGATTGAAGAACTCCCTCAGAAGGCAGCAGAAAAGAGGAACATTTTATCCTGGTGAAAGGAATGATCGAACAAGGAGGTATAGCCATCTCAACAAATATGCGTGTACTCAATAATATAAAATACTCAAAGTGACAGAACTGAAGGCAGGAATAGAGAAGTCAATAACTATAGTTGGAGATATTAAAGCACTCCTTTTAGTAACTGAAAGATCAAAAGATAAAACAGATAAAACCAGAGATATCATAGATCTGAATACACCTGAGTCTTATATGTTCTATAGATAGACACATATTTATCTCTATATCAATACTTGCATCATCTGTATTTATCTATATTTATATAAACTTGTACCCAGCAAAGGATACATTTTACTGTTGAGAAAATATGGAATAATTTTTTAAAAAAAAATAGACTATATGTTTGGCGAGGAAGGAAGCCTCACTATTAAACTCCAAAGGATCAATTTCATACAGACCATATGTTCTAAAGACAGTGTCATAAATTTAGGGATGTACCATAAAAATAGCTAAAATTTTCACAGATTTGGAATTTAAATAACATATGAAGTAACTTTCTGCTTAAAGAAGAAATCATAAAGGAAATTATCAAATGCTTAAAGTTGAGAGGTAATGACACACTGTGTGTTGATGCCTGTGGGACACAACTGAAGCTGTACTTAGACAGAAAACTTATACTGCAAATGCATCGACCAGGGCACACGTAAGGTTTAAAACAAACAAGCTAAACATTCAACTCAGAAGGTAGAAAAAGAAAAACAGAATAAACTCAAATAAATAAAAAGAAAACATTGAAGATAAAGAGAAAATCCAGAAAAAAAGAAGGAAAAAAGAAAAAAGAGATTAATAAAAGTAAAAGCTAATTCTTTGTAAAGATTAATAAGATAGACTTTCAGCAACAGTGATCAAGGAAAAGAGTAAGATGCACATAAATAAAATACTGAATAGAAATGGAAAATACAGAAACAAAATAGATTTTAAAATAATGTAAACCATTTTAAATAAATATATGCTTAAAAAGTTGAAAACCAAGGTAAAAGGGATAAATTCCTGGAAATGTGTAAATGCCAAAATTGGTACAAGAAGGAAAAGATGATTTGAATGCAAAAGTCAGTACTAAATGATTCAAGGCAATAATGTAAGTCCTCCTCTCCCAATAATTCCCAATTCTAGATTGTTCTTCAAACAATTGGGACAGTGAATGCCTCTCTTAGATAATTATTTCAGAGATAGAAAATAAAAAAGCTGTCCAGCTAATTTTATAAATCTAATGTCATCTGATTTTCAAGTAAGAAAAAGAAAAGAAAAGAAAATTACATGCCTACTTCATCATAATATAAATGCAAAGATATGAAATAAAACATTAGCTAATTGAAATGTATTTTTGTATCTGAAAGTGTATTTGAAACTAATACAACATAATCAAGTAAGAATTCAACCTTAAAAACTTCTATCACTGTAAAGAGCTGCAAAAATATATTGAAGGTAAAAGAAAAATGTGGTTTTTCTCAATAGATGCCAAAAGTTTGTTAAAATCCAATACTTAATGATTTTAAAAAACAAAAACTTTTAAAATGATAAATGTTATAAAAAGCAAAAATATACAGTTAATAATGGAGAAATCTTAGATGAACTTTTTTAAATTCATTAGCAAGATAAGATTGCTATCATTCCTACTATTCAACATGTTATTGGAAGCCTTGTGTAATGCTCAAATGCAAAACAAATAAAGATTAAGAATTGAAAGAAAAGAGATAAAACCATCATTATATAAAAATGATGTGATTACTTACAGAAAATTTTAGCAACAGGCAAACTATTGGACCAAATACAAAGTTTAGAGAGTTTGGTAAATCTGTTGGACCTAAGATCAATTTATGTAGCTCAATTCTTTGCCTCTGAGGCACATAAATATGTAAGTGAATAAATAAATTAATGAATGAACTGATGTGCACATATATTATATATAGCTCCCTTTCAGACTATATATTATATACTATATATGTGTGCATATCTGTGTATTAAATATATATATTTATATTACACTATATATAGCACTTTTTCAGACTTTTGTTCCATCTCCTTCTGCTAACTGCAAAGTAAATCCAAACATTCTCTAATGTTCCCTCTTTTTTACTCTCCTCCTTTGGTGATCTGTCATACAGTTTACCTCTCCTATTCAATGGCAAAACATTTCAAAATCATTAATTCAATCTTGAATTCTTCCCTGAATTCCCAATTTATTTATTTATTTATTTATTTTTTGAGACAGAGTATCACTCTGTTGCTCACTCACAGCTAGAGTGCTGTGGCATCAGCCTCGCTCACAGCAGCCTCAAACTCCTGGGCTCAAGTGATCCTTCTGCCTCAGCCTCCCAAGTAGCTGGGATGACAGGCATGCGCCACCATGCCCAGCTACTTTTTTTTATATATTTTTAGTTGTTCAGCTAATTCTTTTCTATTTTTAGTAGAGATGGGGTTCTCACACTTGCTCAGGCTGGTCTCGAACTCCTGAGCTCAAACGATCCTCTCACCTTGGCCTCCCAGAGTGCTAGCACTACAGGCATGAGCCACCGGGCCCAGCCCCAATTTCTTAATCAACCCATTCACTCATACAAAAAGTATTTATGGAGCACCCCTTATGCCTGGCATGTTTTCAGGCACTGAGGATATTCTAGTAGGGGGAAACATACAATAAAAATTAGTAGAAAATATGTAAGAAGGTGATAATGTCTATGCAGGAGAAATATCAAAACAGAAGAGGGTTACAGAGTGGCTGGGTGTGGAAAGACTCTAAGGATCGTGGAAGGCTTTTCTCAGAAAGTGGGCCCAGATCTAAAGGAAGTGAAGAAGAGAACAATGAAGTTACCAGGGACATGGGCTGTCTAAATAAAACTCGAAGAAAGTAGGGAAGTTGTACAGCACGATTATGGCTGGCGTGTTGTAGGAAGAGTGAAGAGACTGGTGTGGTTGGATGAATGGAGTGTACAACAGGCAGAAAGCACAGAGTAAGGAGGGAGAGCAATGGAGTGGGGGCAAGATCGTGCTGAGTCTTATCAGCCATGGTACTCTAGCTTTTACTCTGCATCAAACTGTAGTGATTTGAATGGGGAAAAAAATTAAACACTGTCTCTGACTGCTGTGTTAAGACTGCAGCAAAAGACAGAAGCAGTAAGACACACTGAAAGGCCATTGTAATAATCTAGATATGGCTAAAACCACAATTTAACATGGAAGTGGTGAAAAGTGTGTTGAACTCAAAATACACTTTGAAAGTAGAGCCAACAAGATTGACTGGTGGATTGCCATGCAGAGTGGGAGAAAAAATGGAAGCATCAAGGTTAGCTCCAAAGTTTTTAGCCTGAGCAATTAGAATAATGACTGAAATGGCTAACATGATCCATAGGTACAAATCTTTGCTTGTCAACTTTCCCTTACCTTTCTTAATCCTAGTTAATACCACCAGCATCTCCCATTATTCTAAATGTCAGAGCCATCTTTAGGTCTTCCCTAACATTTTTGCTCCTGACTAAGCTCCCTCTGAGCCTTTCTTCATGGTAGTCTCTATTCTATGAGTGTTATTTCTAATGCCATCTTTTCATATTGAATGAAGTATTACCATTCTTCAAGTTTTCTTTGATGCTACTGCTTTCTTTGATCTTATCAACTGGATTTCACTTCTCTTTTCTTTTCTTGTCCTAGAGTAGGAACAAAAATATTATTTGGAACATTTATTTTCCCAAATAGGACTTTGGTAATAGATGAATAGCTGGATGGATAATGTAGCAATCATTGCTATGTTCCAGAAGCACACAGGCCTAGGGGAAGATACAGAAGCCCCATCAAGCCCAGATTTCTAGTAAGGTAGATTTTTTTTTTAATTTATTTTAGCATATTATGAGGATACAAATGTTTAGGTTACATATATTGCCTTTGCCTCACCGGAGTCAGAACTTCAAGCGTGTCCATTCCCCATTAGGTGTGAATATTCCCATCCCCTCCTCCCCCTTCCCACTTGCCTGACACCCAATGAATGTTACTACTATATGTGCACATACATGTTGATCAGTTAATACCAATTTGATGGTGAGTACATGTGGTGTTTGTTTTTCCATTCTTGTGATACTTCACGTAATAGAATGGGCTCCAGCTCTATCCAGGATGATAGAAGAGGTACCATATCACCACTGTTTTTTGTGGCTGAGTAGAACTCCATGGTATACACATACCACATTTTCTTAATCCACTCATGTATTGATGGGCACTTGGGTGGTTTCCAAATCTTTGCAATTGTGAACTGTGCTGCTGTAAACATTCGAGTGCAGATGTCTTTTTTTTTTTTTTTTTTTCCTTTGCGTAGATGCCCAGTAATGAGATTGCTGGATCAAATGGCAGGTAGTTCTACTTGTAGCTCTTGGAGGTATCTCCATATTGCTTTCCACAGAGGTTGCACTAGTTTGCAGTCCCATCAGCAGTGTATGAGTGTTCCTATCTCTCTGCATCCACACCAACATTTATTGCTTTGGGACTTTTTGATAAAGGCCATTCTCACTGGAGCTAAGTGACATCTCATTGTGGTTTTGATTTGCACTTCCCTGATGATTAGAGATGTTGAACATTTTTTTCATGTTTGTTGGCCATTAGTCTATGTTCTTTTGAAAAGTTTCTGTTCATGTCCTTTGATGACTTTTTAATGGGGTTGTTTGATTGTTTCTTGCTGATTTTCCTGAGTTCTATATAGATTCTAATCTAGTAAGGTAGATTGCAATCAACATCTCTACCCAACTGGCAGGAGTGTTTGAGGGTGATAGAGGGAGGATTAAGTGTAAGAGACTATAAAAAGGAGGGAACTTGCTTTCTGGGCTCTACCAGTGGCAGCACTGTGTGATTGAAACATCATGGGTTTTGGTAGCAGACAGATCTGTTTTCAAATGTAGCTGTGCTACTTGTGTTTGTGACTTCAGAAACATTCTGTCATCTGTCCATCCTTCACTTTTTTATCGGTAAACTGAGAGTATTAACACCTGTATCTAGATGGTAGTGAGGATTAAATATGATACACATAAAAGTATATTTCATAGTAACAAAATCATAATAAGTGCTCAGTAGATATGAGTTCCACTCCTCTGTGAGTCATAGGTCAATTCCTTCCAGTAGTAAATTAAGCTTTCAGGAAGATGAATAAACTCACTCATGCCTCTCTAGGGTACTTTAGTGTGTGGCAACAATAATTCCTTTTTCCCATAGCCTGAAAGTTATTGTCACTTCTTGCAATACCACCAGAAGTGATTTGGACCCCAAAGAGAATCTGCCTCTTCAAGTTACATTCTCCTTGTTTCCTTCAAACAGATCATTGTTCTATACTTTATGATTCAAACTAATCATCCTTGTGGAAATTGCATGGCTTGAGGGTTTCTCCTTAAAAGAGCTAAATTTTCCATGCAGTTGACATTGTCATTGCAGCTATAGAATTTAGCAAGGATCGTTTCCAGTTCTTTTGACATTCTAAGGGTGCAAGATCAGCAGTTACGTTAATCAAAAGCCTACACTGTCATTGACCATCTATAGGTCACTGACTTTTGAATGATGGAATGAAATATACATGCAAGCTGATGGAATCTTGATGGATATTTTCTGGGGAATATTCATAAATTAAACCATCCTGAAGCACCAGGGAACCTATAATACAATACTTTCTCCCAGGGAGAGAAGAAACCAAAAATGATCCTTTTTCTTTGCTTCTCTTTACAAAGTATACCTTTCTCTCTAATTACACAGAGATTGGCAGCATTTCATGGTGAAAAATATATTTGCAGTGTATTTAATTTTCAAATAGGAATGTAATGAAAATCATAAAATGATGATAACAGCATAACTATGTTATGGTATACTTTCCCGTAGGAATTCAGAAGCTTTTACATAAATTCTCCACTTTATCACTTTTGTCCATTTTGAAGTCTTATTAGTATAAAATTCAAATAAAACATTAAAAGTATTTTATAAGTATTCTGTTGATACTTTTATGACTTACCAAACATCTAATATCTCTCCAACTTCAAAACAGTACAATTTTAGAACTATAATTTTAAAGATTATTTGTACTTACAGCTTTGCCTGGCCCCCTGCCTTCCTTACTTTTATTGATAGAGTAACTGTTACTTACATGTTTATATACTTCCACATTTGCAAAGACCTTTATAGCCATAGTATTTCATCTGATCATTATAGTCAAGGCAGATATTTTCTCAGTTTTATAGATGAGAATTTTGGGCACAATGAACCTCAATGATTTGCTCAAGGTCACAGAAATAAGTCTTCTTGCTTCAAAATCCTAGGATAATAGTGACTCTTATCCCCATTTTGCAAATGGCAATACCTAAGACACTAAAATGATATTAAATGTTCAAGACCACAGAATTATCAAATGCTAAAGTTTAAAATAGGAAGTAAGAGGAGGAAGAAACTAAGGTTGTTGTACATCTATTGTGTACAAATATATTCCATAATTTATTCTTTTTAATCCTCATGCTATTGGAATAGTACCTCAGATCCTTTTGGAAACATGGTAAGGTATAGATACATGTACAAATTTAGAAGAACAAAGAAAAATACAATTACCCCAGAAGGTTGGTGTTATTATCTCTATTACTATTATTTAATTGCAGATGATGAAATTAGGATATGGTGAAGCCAAGCAATTTTCCTAGGATCCAGCATCTGGAAAGTGATGGAATCAAAGTTTATGCCATGCATACTGACTCCAGCACCTGGGTCTTTTCTTTGGTAACTCCCACCTGTATTAAGGACAGGTGAACTGAAATTTAATCTTCTCATCCAAGAGGATGTTTGGTGATAGAACAAAAATAAGCTCTTCTTTATCACCATCTACAGTTTTTTTGTTTTTTTTTTTTTTTCATTTTGAACTCCTTTTGTGTGTGTGTGTATCTACAGAGTGGTAAAAACAACAACAACAACAACAACAACAATGTAGGACCCCAAATAATCCTACATTCTAAATAGTCTCTAAACCAAACACTGTGTCTCATCTACATTTGAATTCTCAATTCACACATTTATGTAAATGCTCTTGTGCTTAATGGCATAGAAATTCATTTTAAAGTGTTTCTTGAATTAATTCATGAGTGCATTCGTCATTATGTATTTTTTTATCAATAGATTCTAAAAACTGTCAACCATAATATTGGCAACTACTTTCACATTAAAAAGACATCTTTTACTAGAAAATATAGGAACTTCTCCTGTGCCCCACAAAGGGGAAGTCTGGCACAGAGTCCAGAGGCTCTTCTTGAATATTGGCAAATATTGGATGGCTAACCATGCATACATTAAGTCGATCTCTCTCTCTCTCTCATACCTCACTCTGTATATCATCTATTTACATATTTAATGTATATTATTTTTTAAACTCATTTTATAAGCATTATTTTGTTCTAAGAGCTTCTTAGCTTTTCTTCAACTTTTTATGTTAAGAATTTTAAATCTATAAGAAATTTGAAAGCATAGTTTAATAAATATCTATGTACCTTTCACCTAGATTCACCAATTGTTAACCACTTTGATCAATTTGTTGTCTCTATGCGTATCTTTCTTTTACTGAAACATTGGAAGTATGCAGACATGATTATGTGTCAACTCGAAATTTTTCATCATGTATTACCTAAGAATAAAGAATTTCTCCCGTTTAACTTCATAACCACAGAACCATTATCAGAGCTAAGGAAATTAGCACTGATTCAATAATATCAACTAATATGTAGTACCTATATCAATTTTCCTGAATAGCCTTCCAAAGATTTTTTTTCTTCTTTTTTTTGCCCTAACTTAAGTATTGTTTTTTTCTGTTTTTTTTTTCCTTCTCTCTTTTTTTTCCCCTCAAAGATCTTTCATAGCTTTTATTAATCCAGGGACCAGTCAAGAATCATCCACCTTGTTTAGTCATTATGTCTTTTATTCTATTATAATCAAGACCATTCTCCCCATAGTTTTTCATGACAACAACTTATTCGAGAAGGTCCAGGCTAGTTATAAAATGTGCTATTTCGAGGCCGGGCGCGGTGGCTCACGCCTGTAATCCTACCACTCTGGGAGGCCGAGGCGGGTGGATCGCTCGAGGTCAGGAGTTCAAGACCAGCCTGAGCAAGAGTGAGACCCCGTTTCTACTAAAAATAGAAAGAAATGATCTGGCCAACTAAAAATATATATAGAAAAAAAAAATTAGCTGGGCATGGTGGCACATGGCCTGTAGTCCCAGCTACTGGGGAGGCTGAGGCAGTAGGATTGCTTAAGCCCAGGAGTTTGAGGTTGCTGTGAGCTAGGCTGATGGGCACTCACTCTAGCCCGGGCAACAGAGCAAGACTCTGTCTCAAAATAAATAAATAAATAAATAAATAAAATATGCTATTTCGAGTTTTGTATGATTAAGTTTGGATTGAACATTTTTGGCAAAAATATTCCACAATTAATATTGTGCATTTCTTATTGTGTCTCATTAAAATTTTTTGCTTCAGTGGAACACTATGCATTGTCTCCCTAGAGGAATTCCTCTGAGTTATCTGACTCTGATTCTATGGAAGCTACGTTACAACTCTATAAATTGTAGATGACTGATGGCAATGCAAACTAATTTTGTTTACAGACATGTAAATTATATCCCGCCCAAAGAGGTTCACTTGACTCTTTTATCTCCCCCTCTCAGTCCCCCAGTGGACAAACCAGCTTTGCTTCCTTTTGCACATCCATTTCAATAATCCTGATCTACAGTGTGTCTGTTCCTTGGATCTTCTTTTGAACCAGTTATAACATCTGCCTGGATCTCTCAATGATTAATGAGTTAACTAAAATTTTTAAAATGTGCTTATTTTGTATCTGCATGAGTCATAATTTGACCTTTTTTTAAAAAAAAAAGTATTTTCTAATACTCACATCAAGAGTATTAGAAGATGTCGGATTTTTATTTATTTTTTTTTCATTTTCCTAGTATTGGTGATGCTAAGTTTGATCACTTGTTCCTGTCACTATAAAGAGACATTTTCCTCTTGTAATTAATAAGTAATCCATAGGATATTTTGAATGTAATGTGAGTAACCTGTAATTCAAAATCTTTTGACCAAAGATCACTATATATGATCCTTTACTGAATCTCTTATTATTACACATTGAAGGATTGCAACTTTAAAAAAATATAACTGCTTCTACAAATTTATTTGTCATTCTTTAAAAGGAGCTTTCCCTTCTGTTTTCCTTTCTCTCTCTCTCTCTCTCTCTCTCTGTCTCATACATGCACACACACACACACACACACAAAGGATTATCAGTAGAGATTTTTTAAAAAGCATATTCAGTGTGTTATAATCTTTTTTGAAATGATCAAATTATCTAACATGTAGTCATTCAGTGCCCCTTCAAGCTGGTTCCCATGTGCTTTGACATGACATTGCTAGTCTTTGAGCACTTCCTTGCTCTTAGGCATAAGAGGATGTTCCAGGCTCTTGTACTCACACTCCCCCACACCTGGAATAAGCCATTTCTCCCAGAAACCCTGATTATTTTTAGTGTTGTGGAAAATTTGTCAGGTTCTGATGAGTATAAACTGTTGTTTGAAATAAAAATCTACCAAGAGTAATCAATGTCAATTATTTGGATGGAATAAGGGTACATAACACTCCCCTCTCCCTCATGCTTCTGATGGCAATTAGAATAAAATCTGAGCTCCTTACCATGATCTACCACGCCCTATCAGAGCTGACCCAGCCTATTTTCCAAGGTGTGTGACTGTTTTCTCACCTTGCTGTAGTCACGCTATTCTTTCTATTCTTGAACACTCCTAGCTCACCCATTCCTACTATTTTTGCAGTTAATGTTCCCTCTACCTGGATGTTTTGTCCCCAGATTTTCTTGCAGTTGGCCCCTGCTCCCCATTCCTGTGGCTGGTCAAACGTGGTCTTCTCAGAGGAGCTTTCCATGATGAGTGTGGAAACAGCAACCCTTCTCAGACTCTGGTGACTTCCCAATCATATCACCCTGTTTCTCTTTCAGGTCACTGTCATAAATTATTTGCTTGTTTTGCTTGTTTGGTTTTGCCTGTCTCCCAACTAGGACATCAGTTCCATGAGAGTGAGGGGCCGCTGATACTGTCTGTCCTATTCACTGCTGACTGCCCAGCACTTAACCTTGCTTGGTACACAGTGAACATTTGATGATATGTATTGAATGAATGGGTGTCCCCCCTTAGATAGGAAACTGGAACAGGGTTGAGAGGAGTCGTCTGGGTTTGAGCACTCTTTCCCTTAGCTTTGGCTTGCAGGAGATTGAGTGAACACAGGTTAGTTTCCAAGTGACAGAGCACAGACAGACTGATACCAGAGACCTCAAATGTGATAAGCACCATACTGACAACCCAAAACAAGTAGCAGAGACAATGGTCTCCATCAGTGGAGGTTTATTAAGCCAAAGTTTGAGGAATTTCCTGGAAAAAAAACACAAGCCACAGACACATCTGTGATTGTTTTTTTTCTAAATTGGGATTTGGGAACTTAGTATTCAAAACTCAGAGGGCACCCAGACAGGAAAAGGAGAGGGGGTGGGCAGAAAGGCAAATGGTTACATTCTTATGAGGCCTGGGAAATCTACATTGTACATAAGACAAAGTAAATGTTTGATGAGAAAAAGAGAGCAATGGAAGAATCAGTTGTGCGAATGTCCCCTCGTAGGTGGAAAAATTATTAATCGTTTCTTGTCTCTGTCCTGCACCTGAGAAGATCAACTTATAATCAACATTATTGGTGTGGAATCAAATAGACTTTAGTTTTAGGGGCTAGTCTTACCCTGTAGAACTAAAGTTACAATTTGCATGTTCTTGTTTATGGGAAGCCAGAAAGGAATTTCCTAATGAATGATCTGTGGTGGCAGTCCTGGTAGATGCCTGAGGGCCAGGTTCCCCACCCTTGCCTGAGGCCTTTTTCCTTTCCCTGGGAAACCTGGCTAATGCCTAAAGTTAGTAATAGTGTTTCATTTCGAAGGGGGATTGTGTGACTCAGCCTCCAGGCTTGACCTTCCATTTTGCATAAGGAGTTGAGGGGTGGTCCTAAGATTTTTATTTTTTACAGTACCTGTTAACTTCTTTTGGAGGTAAAAATATACTCATTTTAACAAACAGGATAAAATCTGTATTTAAAAAGCTTTACTACATTTATGCTAATTATGATTTATTTGCATAATTTTAATGTTCTGCCTACTATTCACTAACATTATTTTAGTTATTTAATACTACTCACCAATGTTAAAGAGAATCAAAGGATGGATTACCCCACCTCACAAAAATTAAGCCAGAAAGTTGAAAGTGAAAAAATTGACTTTGGGACCAACAAGGTGGTAACAATAATCAAAGCATAAGGAAAGCAAAGAAAATATCCAACAAGGGGAAAAGTATCAGAGGTGCTGCTCTAAAGCACCCATGAACATTCTTCTTATATTTGAAATAGTGGAAGTTCTAGTTTGTTTATGACAACAATTCCACAGCATTGAACACAGTAAACTGTGAAGAATGTTTTTTCTATTACCCAAACCAAGTTACTTATATGACCAAAATGCTACCCTGAGTAATTAGTAAAATTAGTCTTATAAGTTTCAGAATTATATTTGAAAGTCAAATATTTTTATCATATAGTAGATTAAAGATTAACAACAGGTAAGTTCCTAAGTGAATTAAAATAAAAGGTTTTATTAAAACTAATGCACAGATTGCCTTGAAAATGGAAATGTATTAATAAGTAGAAACACACCAAACTAATGTGATTCATTTTATTTCTTGCCATATGTTTGAGATATCAGTTAATATTTATGTAAACACATAGATGGCAAATATGAATGAGAGCTATTAATGCTTAATGAATCCTAGGAAATGGATTAGAGTTAATAATTATATGTGGGGGGTTTTTTTGGCAGAAAAGTTAGATAGTAGGGAAAAGGAGCTAAAACTTTTTTTTTAAACCAAACATAAAATGGCAAAAAATTCATGAGTCCCAACAAACAACACCCATTTTCATGTTCATAGTAAATTTGCTTCAGTATCTCTGTATTTTCCCCAAAAAGCAATTTACCCAATTCTCTCATCAGGATTACTCCAGTGTTTAAGCACATTAAAAAAATTCCCCAGCTTGAAACAAAAATGACAAAAGACACAAAGCAATATTGCTTGAAGCTTCCAAACAATGGAACAGGACACTGTGGGGCTTGGCCCTACTTTCTTCACCTCATAGCCCTTCCCATAAACTTGTTTTATACGAAAAGAAACAAAAGGATATTATTCTGGCTTTGCATTTCTGCCTGGCTCTGAACAAGTTGGCACTTTGGTGTTTGATTCTATCACCAAGGATTCTTCTCAGAAGGTACCCAATGGACAGATAAAAAGACAAAGAAACATCCCATTGAATGCCAAGCTTTTTGATACTATTTGTTCAATGTTTTTAAAGTCGATAGAATCACTTTCAGAAACTCCCTGTGTCCTAAGTCTCTAAAGGCCTAAGGCCCACAGCCAGTTAACTCCCTTTGAATGCTCAATACTTACTGGAACTGCTTCTTTAAAGCAATCATAAAAAGTCCTGAAATGACTCCCCTAGAGAGAGTATAAGTGAAAGAGAGATATTTTTATTCTCACAGAGATTACATTCACCATTGGTAATACAGAATAAAGTTTGGAGCAAGGGACTGATTTTGTCTTCTAATTTTTGGTGATGGAAGAATTTAGAAAGCTTTAAATATCTATTTAATTATATCAGAATTCCATAATGTTGGTTTTAAAGTAGACACAGATTTTTGAAGATGGGAAAGGAAATGAGACAGGAGAGAGGATTCTGCCTCAGTGGACCTCAATATTCAAGCTGCATAACAATTTACAGTATTCTACATCGGAAGAACAGTGGATACAGTTCCTGGGAACATGATTCAGTCATGTCCAGGCGTCAGAGGTGGCCACCCTAAGAGGGTCATGGCTTCTGGTAGAGGCAGATTTTACCATAATTTGGCAGAAACTGAAAATATTAGACTTCAAAATATATTTTATTAACCAAATGGAAGCAGCTGCAAAAATCAATACATGATCCCCTAGATTCTATAGGGACATCTAGATGTGCCATCTTTCCCAGTTTAGTTGAGCTGTCCAAATACTTCTTTCCTGTAAATAGAAAAAGCCAACTATTTTCTCTTCTATACTCACACTACTCTCAACCTTTCACTTCTGGCACCAGTTGTGTGGGTATATTTTTCACATTGGGCAATTCTCAGACACTTGCTGGGTATCCTACAATTTAACTCAATTCTAAAGCTATCTACTTTTAGATAGCATCAGATCCTACAAGTTAAAGGCTCAGTCCCACGAGACTGCTCCCCATTTTGCATGCCAGACACAAGTCAAGGCTGTGACCTGTGTTTCTGACTGACCCACCCCACCACCTTCGGTTGGATTATTTGCTAGAATGGCTCACAGAATTGAGGGAAACACTTATGTTTATGGGTTTATTATATAGTATATTACAAAGATTACAGATACACAGACAGATGAAGAGGTCCTTAGGGTAAAGTATACGGGAAACAATATGGAGCATCTATACCCTCTCCAGGTACCCCACCCTCCCAGGACCTCCACACATTCACCAACCCACATTTCCAAATTCGGTCCTCTTGGGTTTTTATAGAGGCTTCATTATGCAGACAAAATTGATTAAATCATTGGCCATTAGTGATTAACTCAATCTTCAGCCTCTCTCTCCTCCCTGGAGATGGGGGGGGTTAAAAGTTCCAACCCTCCAGTTACTTGTTGGTTGCCCTGGTAACGAGTTTCTATCCTGAGGCTGTCTAGGAGCTCCCAGCTGTCAGTCATCTTATTAACGTACCAAAAATATATATATACTTACTGATTCAGAGATTCCAAGAGTTTTAGAAGCCGTGTGCCAGGAAAAGAGTGGCAGAGGTCCAACACTGTATGTATTTCTTATTACATGACAAACTTATACCTCCCCACCCCGTAACAGCATTGCCTGATTTGTATATTCGGATATCTAGAGTCATCCATCCTGTCACTTCTTTTCTCATATGGATATTAAGGTATCTGAGCTGATAAGGACAGTTGTAAGCAAGGGAGGTGAGGGGATGAAGCGAAGGTTTTTCATTTGGGCACTATGTGGTCAGCGAAGTTTGTTGTGGTTGCTGGAAAGAACCTGTACTTCTAATACTAGACTGCCTTTTACTAATACATGCAATAATTCACTTTTGAGAACAACCCAGGGTGTATATTTGCCTTAACTGTGTTTCAATCCCCAAATCCAGGGAAACAGGGCATGATAGCCCATGCTCTCATCAGAAGCTCCTCTGGTCATCTATTTTTTCCTCATGAAATTCTTAGCCATGTTCCTCTACGCTTCTTTTTCTTTCAACATATTTTCCAGTTTCCTTCTCTCTCAAAGCTTTCTTCTGCACCTACTAGAATCCCTATCCCATTGCGAGTCAACATAGTTCCTCTTGATATTCACTATATTCCTACCGTTGGCTGAAACCTGGTTGATCTCTGAGGATGCCACCTATCTTGAGTCTTCTCAATGAGATGCTTCATGTTCCCTCACACACAATGGGGAAGGCAGTCTCTAAGATGGTCCCTGATAACCCTTGATTCTAGCAATTTACACCCTTGAGTTATCCTCTCTCCTTGAGTGTGGGCTGGGCTAGCAACTTGCTTCTAACTAATGAAATATGGCCACTGCAATGGGATGTCACTTTCATAAATAGGTTATAAGATTGTGAGTTTTATCTTTCGGGAGACTCTATTACTTGCTGCTTTTGATGAAATAAATGCCATTTGGAGGAGATTCAATGGAAAGGATATTAGGGGAAACCTCCAGCTACCAGCAAACTAGGAAGTGAAGCCCTAAATCCAATAGATCTTGAGGAACTAAAATTCTGTCAAGAACCAAGTGATCATAAAAGTAGATCCTTCCCCAAAGCAGCCTTTGGATGAGACCTTCACCCTGGCTAACACCTTGATTGAAGCCTGTAAGAGACCTTAAAGTAGAAGGCCCAGGTAAAACACGCCCAGATTCCTGACCTACAGAAACTGTGAGATAACAAATGTGTGATTTTTAAATGCTAAGAATTGTAAACTGGGACTGACACCCTTCTTATACAGTGATAAGGTTCCTAGGTCGTTATCCCTTTAAGCTTATTAAAAAATACTAATTCTTTTCCTCTTGTCTCATTCATCCCCATCTGTTCTACCTCTTCTCTTTACTGGTACCTATTTGTGACTTTTCCTTTAATGGACCTTGGAAACTGCCTTAGTCTATTCCTGCTTCTATAAAAAATGCCATATGTGAAGTAATTTATAAATAATAGAAATGTATTTCTCACAGTTCTGGAGTCTGGAAAGTCCATGCTCACTGTACCAGCAGATTTGGTGTCTGGTGAGGGCCTGTCCCATCAATGGCATCTACTTGTGGTGACCTCACACGGCAGAAAATGTGGAAGGACAAAAGAGCCTGGCTAGTTCCCTCCAGCTCTTTCTTAAGGGCATTAATCCTATTCACAAGGATGGAGCCCTCATGATCTAATCACCCCCAAAGGTCCCACCTTCCAATACCATCACCTTGGGACTTAAGTGCCAACAGATGAAATTCAGAGGGACACACACATTCAAACCATAACAGAACTTGTCTCCTATTCAGTGGCAGTCATTATCCTGGTAAGTTGAACCTTAAAATGGATGGCACAGCCAACACTCTTGCTCCCCATTTCTTTTTTTCTCCTCTGCAAAGAGTTCTAATATTCAGTCCACTTTAACCACAGGACAACTGTCATCTCATTGTTATTTAAAATGGGACCACTTCTAAAATCTTATAGTATCCAATCATCTAGAGTTTTAATTATTATTAATTTTTTATTTTATTCTTTTTTTTTTTTTATTTGAGACAGAGTCTCACTCTGTTGACCAGGCTGGAGTGCCGTGGAGTCAGCCTCTCTCACAGCAACCTCAGACTCCTGGGTTCAAGCAATCCTCCTGCCTCAGCCTCCCAGTAGCTGGGACTACAGGCATGCACCACCATGCCCAGCTAATTTTTTCTATATATTTTTAGTTGTCTGACTAATTTCTTTCTATTTTTAGTGGAGACGGTCTCGCTCTTGCTCAGGCTGGTCTCGAACTCCTGACCTCGAGCGATCCACCCGCCTCGGCCTCCCAGAGTGCTAGGATTACAGGTGTGAGCCACCATGCCCGGCCTAAATGGCCCATTTTAAAAAATTAAAAACAACCAATATCTGAGAATCATTTGTCCTGTTATACTTGTAATTCTTGCCTACTAAAGCTTCAAACCTAAAGCAACTTAATTTTCTGAATATAAACGTGAGTTGCATACAACTATTGGGGGATTAAGGAAAACCCTGTGAGCATGAAGATTGACGTCCCAATAAATGTTTTGTTCTTAGTCCACAGTTGGGCCATAAATGATGCCTCCAAATGCTTCTTTCTCCACTTAGATCTTGTTCTCATTTCAATAATGGCTATTTCAAACTGTAATGAAAAAAAAATCATTTAAAAGACTGAGATTTTGGAGTTTTGTCTTTGATTTTATTTGTTATACATGCTATCTATAAATGTGATAATAAAATATAAATATATAATGTATATATATAGATATATATGCACATATATGTATTCATATATCTATATGTATTTATAAATATAGATAGATAAATATATAAATGTGAGTATGTTGTATGATTTTTCAATGGCAATCTCTAGATCTTTTTTAAGTATTTGTTGGGGGAATTATGAATAGAAGCCCATGTGAAGTAACACTAATAACCAAAAACTTAAAAAATTCACACAGAATTTTGAATTTTTCATATACAGCTAGCATAGGAGAGTTGTCTTCATTTTCTGCTTTTGAATGTTCCTCCTGTCAAAGGATATGGTAATGGAGAGGCACAGATGAAGGCTGAGAGGTCATATGCACATGAATGCTGGTACTCTAATATTTTCAAAAGAAAACATTGGAATTTTAAACATTCCTATTAGAATCTCAAATAAAACTAGGTGAGAGTTACTCTCCATTCAGTTATCCATACCAATCTGAGAGAACCTGGCTTAGCGTTCACCTGCCAGTAGCCAATCTTGGGCAAGCATAGTGTAAACACATACAAATTATTTAGACCTATTTAAGGATAATGCAATTCAAAATAACTGTGAAGAACAAGTAGAAAATGTGATTTTTGGTTCAAAACAAGAGTTAAAAGGATATTAGATCAGTGAGGCTAGATAATATAACCATGAAAGGTGGATAGGCTGAAATATGGGAGGATTCTGTAGAGATTAAAATTCCATACCTAAGGCTGAGGAGGTTCTCTGGACTGCTCACCCCCACAGGAACTTGAGCACATCTCAGATAGTAACCTTCCAACATGGCTGCTGGAAGATTGGAACAGTGGACAGCAGCCTATTTGTGGCAGCACTGCAACAGTGGAAATCAACTTGAATCAAAGAAGATCCTGCAATGCCAAATGATATGTCAAGGTTTCAGATGAAAAATATAAATTGATATTGCCAGATAGATCATTGTATTAGGATTTCCCATGTCTTAAGGAAATAATTATGCTATGGTTTGAATGTATGTGACCTTCCCAAATTCATATGTTGGAACTTAAACCCTAATATGATAGTATTAAGAGATGAAGCCTTTGGGGAAGTGACTAAGCTATGAGGGCTTTGCATAGGCACTAGCAGATCTCATCTTCCATTACTCAAACTTTATAGCCATTGAGCAACAACTCCACATTTTCCCTACCCGCCAGCCCCTGGCCACTAACATTATATTCTCTGCTTCTGTAAATTTGAAAAAAGTATGGAGGTCCCTCAAAAAATTAAAAATAGAATGGTAGTGATCCAGCAATCCCACTTCTGGGTATATATCCAAAGGAATTAAAGTCAGGAACTCTAAGAGAGATATGCACTCCCATTATCACTGCAGCATTATTCACAGTAGACAAGTCATGGAAGCAACAAGTATCCATCAACAGATGAATGGATAAAGAAAATTTAGTGTATTCGCATAATGCAATATTATGCAGCCCTGTAGAAGAAGGAAATCCTTCCACTCGTGACAACATAAATGAAACTAGAGGACATTATACTAAATGAAATAGAAGGATAGATACTGCATTATTCCACTTATATGAGGTATCTAAAATGGTTAAACTGTTATTAATTTTTAAATGTTTTATTTTCTACTGGTCATTGAGAAAGATTTGTCGAATCTTCCACTCTGTGGATTTGTATATTTCTCATTTTTATTTCTGTCAGTTTTTACATACTTTGAGACTATGTTATTTGGTAACTACAATTTTAGAGTTGTTATGTCATCCTATTGAATTAGCCCATTACTTATTGTAAAATGTCAGTATTTATTGCTAGTAATCCTCCTTACCTTAGTGTGTACTTTGTCAGATTGTGGTATAGCCACACTGGTAGCAAGTTTGGGCTAGTATTTACACAATATATATTTTTCAATTTTCTAACTTTCAATCGTTCCATGGGTGCATGTTGTTTAAGGTGTCTTTTTTGTAAATACCATATATCTGGGCTCTCATTTTTCATCTGATATGACAGTCTTCACCCTTAGAGTCTTCCATGTATAATTTAATTTGTAAAGTATAAATCAGTAATTATATATATAATGCAACATTGATTTGCATCTTTATATTTGTTTTCTACCTATTCTATCTTCCTTCTCTTTTATTTCCTTCTTTAGGATTAATCAAGGTTTTCTTTGAAAAAATCCCATTTCTTTCTTAGCTAGTAGGTTAGAAATTATTTTGTTATCTTTCAGTGATTATTCTACATATTCCAAAATATATGCTTGATATGTTAAAATTAATCCAAGTAAGTTTTTGTTTTTATTTATTTATTTATTTTTTGAGACAGAGTCTCACTCTGCTGCCTGGGCTAGAGTGCCATGGCATCAGCCTAGCTCACAGCAACCTCAAATTCCTGGGCTCAAGCAATCCTTCTGCTTCAGCCTCCTGTGTAGCTGGGACTACAGGTATGTGCCACCATGCCCAGCTTATTTTTTCTGTATATTTTTAGTTGTCCAGCTAATTTCTTTGTATTTTTAGTAGAGACAGGAATCTCACTCTTGCTCAGGCTGGTCTCAAACTCCTGAGCTCAAACGATCCACCCACCTCGGCCTCCCAGAGTGTGAGGAATACAGGCATGAGTCACCGTGCCCAGTGAAAATTAATCCTAGTAAGTTTTCACTTTACAACTTCCTGAACATGCAAGTTCTAGATAGCACCTTAATTCCATTTAACCTCTGAACATGTTTTGCTACTGTGTTTGTGCAACTTAGTTTAAAATATACACATCACAAGACATTGTTATGGCTTTTTATCATAAATATTCTTTTAGGTTTATCCACACTTTTACTTTTTTCAGTGACATTTTTTTTTTCTGAATTTCTGATTCTCTGTGGAATAATTTTCCTTCTGCCTAAAGAACACACTTTATGCTTCTTTTAATCCAGTTTGCATTATTTAATTTTTTTTTAATCTGAAAACATCTTTATTTTGCCTTAATTTCTAAGGAATATTTTTACTAGGTATAGCATTCTAGGCTGACAGTTGTCTTTCTTTAAAGATGCTCTCCTATCACTTTCTGAATTCCATAGATTCTGTCACAGTGTCTGTGGTTAATCTTATTATTATTCCTTTGAAAGTAGAATATAATTTTTCTTTCCCTTTGAATATTTTTAATGTGTTCTCTTTGTGATTTTTGGTAGTTTTGCTGTGATGTGATAGATATTATGTTTGGAGACTCTATTAAGTCTGTGTCTTGAGGGCATTTATAATTTTTGAAATATTCTTGTCCTTTTTCCTTTGGATATTATTGATCCATCCTATCTTCTATGCCATCTCTTTATGGAATTCCAATTAGTGATATTTTAGACCTTTCAACCATGTTGCATATGTCTCTTATTCTCTTTTCTTTGCTATTTATTTTTTCTCTCTATGGGTAAGTCTAAATCAGATTTTCTCAGCTTTGGCCTTATGGATATTTTGAATCAGATGACCTTTTTTTGTTGTTGTGGGGGCTATGCTGTGCATTATAGAATGTATTATGTCACAAAACCTCTGGGCTTTTATCCACTAGATGGCAGTAGCATCCCCCTACTCATGAAAATTAAAATGGCTTTCAGACATTGCTAAATAACCCTTGGGTGTCAAAATCACTCCTGGTTGAGAACCACTTGGCCTATTTCACAGATACTTTTAGAGTTAGTATCTCACTTATAATTCTGGGTAAAAACTGTCTTACTCCTAAGAGTCAGGAGGTTGCAGATGTGCTGTAGCTAGCTGTTTCCCTGGGGTTCTAGCTATCAGGGCTTCTCTATAAAGGCTTTTCCTCCAGGGCAAATGTAAACCTTTGGTATATTTTCCTCACTCAGGAGCACCCATTTCTCACTGGTTACAATGGATGGAGAAGGAGAAAGTTCCTAATAGACCTGGTATACTTTAATCCAAATGTGGTAACCCAGGGAGCAACAAATGCACACTGCAGTATCCTCCTTGGTATTCTCCCTATCTCCCAAGTCATCAGAGCCCCTGATAAGCTTTGTATTTCATTTCCCTCATCACATATGGTTTCTTGGCACTCCTCCCTGTATTCCACCCTGGAGAGATCAGACTTTCTGGGCTCTCAGGTGGTGAGGAAAGTGTTGTGAACTATGAGACATAGTAGAATGAGCACTCAGCTTGGGGTCAGAGGACTTGACTCTAGGCTCAGCTCTGGTACCAGTGATAAGATTTCAGTGGAGTAACTTAACTTCTCTGGTCCTACTTCATCTGCCATTAAACCAGGGGATTGTTCTAGATATTTTGTACCATACTAAATTGCAATTCTTGAATTCTTTCTTCTTCTGTGTTTAATCTGTTGTAAGCCTCATCTGTGAAGTTCACAATTTGTTACTGCTTTTTTTTAGTTCTAGAATTTCCATTCAATTTATTTCTCATCTGATAGTCTTCTTCTTTTATTCTATTTTCGTGAACATATTCATCACATGATTTTATTTATTTATTTTAATGGAAGAATAGCTTTTATTTATTTATTTGTTTATTTATTTTTATTTCAGGAAATTATGGGGGTACAAACATTTTGGTTACATATTATGACTTTGCCACATCTCAACCATGATTTGAGACATGCCCTTTCCTCCCCAGAGTGTTCAACATGTCCATTAGTTGTGAGTTTACCCACCCCCAACCCCCTACCCCCAAAGAATATTACTACTGTGTGAGCACCACAGTGTTGATCAGTCAGTGCCAGTTTGATGGTGAGTACATGTAGTGACTATTCTTCCATTCTTGTGATACCTCACTTCGGAGGATGGGCTCAAGTTCTATCCCGGAGAATATATGAGGTGCTAGATCGCCATCGTTTTTGATAATTGAGTAGTATTCCATTGTATACATATATCATATTTTATTAATCCACTCATGGATTGATGGACACTTGGGTTGTTTCCACATCCTTGCAATAGTGAATTGTGCTGCCTTAAATATTAGAGTGTAGATGTCTTTATTATAGAATGACTTTTGTTCCTTTGAGTAGATGCCTAACAGTGCTATTGCTGGATCAAATGGTAGTTCTATTTATAGCTCTTTGAGATATCTCCAAATTCTTTTCCACAGAGGTTTCACTAATAATTTGCAGTCCCACCAGCAGTGTAAGAGTGTTCCTATCTCTCCACATCCTCGCCAGTGTTTGTTGCTTTGGAATTTTTGATACAGGCCAATCTTACTGGAGTTAGGTGATATCTCATTGTGGTTTTTATTTGCATTTCCCTTATGATTAGAGATGTTGAGCTTTTTTTTTTATATGTTTGCTGGCCATTATTCTGTCTTCTTTTGAAAAGTTTCTGTTCATGTCCTTTGCCCATTTATTGATGGGGTTGTTTGATTTTTTCTTGTTGATTTTCTTGAGTTCTAGATAGGTTTTTGTTATCAGTCTTTTATCAGATGTGTAGAGAGCAAATGTTTTCTCCTATTCTGTAGGTTGTCTATTCACTCTAATGATTGTTTCCTTGGCTGTACAAAAGCTTTTTAATTTGATCAGGTCGCATTTATTTATTTTTGTAGCTGCTATGATTGCTTTGGGGGTCTTCTTCATAAATTCTTTGCCTTGGCTGATGTCTGAGTCTTCCCTATATTTTCTTCTAGGATTCTTAAGGTTTCATGCCTTAGGTTTAAATCTGTTATCCATCTTGAATTGATTTTTGTAAGAGGTGAGAGGTGGCGATCCAGTTTCAATCTTCTGCATGTAGCTATCCAGTTTTCCCAGCACCATTTATTGACATGATTTTAATGTCTTTGATTACTCCAATATTTATATTACTTGGAGGTTTTCTGTCATTTACTTCTTCCTACTATTAGACTTAGTCATTTTTTATTGTAGTCTAGAGACCATGTAAAAAGTTAGAGAGACTGTGAATGATATTACCTTTCTCCAGAGGATATTTATAATGCATTCTGGCAGTCAGATAGAGTAGGAACAGATCAATTTGGTATAAAAATTTTTTGACATGCTTCAATGTTGAGTGCCAGCCTTTGTGAGGATTGATTTATGTATGATTTTCCCATAATCCTAGGACATAACCATTCAGTATCTCAACTAAAAGTTACATGAATTGATTAAAATATTTCTAAAAATTAGTAACATTTAGGTGTTCTGAATTTTTTCATTCAAGGTTGTCTATGCTTGTGTTTTCCCATCCAATATCATTCTTGCTTTCATTAAGACCATTGGTAATGCAACATTTTGAAAAGAATGTCCCATTATTGTCTCTGGAATTTTCTTCCAAGACATCAACTGATGTTTTGATTTGCATGAATAGACAATGACGGTTACATCATGACTACCACCTGGCTACCAGTAGTGAGATACATGCCAGTGTAAAGGAAGTTAAAATGTGAAAATAAAAAAAACTTATATCTTAAAATGAATGTGATGCCATACAAATATCACTTAGAATAATTCTTAGTGAAGAGTAAATAAAAATAGTTATTACTATTTTGAGAATAAGAGTGAAATGATATAAGATATGTTTTAAAAGTTTCTCTCTAAAACTCAACAATAAGAAAAACAATCTGATTAAATATGTGCAAGAGATCTGAACGGACACCTCACAAAGTAGATGCACAGATGGCAAGTAAGCATATAAAAAGATGTTCAATGTCATATGTCATTAGGGAGCTTGCACATTAAGACAACAATGAGACACCATTATACATCTATTAGAATGGTGAAAATACAGAACACTAATGACATCAAATGTTGAGGAGAATGTGGAACAACAGAAAGTCTCATTCATTGCTGAGGGGAATGCAAAATAGTACAGTCACATTGGAAGAGAGTTTGGCAGTTTCTTACATAATTAAACATACTCTTAGTGTATGATCTAGCAGTCATGCTTTTAGGTATTTCACCAACCAGTTGAATACTTATATCAGCACAAAAACCTGCACACAAGATGTTTATAGCAGCTCTATTTACAATTGCCCAAACTTGTAAGCAACTGAGATGTTCTTCGGTAGGTGAATGGGAAAACTGTGGCACATCCAGACAATGGAATATTATTCAGCACTAAAAAGAAATGAGCTAGCAAACCATGAAAAGATATGGAGGAACATAAAATACATGTTATTAACGCAGAGCCAATCTGAAAAGGCTACATGCTGCATGATTCCAACTCTGTGACATTCTGGAGAATGCAAATGTTGAATTTACAATAAGGGTGAATTCTAATGTAAGCTCTGGTGATATTGATGTGTCAAAATAGGTTCATCAGTTTTAATAAATGTGCCACTTTGGTGAGAGATGATAATAGTGAGGGAAGCTCTTTGTGTGTGCAAATAGGAAACATATGGGAACTTTATATTTTCTGCTCAGTTTTGCCATGAATACAAAACTGCTCTTAAAAAAGTATATAAAAATTGTGGTAAAGAAATACCGTTATGATGGGAATAATAAGTTTAAGGGCTACATGAGTTCAAGGAGATTAGTTAGGAGATTTTGCAATAATCCAAGTAAGAAATTATTAAGTCTTAAACCAGTGATGGTTGTGAGATTGGGAAAAGCACTCCAATTCTTGATATGTTTGAAGGTGTGTTAAATGGAATTTCTGATAAATTGGATACAGATCACTAGAAAAAGAGAAATTATAGATTAATTCAGGATTTAAGTCTGAGCAGCTGTCAAAATGGAGTTGATCTTTTCTAAAATGAAGAAAGTAGCAGAAGAAGGTTTGCTGTGGTGGGTAGGTAGAGGAGGTAAGATCAAGATTATGATTTAGGACATATGAAGTGTATATTAAATGTTAAAGTACAGATGTGAAATAGACAATTGAATACATGAGTGTAGAGTTCAAGGATAAGTCTAAGGTAGAGATATAACTTTGGAAGTCATCAGTGTACAGATGGTATTTCAAGCCATGAGAATAGTAGAGATGACCTGAAAAATAAGGTTAAACAGAAAAGAGGAGAAGTCTGAAGACATAGCCTTGATGAAATTTATTGCTAAAGACTGGGAAAATGAGAAGAAACCAGAAAAGAGGACTGAGAAGAAATAACTCCTCAGGTAGGAGGAAACTCCCAAGAATGGAAAAATGAGCACCATATGTACTCACCAGCAAATTGGTTTCCATGATCATCACCTAAGTGCACATTTGGGAATAACACCAATTGGGTGTCGGGCAGATGTGGGGGGTGGGGGGAGGGGATGTGTGTATACCTACATAATGAGTGTGATGCGCACTGTCTGGGGAACAGACATTCTTGAAGCTCTGACTCAGGGGTGGGGTGGGGTGCATGGGCAATATACGTAATCTAAACATTTGTACCCCCATAATAAGCTGAAATTTAAAAAATAAGAAAAAGTGGTATCTTTTAATCCAAAAAAAAAATAAGGAAAGATGGAAGGATCAGCAGTGTCATATGCTGCTGCTAAGTTTCATTATGAAACATCTTATACTCTTTTACCAAATTCTTATAAACATAACTGTTGAATTTGATCATGTAATATTTAAGATGTCCATGTCATGCTCATTCATAAATGAAATGGGATCACAATTTGCTTTCATTACTCAATCAGTATTTGAAACTTAATGATACAACAGCCTTTTGAAGTCAGTTCGGAAGAGAGTATCCAGGTGAGTAGGGGATGTGGGAATATAGGTGAAAACGTTTTTCCATGAGTTGAAAATTGGTACAGCAGGGTTATGGACACAAGAGGGTACCATATACTATTCTTTTTAATTTTTGTACTTGTTTAAATTCTTCTATAATAAAAAGTAAAAATAATATAATATGTAATGGCTGTGGTACTAGCATTTATCTACCCCACGCTGCCAGTTTCCATCCACATTAAATCATGAATCACCTTTAGTCTCCCAATTTGATTTTCATGGTGTTCTTTTTGTTGTTGTAAGATGCTTAGATCCTTGCTTCCCTCTCTCTTTCATAGTTCATCCACGGTGAAGTTTTGAGGAATGAGCCAGCAGCCAGTGCTAGTGAAATTTAAAGAATAATTTTAGAAGAAATTGACATCTTTATAATATTGAATCAAACCCTCTATGGATATAGTAATTTCTGCATTTACTCAGGTCTATTTTATGGCTTTTAATAGGGTCTTAAAATTTTTCCTATAAAAGTGTTGTGCATTTTATTAGGTTAATGTCTGTATATTTTATAGTTTTTTAAATGGTATCTTATTTTCTACTACCCATACTAATTTCTTATTGCTGGAATAAAGAAATGCTGTTGATTTTTCTATGTTCAGAAGCTTGATGAACTTTCATTCTAATAGTTTGGTGATTCTGCCTAGGTGTACAATGCAAATTATAATATCTTCTCAATGCAAAGACAATTTTTACATTTTCTTCCTTTTATATGTTCTCCATTAGGAATTGAATTTACCGTCAATTTTCAGGATATAGCCTTTATCATGACAAAAAAGTTTCTTTCTAATCTGTTCTGTGACAGTTTTGACATAAATGGATGCTGAACATCAGCTGATGTATTTCTGAATATGTTGATAAAACCAAGTCATTTTTTCCTTTTACTCATTAATATATTAAGTTTTGTTACTACTTTAATCATATTCATATTACTACTTTCATCATATTGTTCCTGATATAAACCTTATTTCATATTATACAGTTATGTAAATAATACTAGGTTTGTTTATCTAATATATGCTTTAAGATTTTGGCATTTATATTATATTCATAAGTGAGATAGATCTGAAATTGTGGGGGGTTTTAAATAATTTTTTTGACAAGTCTTAAGTGTCAGAAAAATTGAGTAGAAAGTACAGAGTTCCCATATACTCCCCATCACAGTTTTCCTTAGTATTAAAATCTTTCATTAGCTTGGCTCACATTTCTTACAATTGGTGAGCCAATATTGACAGATTATTATTCACTAAAGTTTATAGTTTACATTGGGGTTTACTCTTTGGGTTGTACATTTTGTGGGTTTTGACAAATATATAATAAAGTATATCCATCATTATAGTATCATACAGAATAAATTTGCTTGTTCTAAAAATCCTCTATTCTCTGCTCATATATCCATCCATTCTTTTTCCTCCCAAATGAGTGGCTTGACAGCATCATTTTTTAATTGCTGAATAAAATTCCATTTCCTGGATATGCCACAGTTTGTTTATGGATTCACCTATTCAAGGACATGAAATTGTGTTTTTGTGTATTGTCCTAATCTAGATTGAGAATGTAGGTTGCTGTAGCTTCATAAAATAAATTTCTTTTCTTTTTTTCTTTGTTTTGAATGAGCTGAGCTCCCTGGGAAGCTGGATGAGAGGCTGGTGGAGCTCACCAGAATGCCACCATGGAGGTGGCTCTGAGACTAGCTGGAAGGACTGAATGCCTAGGATGTCTCTTGTGCAGGCTGGAGCCAAGAAGAGAGAAGTAGCACATGGAAAGCAAGGAGAGAAGTCCCTTTCTCCTGCAGTGTCCCTCCAGCACCCTCTACTGACAAAACTTACCATCTTGCTCAATGGAAAGAAAGCAAAGTTCACAGAGCCCAGCTTTACATCACAAAGGAGGGCAATGAAGGGAGGATCTGGAGTTGGGAGACAATAAATCAATAGCTGGAACAGGAGCTTTATTTTTTGTCCAGAAGAAGGGCAAGGGTAGGGAGAGCTTTTTGATTATCATTTACATTTTTGTTAACGTTTGGCTGTTGACCATATTTAATTTCTTCTTGTTCTAATTCTATTCCTTAACCTTTTCCCAGGAATTTGTCTGTTGCAGACAGGCTGTCACATTTATATTGTTGAATAGTTTTCCAAATATTCCTTTAAAAATAATATAAAAATAATAATATATTTTTAAAAATCTGCTTATAGCTTTTTATCCTTTTTCAGTCTGCATGTACTCTCACTTGTGTTTATTACAGAGGTTGTTAGTGCTCACCAGACGGTACATGTGCTTTTCTATATTCCTACCCTCATTATCAGTGGGTGTGAGGACAGGGAACTACAGGCTGGTTTAAGCCAATGAAAGGTGAGCAGAGAGTGTGTTTTCCAGAACAAAGAAGTAAGGAGTTAAGAGCCAGGGTTCTTCATCCTTCTCTTTCTTCTTCTGCCATTGCTACCCTGGGCCCCTCATCACTGCTTGAGAAGAACTGCCACATAGACTACTTGACTGACCGAGGATTCTGATATAAGCCAGAAACAAACATTGATTGTGTCAAGCAAATGTGATTTTGGGTTTTATAGTGTCAGCTACTCTTAATTACTCCGACAGAAACAGCAATGCTTCCTTCTCTCTCTCTCTCTCTTTCTCTTTCTCTCCCTTTCTCTCACCCCCCTCCCCCTTAATCCATCTTTCTGGATGTTTACCTACTGTAGTGGTCTTTTCCAGAGAAAAATCAGCTCTCGGGTTAGTATAGCTCAGTTGATAAAAGCACAGATTATAAATCAATCTCTGTTCCTGATTAGCTTTATAATCTTGGAAAAATTATGTACGTTCTCTGTGCATTCCTTTACTCATCTGTAAAATGAGAAGGAATAAATTTATCTATCTCTAAGAGTGTTGTGAGGATTGAGTAAGTTAATATATCTAAAATATTTTGAATAGCCCTGAGCATATAGTATATATGCACTATAAACATGTTAGCTACTATTATAATCTATATTTTTTCTCTACTTTATTAATTTCTGTTTTTGTTTTCATTACTTCTTTCCTTCTTACTTCTTTAAGTGTCTTCTCTTATTTATTTTGTCATTTTTTTGGAGAATACTTAGCTCTCTTACTGATAAATGTTCATCTCTTCTGATGAATATTTTTGGAATATATATGTTTCTCAAAGTCCTGTCTTAATTGATTCTTAGAAATTTTAACATATAATTCTTTTATTCTCATTCAGCTGTAAATATAGTACTTTCACTTATGAATTTCTCTTTAACCTAAGTGTTACATAGTCATATGTTTTCTGGTTACAGATGTCTTTTCTAAGACCTTCTATTTCATTTTGATTTCTAATTTTATGAAATAATAGTTGGAAAAATCTCTAAGATATTGCTTCTGTGCAATTTATTAAGGCCTTTTTTTGTGACTTAGTATTTGATTGAATTGTGTAAATGTTTCACATGTGCTTAAAAAAGAAAAAGTATGTTTATGGGTTTATGGGTATAAAGTTGCTGTGTATCTTTTGGTTCATAGGGTTTTTTTTTGGTTTTTTTTTTTCTTTTTTTTTTTTGAGTCAGGGTCTTGGTGTTTTGCCTGGGCTAGAGTGCCATGGCATCAGCCTAGCTCACAGTAACCTCAAATTCCTGGACTCCAGTGATCCTCTCACCTCAGCCTTCCAAGTAGCTAGGAATACAAGTGTGCACCACCACGCCCGGCTAGTTTTTTTTTTTTTATTTTTAGTTGTCCGGCTGATTTTTTTCTGTTTTTAGTAGAGACAGTCTTTAGTAGCCTCACTCTTGCTAAGGTTGGTCTTGTACTCCTGACCTCAAGTGATCCTCCCGCCTTGGCCTCCCAGAGTGCTAGAATTACAGGCATGAGCCAAAATGCCCAGCCGGTTCATAGTTATTAATTATCATAAATATGAAGGTTTGATTTATTTCTTTGAACTGTTTCTGATATGAATCCTTTAAAATCTCTACCTATTATACAATTTCCGACCTAGTTATTTCTCCTTATAGTTGGTCAATTGCTGTCAAAGATTATGTGTATAATTTTATGTGCTAATAGATTGATTATTACCTTTCATATCATTTGTTCCATTCATCAGTTCACATATAAGGTCCCTATGTATTGCTAATGACTTTCTGCTTTAAGTTTTATTTAGTCTGAAATTAACATTGTTAACCCTATTTCTTTCAGTCACATTGCCTGATATGTTATTTTTTACCCTTTTCAAGTGTGTTCAGTATTACACACAGGTTATGAATTGATGGGGAAAGAATACATGCATACCCGCTATAAGTTTATTATTTAAAAATTTATAAATTCCTGATTTATTTAATGAGAGTATCAGAACTTAATGGAAGCAAGGTGGTTAAGCACACAAGAACAGAAGCAGCATATCTGTGTGTGACTGTTTCATTGCCTTGTTTCTATGTGGTGGAAGGCTGCCAGGGACACTTTTCCTGAAGCCTGTGTCCTGCCAGAGTTGAGCAAAATGCAAAATTTTTACTGCACCTCTGTCATTTTAAGTTCAGGCTTACAGTGCAATTTCACAGGAGCTTACACTAGAAATCATTTTGCCTTAGTTTATGAGAAGGCATATAACATGCAGTCTTCTTGATTCTTGAACTAAATCCAGCACCAGAGGGGCCAGATCCTTATCAATGCAGAGGGTTGTGTCCTTGAACAGTATCTTTACTTTCAGCTTTACAGTGTTTGAAAGAATCTTTCCTTATTCAGAATATCTTTTGGAATTAATTTATGGCAAAGGCTATTTTCCAATATTAGTCAGGATGAGGCTAATATGTTGTCACAAATAAAAAAAAAACAAAAATAACACCATAACGATTTATTATTTCTCACTCACAGCAAAGTTTGATGGGGGAAGCAAAACTTTTTGTCATTGTTCTACTCCAAATGGTGATTCGAGGACATGGGCTTCTACAAGATCTGTAACACGTGAGCTGTCAAGTCAATTTAGTAGGGAAGAAACAATTAGAGCATGATATTTTTAAGAAACAGGCTTGAACATGGTTTACATTACTTCTAGCCAATTATCACAGTCCAGAGCTGAGGCACATGGCCCCAACTTAGCTGTGAGGAAGACAGGGATGTGGCTTTTTCCTGTATGGCCAAGAAGAGGAAATGGTGGCGGCGAACATTCCATATTGCCTCTGTCAAATTATCCACTTGAAATCTTTGTCTTTTGATTGTTATATTTAACACAGTTAAATTTATTACAAATTTCACTTATTTCTGAAATCTCATTTTATGTTTTCTATTTGCATTACTTTCTTTTTGCTTTTATCTGTCTATTTTGCTAAATTCTATAGACTCAATTTTATTCTGGTAGTTTGAAGGTTTTATGTTCTTTTTTAATTTTGTTAGCTTTTCTTAACTTATTGGGGCTTATAGTTATTTATTTTTTCCAATCAGCTTCTTAAGTTTATCAATAGTTGTCTTCCCTGGAAGTAAAGCTCTCTCACTTCCTTTGGTCTTTCTCCTTGGTACTTGTACATCACTGTGTCATTATTACTTAGAAATGTACTCTGAATACACTTTAATAATGTGGAGGGATCAGTCATTAAGTTATGTACTTCTCATATTTTACTGTTTTCATTGTCTTGTTGCTGGATTACTTACTCTAAGACTTTTTCAGAGAGCCCCCATCATTGAGAATATTTGTATGTCAGTGTCACATTTAAGTGATAATTTAGCTGGTTAAAATAGCCCACATTTCAAATTTCTCTCCTTTATCACTTTGTTATTATTACTCCATTACTTTTCATCTCAGGTCTACATCATTTTTGTCATTTGCTTTCAGGTGATCTGCTTTGACTCATGGAACTTTTTCTCTTTGATTTTGATCCGGTTAAATTTCATAACTAGCTATAACTTTTACTTTTCTAACCTTATTAGCCTACTTAATCTGATTTATATGTATTTAGGTAATTTGGGTATATTCTGAAACATTTATTTACATACCTTCCTCCCTTCAATTATTTTTTTCTCTGATTTTATAATGCTTATTATATGGATATAAGCAATTCTTCTCCTATCTTTTACATTGCTTAAGTTTTAAAGATTTTTTTTCACTATCAATGCTATGTTTCTGCTTTCTTTGAAAGTCCTAGACTTGATATTTCTGGCCAATATTTTATGTTTTGATGGAATATATTATATCATTCAGCCTATCTATTCAGTTTTTTATTTTAACAATTCTGTTTTTATATCATTTATTTCCAATTTCTTTCTTAGCATTTTCCATAATTGCTTATTTCTCCTTGGCATTTCCAATATTCTTTCTTTGAACATTTTAATGTAGATATTTAAAATTCCATTTCTCTCATGTTCGTTTATTCTGCTTCAACCAGACTAATGGTTCAGTATACTAACATTTGTGTTTTTAATCATTGTGGTCCTCATCTCTGCACCCCCTCCTCTGTTATTGAGAATATCCATGGCTGTGTTGTCCGTGTGAACTTGGGGGGTGTGGTTAAATCATAGATCCAAATTTTTGGCATGCTGAGAAAGTGGGAACAGCGAGGATAGTGCTTATGGGCATTACCACTTTGGCTCAATTACTCTCCATTTTACCACTCTGTTAACAACCCTCGCTATGAGGAAAATTCCTTGCTCCTTTGCAATGTTGTTTTGTTCACCCTAAAAGCTGTCTTGTAAGACTATAAAATCATAGGATGTTTTGTGATGACAATGGAGAGAAATAAAGGGAATAAGTGGTTATGGAGTCAAATCCAAAGCATTTTTAACATTGTCTTAAACAATAGGTATTAACTTAGTTCTTTAATCTGTGGGCTGCAATTTGGTTTGAACAGCTTTTTTGGCTTAAATAGAAATTGTTTGCATGTCTGCCAGATGATGACTTCTGCATGTGTGGGTTGTCTGGCTGCTGGCTGGAGAGACTTGACTTTGCTCCATAGGATCTTATATCCCTCCAGCTGGATAGCCTGGGCATGTTCTCATGGAAAAGCAGGGGTGCGTGAGCTAAAGCAGGCCCTACATCCAAGCACTATTCAAGTTTCTGTGCACATCACATTAGTTAATGTTCCGTAGTCTAAAGCAAGTCATGTGGCCACGTCTAGAGTCAGAGTAGGAGGGCACGTCACAGTGACACAGGAAAGGCTGTGGATATAGGGGGAGGTGAAAATATGGACTTTGCATTTTTACCATGAAACCATCATAGACTGAGGCAAAAGTTTTTGGTGAGAAAGGGTAAATATTTATGAGCCTTATGGCATAATTGGTAGACATTTTCTGGTATAATACCTATTAACATCACCGTTCCTACTTTTACCCCACTTCCAGAACATTCTCACCTCTAGGAACTCTTACATCTGGAGGCATTCAGACATTACTCAACCTTCCCTGAATTACAAAAATTTTCCAATGCTTTAGAATTCTCTAGTTTTGGATTTGGAGCAATCAGAATCTCAAAATGTTCTCAGTGTATTTGTGTATTTAAAATGCTTAACTGTAGTCAAATTAAATTTAATTAATAGATGACATAATGTAATATTTACTGTGCTCCAAGGTGAGAAAATGATTGATATTGCCATTTTTGTGAAATAAATTCTTTTTTTTATTGAATTATCCGTGTTTAAGTTTTTGCAGAGAAAATTTACTTATATCACATAAGTGTTGATGCTGTGATGACTCTTGCACTCAAGACTGAAAAAGGGAAAGAGAAATTTTACTGAATATTAAGAAAAGGATTTATTCTGTTTCCTTTATCTAACTAATTCACTACCAGAGTATCATATCTCTTATAGGCAATAATATTGAGCATTCTTCAATCTACTGCATTTAAGAACTACTTTTTGCATGTGTTGATACTTTCTACTTGTATTTTTATTATTGCTTCCTTTGGTTGATATTGATTCCAGGTTTACCTTAGTTGGAAGGTAAGTTCATTATATTCAGCATTTTTTCCATTTCTAATATTAGAATTAAAAGCCATCCATTTCCTCCAAATATTGTTTTAGGTATTCTCACAAGTTTTGGTATGTACAGTTTTCATTATTATCTAATTTTAATTATTTTAGGTGTGAATATACCCATCCTCTCCTTCCCCTTCCCACCTGCCTGACACCCAATGAATGTTACTATTGTATGGAGGAAGGGAAAATTTTAATTTTATACAAGCTCTATGTGATCACAGAAAAAGAGGGGATATTATCTAGTCTATTTTGTGAAATTATTATAACTTTGATATGAAAATGTTACAAAGATAGTATTATAAAAGAAAATTATAGGCCTCTCTACTCTTGAACATAAATCCAAAATTATACTACACTTGATCTTAGCCAAAAGGCCAAAAAGCGATAATAAATCCAAAATTATAAATAAAATATTAGTAACTAAATCTAGCAACCCATTAAAAAGAAAATACATCATGATCAAAATGGGCTAATTCTAAGGAATAAAAGATGGATTAACTTTGGAAAATTAAAATAAAACTTACAGGGGAAAAGCAAATCATAATAGTATTTCATTAGGTGTAGAAAGCATTTAGGTATAATTCAATACTTATTCATTTTTTTAAAAGCTAGTAATAGAAGGGTCTTTCAATAAGTTGATATAGGGTATTGAAAAGAATACTTAATATATAATATATAATAGTGAATAGGTAAAATAATTTCCTTTAAATCCAAAATAAGACAAGTATAGGCATAATCACCCATTCTATTCAAAATTTTTCTGAAAACCCTGACTAATATAGTTAAGGCCAGAATGATCTATATTTTATAAGAATTGAAAAGAAAGAAAGAAACCTATTATTCTCTGATAAGACTGGCTCTGTAGAAAATACAAAAGAATATATAAAAATTACTACAATTTTAAGAGAATTTAGCAAGTTTGCTAGATAGAAAATCAATATAAAATCAAGTATAGGGCCGGGCGCGGTGGCTTATGCCTGTAATCCTAGCACTCTGGGAGGCAGAGGCGGGTGGATCGCTCAAGGTCAGGAGTTCGAGACCAGCCTGAGCAAGAGCGAGACCCCGTCTCTACTAAAAATAGAAAGAAATTATCTGGCCAACTAAAATATATATATATAAAAAAAAAATTAGCCGGGCATGGTGGCGCATGCCTGTAGTCCCAGCTACTCGGGAGGCTGAGGCAGTAGGATCGCTTAAGCCCAGGAATTTGAGGTTGCTGTGAGCTAGGCTGATGCCACAGCACTCACTCTAGCCAGGGCAACAAAGCGACACTCTGTCTCAAAAAAAAAAAAAAAAAAAATCAACTATAATTTTATATAGCAGTACAAAGTTAGAAAATAAAATTTAAAAATATTATTTACAACAGTGTCAAGAAAAACACAAAGTACCTACGAATAAATTAAACAAAATACATAAACACTGTTAAGGAAAAAATTATGAAACTTTATTAAGAACATTAAAGAATGCCTGAATAAATAGAGAGACATACTACATCCATGGATTAGAAGACTCAATGTGTTAAAGGTGACAATTCTTTTCAAATCCTTCCAATAATTCAGAATAATTCCACTCAGTGATATATGTGATTTTTATAAGTATCTGAAAAAGTGTCTTACACTTTCCCCCTAAAAAGTTAAATTTTCATGAAGTATTTTCATCCCACTTTGTCAAAGTATAAACATATTGTTTTTAAGAAATGGCATAAACTTGATTATATGAGGCTTGTTTTTGAATATGTTTTTGAGAAGAATTTATTTTTAAAAAGTGTATATACCCGAAAATAAAGTATCATAAACAAGTTATTTGTATTTGATATAAAAGGTAAGAACATACACTCAGACTTCTAATAGCTGTAAATAAGTCTCCTAGTAAAACAGATTTGTTTTTGGCATTAAAGTATAGCCTGCCAAGTGTCACCAAGCATTGAGTACCCATCTCTCTGTGTTTCTCTGGAAAACTTTGAACTGAGTTTTCTTCGAATAACCACACACAGACTGTGAGATGACTCATTCCAATCTTCTTGTGCGGATTGGAAGAAACAAGTCTTGCTCAAAGTCACTATGTGGGATTCAGCAGTAGCCGAAGCAGAAAGAGATGACCGATCTCATTAAGGTAGTGCTTGAAACTGCACTATCTCTATTAATCAGCTCCCTGTCTAGCTTGTTAAAAGGAGTAAGTATAAATGTTGCATTGTGTGTGTCTGTGTGTTTTCAGTAATTTCTCTCAATATCACCTACCCTTGACATTCCAAGACATGAGCTAATTAATATTCAGAATACAACACAATTATAATCCCAACTATGACTAGTTGATTCTAAAATTTTGGAAAAACAAAAGTTAAAGAATAATTTTTTTAAAGAGTAAGAACTTGCCTTGTCAGGTAAAAGTAATTATAAAAGAATAATAATTGTAATAAATAATGCAGTGTAGTGATAGAAAATTTGACAAATGGAAGAGAATCCAGAGTCCAGAAAGAGGCAAATAATTGTCAACTTTATTTATGAAACAGTGGCTGCACATAGAAATGATGGACTATATGATTAATAGATTAATAATGTTCTAACAACCAATTAACCATAGGGAAATGACAAAATCCAATTTTTACTTCATGCCATTCATAAGGTTTAATCCCCAATGAATTAAAAAATTAAATATAAAAGTCAAAACTTTAAAACTTTCAGATGCCAATATGGGTGCTTTCTAATCTTGAATAGGAGAATATTAAAGAACACATAAAAGGCAAGTCATAATTTAAAAGGTAAATCAAATTGACCACCTTAAAATAAGAGCATCTGTTTGTTGAAGCCCAAAATAAAAGAGGAGCAAAGACAAACCAGGAAATGCAATAATGAGGGAGGATGTGGGTTGTGAGGTATTAAAGGACGTGCTGTGAGTGAGGTGGGAATGGTGGCTGCAGAGGTAGAGGGTAGTCAGAGAGGGACTTCTAAGCAAGTACAGCACTTGTACTTTCTGCTGCAAGCCACACAAACTATCATGAAAGGATTTTCAATAGAGAATGACTTAGTCGTGGTGCATCCCAAGTGAACTACTATTGCTGTGATATAGTGTAGGGTTGTGGCTCTAAATGACAGCTGCACAATAAAGTCACAAAGAGAGCTCTTTAAAAATGCAGGGCCTAGGCTCCACCCCTAGATACTCTGATATAATTAGCTGGAAATCGGTCTTGGGCTGAAAGGTTAGAACGTGAAGAGGATGGATATGATGAGAGCGATAATGATAGAGATCGTGTTAGGCAGACTTTTACGACAGCTTCTAATGATTTTTGCCTCCTGGTAGTCAAGCTTTAGGGCAATCTCCTCCTCTTGAGTGTAGGCTGGAGCTAGTGACTTGCACCTGATGAACAAGATGGGGCAAAGGTGAGGTTTTATCATAAAATACTGATTTACTGTTAGTGCACTCCCCCCGCCCTGCTTGGTTGCTTGCTCCGTTAAGCTGCCCTGTTGTGAGCTGCCCTGTGGAGAGGCCCACATGCCACAAGGAACTGAGGGAAACCTCTGCCCAGTGGGCCACAAGGAACTGAATTTTGCCTACAACCACATGAATGAACTTGGAAGTAGATTCCCCTCCTCCCTCCCATTCAAGCCTTAAGATGACTGCAGCCCCGGTGAACATTTTGGCTCCAACCTATGAGAGACCATGAATCAGAGGACCCAGGGAAATTACATCTAAATTTCTGATCCTGAGAAACTGTAAGATGATAAATGTTGTTACTTTAAGCCACTACCTTAATGTGTTAAGCAGCGATAGATAATTGATAGGGTGATATTGATAGGCAGGATAATGGCCCTCTAAAATGTCCATGTTCTAATCTCTGGAACTCGTGAACATGTTGTTACATTGCAAAGAGGCATTGAGTCTGCTAATCAGCTGACGCTGTGATGGTGATTTATCCTGTGGGCCCAATGTAATCATAAGTGTCCTTGTAAGGGAAAGGCAGGAGAGGCAATGTCAGGGGGATGCAAGACTGGCTTTGAAAATGGAGGAAGGGGCCTCAAGCCAAGGAATGCAGGCATCCTCTAGAAGCTGGAAAGGCCAAGGGAACAAACTGTCCCCTAGAGCCTCCCAAAGGAACCCAGTCCAGCTGACACCTTAATTTTAGCCCATTGGGGCCCATTTTGGACTTCTGACCTCTAGCACTGTAACATAGTACATTTGTGTTGTTTTAAGCCACCAAGTTTGTGATAATTTGTTACAGTATCAATATGAAATTATGCAATGATGATAATGCCAATGCTAATAAGCATAATGACCATGATAAAAATAACATCAATAACATCACCATTTATTCTATGCACCTGGAAATGTGTCACAGAGATTTACATGTATTATATTACAGAACAACCCTAAGAAGCCTAAACAACCCTATGAAGTAGGTACTTTTAGCATCCTTATTTTATAGAAGAAACCAGGACTCATAAAGATTAATTAAATTTCCCAAATTACACACTTAGGGAGTAAAATTTATGCTTAAAAAAAAAACAAAACATTTTTTCCCTATTTTGCATACTGCCTCTCATAAGACTGTAAAATTGATTGGACCTGGGAAGTGAGAGATGGAATGCAGAAAACATAAAATAAGTTTCTATTGCATTTACCTGCAGTGCAGAGAGATATGGCAGTAATCACACCCGAACCTGATGTTTGCAAATGAGTCTAGTTGCTTTTGTAATATGCGCATGGGAGGTCAGGAGCTCATTTTGGTAATGCTGTCATTGCCAAAAGTACTTTTTAAACTGCCTCACTTCAGTAATCACTATCAGACTCTGTATCATATTGCTGGAAATCTTTCCACATGAGAAATTATTAATCCTCTAAAAGTCATTTTAATTTTCAGAAATAGCCAAGATTCTTTCAGAGCTAAGTTGAGAAAGGTGGTTGCTTGTCATGAATGACTAAGAAAATAATAGCAAAAGCCAAAGGTTGTTGATTTTTGACAGCGCTAAGGACTGTATTACACATTTTTTAATGTAAGCCTCAGAATAACTCTATGTGGTAGGTGTCCTTATTCTCCGTACTTTAAGGATGAGGAAACTGACACTGACAGAGAGATTAAGCATCATGACCATGATCAAACAGCTAATAAGTGGCCAAATAACAATGCAAACTGAGACCAGCTGGCTACAGTTTCTGCACTTACAAACATTGTTGTGTACTGTCTTCCAGGAACTGCCTTCTGAGCTCCCTGGGTTTAATTCTGCTATGGTATGGAGTGATTACATAAATATTTTATAGAATATTAGTGATCATTAGCTTTAGTCTAACTTTGACTAGGCATGATAGATCCGCTTTCTCAAAGGCTCCTAAAAAAAAAAAAAAAAAAAAACCGAGCTCCATTAGATTTATGAACAAGGAGCCTTGTGGGCATATGATGTTTTTCAGAAGCTCTGTAACACACATTTTTTTTTTCTTTCAAATTCTAACATCTCTAAAATTAAAATCCATCCTACCATCACTGTCAGTTAGGTGGTGGCTTTGATATGTTTGCTTTTCCTGCACAGATATATCAACACTTGCTGAATAGGTGTCAGTGGCTTGGATAAAAATCATGAAAGCAGCAATGGAGCAGCATCACCAATATTCTCTATGGTACAATTAGTGATTTTGGTGAAAAAACATGGGTATCAGCAACTCTGAGACAAAAAGTGCTTCAGAAGAGTTGAGTTATTAAGTTTATGAAATGCCTTAAATGACACATATATGTATGTATCTCCTCCAAAATAACATGTAATAAATTATTTGTCTAAATAAGTCACAAAGAATTCTTTCAATATGTATAAAATTAAATAAAAAGAAAGCATTGAGTCTTAGCTTAATTGACACCTTTTTTCCTTTCAGATACATACATGAATGGTGCATCTTATCATAGATGGTGTCTTAGCTTTGATGAAATAGAGTAAGTTGGGAAAGCGCTGGTCTACAAAGTTAAGTAAGTTAGTTACAGAGTTTCCTGGAGATTCGGACCTGCTAACATACATCAAATAACGGAAGAGCATAAGTAGATTTTCCTAAATTTATGTGACCACAGAAGCATGTTTCATGAGGCGTCTATATAGCCAACTATTCAAAGAAAGCACTGTATTAGTTGTTATAATTTGATAAAAATGTAAGGCAATCATCAATTTTTTAATAATTTGCAAATATTCTCTGAAGATAATTCCAAGAGAAAAGTCTCTAAAGTATTTTAAGCAATTAGAACATGGAGTGGGAAATAAAGTTTGTTCAAAGTGATTTTTTGAACAGTGTTCGAGTGGGTAAATTCTACAATTTCAATCCAAGTTATAGCTCTTTCTCTCTCTTCCTGCCTCCACCCCGAGATTAGTACCCATAACTAAACATTAGCAAATGTTTGTTGTGGGCATCCTAGTAGGTTACAAATCTTTTAAGAGGGAGATTCTCATCTTTGCTTTCAAAACACCAAAACAGAGGCCCGATGATATGGAGCTCCATAAATACTTGCAGGAGGGAGAAAAGGAGAGATAAGTCCATGATATAATGATATAGACAATTTGCCTTAATTTTTTCCCCTATAACAATCACTGTAACATTAACATGTTTATGATCTAATGATCCCTTTCTGGTTTCTGAAAGATGGAGTAGGGAATTGGTCATTAAACATTTCTCTTCTTTCCAACCAGGCACTTAAATACCTTCACGCTATAAATTTCCCTTAATTGTTCCCAAACCTGAGGCTGACATATTAGGTTTATTGAGTGGCCTCAGGCAGATTATAACAAATTAAATTTCATACTAATCAGCCCATGCAATTAGCACACAGTGTTTGGGAATTCCAGTATGGGGAAACCGTGAGAAAGCTCTGCAGCATCTCAGCCAGGAAGAGGCGGAAATAGCTCAGCTCCCGTTTTATGGAGGCATTTCAGTTTGTACAAATTATTCCCTCTGAACTCTTAAATGTCACAAAACCTACTGCCATTGCTGGAATAAAAAAGAAATAAATCAATCTTATTAAATAGGTTTAGCTCCAAATTGAAGCTGTCATTTATTTATTTATTTATTCATTCATTTATTCATCTGTTCGTTTACTGATTCATCCGAAAGGAATCTTAAGGTCCTCTGTCCTACCTGTTCAGAGTCCTTTCTGTGAATTAGCCACCTGTTTCCCTGGTGATAACACCCACCTACGTATGCTCTCCATGACCCTGATTTACTGATAGCCTTAATATTGTCCTGATGCCTGTACCACTGTTCTCCTCATTGTCTAGGTTAGAAACATGAGCACAATCTTCCCTCTGTTTTCACACCATATTCCAGCACATTTAAGTGCATGAATATGCCTATATGCACCCACTTTCACAATCTGTCAAGAAGTCCTGTTAAATCATAAATCTCTCAAATGTATCTTAATCTTTTTGTCCCTATGCCATGCTGTGCTTGAGATTTGTTCATCTTTCCCCCAGCTTATTGCAAAAGCCTTCTAACTTCCCTCCATATCCTCAGTCTACCTAATCCATTCTGCATAGTACAACCAGAATAATTTTTTTCTTCTAAAAAAATAGATCCAAACTTTTCATTCATCACCTCAAAGAATCTTTAATGGCTCTCTATTTTTCTCAAAATAAAATGGAAAGTATTCGGCTTCCAATTAGAATGTAAGAAAGTTGGAAAGAGCATAGATCTTACTTGACAACTAACAAAGCTGAATAATTTGCGAAGTCACAACTATTTTTGAATCCACCAAAAATATGAGATTGTAAGACAATCATCCAATTCAAAAATCTCAGGAAGGACAGGTTCGTTGAAGAAGAGATGGATGCAAGTGCTTTTGGCAGATACCAAATGCCATGTAATCAGGTGAAAAGAAGTCAGGTAAAAATTTTAACAAATTGCTGAGTGTGGGCCAGCATAGGAGTATAGACCCTCTGGGAGCCACTAAAACAAAGGGCATTTGCATCCACTCATAGGCTCTTTTCCACAATTTCCTTCAGGTCCTTTCAAGAAAGTCTAGGGGTATGGTGAGAGTATGGATAAAGCCACCCTTGTGGTATAGGCTTGGAAGAGGGAACAGAAGCTGTTGAGTGAGAGGCACAGAGCCCTACCTGGATCTTTCTCCTCTATTTTCCTGGAAAACATTGGGATAAGGGGTTCAAACTTTGTGGCCCTCAGGGTACAGATTAAGACCCATTGCAGCTGGGAAAAGTGCTCAGAAACAAACTTCTGGATGAGGCAGGAATATGTCCTGAGGCTAGAACATTAAAGATTCCCTACCATTGGAAGAGGAGTAGGATCATTACCTATTTTTCCCCAAGTGGTAAATAAAAATAAAGAGAAGCTCCCAGCCCTGAGATCCAGAATTAGAATGCCTCCCTGAGAATGAAGCTGAACCACAATAAACAACACACCTACAGCAAGTCCTCCAACACACAGGCAGCAGGCTGGTTTGGGGGAGATTGAGAACATGAGAAGGACCTTGGGCACTGAGGTGCAGGAGACAAGAAAAGGAAAGACCTAAAGCTGAAAGAGGTGCAATCGCTAAGAAAAAAATCCCCTGAAAAACCAGCCCTTACTGTGAACACACAAAATATTGCCAGTGGTGGACTGAGTAAAAAATCAGCAACACCAAAACCCAAATCCAGCTCAGATTTTGTCTAGATTGACTCAGTATTCCCTCACCAATGCCTAGTAAAAAAAGAGTTTGCCTAATTTTAGGCTTAAAGTTATTTACGTCATTTGCAACTATACCAAATGTAGTGATTTTCAACCAAAAATTGTAAGATACACAAAGAAATGAGAGGAAAACAGGAAAACAAACAAATATACTTTTCAAGAGACAAAGCAATCAACAGAAGCAGACTTAGCTATAACACAGATGTTGAAAACATAGGAGAAAACCTGTGTAACCTTTGGTTTGGCAATAAATTTTCAGATGCCACCCTAAATGTAGAAGTCATAAATGAAAAAAAAAAGAAAAGGATAAATTGGACTTTATAAAAATTAAGAATATTTGCTCTGTGAAAAATACTATTAAGAGAATGAAAAGACAAGGCACAGACTGGGAGAAAATATTCTGAAATCACATATCTGATAAAGGACATGTATCTAGAATATATAAAGAACTCTTAAAATTCAACAATGAGAAGACAGTCAACCAAATAAAAAATGAGCAAAATATGAAAACGTATATTTCGCTGAGAAAGATATGGAATGGAAAACAAGCAAATAAAAAGACACTCAACAGCATTAGTCAGTTAGGAAATGCAAATCAAAACCACAATGACATACCAGGCCCTCTATACACCTGGTAGAATGGCTGGGGGGGCGGGGGGAAACCTGCCAATATCAAACACTGGCAAGGAGGCAGAGAAACAGGAATTCTTCATTCATTAATGGAGTAGCTGAAAAATGGTTCAGCTGCTTTAGGAAACAGTTTTTCAGTTTTATACATAATGAAACATACATACCACATGGCCAATGATTCCACTCATCATTATTTAACCAACTGAATTGAAAATTTATATTCATGCAATAACCTGTACACAAATATTCTTAATAGCTTTATTTACGTATTTATTATAATCAAGAACTTAGAAACAACCAAGATGTTCTTCAACACGAGAATGGATAAAATTATGAATAAAAATTTTGGTACATCCATACCGTGAAATACTACAGCAATAACATGGTACTAACTATTGATTTACACATCATCAAAGATGAGTCTTCAAAGCATTTTGCTAAGTTAAAAAGCCAGATACAAAATCTACATATTTCATAATTCTATTTCCATGGCATTTAAGAGAAGGTAAAACGATGGGAACAGAAAGAGATCAGTAGTTGGCATGTGTTGGGGGAGAATTTCATGAGAAAAGGGTCACACAAGTGAATTTTTAGCATGATGAAACTGTTATATGTGGTATTGTGATAGCAGATATATAATTCTATGCATTTGTCAAAACCCAATGAACAGTATGCAACAAAAAGTAAACTTAACTATATGGAAATTAATAAAATACCTTCTGGAATATTAGAGGTTCCTAGAATCAAAAGCAGACTAAACTAAATGAATTTAACTGTATTACAAATGTATGACAGGTCTTAGTGAAGAAAGTAAGAGGTAGAAAAGAGCTGACCCAAGCAACTTTGGAGAATGGTGTCTTGACTGAATATTATAAACGTAAACACAAAAATAAAAGTATATGCAAATACTATAGTCTAGTTATAAATTTACTTTTTACAGGAATATAGTTTAGCAATTCCAAAACTTCTATAATGGGGCTAAACACACAAATAAAGAAATAAATTATAGATAATAGGATCCAGGTTCCTCATTGTGAGAAAAAAGTTACAAATAAATAAGAGTACAAGAGAGGAGAGGGAAGCTAAAACGAACTTTGGATTAGACTTGGAGACATCGGTATGGATTCGTGTGTAGGTTATCTACCTGCCTATATTTTCTCTCCTCCAGGTAGACAGATGCAAAAATATAGATATATATGAGTTTGTACACATATATTTCCTACTTCTGTTGATGAAGACAGCCTAGAGTCAGTGTGGGGGCTGGGCCTAGAAGAAAGGATGGATAGATGGATGGATGGAAAGAACGTGAGCAAGGCGAATGAGGGGTTGGGCAGAAACGCCTGCCAGAAGCTGCTTGTTTGCTATGTGCTTGTTTGCTGTATGGAAGTTGTTAAAGGAATTAGCAAACGGCCCGTGTCCTTGGAAATAAATACGGGGAGGAACTCAGGTGAGGAGGCCGTTTTCTCCTTCAGACTTTGGTCTGTGCTCTACGGAGCTCAGGTGAAACGCAGCAGCAACAAGTGGTGACCGCGACGTGACTCAGGGATCTGCGCGTCCTGTGAGCGTTTTCGTCGTCCAGAATACGAGGGGAATCATCTCGGTAAGGAACAGGCCTGCCCACTGCTTTGGGAAAGGGACCTACACGTGTAGTTTCAGAAGGGGATTTCTAACATGGGGCACGAGCTGGAGAAAGATCAGCGCATCTATCCGGGCGCTTGCAGCGGTTGTTGGAAGCCGCTCAGTGTTTTCTTAAAGCAAAAGCCTTACAGCAGCTCTTATGTGCGGTAAGGCAACGTTGCCCCAGGTTCCCAGGTGAGGGCACATTAGATTGAGAACTCTGGGAACGAGTAGGGAAGGTTTTTAAGGAAAACTTCAGACAGGGGACTCTGGTGCCCCTTGCTGTGTTAAATGCATGGAGCCCGGTGTAAACAGCGCTGACTCTGGTACATGTTCCTAAGGGTTCTGATCCGTTGGAACCCGCCACTCCTCCTCCACCCTCTGAGCTGGAGGAGCTGGCATCCCCTACCATAAAATTCCCGAATCCTGAGCCATTCTCTCCACCATTGCCTTCTGCGGCTCAGCAGGAGGAGCAGCTACCTCCTCCCTCTCAAAGGGGATCTCTATTCCTCCCCTGATAAACCATCCGCTTTTTTTTTATTTCAGGAAATTATGGGGGTACAAACACTTTGGTTACACGTTACGACTTTTGCCACATCCCAACAATGATTTGAGACCTGCCCTTCCCCCCCACCCAACAAAGCTCACTGTGTCCATTAGTTGTGAGTTTACCCACCCCAACCCCCAAAGATTACTACTGTGTGAGCACCTTAGTGTTTGTTGATCAGTAAGTGCCAGTTTGATGGCGAGTACATGTGGTGCCTATTCCTGCATTCTTGTGATACCTCGTTTCAGAGGATGGGCTCAAGCTCTACCCAGGAAATTATAAGAGACGCTAGATCACCATCGTTTTTTATAACTGAGTAGTATTCCATTGTATACATATACCATATTTTATTAATCCACTCATGGATTGATGGACACTTGGATTGTTTTCACATCCTTGCTATAGTGAATTGTGCTGCCATAAACATTCGAATGCAGATGTCTTTATTATAGAATGACTTTTGTTCCTTTGGGTAGGTGCCTAATAGTGCTATTGCTTGATCAAATGATAGTTTTACTTGTGGCTCTTTGAGGTATCTCCAAATTCTTTTCCACAGAGGTTTCACTAATTTGCAGTCCCACCAGGAGTGTAAGAGTGTTCCTATCTCTCCACATCCTTGCCAGCATTTGTTGCTTTGGGATTTTTTGATAAAGGCCAATCTTACTGGAGTTAAGTGATATCTCATTGAGGTTTTGATTTGCATTTCCAGAGTCTCACACTGTTGCCCAGGCTAGAGTGCCATGGCATCAGCCTAGCTCACAGCAACCTCAAACTCCTGGGCTTAAGCAACCCTACTGCCTCAGCCTCCCGAGTAGCTGGGACTACAGGCATGCACCATCATGCCCGGCTATTTTTTCTATATATTTTTAGTTGTCCAGCTAATTTCCTTCTATTTTTTAGTAGAGATGGGGTTCTCGCTCTTGCTCAGGCTGGTCTTGAACTCCTGAGCTCAAATGATCCACCTGCCTTGGCCTCCCAGAGTGCTAGGATTATAGGTGTGAGCCACCACACCTGGCTAACCATCCCCTTTTCAACATTGCCTATGAGAGGGCCATTCTTCATGGGGACGAGAGATTTGCTAGAACAATGGAATCTTCCCCTAACTACCCAGTCTTTTCAATAGGGGCCACTGCTGAGGTAAATCCGATACAACCCACACCTTTACAATGGACTACTAATTTGCCCATTTGGATAGAGCAGTGGCCCATTAAGCAGGACAAATTAAAACATTTAAAATCTCTTGTCCAGGAGTAGCTTAAAGCTGGATATATAGAACCTTCTCTGAGCCCATGGAACACTCCTGTATTTGTCATACCTAAAAAGAACCATAAGTTGCTTTTACTATGGGACCTAAGAGCTCTTAATGCTATTATAGCTTAGGTCCCTATGGGACCCCTAGAACCCCGTCTTCCCCAGCTATTATTAATGCCAGGGAATTGCCCTTTGACTGTAACTGATGTAAAAGATTGTTTTTTCACAATTCCTCTAGTGAAACAAGATCGGGAAAGACTTGCATTTTCTGTTTCCACTGTTGGAAGTAACCCACGGTGTTGTTAAGAAAATAGTCAGACACTGTAAATTGTCTCGTAAAATCTTCACTTCTGATCAGAAGGGCATGTGGCACCAGCAGAAGCAGCCAGCCAGCAGCGCCTTACAGGGAAGTTCTTAATCTTCTTATCGGTAACGCAGACCTAGGGCTGTGTCTCATCCCATTGGTAGAGACTTTGATCTCACAATCTTGCCCTTACCCGATTGCCTAAGGGATGTTGTGGAGGTAAAAGGGAGAACAAGGCAGTTAAAGTGAGAAAATGTGGTATTTTTTTGGTATTCCAATAAAGGAGATTAAACCAAGGTTATTGTTATTGTACAGTCTGTGCTATGTGCTAATAATTACGTATAGTTGGATATCAGACACAATATTCCTTTGGCAAAAAAGATGAGGCCGAGGTCATCTCCTCCTATAATATCCTCCTCTTTTATATTAGACTTTCACTCCTTTCTCCAAATTCGGTGAGAAGGAGTTGATTTTGTGTTCTTGGTTTCATTAATAGTAACAACTTGTTTTCATATGGAGGTGGAAGAGGTTGTTTAGTTAAGGTTGTTTTTATTAATCTGTGGATTAGTTTCCTAATATAAGTGATAATATAACATTCCATTAATATGAAGATACTAAATATTATAAGTAAGCAAGTTAATATTGATGTCATCAAACCTTTTCATTTTCCAAACCATTGCTCCATGAAGCTACTGAAAGGGTTATTTGTCCCTGAGTTTTCAGGTAGCTCATTAGCCAAGGGAGTAAGTCTTTGTAGAGTTTTGGTGATTGTGCCATCTGGAGCTGTGTTGTTGGGGATGTGAGTGCAGCACTGGCCTCTAATCACGACACACACTCCACCTTTTTCTGTTAATATCATATCTAAAGCCATTTTATTTTTCCAGGTCATTTTACTGGTGGGCCCTAGTTGTTTGGTTATATCTTTGGCATTTCAGGTATAATTTACAAATTTTTGTTGATTTTAATATATGTAGTTGATTCAGTCTACATTATTATTTACAGTGGACCATTAGAAGAATAAAGATTCAAATTCAGTAGTTACTTGATTTCTAGTTTTGAAATCATTTAGTATTCCCTGGCGGGACTCCAATAGTATCAATAAAAATATGCGGATTAAAAGATCTTCTGGGAATATTTGTTTTTTGTCTGATGTCATCTTTCCTCAATTTGGAGGTGATGGAACACCAGGGCAAAAGGGATAGCCAATTGCACCAAAGTGCAGGTGCCACTGCAGTTTTTCAGTAGGACCTCAAATAGTTGGTCTTTATGATACCACCAGACGTCTCCTCGGGGTATGGAGAAGGCAGACTGACCCTGTAGATTCTTGAAGGCCAGGCTTTCATTGTTCCCTGTTGTGTTTCCAAGAGACGCCGCCTTCTCCTCCTGCCTAGAGAGATACGAGGTGAAGTTGAGGTCAGAGGCCAGTGGCTTCACGGTTCTTGGGGGTTGACTCGCAAGAACTCTCATGTCGGGGAAAAGTAATGATAGGGTTTTACATGATTTATGTCCCCATGCCATGGTTTCATGGAAGAGAGCCACCCACCATACAGTGCATGCCCACAGGATCTACACACCATCCAGGTGGAAAGGGAACTATTTGGGCCACTGGTCTTCCTGTTGCAAAGACATAGCAATCGCTCATATTTAGGGTATGGACAGAATATTTGATCCACTTTAACCAGGTGTTTTTATTTTCATACCCAGTTTCTATTGCAACTGTTTGCCTTAAATCCTTGACTTTTACAATGATTACCTTAGATGGGTACCCAATGACCTATCTAAGGAAAGATACAAGTATAGTGTTGTTGTGAGTTTATTTCTCTTATTTTCTCATTGATAGTATATTTTTCTCTGTTAAGTTACTAGTAAGATTACTTTCATTTACCCCTTTCTTTGGTAAAATAATAATAATAATAATGAACTCAAAATCTGGGGAATATGGGTAGAGATCTCATCCTCTGCAGGTGCTTCCTGCTGGACCCGGAAGTTGAGATGTCCCTACCTGAGTTGAGAGTTCATTTGTGTTACAAAGGGGGAGGGAGTTGAAAATGGACAGTTTTAAAAGTGAGAGCAGAGGCAGGACAGGAATCATGAAACCTGCAAGGGCTCTTTTTATCTCTTTTTCAGTTTTGAATGAGTAACTAGCTGTTCCCGATTAGCCTTGAATTTATCACAAAACATAGTTCAGAGTTTTATTTCAATGCCAGTAACTTAGCAACTTCAGCTTTAGCAGGCAAAAGATAGAAAGTGTAGCAAACTTTACTTTTTAACTCTACAGTGGTAGATTGACCCTTTGAGTTCTGAACTTTTGATGTATTTTGTCCATTAATTTAAATATGTATACAAGAACAGAAATTCAAAAGGCTTCATATATAAGTCTTATAAACTGAGAACAGAGAACTTTGTTTTAACCAGAGATTTACCTTTCACTGTCGCCAACTTAATCACATACAAAATCCTTCCGTAAATTCTCCTCCAGGAACCTTATCTCGACTTGCACTGACTATCTTCGACATGCTTGGACTTTCTGGTTTTGTCCCAAATTTTCTGTCTTGAACCATCAGCTATTTTTAGGACAAAACTTTTTACATAAGTTTCCTTTCTATATAAAATGATGATCTTTTTAACTTTCCTTATCCAAAATGCATACTGATATCCTTAACTTTCTTCACATCTATCTCTACTTGTTCCTTCTATCTTGTTTGTGAGTTTTATTTTTTTTTATTTTTTTACTTTCTTGCTAAAATCAGAGTTAGGACTCCAGGCCATGACAGAGAATTACCTAAGGCTTGGCCATCCCAGTGACCACATTGTACTTGTTCCAAAGCTGAACATGTCCATCAGACTGAAGCAGTTCCAGTGGATCTGTGGGTGTGGAGGATGATGGCTCGGGGGGCACTGTCAATTCTGGCCCTGAGCTCTGCTTCCTGGGGGACTTCTCTCCAGGTACCCAGGTGGTTGTGGAGAAAGCAAGGTATACTTCTCAGAGCAGGATGTGGTCCTGGTGATTTCTTCCCTGAGCCTTCAGGGTGTCTGTCTCTGAAAAACTCTTTCATAGTGGCAGGCACTGTTTGAAAAGCTTTGTTTCTGCTCTGGGGGCTGCTATCGGTCCCATTTTCTTTTTCCTCTTCCCTCTCCCCAGCCTGGTTATCAAAGATCTTGGAGGCCAGTTGTAAACTTCCACTCCCGGAGTCTGAGGCCTCTTTTCAAGCTTTTGGAGTTTATGCTGAATATCGGGGCTGACTGGGAGATGCCGCTACTGATGGGGGTCTTGCCTCGAGACATATGACTCCATGATGGCATCCAGGACCACATGGCGTCAATGGAAACAACTAGAGATACAGGCCTCAGCTATGGTAACACAACTGGGGGCTCCTTCTAGCCTGGGGAACACTTCTCTGGTGTATTTGGCTATTGTTTCCTGTAATAGTAGTCAGGTATCTGAAAGGCTGCTTTGTAGCCTTTTTATCCTTTTATTTCTCCCAGGAAGTGCAGCCACAGTTTACTAGGTTCATGTCTTAAACCTGACTGTGTTTAAGCTCCTAGCATGAGGGGACTCAGAGATGCCTCTGACTACCAATGATTTGACGTAGACTGGAAGAGTATGGTTGCTGCCTCTTTCCTGGCAGAGAAATGGAACAGACTGGCTTAATATCAGAGTCAGTAGTTTATCATTCCTCTAATCCTCCTGTGTGTTGCCAGCTTATATAATAAAATGCAATACATTCCCATGGGGACCACCCCAAAATATCTATATTATCAACTGGTCATGCTTGGTCTTGTCACTTTCTACCTTTTTACTTTCTAGGAGGACAGATCTGCCAGTTTGTGACCTCCCAACTCCATTATGAAAAGGCACTAGCTGAAGCTTATATCACTTTCTCCTACTCACACTCGGTCTCTAATTTTAAATAAACAGGAGGGTCGGCATATCCCAAGGTGAAAGAAGCAGTGCGTGGCGTGCTCCATAGCGAGTGGCTCCACCTCGATTGCGAGTTGGTGTCTATGAGGAGGATGCTGGTGGTGGAGGTGGCGAACGGTCACTCTCTGGTGTGGGGGGCTGAGGCGGTGCAGACTCTTGGGGAGTGCCTGGGAGTGCGGCTTTGCACAGTTGGCACCCTGCCCCCGAGCCCCAGCAAAACTCACACCTGAGCCTCCCGCTGCTGCTGATGCCTGAAGAGGTGTGGCTCCTGGCCAAGATCAGTGCCGTGACTCTGGTCAGCATCCCCTGCCCAGATTCTCACCACCACAGCCTGGTTCTAGCATCCTTGACAGCTGAGGCCCGTGAGACATGTCATCAGGAGCTACTGGAGAAGATCAGAGGACCAGGCTGCCAAGAAGCAAAAGCTAGAACAGGGTTTAGGGACCAGCAGGAGCCAGGAGGCTGGTGGGAGCTAAGCTGCCAAAGAGAATGAGACCAGTGATGGCCAGACTTCGTGAACAGGAGGAAGCAGCACCCTCCTCTTCCCAACCGGGATCTTCAAATGAGGTGACCCCCTTGCCCAGATCTGCTCTACTTGTCCAACTGTTTTCTGCGAGGCCTTGACCTGTCAAGACTAGGCCCCTGGACTGGCATGTCTAGTCCAAAGACTGGCCCCATGCTGGCCGCCTTGCTCACAAGCTACGCTACAGCATCTACAGAGACCTGTGGGAGCAAGCCTTCTTCAATGCGGCTGGCAAGTTTGGGGGTGACTTCTTGGTCTATCCTGGTGACCTGCTCCACTGCCATGCCTACTACATCACTCTGTGCTGGGCTCCTGAGGACGCAATCCCACTCCAGGATCTGGTCTCTTCTGGCTGCCCTAGAATCAGTGTCAGAAAGACCCTGCTCCTCTGCTCTTCGCAGCCTAATGGTAAGGTGGTCTACACCTCCCTGCAGTGTGACAGCCTGCAGTGAACTCCAGAGACCTACGGGCATATGGCTGTCTGAAACAGGAGTCTCTCTATATGTTCCAAAGCTCATCTCCCTGTATACTCACGGTGGTCATCCCAGTACCTCCAGAGATCCACAAGTCAGGCAGTCATCAGGTAGCCAAGCTTATTACCTCCAAGAGCTTTTGAGAGCTCTTGTCTGCAAGGCCAATAGGTCCTCCTGAGTGATCACTGTGCTGACATAGCACACTACCTGATCCATGTTAAGATACTCCAGAGGAATGGCAGGTATTCCTTTGACCAAAGGCACTGTGCCTGTTGCTTCACTTATAGGCTCCCTGCTGGTGGCAGTGTGTAGCGGCGGTGTGGGCCACATAGTAGAGAGGCAACTAAATTACAAATGTTTCAATATGAATGAATTCTGAAAAGCCATGACATTATAATAGCATTACTGTCTCTGAATCAGAGTGGAAGGTATGAAATTTACCAGGAATGGTACAGTTGACACTAAAGACCATGAAGAGATGGTTCCTGGATGTGGACATGGCACCACTTGCAGCCACTATTTGCTCCAGTTGCAGGAGAGAACCTCATCTTCTCATCCCCTCATCCTAGAGAAGACGGAAGGTCAAAAGAGGTTACTTTATCACTGTTGGAAACATTGTAACAGGACCAGTTGGCAAAAGAAGGAATCTAGAAGAAATGCCTGTGGTATACACAATCCTTCCCCATCTCTGATGCCCCCTTAGTGCCTTGTAATCAGGGCAGCAAATACACTTGATGTAGTAAATACCTACTAGGTCACATTGGCTTTTACCCTGTCAGGGAAGGACTGTCGCCTCTGTTTTATGTCTCCCTGTTTAGTACAAGCTTTCCCCATAGACACCATTTCCAAGTCTTTTTGAACTCTGTTGGAAAGATTACTTTTCATCCTTGGAAGTCATCTTAATTTTCTTTTCCCAAAGTAATTTTTCCTGCAGACATAGTCTAACATTCCTCTTCTTGTATTTGGATTTATGTGCAAAATAAAGTCAGAGTTCCCATTACTCAGAATGGGGAAGAGATAGGAACTCACATTTGTTGAGGCCCTATAATTTGCTAGGCAATGTTCTCTGTGCTTTGCATAATTTATACCATGCAGTTCTCATAGCAACTCAGTGAAATAGATATTACTATTCTTACTTTAACAACAAGATATTAACTTCTGAGAGAGCTTCAGTAACAGGGCCAACATAGACCAGGGATTTGGGCCTTGCAAAACATCTTGCAAAACCATACATAGTACAATCTCAAACCAAGATATTGACATTGACACAGTCAACATAACGAACATTTCCATCCCCACAAGCATCCTTCATGCTGTCCTTTCACAGGCACACTCCTGTCATCCAGCCTCCACCTCCTCCTTAACAGCTAGCAACCATTAATCTGTTCTCCATTTCTATGATTATGGGATTTGCTTTTTCCACTCAACATAATTCTCTGGAGAGTCACCTAGGTTGCTGCATCTATCAGTAGTTTGTTATTTTTTATTGCTGAATGCTATTCCATGGTATGTGTAGACCACAGATTGTTTTTTTTTTCCCCCAATGGAAAACCCTTATTGAAAGCAGGGCAGTAATATCCATTTTCCATGGGTACTTGTGGTGGTATCCAGCATCAGTTGGCTGCAGTATCAAAGAATTTATTCAAGGAATTACAAAACACAGTGGAAAGCCTCAAGAACAGGGTAGATCAAACAGAAGAAAGAATCTCAGGGATAGAACAGATTGTTGAACCATGCATACATTGACACACATCTAGGTTGTTGCTACTTTGGGGCTATTTTCAGTAAAGCTTCTATGAGCATTCATGTACAGGTGTTTGAACAGATGCCAACTTCTCTTTGGGATAAATGCAATTGCTGTGTTATATAGTAGTTGCATGTTTACTTTTGAAGACACTGTCAGACTTGTTTCCAGAGTGACTATATACTTTTATCAGCAATGTCTGAGGGATTCAGATTTTCTTCATCCTCATCAGCATTTGGTACTGTAACTATTTTTTGTTTGTTTCAGTCATTTTGACAAGTATGTAGTAATATCTCATTGTGGTTTTAATTTGCATTTTTCTCATGACTACTGATGTTTAGCATTTTTCATGTTTGTCTTTTCCACTTGTACTATATATGTCATTTGGAAAAATGTCCCTTTATATCTTTGGCCCATGTTCTAGTGATCTAATTGCTTTTTCTTTACTGTTGAGCTTTGAGAGTTTTAATATATTCTTGATATTGACACGCGTGGTTTGCAAATCTTTTCTTCCACTTGGTAACTTCTCTTTTTATCATCTTAGTAACATCTTTTAGAGTCAACTTATTGATTTCTCCTTTTGTGCTCAATGCTTTTGCTGTCAATGTAAGAACTCTTTGCCCAGCCCTATATTCCACAGATTTTCCCCACTGAATTGCTTTTGCACCTTTATCAAAAATCAGTTGGGCTTATTTGTGTGCACCTGTTTCCAGTTTTCTGTTTCATTGACCTATATGCCTATCCCTCTTCCAATACCACACAGCCTGGCTGACTGTACCTACATAAGTTCTGAAACCAGGTACACTAATTCTTCCCACTTTATTTTTTCAAAATTGTTTTGGCCATTCCACTTCCTTTGTTTTTCCAAGTAACTTTTTTTCCTCTCATAATGTATCTGCTACCATATTTCTTTCCTGATAATTTATTCTTTTTTAATCAAATAAGCTTTGAAGTATTCCCTCTCCTCTAGGGATATTGGAAAAACCACAACATTCCCCCTATTTGTAATTTCCACTAATAATCTGTTAAATGAAATATCTTTGTTTTCCCTCATTCCTCATAGCCAACTTTTCATAGTTTTCTTTTTTTCTCAACTCTATTTTACCCATTCTTCAATCAGACTTTATTTTTTGGCAGTAAAGTGTACTCAACTGCATTTATTGGTTCCCATTCAGAACAATAAATATTTGGGATCTACAAAGGACATTATGGTTCTTTAATTTTCAATATGTCAACAAATAATTTTTTAACACCATGCTATAAATTGTGGGCTATAAAAGAGAGGACACTATCTCTGATTACATTGAATTCATAATCTTGTTAGTTGGATACAGTACATTTACCTTAAATCTATAATAAAATGAAAGCATTATAAACTAAATACGCAAAAATCCGTATATGATATTCAGTCCAAAACAGTAATCACTTTTCTTATTATGCTTTATTCCAAAGGTATATAATTATAACTAAGACTCATATCTACATAATTTTAACTCAACACACTGTTATAAGTCCTCAGAGTCATAACAGCATATACTAACATTCCATGGATACACCACAGAGAGGAAGATTGGCTGGGCACGGGGGCTCACACCTGTAATCCTAGCATTCAGGGAGTCCAAGCGTGAGGCGAGTTTGAGCTCAGGAGTTTGAGACCAGCCTGAACAAGAGCAAGACCCTGTCTCTACCAAAAATACAAAACACAATTAGCCAGGCATGGTGGCGTGCCCCTGTAGTCTCAGCTACTCAAGAGGCTGAGGCAGGAGGATCACTTGAGCCAGGAGTTTGAGGTTGCTGTGAGCTAGGCTGATGCCATGGCACTTGCCCGGCCAACAGAGTGAGACTCTGTCTCTAAAAATAAAAACAAACAAAAAAGGAAGATTGGCACAGGCACTATTCTAGATATTTTTTAGTGATTACTTTTATCCCACCCATGCTACAAGAAAAACAGTCTCCAAGAGGTTGATTTATTCACTTATGGTCACATGTTGACATTTTAAAATGTCAACACCTTAGCACACTTGTTGACACATATAGGGGATCAAAGAATAATGCTTGAATGAATGAATCATAGATCATAATATGAATCTAAGCCTATCTGATGATAAAGTCATGTTACTTCTAGACTCCACTGCCTTGAGTTTCCTGGAGTTCACTGGAGCTGGGCACTAAAGGATGGACTGGACTAAACGACCTGTTCTTTAAGATAGTGAACAAACAAAGAATAAGTCAGATGATTTCTCTTCTGAATGTTATAGGTATTCAAAGAAGGGAGAATTCATTACAAAAAAAATTTTCAAAAGGGAGACTACATTTGATCAGTTCCATAAGGGTGAATGGTATGAAATTGATGAAGTGAAAACAGATAACTATGCAAATAAAGTTACTGAGGTGGGAAAGTCTACAATTAATAAATAGATATGCCTGAAGTAGAGTATCAAAGCAACCCAGAAATAAAGGATACAATCCTAAATTCATTATTTTCTTTGGCAAGGGAGAGCTATGCTGGTTAGGCCCAGTCCCTAAGCAGATCAAGATTGATGCTTTCATAAAGCTGCATTGTCTCATAGAACAACCACCAACTATACGTGCCTATTTACCTTTACATTAATTAAAATTAAAAATTCAGTTTTTCAGTCATACTAGCCATATTTCAAGTGCCCAAAGATTACATGTGCCTTGTAGCTATCATTGGGTAGTGCAGATACAGAATATTTCCATTACTGTAGAAAGTTCCATTGGACATTGCTATTATAAAAAGTTTGGTAAGCATGGTTCAGAAATTGGCAGAACTTCAAAAGCAAGAGAGGCTTGACATCAGCCGGAGAAGTATCATATTCACAAGTGTGTTTGTTGGAATCAGTCTGTCCTCAGTTTTTGACTTTCATAAATCAGAGAATGCCCCTGATTATTGGTTTTCCAGAATGATTTTCACTGAGGCAAATTGTGTTGATCGATTCAATAGATTCACAAGCATTTTTGCAGGTTACTTGCTCCATAGCTATAGCATTGTCATTGATAGATTAAGACAGATTTAAAATCAGCTCTAATGGCTACTGCTTTCCATGACTACACAAAATTCACTCTTAGGAGTGCGGGGGCTTCATTTTTTTACTTCTTAGTTCCCCATTTTGCTCCTCGTATTGCCAAAGCTGCCAAAGAGATCATCAGAGAACACACACACACACACACACACACACACTCACGCACACACTGTTGATTATCCTTGAAGTTTCATTTACAAAGAACTTCTTTTTGCAGCGAATGTAATCAGTGTGATTTCCTCCTGTTTTGTCCTTGAATTTAGTTGTTGCATCATATATCTGGGCAGTAACATGGGAAAACCTAGGACTCTAGAAAATAGACATCAAACAATTGTTAACACAAGACAGTGTAAGTGACCATTGATAATAAGAGACTGCAAGACACTCTGAAGCCACAGTATAAGAGGTACGGACTTTATCCAGAAAACAAGGCTCTACAACTGCTTCATTCTATAATACCTTTGGTAATTCTAGGAAGTGTCTCAACTGAAGACAGTGAATAGGATAAATATGATCAAAAGTATAATGGACAAAAGGCATGCAATGTAGAGTGTCACAATTGGTGATTTCAGACATCTAGGATATCGTTTTTCTTTTTCTTTTTTTTTTTTTTTTTTACTGTAGGTTTAGTTGGAAGCTGTTTCTATCGCAGTCCTCAGCTTGTTCCAATGATCTTGGCTGCACATGCTACCTGTTGGACATCTATGGGCCAATTATTTCTAGTGATTCTCCTTTAGAACCTTAAAGCCTCTAATTGTTGCGAATTTACAATACTAATAAGGCCTCTTCTGTGTTTGCAGAGGTTTGGAACTCATCATGACAGTAACATTTCCGAGTAATTCACAAATACCGTCACTATACGGTTTAATAGTTTATTGTTGTTTCCTTTTCAGCCGCTGAAAATGATACGATTTTCATAAGAGAGTACTTTATCCCATCCAGAAAATAGGCATACCATTATTAGCATATGCTCATAAGCTATAGAAGGAGACAATTTTAGAAAATCCACTTGGAAATGCTGAATGGTCCTATCCCATGTCTAATCTTCACAGTTTTTACTTAAAGATGTAGCGTAGATTAGCTTCCACATCTTACAGAAAAGTTTCTCCATCAATATTTTATATAGTAGACACTGTTTCTGTACAACACATTCTCTCCTGGAAAATTTTAGCAAGTGTTCATTTCAGGTTTCATCTGATGTTACAAAGAAACCATCTTGGCATTGCTAGATATTATTCTCATAAATCTCAAAATTCCTTTGTTTCCGGTAATTATCTTAGAATGCAGGTCAAAATTTGTTTGTCTAATGAAATCCTTTCCCTTCTCCATGGGATTGTCTTTGTATTACAAAAGGTCTGTAGGTAAGGACTAATTTACAGCAACATACTTGGTATCATAATATGCTACAGTATTTTTATAACTTTGCTGGTGTCTTCTCTAAGTATGGACCTCTACCTTTATGATAGCAATTCTGGGAAATGAGGAAACTTCTTAGGTTGCATAGCATTCCAATAACATTGAACTTCTGACTATCAAAATTATATTGACTATCATTATATTACCCTTTTATTTGTAATAATTTGATATATTCGAGAAAAGGTCATTGTTCAGCTATTTGAATCAATTTGGTTTCCAGTAAGGAAATAGATTCTATAACAGAGGCTGAGCTAATTATTGCAGGTATTGTCAGATAAAACCCTGACACACAAATATATTAAGATTAAGGGAATATCTAAAAGATATTTTCTACATATAGATACTTTTTGAACCATGGAAACACAATCAAGAAGAAATTTTCTTCCATTAGATAAGTGTAAAGATTACATTGAATGAACAAGACTGTAGTGATATTTCATAGTTAGGTAGTTGACAAGCAGAAAAATGTTTGTTGTTTTCAGTTACTAATAAAGATTATGCTGCATGTGGTATCATAAGATTTACAGATGATATTACTAGGATATCAGAGGATACCGTGAATAATTTAGTGAAACTAAAATTGCCCTTAGGCAAAAGAGATAAACCTCGGCTGCTGGATCAAGGTACAATCTATAGCAGGTAATGGATCTTTAAAATGTACCACATTGTTGAGTTGATAGCTCTAGACTATGGCTTATCATTAGTAAATACAAAAAAAGAAAGATTAATGATAATTGAAAAAATTAATCTAGATTGTTATGTGTTCTGCTCTAATTATTCTACCTCCGTACCTGAGGTTTCTGCCCATAAGGATTCAGGGATTGTAGCTACTTATCTAATTATTTCTTCAGTTATATATAGTGCAGAAATAGCAATGCTGGATAGGGTATAATCTGATCATATTTAGGAGGTTTTCCTGGGACTTCTAATAATAATTTGTCTGCAGTACATTTTATGTGGAATTTCCATTTGTACAGTAAATTCTACTATTTCATTGAACTTTGTTTTGATTTCTACCTTCTTTACTTTCTGAGTCCTTGAAAATGTTCAGTCATATGTTCACAATATTCTCATTTAGAAATTATCCATTTCATTTTTTTTTACTGATAAAGTCCCCTAATTCAGGTCTCACCTTATTTATGAAAAAGGAAGACAATTTTCTCTTACCTTAAACTGTTATGTCTACTTACAATATTGTTTGGGAGCTTCATACAGTTTATTTTTTTTAAAGACTACTACAGATGTACCTTTACTTCCCTTACCATTTTGAATCCTTATGAAATCTACTCCTCAACAAAAGTTTTCTTAAATGGATTTTATGTAGTACATTTCCTTTTCTTAAAAAAAAAAATTGGCTTTCTCAGGACAATTTTATAAATACGCACAGCAAAGCTCTTTAAATTCCCTTCTGATCTTTCTCTTCATGCTACTTTTCACAACTTTTCCTGTCTAAAGGGGTAACAATTTAGTGAATACATTAGAACAGCTATGACTATCCAGGACAATAGCTAACAAAATCACAAATTCTAAAGAAGATTCTGTGATATCTTCTAGGGCTTTAGAAAAACTTATAAATTATACCCCTCAACTTCTCCAGACCTGGGTTTCAGTGTAGCTTTCATATATTGCCTTCTACTTTAGAAATTTAAAACAGATATTATGTGCAATGTGATGGCTTCTTATCTGAGAACAACCGTCCAAAAAGGGAGCTCATTTAAAAGGTCAGAATAAACACCAAAAGGAATAGGACAGTAAAATAAGACAGATATGGAGAGACGCAGAAAAGTAACTTTCAGAATGTTGAACAGGAGTGAATAGATGAGTTTCTGTGATGTTTTCTCAAAGTCAGCTTTTGTTTATTCAAACCCAGCATACAACTTGAAAAAGCTAAATACTGAATGTTTAATTTCTTGCCTCCTATTTTTTTAAAGCTCCTCTAAATTTTGACATGGAAAAAGTTTCACGTATTAGCTATTATTACTCAAAGTAAAAATAAATTTCCCATTTACCAACATAAGCACAACAATTAATATTGTAGTTGGAATTCATAGGGAAGCAGATGTTCTGCCAGGGGAAGGTGATGGCTTTTTTACATGGATAAATTCATTACACATAAGAAAAAGGCCACTACACTTGGTCAAGAATGTGTGTTTATGAATGTGTTTTGGGTTTTCTAACCAGACAGACTCTAGGAATGCACTGCATGATCAAAAACACAAGTGTGCACCTTGAGTGATGTTGAGGCATTGCTGGATTTTTTGCAAGATTTAGTAAATTAACATCAATTGTAGCAACATGATTACTTAGGTGGGACTGTTGTTGGTTGGATGTATATAGGAAGTTTCATTGCCCTGTGGATGATTTTCACAAGTAAGGAGCTATTAATGTTACTGACTAGTTGGTTTTAGGAAGCTTGTCCCCTGTAGTGAAGTGTTGGTTGATTGAATGGGTATAAAACCAGTTCTAGTGGTTACTTTAACCATGGTTATAGAACTGTAATTGATTAAAAAGGTATAAACATCTGGTGACTACTTGTTACCACGACTATAAAATACTCAGACTTTTCTCCAGTGCTCTTTTTTTGTTTTTTATAGATTTCTGTTTTCATGACAGTTAATGTTAGGGACTAGTTGTAAGGGGTAAACAGCTGGGATAAGAAGCAATTAGTCAAAGGTACTTATAATGATCAAAACATGGGGTCAAAGATTCATCAGAAATCCTTTCCTCTACCTGAGGCCCCATTCCTAGAAATTATGACTCCATCAGACCACGAGGGGCTTGGGTACCTGTATTATTTAACAGTTTCCCATGTAATTCTGATTGCAGACCTTTTTTGGATTTACAGCTTGGAGCTACTTTTAAGACTATCTAACCTTACACTGCTATTTTATAGATGAACCTGGAAGGATCAAGACAATTGTCTACTCTAGCTAGTTATTGACTCAAATGAAACTACAACCATGACTTCTGACTTCAGGTCTTATAACCTTAATTTTGATTTCTGAATGCAAGTGTGGATATTTAAACCTGGACCTTGATTACAGCAACTCTAAGACTCTGGGGTTCTGATTCCTGATTATGCTTCTGGCCTGATTTGATTAAACATCTCCTTGAGGAAAGTGAATATAAATTCTGAATGACTAAAATAATATGCAAATTTATGAATTGCTAGTTCTCTGATTTGTGACAATGGCTCTAACATAGCTCCTAAGCCTTGCTCTTCATTATTCTGCCCCTTAATTTTCTCATATATATGGTGAAGGTATAATAATAATGGATCTCTAGGGTCTCCACAGATATGGCATTCTAATTTGTGAATATACAACCTGTATTATTATGTTGTATTTGGAAGTATTAATCAAAGTGGGAAGCTTCTGCATTGGAAGATAGAATTGTGTCAGATTTAGGAAGTACAAATAAAATGCATGAAAATACATGATTGAAATTGTACAATTGCTATTCACAATTGAATATGGTATATCTTATAAATAATATCAGGGTCTGTACAAATTTTATTTTTATATTGAGATATTGAAAAAAAAGATGCTCTACTAGAAATTATGGTAACTGTGGCCTGATTGGTGGGATAGCCCTAGTCCATGGGACAGAAGGGAAGGAACCTCCTTGTTTCCACATGTTGTAGCCTTAAGAGCAGAGGGAATCTAGAGTGCTTTGATAATCCCCCCAAGCACAGACAAGACCTAGCAAAGGTGGACCAGGATAGACATGACACCTAGTTGCCTAGGTAACAGAGCTCCTTGCTGTTTATAATATAATAACAAGAAAAGCCATGTACACGTGAAAAAAACAATAATCACAAAACAAGAGATGCTGTTTGCATAAAATGTACCTGTGAGGAAAGTTTGAAGAGGTATTTAAGAGAGGCTTGTGCTGCAAAGGATGAGATCACAACTGGAGCAAAACTGAGTTCTGCCAAAAAAGGTAAGACTCTTTGCCTTTCAAAGGCATAAAATGAGGTATCCCAAGTCTTTCTCCTGCTATTGGGGTCACAGGTGATGCCAATAAATGAAATTCATTAACCCAAGTTTCCTCACCTGTTCTGTCTGCTGAGCATATTTTCTATAATTCTCAGAAGTTTTCTCAAATCACTGATCCATACAGCTGCTACCAACTGATTGCAGTGAGCATGTGAGATGAAACCAATTTGTCATGCTTGTCCTCTCTGCCCCATGGTTGGGGACTGTACAGCATCAGCAAATATTCCTCCTTCCAGCAGTGTAAGTCTCTTCATTTAGGAGAAAATATTAATAGATTGGAGGGAAGATGGGGACAGAAACTTGGCCATTCTCAAAGCACTGGCCCTGTAAACACTGTTTCAGACTCTATATTTACCTTTCTGCTCTATGTTTTGGCTGTTCTTGAACCAGAAACAGCAGATAATCACCTTCTCAGAAGGGCTATTTCTTAAGAGACAACCTCTGGAGAAAATAGGATCCAAGAGGGATGTTGTCCAAATGGTCAGTATTCCTCAGTCTTTACCATTATCTAGCCTGTCCAGGAAGGAAACAGGCGTACCACCAGCATCCCAGATCTATGATGGAAGGGCCAGAAAGCTAAGAGAAAGGTAAGGCTTGGTTCAAACCCTGCCTTTGCTACTTACTAACTAGGTCACATTGAGCAGGTTTCTCAAACACCTCAAGCCTTAATTTCTTCATCTGTGACTCAAGGGTACTAACACCCACATTAGAGATTTCTTCTAAACAATGAAATTTATTATACACATTACAAAAAATGCATTGATATATGAAAAAGTTTACACAGTTCTTAACACATTTTAAATATCAGTTGTTGTTGGCATCCTAAGTTCATTTCCATTATAACCTAGGCCTGGGTAACATTTCTTCTTCTTGGCTATCTTGCTTTGCATATTGAGCTGAGATTAACACCGTATTAAATAAACCTTGCTGCCATCAATAAACTGAATTTCTGTCTCTCTCTCTCTCTTTTTATCCTTCATTCCTCCTGAATCTCTGGTTATTTGCTACACATTTGAGTTTCAGAACATATTAAACACATTCCCACTTCAGGGCCTTGGTACCTGTAGGTTTCACTCCCTAATACCTGCTACCCCTCAGGTATTCCAATTATTCTCTTTCACTCATGCTCTTTCTCCCCAAGTTGAGCCACATATCTGCTTAAATGTTGTCCTGACAAAGATGACTCCCAAACTGACCAATCTGTCTAAAATATGTCCCTCTTTAACCTAAATACCTTCTAGATCCTGAGTCCTCTTATTTTTGCTTCATAGCACTTTTGCTTCCCACAATTCTATATTTATTTGCTTCCTGGTTTATTGCTTGTTCCTACCAAAATATAAACGAGGACAAAGTATTTTTTCATTCATGTTCACTACTGGGTGTCCAGTACCTGTATCCATGCCTGGAACATAGTATTCACACACACACACACACACACACACACACACATAAATGAATGAACAGATAAATCAATAAGTGAATGGTCATAGGTTTGATTCAGTTTCAAAATCCAATTTTAACCACTATAAATGAATATTCCTATAAATGCCACGTTGAGCACATATATGGATGTTTTCCTACAGAAAACACTTAGGACTGAAATTGTTAGGTCATAGGGTATATGCATCTTCAACTCTATTATATGATGTCAAATCGGTCTCCAAAGTAGTCACATCTATTTGCACTTCCACTGGTAGTGCATAACAGTTCCTGTTTATTTCTATTCTTGTCAACATTTCACATTATCAAATCTGGAAATTTGCTAACATTACAGTGTGTGTGAAATACTACATCTTTTTTTTTTTTTTTTTTTTAAAGGTGCTTCCATGATTAGTACTAAAGCTAAGAAAACACCCTAGCGCATTCTCAGGTGTGCTGTGCACTCACTTACAGCATTGCCATAGTGGTAGCTGAGGAACTGGAGACTTTCATCTTTACCCAGAACCAGGACCTGCAATGCTTACTCCTCACTTTCAGCTGAATTTCCATTTGCAAACTTTGTCCTATGCCTAAGTTATAATGGGAAAAGTAGAACACATATTGGGGACTTTTTAATTCTGGGTCTAGCACTTCTTGGCTTGGACAAGGTGCTTAGCCTCTTGGAAGTGAGATTAAGCAACACTCCTGTCCCTCTCTTGCAAGACTGGTATGAAAATCAACTGGGATAATTGCTGTCATGTCTAATCTATGAAAATCTTAGTTGTTATTATTCCTTTTCTGCTGACCCTGGTGAGAATCTCCTGGAAGAAACTTCCTCTCTGTGGCTGAAAGGAGTCTGAAGAAAGCACATGCAGCCCCCTGTTAAGGGCTCAGTGTGAGATTGAAGCTAATCACCCTCCATGACATTTTGTTTTTCTGACTTAGTGAGTGAATGGTTTACCTACACACGGCTTATAAGGCCAGTGGGAGTCCTGTTCAATAAGAAATTCACTCCTTCAGTAATGAACATGCCTCCAGCACCTCTGAGCCCAACCCTCCCACATTACCAGCAAACGTGCAATAGCTGGTTCCCACGTGACGGTGCCTGACTTCCAGCATTTCCCAAGGAGCTGAACAAAGACCCCTCAGCTAGGTTTCCAGGCTCACTGAAGGGCCAGTTTTAAGTGCGACTTTCAATTGATGGAAGTTTCTCTTTTTGTTTTGGATTCCCTTTTCCCTTTTTTCAGATGTCAGAGTACCACTCTATTCACACACACACGTACACACACTCCCCATAGCTCTACATTGAGCTTCTCTGGGCTCCTTCAACCTGCCAGAGCTCCTGCCGATTCTCATTTTTGCTGGGATCAAAACTTTAATCTTCATGGATTACATCCTAGGAATTTCAAGTCTCAGGCTGTGTGTGGGGGATGTGGTTGAGGCACAGAAGGGCCTGGTGGTGGCCAAATCAGGAAAGGACCTTGATCAGATGCAGCAGGGAGGGCCTGGCTGACTGGAAGGCAGCTCCAGTCACTGAACGTGGCCAGTCAGCAGGTGATTAGAGACTGCTAAGCAAGATGCTCCGGGAGGCAGGAGCCCCTGAGGTGGTCAGGATTTGTGGTCACACACGTTTTGAATTGGAAAGCAATTTGAAAGAGTTAGGTATTTTTTTTCTTTCTCCTTTACAGAGATGTTCCAAGAAGAAAAAACAAAACAAAACAAAAAAACTAACTGCTATTGAGTCCACTTTATGGAAAGAGATCACAGTAAGATTGCACTGTAATGTGATCGTGCATTTATGGGGGTTCTGGGTGAGTTCATTGTCTCTTTCTCTGTCAGAAAAACTGCCTCATGAAACAAAGCAAGAAACTGCTTCACCCTGATACTCCCTTTCTGGAACAGCTCCTTATAAGCCCGGTGTCCAAGTACTGTGTTCATGTGTCCTGAATGCCCATCATCAGGTATAGAACCAACAGAATGTCCCCTGCGCTGCACTGAGTGCCTTATGCACTCGACCCCATCTAGGAATGCATGTAACTCTGTGAGGAAACGTTGAATGTGCCCATTTTACTATGGAAAGAACTAAGGCTCAGAAAAATGAAATGACTGGTTCCAGGCTTCACAGCCAGGACATTACCCAAGTGATGAGTAATGAGATGTGTCAACTTGGATAGACCATGGGCCCAGATACTTGGTCAAACATTATTCTGGATGTTTCTGTGAGGGTATTTTTGCTTGAGCTTAATGTTTAAATTGGTGGACTTTGTATAAAGTACATGACCTTCTGTAATGTCGGTGGACCTCATCCAATCAGTTGAAGAACTGAATAGAACAAGAGACTGACCTCCCTAAAGCAAGAGGGAATTCTTCAGCAGACAATATTTCTGTTTAAACTACAACACCTGTTCTTCCCTGGATCTCTAGTCTTCCTGCCCACTCTGTAGATTTTCTCCCTTTATTTTTCATTTGTTTATATATATGGTTTTTTTTTTTTCTTTCTTGTAGTGACAGGGTCTCACTATGTTTTGCAGGCTCATCTTGAGCTCCTGGCCACAAGCTATCCTCCTGCTTTGGCCTTCCAAAGTGCTGAGATTATAGGCGTGAGCCACACTGTACCTGGCCCTACCCTGCAGATTTTGGACACATCAGCCTCCATAATAATGTGAACCAAATCCCTAAAAGAAATCATTGTTCCATATATATATATATATATATATGCACACACACACATATATATGTGCACATATACACACACAGACACACACACATACATACTATATTGATTTCACTCTCTGGAGAATCCTGACTAATATAACTAGTCTAGAACTACAATATAATTCTCTCTGTGCCTCTCTTTCCATTAAACCATGGAAAGTGCTGGCTACTGTTAGGCTGCAACTGTATGTAGTCTACACTAGCTACAGTGTAGAAAAATAACCTCAAAAGGAAGCTGATTGTGCATTTAAAGTTTCATTTTTCATTGAAAACGTATATTTACTAATGAATGCAGTAATAGGAAGTACACAGGGCTACAGTATGGACACTGGAATTTTAGCCTTAAATCTAGCATTTATTTGCTCCAGAAACTTGGCCAATTCCTTAGAACTGTTGAGCCCTCTGTTTCTTTATTTGACAAATAGGAATGATGCTTCTTTCCTAAAGGCTTATGACTATTTTGATTATCCTTGGGGAACAAACCACCTCAAAATTTACTGATTCAAAATGACAAACGTCACTTGATTGCTTGCAGTTCTGCAATTCGGCCAGGGATTTGTGCTTTTCTTTGTTCCACATTAGGTATCCGAGGCTGAAACATCCAAAATGGCTTCTTCACTGACATGGCTAGTGGTCCAGCTGGGATGACTGGGAAGGCATCTGTCTTTTTTATTTAACCTTTCCACACGACCTGTTTAGTTTCCTTCATAGTATGCAGTATCCTACCTTTTGCTTATCTTCCTGCAAGTGCAAGCAGAAGCTTCTAGGCCTTTTAAAGCTTAGGCCAGCACTTAGCAGAGCATCCCTTCTGTCTCATTCTGTTGGCCAAGTTCTGTCACAAAGTCTAATTCAGAACCAACCGACAGAGGAGATTAAATAACACAAGGTATATCTCACTGGGAGCTGCAACAGAATTAAATAAACAGGCAGGTTTACAATGTGCAGTTTAGGGACAGGTATAAAGAATTGATCCAGATAAAAAATACTTATTTGCATAATTCTTTGCCATTATAAACATATCTACAGAACTCTGAGCCTCAGGTTGCATTTGTGGGCCAAGAAGAGAAAGGATTATTTTTCTTCTATTAAAGTGAGGTACAGCGAACATAAGTAACTTGCTCAATGTCACCCAGTTGTAGTATACATAGTGGGCTATGTCAGGCAGCTGTGTGCTAGTAAGCTGCCACATAAAAAAAACCAAAAAGGCAATTTGTAGCATCTGACAATTTCCCTGGTGTAAATACTCCCAATATGGCTGATTTCAAGCAGGCTTGGTAAAAGATGTACACATTTAGCTCTCATAATCTACTAAAAGCCAGCTCAAGTACACCACAGAGATTATGAAAACAAATACCAGTTGCTCCAAAAGTCAAGGCTCTAAGGTCAAGCTCCTGTGAAAACATATACAGGTATTTATGAACTGTGATTGACCCTAAGCTGACTTGCCATAAAAAGCCAAATGGTAAATAGGCTTTCTCACCTACAAAGCACACATTAAAGTGAGACTAATAGAGTATTCTGTTTATGGCAGGATAAATAGAATACTCCATAAATATTTCCTCTCCACAAGCACACCAAAAAAACCCGCATAAATACATACATAGAAATAAGCACATTGTCTTTGGTCCCCTCCTACCTTCTTTTGGGGTCCTCCCCATGAAGAAATATTCCCGAATTTCTCCTGTTCCAGCTGGGGTAGTCTGCAGCAGCCTGCAGAGTTCAGGCCACTCCACTCCTCCCAAGAAGGAAATGGCGGTAAAGGAGTTTAATCATTGGTAATGTCTTAATCTATTACCATTCCAGAGGATTACGCAGCCTCAAGTTTATTGATGAATCTCTCCAAAATGCATTTGTAAGTCATTTGTAAGTCAGTTGTTTGGAACTTAGTGCACATTATCCCATATAAATTATAATATAAACAGTCCTTACACAAAAATCTATTTTTCTAAGACCAATGAACCCTTACGGATTTCCACAAAAGGCAGAAAATGATAACTATTATAAAAATCAATTCATTGAATAGACAAATAGCCAACTTGAATAAAATATTTTCAAATGCTTTTTTTTTTTTTTTTTTTGGACAGGTAAATTAGATTCAATAGGAAGGGATTAGGAATGTCACTGGATGTATTCATGAAAATGGGAGGTTTCTTCACACTCCTAATAGTTCTTTTTTTTTTTTTTTTTCCCTAATAGTTTTAATGAGTAGATAGTTGTAGTATTCTGGTTCACTATTTTTGGTTAAGTCTAATTGTAACACTATATTTCATGCATCCTAATCATTACTATTATTGTCTATGGGGAAATCACAAGTGAAAATCAGAATTTGTGGATATGGAAATGAAAAGAAAAGAACAGTGGGGCTATTATCTTCAGGAAGTATTTCTTATGTTCTATACTGCACTACAAGTTGTTTTATTATCAGTTAATATTGGGGAACTGCAGACAGCTCCCATATTTGAATAGTCACATTGCATATTAACATATTGGAATATTTAATAATAAATAGTGCACCATAATATTTCTTAATATGTCATTAAGTATGGAATGTCTGATTTCCTTAAGTAACAAGTTTGACAGTTGATACCTCTGACATTTCATTGTAATACTTTTTTTTTATTATGAAGATACTTCCTTATTCTTTCAAATGCATGCTTTGGCTTATGATTATCTTTCAACTTTTTTTTAGAGCAATTTTTGTGAAACCATGGATAAGTCAATTTTTATTTTTGAATATGAGTTCCATCATGGAACCAATGCAGCACATACAGCTCGTAGTATCAACAAAGTGCTTGGGAAGGATGTGGCTAATGAACACACAGTGGTTCCATGGCTTGAGAAGTTCCATTCTGGTGATTTTACTCTTAAAAATGAACCATATGGTTGACCTGACACCAAAGTAGATAATGATGAGCTGAAAGCTGTAGTGAAAGCAAATTCATCTCAACCTATGCATGAATGAGCAGCAAGGTTTGATGTTACTATTCCAACAATATTTGACCATTTGAAACAAATCAGAAAGGTACAGAAGCTGCGTAGATGGGACCACATGGATTAAATGAACATCAGAAGAGAACTCGTTTTGAAGCTTGCCTTTGTTTGCTGTCACGACATAAAGGCGAACCATTTCTCCACTGTATTGTCACGTGTGATGAAAAATACATTCTTTTTGACAATTGCACATGTTCAGCAAAATGGTTGGATAACAATGAAGTGCTGAAACACAGTCCCAAACCTAATATTCATCAAAAAACTCTAATGCTGTCTGTTTGGTGGTCCAGCTCTGCTATTATCCACTATAGCTTCATGAAAGCTGGTCAATTGATTACAGCAGCTCTCTACTGCAACCAATTGGATGAAATGGTGAGGATGCTTGTGATTAAGCAGGCGAAATTGGTCAATAGAGACAGGCCAATCCTCTTGCAAGATCACATGTCTCACAAACAGTGCTGTTCAAACTACAGAAGCTGGACTTGGAAATTTTATCATCCATTATATTTACCAGACCTTGCACCAACTGCCCACCACCTCTTCCAGGCTTTGGACCACTTCTTGCAAGCAAAAATATTCAATTCTCGACAAACTGTGGAAAATGTCTTTCACGATTTCATTGCCACTCATTCTCCAGGCTTCTTCGCTGCTAGCATTAAGCAAGGTACTGTTAAGATGGCAAAACTGTGTCGATAGTTTAGGTACATACTTTGGTTAATTGTACTGCTTCTTCTTTGAGATATAATAAACTTTTGATTTAAAATCGGGCATTTTATATTTAATAAATAAGCTTATTTAACTTCCAATTTCTTATACATATTAGACATTGGATTCCTTTGCTTTAATAATAGCCAGCAAATCTGGCTAATTCTAGAAGACTGTGTTTCCAAATCTAGCTTATAATCCAGTAGTAGATCATGAAATCATTTGAGTAGACTAAGTATATATTTAATATATATGTGAGTTATAAAATGTAACAACAAAATGAATACTCATGATTCTAGCATGCAATTACCAATACCGTTAAATCTATCTATGGACAACTCTTACTCTTTGATTCCCATCTTGGCTTCCCCTTAAGAAGTAACAGTTATCCTGAAATTTGCATTTAATTTCTTTTCCTTCTTTTCTAATAACTTTTATTGACTACAAAAGTATTCCTGTGCTTACTTTTGTTTGTGCACTAAAAACATTATCATTCTGAATATAGTCTTCTGAGATTGCCTTTTCTGTTTCTAAAATTCTAGTGTGTTGGCTCATGTAGCTTGGTTCATTCAGACTCACTATGGCATATTATTTCATGTTGCAAACATTTTTGAAAATGTCTCCTGGTGAACATATGAAAGAGTTTCTCTGAGTTATATACTGTAGGAATTTCTCTATGCTCTATTCCTCAAATTGAAATTTCTGGATACTAGAGTATGATAATTTTCAACTTATATAATGTGAATTTATTTTTATGAAAGACATTATTATCAACATACATTCACACAAAGATATAGAAATAGAACTTAAGAACTACTATTTGTTCTTGGAGTTTTTAGGATGCAGAAGTAGATATCCAAACCCAGGAATATGGATAGGACCAAGAGCAGGCATGGGAAGTGGTAGTTTAATAGTATATGGAATAAATGGATTAACAAAATCAATAATTTCTTTGCTCATTGTTGTATTGCTTATTGATGATGAGTGCACACTTCTTTCTACTGTACTAGGGAGAAAGCAAACAAGGCCTAAGGCACATATCACATTTTCTAAATACCGTGAGACAACAAATCCTCTAGGCACACATGACTTCATATATCTATAGTTCCAACCTGGACATGGACATGAGAACTGAGATCTTCTTTAAAAGCATGCTTCCATTCTAAAGCCATGCAATTAGGGATTACGTTTGACCTACCCATTTTGACTTCTCTGTTCCAAATACTTTTCATAATGAAAAGTAGTTGGACTTCACTAGACATATATTTCTAAACTCTCAAGAATAGTTTCATAAAACTATAAGCACAGTCCTTTATCCCACACCAACAAAAATATGCAAGCTCTTTGTCTTCCCTAGATTTTGCCCATCAATATTTCTGTCTATCTTTTCTGTATCCCATGTATGATATTTGATTCTCATGATAGGAAAGAGTTTTAGGAATTACTGCTTTCTTGTGGTGCATATGCATTTTACAAAAAGATAATTAAAGTAATCATATTTGAAAAACCACACATAGAGATTATTTACAAAAATAATGAGGTGAATGTGGGAGACAAAAGGGGAACTTAAAAATTACAGTCCATCTGATTCTATCTTTGCTGTAATTATGATGAAAAAAAAAGCTGTCTGAATGGAAACTATAAGAGAAACATAATAGATTGCTGTTTTGAAGATTGTTACAAGGATAAAGCATTAAATTGCAATGTAGTTATCAAAAAGACCATAGCTTATCTCTGGGTAAGGGAACATGAAATTCAAAACAAAAATAAATTGCATTAAAAAATACCTATTTGCTCATAAACCTGAAATGAATATTCCACAGGGCTGCTTCAAAATTATACTTGTTTAAACGGTAATTAGAGAGAAGACTAGCCCATGTTCAGATAATGCTGATAATACTGGTGAGATGATTAGCCATTGCAGTAGCCAAAGATTGCTCTTCTGATAATTAGCTTCAGGATAGAAAATCTAATATTTGCCAAGACAAATATATGTTGACACAAATCATGGGCTCACAGATATGTGCTTAGGATCTATAAGACATTAAGAAGTGGAAGAATAAGACTATAAATTAGGAGATCTAGATACCATTTTCAAGTATATTACTCATGCTGGTGGCCAGTTCTTGGACACTTCCAAAATATTTAGAGCAGTTATGAAGGTGCATGTTGAATCTGCAGTCAAGAAAGACCTAGACATCTGATTGCAAAGACAGCAGTTTGACAGCTTCTAGCCACTTGCATCTTTGGGATCTGTCCCAGCTTTCAAGCCAAGATCTGATTCTTCTTGGGCAGTTTTTGGCTGATGATCCAGCATGGTGGGGCCACTTGGTCCTGGCCATTTCTCTCCAACATCCTGAAGCTCTCCAGTGGGTTGGCAGTGTCTCTTTCAGAGCTGAACCTCAGGTTGAATCTCTCCCTAACTAATTTCCCCCCTCTCCTCTTCATATCCCCCTAATTAACCTCTTTTACTCCTTATTTTACTTCAGTACCCCATACCTGGGGACTGCTCTCACACCATATTTCAATACAATGCTCAAAGGGAAAGTTATAACCTTCCTTTACCATGCTCTTCTACATTTCCATCCAATTACAAGCTCTGTATTTCTTATATTTAGGAAATTTGGATTTTCACCTGATAGAATCTGCCTTTTTTGCTTTGCTGGCAAAGTAATCAACTTCTCTTTACTTCTCCTCAAAAACAAACAAACAAAAAAACACTCACAAAAAACAATCCTTTCCCAATGCTCCTGTTTTAAAAACTAGCATCCCATCTATCTGCTTGAACAAGCCAGAAACATAAGAGTAATTCTCAACATCATCTCGATATTTACTCCTCCCTTATTTAAAAACAAAAAATCATCAAGTCTTCTGTCTACTGTGCATTTCTCATTTCTCCTTAACCCTACTAACACCATCCTATAACTTTGGCCAACTTTATATACTTTTCTCAATAGCTCCTAATTTGTCTACCCCTGTCAACCCTGGCTCCCTCTTATTTGTTGTCACCATAGCCAGAGTGATTTCTTCAAAAGGCAAACTTGTTCATGACACAGTTCTAATAAAAGGACTTTAAAGGCTTGCAGTTGTTTTCCCTGTTATGTAAATGCACCCAAACTGGTTCTACAAGCTCTGCATTGTCTGCTTCTTAGTCTCTGCATCCTAATCTTGGTTTACACTTTTCATGGTTTCTGTCCACTCCAAAATCACTACACTGTCTTAAAAAATGCTGCTTCCTCTTCCTACAATGTTTCTCCAGCCCCTTCCTTGCCTAATTTGTACTCAATTTTCAGATGTTGAATCACACATCGCTACCTCAGGGAGGCTTTCCTCAATTTTCCCAAACAGTGCAAATTTGCCCTGTGATGAGCTTTCAAAGAACTAGTTTCCTTTTCCTGTAGAATTTGTTTCAGTCATAATTTTATTTCACTTGTAACCATTATAAGTGTTCCTCCTTAGATATTTTAAACATAAGAATAATTTATATGCAAATAAATGCACAGATCTTCAATTCTTCAATGAATTGACAATTTTGTACATCATTACTCACTAGCCAAAACAAGATATAGAACATTCTCATTTTGCTAGATAGTTCTATCATGACTTTTTCTGGTCAATAGCTCTTCCCCTGCCAAGAGAAAACCACTGTTCTGATGTTCATGACAATGCATAGATTTTGTCTGTCCATCGTATTGCTATGTTTATCAGTGGTTTGCTCATTTCAGTGGCGATTAATGCTCTATTGCATGAATATACCCCACTTAGTTTATCCCTTCTCCTGTTGATGGACAATTGATTTGTTATATTTAGGAGTTTTATGAATAAAGTTGCTGTATCATTGTTGTACAAGTGTTTTTGTGGAAACATGGTTTCATTTTTCTTGGGCCAATGCCTAGGAATGAGATTGTTAGGTAATAAAATAGAAACTTCCAGTTTGCCAAAGGTTTTTAACGTTAACACTCCCATCAATGTGATGGTTCTAGCCCATTGTGGTTCAGTATCCTTGAAGATATTTAATATTGTCATCTACTCTTTCTCACAGTTTCATCAATCTAGTGGACATAAATGATATTTCTTTGTGAATATTGCACATCTTCATACTAATTATGTATAGTAATTTTCATGTTCTTTTTGGCCATTCTTAAATGTTCTTTTAGTGTCTGTTTTAGTCTTTTGCTCATTTTCTATTGCTGTTTTTGTGTCTTTTTAATAATTGAATTGTTAGATTTTATTTATATAGTCTAGACAGAATCCCTTTGCCACATATATGCAGATTGAATACCTTTTCCCAGTCTGTGAATTCCTATTCATTTCTGTAATGATGTCTTTTGATTAACAGAAATTTTCACTTTTGATGAAGTCCTATTTATAATCTTGTTCTTATTTGGTTAATGCTTTTTATGTCTTGTCTAAAAAATCTTTGCCTATCCTAAGGGGCCAAAGATATTCTCCTATATTTTCTCCTAGATGTTTTATGGCTCTTTTATATTTAGGTTTATGATACATCTTGTGTTGATTTCAGTAATATCTTATATCTCACCATTATTTAGGTCTTTACTCTCATCAGTGTTTTTTAGTTTTCAGTATACAGGTTTTGGAAATTTCTTTAAAATTTATTCCCCAAAATTTCATGTTTTCTGATATTAATTGTGTTATTACTTTTTATAGTTTTGAAGTATTTAAGGTTTACAGACAGTGGAGCAAATTGTACAAAGGCTTCCCATACACCTCTTCCTTCCCCACCCCAAGTTTTCCCTATTTGATGAACCAATATTGATATATTATTACTAACTAAAGGCATACTTTCCGGTAAGGCTTACTCTTTCTGTTATACACTTCCATGTGTTTTGACAAATGCATAATGCCATGTATCCACCATTTCAATATCATACAGAACATTTTTACTGCCCTAAAAATCCCCTATACTGCACCTGTTTAGTCTTTCTCCCATCCCCCATACTCCTGGCAACCACTGACCTTTTTACTGTTTTACCTGTTCCAGAATGTCATATAGTTGAAAATATACAGTATTTAGCCTTTCCAGACTGGCTTATTTCACTAAAAATATGCATTTAAGGTTTACTCATGTCTTATTGTGGCTTGAAAGCTCATTTCTTTTTATTCCTGAATAATCCATTTCTGGATATATTACAGTTTGTTTATCCATTCACCTTTGAAGGACCTCTTGTGGCTTCCAGTTTTTGGCATATGAATAAAGCTGCTATAAAATGATACTGCAGATTTTTGTGTGGACATAACTTGTCAATTTATTTGGATAAATATAATACCTAGGAGTTAGATTGCTGGATTGCATTATAAGACTATGTTTACCTTTGTAAGAAACTACCAAATGTTCTTGCAAAGTGGCTGTACCATTTTGCATTCCTACCAGCAGCGAATGAGAGTTCTCATTGTTCCACATTCTTGCCAGTATTTGGTATTAGAAGCTTTTTGGATTTCAGCCATTCCAGTAGGTGTAGAGTGGTATATCATTGTTGTTTTATTTTGCCATTTCCTAATAACCTATGGTGTTGAGTATCTTTTTATATGTTCATTTCCCACTTTTGATGAGGTGATTATTCAGATTTTGTGCCCATATTTTACTGTTGGTTTTCTTATTGTTAACTTTAAGAGTCTTTGTATATTTTGCTTACAAATCCTATATGAGCTGTGTGTTCCTTAAATATTTTCTCCCACTTAGTGATTTGTTTTTTCATTCTCTTCAGAGTGCCTTTAACAAACCAGAACTTTTAAATTTTGTTAAATTCTAAGGTATCATGGATTGACCTTTAATGTATTACAATCTCATCACCAAACCCAAGTTGACTTCAGAGTTTTTCCTATGCTGTCTTTTAGTTGTATTATATTTTTACATTTTATATTTACCTTCATAATCCATTCTGAGTTAATTTTTGTGAAAGATGTAGGATCACTGTCCAGATTTCTCCTTTTTCTTTTTCATGTGGATGTTCAATTGCTCTTGTACCATTTGTTAAAAGTACTTTTGTTTTTCCATTGAATTGCCTTTGCTCCTTTGTCAAAAATCAGTTGACTATATTTGTGTGGGTCTATTTTTGTGCTCTGTATTGGGTTTTTTTTTTTTTTTTTATCAGTTTGTCCATTGTTTTGCTGATATCACATTCTTTTAATTAGCATAGCTTTATAGTACATCCTGAAGTCCGGTAATATCAGTACTCCAACATTGTTTTTCTTTTTCAATATTTCCTTGGTCATTTGGGGTTTTTTCCCCTTCCATATAAATTTTAGAATTGTTTGTCCATACCCCCCAAATACCTTTCCATACCTTTGATTGGGAAATCATTGAATGTAGTTGGGAAGACCTGAATTTTAATGATAATGAGTCTTCCTTTCCATGAACATAAAAAATCACTCCATTTATTTAGGTTTTTAATATTTTTCATTACACTTTCATAGTTTTTCTCACATAGATCTTATATATATTTTGTCAGATATATAACTACACATTTCATTTTCAGGAGGCTAATGTAAGCAGTGTTTTTTTTTTTTTTTTTGACTTCGAGTTCCAATTGCAGTATACACAAAAGCAATTGACCTTTGTATATTAACCTTCTATTCTGTGACTCTGCTATAATCACTTGTTAGTTTCTGGAGGTTTTTTTTTTTTTTCTTTTTTTCTTTTTTTTAGATTCTTTAGGGTTTTCTACATAGACATTTCTGTGATCTGCAAACAAAAACAGTTTTATTTCTTCCTTTTCAATCTGCATACCATTTATTTCCTTTTCCTATCTTATTGCATTAGTAGGAATTCCAGTGTTAAATAGGAGTGGTGAGTGGGGATGTTCTTGTTTTGTTCTTGACTAGGAGGAAAGCATATAGTTTCTCATCATTAGCTATAATCTCAGCTGTAGGATTTTTGCAGACGTTCTTTATCAAGTTGAAGAAGTTCCCCTTTATTCCTAGTTTGACAAAAGTAGGTTTTGTTTTATTTGTTTTGTTTTTTATCATGAATAGGTATTAGATTTAATCAAATGTTTTCTCTGCATCTATTGATATGATCTTATGACTTTTTTAGCCTGTTGATATTATGGATTACATAAACTGCTTTTAAAATAATTAACCTTAGACAATCAATTCCAGCTATGACCATTGCATACCTGGAATAGATCTCATTTGGTTTTGGTTTATAATTTCTTTTATACTTGTTGGATTTCACTGCAAACATATTGTTGAATATTTTCCATTTATATTTATAAAAATATTGGCCTTCTTGCTTTTGATATTTTTATCTGACTTTGGTATTAAAGTAATTCTGGCTTCATAGAATAAGATAGGAAGTACCCGAAAACAAGGAGAGTAGAGAAAAAAAAAGAATAAGAGAGGACGTACTCCCTTTGCTTCTATTCTCTCGAACAGATTATGGAAAATTGGCATAACTTTTTCCTTTAAATATTTGTAGAATTTACCACTGAAATCATGTTAGCATGATACTTTCTGTTTGGGAAGGTTATTACTTATAGATTCAATTTTTTAATAGATATGGTTTATTCAAATTATCTATTTCCCCTTGTGTGGGTATTAGCAGATTATATCTTTCCAGTACTTGGTTCTTTCATCTAAGTTACCATAGAATTCCTCATTCCTTTACTATCCTTTTCATGTTCATTGGCTTAGTAACAATGGTCCCCATTTAATTTCTGATTTTAGTAATTTCTATGTTCTCTCATTTTTTTCATTAGCATGGTTAGAGTTCTATTAATTTCATTGATCTTTTCAAAGAACCATCTTTGGTTTTTGTTGATTTTCTCCATTGCTTGTCTGGGCTCAATGTCATTGATTTCTGCTTTAAGTTTTTTCTTCTGTTTGATTTAGGTTCACATTGCTCTTCTTTCTCCATCTTCCTGAATTGAAAGTTAACATTATTAGTTTCAGATATTTCTTCTTTTCCAATGTATGAATTCAATGCTTTAAATCTCTTGCCAAGCTCCCTTTTCACTGTATTACACGGTTTTTGATAAGTTGTATTTTAGGTTCATTTAGTTCACAATGTATTTGAAGTCTCAAAATAATTAAATTTCGGATTATGGTAAGTTGTGGTTTTACAATTGTTTAATTCAAAATGTATTTAAATCCTCTTGAGACTTCTTTAATTCATGTATTGTAAGTGTGTTGTTTTATCTCCAAATATTTCGGAATTTCCCAGCTTCATTTCTGTTATTGAATTTAATTACATTGTGTCCTAAGAACATACTTTCTATTATTTCTGTTATTTTACATTTTATGTTGTGGAATGTGAGCTATCTTACTGAATGTTACATGTGACCTTGAGAACAATGTATATTCTGCTGCTGTTGGGTAAAGTATTCTATAAATGTCAATAAGATTTAGTTGATATAACATGTTTTGAACATTTATATCCAGTAATTTCATGTTTTCTAATATGATTGTGAATGGTATTAATTCTTACTTTCAATTTCCAATATGCCAGTATGATTTCTATACTTGACCTTGTATCCTGTCACCTTGATACATTCATTTATTAATTCCAGTGATTTTTCATAGATGCCTTAGGATTTTCTATGTACAGTCATGTTCTCTGCAAATAAGGAAATATTTTCTTCTTTGCCAATTGTTTGCCCATTATATCTGTTTCTTGCATTATCGTACTCATTAGGACTCTAGTACAATGTTAAGTAGAAGTGAGAATATGATGAGAACAATAATCCTTGCCTTCTCTCCACTCTTAGGGAGAAAGTGTTTAGATTAATACCATTAGATGTAATGATAGTCACAGATTGTCATAAGGATCTTCTATCAGTTTCAGGGAATTCCCTTGTGACTTTTTTTACAATACATGGAAATTGATTTTTGCTACATTCTTTCTTTCTTTTTTTTTATTTCAGCATATTATGGGGATACAAATGTTTAGGTTATATACATTGGCTTTGCCCCACCCGAGGCACAGCTTCAAGAGTGTCCATCCCCCAGACAATGCACACCCACACCCATTAGGTGTGAATATACTCATGCCTCACCCCCAGCCCCACATCCAATGAATGTTATTACTATATGTGCACATAAGTGTTCATCAGTTAACCAATTTGATGGTGAGTACATGTGGTGCTTCTTTTTCCATTCTTGTGATATTTCACTTAGTAGAATGGGCTCCAGCTCTATCCAGGATAATATAAGAGGTGCTAGATCACCATTGTTTTTTACTTATGAGAAGAACTCCATGGTACACATATACCACATTTCATTGATCCACTCATGTATTGATGGGCACTTGAGTTGTTTCCACATCTTTGCAATTGTGAATTGCACTGCTATAAACATTCTAGTGCAGGTGTATTTTCTATACTTTTGAGATACTTTGTTTTTAATACATTAATTTGTTAATATGGTAAGTTACATTGATTTTTTTAATATAAAATCAATTCTCTAATCTTGGCCTAAGTCATAGTTAGTCATGGTACATTTTCCTATTTATATGTTCCTGGGTTTTATTAGCTACTGTATTTTCAGGACGTTCCCGCATCCATTCAATTGAGATGTTAGCTTGTACTATTTTTTTCCTGTAATAATTTTGGTTTGGGTTTTAGGATAATGCTCACCCTATATATTAATTGAGAAGGGTTCCCTTTATTCTGTGATATTTGCTGAAAAAGTTTGCTATAGGATTAATATTACTTTTTACCTAAAGGTTTGGTATTATCTCCCAGTGGCTACTGCAAACATTCTTGCACAAGTCTCCTGGTACACATGTTTAAAATGATCCCTAGGATATATGCCTAGAAGTGGAATTACTGAGTCTTGGGCTATGTACATCTTTGACTTCTCTAGATAAGGTCAAATTGTTTTCTACGGTGGTTTTAACAACTTAGCTTTCACTGAGAGAGAGAGAGAGAGAGAGAGAGAGACTGTGTGTGTGTGCGTGTGTGTGTAGCTTGCTCCTCACTTTTGTCCATACTTCTTAGACTAGGACAGTTTTACTTTTGCCAATTTAATGGGATTCTTGTATTGTTTTGTTTTAATTTCTTCTTTCACTAACATCATTTACTTCCTGTTGTTAACATCTTGTTTTGAAGTGATTTCTGTATCTTTGTATTTTCTCAAAATGATTGCATTTTAAAAACAACAGGACCCAGGTTAGGTCTAGGAAACCACTATTTATATTTTTGGCTCCATTTCATTGAATGTTTACTCCATGCCAAATGTTGTTTGCATTCACTATTTTACCGAATTATTATAACATAGACCTTTGAAATAGATGTTACTTTTACTACTATTTTTCTTACTTTATAGATTAAAAAAACAGTAGCTTAATGACATAAGACACTTTCCTAAGTTCACAAAAGGTCATTGGCACACAACCTATTGCTTGCAATCACAGTGTCAGTGGCAAAGCCAGATCGGAAGTCAGTTTTGATTCATCTTGAAATCTTAGCACTTTACACTAGAAGTCACTGCCTGTAGAAAAGTTTGCTTGAAAACCTGGATGCCACTGATTAAATTCTTTACTAATGCAACTCTACCAGTATATGGGTTTCATTGCTTGGATAACTAATTTTATCAAGAATCCTGACAACCTCATACTTCCCATTCATGAAGATCCATATGCTCACCTAACTTGTAAAAAACAATGGGCCATTAATATTTTTCTGCATATGGACAGGACTATTCGGCTGTTTTCGAAAGAGCTGTACTCCAGGTGTGGTCCTGTAACTATAGATGCATACATTCTTATTGTCCTCGTTATAAAGCCAGATTTCTTTTCATTCTCCTAAGCCCCAGTGAAAGTCACTCCGAAGTTACAGCTCCATGCCTAAGTTCCTAAAACTGAAACCTTAGAACATAATCTAATCAAAATTCTGAGTTCAAGTGACCTATCAGAAAAAAATCAGTGTGGACATGGTTTACATTCATCACCTTTTTATTTATAAAGTGTACAAACTTCCGCAATCTATTTTTGTGAAGTGTGCTAGTTAGAATTTCCAATGGGTAAAGTATGCTGTCTAAATGAATGCCACTACTAGAATCCCCTTTGTTGTTTTGGAAAAGCTTATTTATGTGCTGAAATTCAATATTGTATCTTCTTTTATCAGCTTGGCATGGGATTTTAAATGTAAATTACTTTGGAATACAAATGTTTACATTTGTCAAGCTGAGAAGAGTAGTTAAAGCAGTATGCTAAGGTGCTTGTTCATAAATGACATCAGCTTTGTATTCCCATAGAGCTATCAGCTTGGATTAATGTAGTTACATTTAGGATCAGTGAAGGCAGATGGATTTTGCAACATAGTTATAGTTTTGATGGAGAACAAAATAACTTAACAAAAAGACTGGAATAAAAGTTCTGAATTTCATCTGGGGTTTTTAATAGGCATAGTAAACAACACAATGTTGAAACACAATTGTATTCCTTTTCAATTTGTTTTAAAACTGGAGCAGCAAGTGCTTGCTATAACAATCTTTTTCTCTGGTACACAAATAAACACAGGATGCTGAATTTTGTATTTAAGCACAATAATTTTTTCTGATGATGACAATCTATTCTATCGGATATCTTCTGTGAGGTCAATACACAATATAGTAGCAAATGCATTTACAAAGACTGTAGAAACAGAATGTCACTTTAAACTTTCATCATTACAGCGATTTGGCAAGTATTTCTTCTATTGTTCAACTCTCCAGGGATTATCTCACTATGTCTTCTAGGCAATTCTCCAGCAATTAGATTTGCGATTACCAACAGGGTAAAATATTGTTTTAGATGACTACTCCTGGGTTCGTTTGATTGTTCCTCAATGTAATGGTAAGGAAGGCTGATTTTTGATTCAATGGTTGAGGTTATTCAGAAAGAAATTATTATGTGGTCAGTGCTAGACCTCACATGCTAAAACTCATTAATTCCCCTTAACCTTCAGTGAATTCAGAGTTCTGGGGAAAATCCTGCTGCAGTATCTTTTTACATTCTCTGTGGCAATGATTTTCAAATGTCACCATGTTTTCTAATAATGTGAGGAGCTTGAATAATAATCCTGTTTCCCATCCTTTGTCCGGAAATTCTGATTCAGGACCTCTGGGGTAGAGTCTAACTAGCTGTGTTTTATAGAGCACATCACATTTTGCACAACATTTTGAGACATGGTCTGTGATCTTTGCTGACAAGATTACTGAAAGACTCTTCCTGGTTCTCAAACTCTATAAAATCCTTTTCTCCTTTATTCTCTCTTATGACTTTAAAGTATTTCTCCAAAGCGGTTCAGGGACCGCCTGCACTGGGATTCTAGGACCGCACTACAGACTTACCAAGTCAGTCAGTCGCATTTGGATACAGAGCCTCAGAATCCTCATTTGAATCCAGCTTTGTTTGTTTGTTTGTTTTGTTTTGTTTTGTTGTGCCACTCACAGCTGTACTTCCAGGACTATTTTTGCTACAGGAATGTTCAAAGGAGTCCTAAGCTGACCCCTCGGGAACCGGTAGTCATTCTGAGACTACTTCTGCTTTGATCTCATGTTTCAAGCATTGCTGCCACAAGTCTTACCCATTTACACTTCAAGGCAGCCACTGCAGTAAAATTAATCTTGAGAACGTAGACAAATTTGTAAAAATAATATCAACTTTTTGATTTCTCCCCCTTGGCTTTGCTCTTTTTGTCCTGATTCACTTCAAAATCTGTCTACTCGATTTTTATCCTCCTTCCTCTCTTCTCTGACCCTGTGCACAACCCTTCATCTTGAAAATCTGGAGTAGATGATAATTTTTAAGGCCAAAAAAAAAAAAAAAGTCCTTAGGAAAAAAACTCTTTTTTTAGATGTTGGTCAGAGTCCAATCACACAGAGAATTATTGGATTGGAATTCTGGTATCTATAGAGACCTACCAAGAATGCAAAAAGCACCATCCCTAAACAAAAGTAATGTAGATGGGTTACTATATTGGAAAAATTAAAAGAAGTACCACTGCAGAAATATTTTCAGATTGATAAGTTAAATAATCTTAGAGTTGACACAGATCTCAGAAGTTACCTAGCCAAGTCATGCTAAGCAGCTTTAGGAAACAAGGTCCTCTCCCCATTGCCTCACTATTTGTTTTCTCTTTGGTCCTGAGTCTTAAGAAAAATCCTTATAGTAGGTGTGATAGCTTATTACTTACCATTCAGTAGCCCCTATTTCTACTGTGTCTCAATGGAGAGTAGAAAACCCAAACTCTATATTTCCCTTGTACAGATTCCCTTGTACCAAGAATTTGAATGATCTATGTTCAGCCAATCTGTGGGTTTGTGAAACATTCAGGATCATAGTTAATTCTTCCCACAACTTTGTGATGTAACTTTTCTTATTATCCTCATTGTGCAGAGGAACCTGAAAATTAGAAAGTCTAATTAACTAATCCAAGGTCATCTAGCCAGCAAAGGGCAAATCCAGGATTGAACTCAAGCTGTCAGAATCTAAAGTCTACACTGATCATAACTCTGACCCTACACTTCCTCTCCAGATCCAGAAATGTCTACAGAACCTCATACTTCATGTGGTTGTCTTGTACACTGTGTGTCATTTCGTTATCTCAAATATTGTATGAGGTAGCAAGCACAGATATAATTAATCCCAATAGATGTCTGTATCCGTATATAGTGTACATACATATGTGCAAATATATACAAATATACACACATATATGGATACATAAATCTATGTATGTGTCTATGAGTAGGTATATATATGTGTGTATATATATATTCCCCTTTACATCAAGTTAAGCCCTCAAATACATCAACTCAAGCTAGAGCCCCAATTTAGAAGGAGTATAAATCCTTTACATTATAAATTGAAGGCATAAATTCCTCCAATCTGAATTTTCTCATCTTGGATAATGTAACTAAACTGCAGCTCAAATTGAGCTTGGTTTAAATCTTATATAAATTAGTTATGGAGAAAAATGATAAAGAGAAGAGAGATTATGAAGATAAAGAGAAAGAAGTTTCAATGACAGGAAAAGAAGGGAAATTATAACAAGTAGGATTTTTTTTTTTTTTTTGGAGTAGAGTCTTTTATCTTTTATTTCTGGAAGTCATGCCAATCCTTACACAATGAGTTAAATATTTCTCTGTAGCCAGGACCCTCACAGACACCAAAATAGTCAATTCTTCTTTTCTTTCCATGATAGGATTTTCATGGTGAAATAGATCATTCACATAAAAGAATGTATAAAGCATAATAATAATAATGATAATAATAATAAACAACCATTGGCCTACCCCTCAGCTCTAAAGAAATAGTACACTTGATACCTTTGAAATTTCCTTTGTATGCCTCCACGGTGACACCCACTTTCAGACCCCAAAGTTCACCACTACTCTGAATTTGGTTTGGTCATTCCTTTGTTTTCCTTTACAGTTTTTCCAGCTGTGAGAATCTAAGTTAAATTTTCCTTCTTTTTCACCTGTGTATGATGGAATCTTACTGTATGTATTCCATGGCTCTCTTTTTTCCTCTCAACATTAGACTTTTGAGATTCATTCATGTTGTTGTATATACCTGTGGTACCCACATTTTCACTGCCATTTGATATGTTATGATATGAATATCCATATTTATTTATATATTCTACTGTAGATGGACATTTGGATTAATAGATTTTTTTTTCTGCTAAGAATATTCCCATCCATGTCTTCTGGTGCACCATGTGTGCCAAAGTTCCTCTAGGTCATACATTTCTGGGAAATGTTAAACTGTTTTTCAAAGTGGTTTTAACAAATTATATTCTCAACAACAATGGATGACAGTTTCCATTTCTCCACACTCTCATCAATACTTGCTATTGCTAGATATTTTTAGTTTTCATTTCTGGTGGAAGTAGTTTTAATGTTTTAATTGAGTTTTCATGTTTATTTCCCAATTATTTAAGTCATTACATATGAAATGTCCAATTTTGAATGAAAAGTATATTTTATTATATCTCAAACAAGCAGCAATACAATCAATGTATGCACCTAAACTATCAAAACAATTTGGCCATATTAATAGTACTTTGTTTATGCCAGGACAAAGAAGCCTGGAGAACAAGTGGCAGTGAAATCAGGAAAGGTGTTTTCCATAGATTATTGAGAATTGAATATTTTTCCTTGCAACAAGTGGTTCAAGGCCTGGAAGAAGTGGTAGTCAGTTGGTGCAAGGTCTGAGGAATATGGTGGATGACAGAGAGTTCCCAAGTCCAACTTCTGTAGTTTGAGCAGCATCGGTTTCTGTGACATGTGGTCTTGCAAGAGGATTGGCCTGTCTCTATTGGCCAATCTTTGCTGCTTAATCACAAGCTTCTTCATCATTTCGTCCAGTTGGTTGCAGTAGACATCCACTGTAATCAATTGACCAGGCTTCATGAAGCTATAGTGGTTAATCCCAGCACTGGACCATGAAACAGACACCATTAGATTTTTTGGATGAATATTCTATTTGGGACTGTGTTTCAGCACTTCATATTTATCCAGCCATTTTGTCAAACACTTGTAATTGTCAAAAAGAATCCATTTTTCATCACATGTAACAATACAGTGTAGAAATGGCCAGCCTTTATGTCGTGACAACAAAGTACAGCAAGCTTTGGGATGACTTTACTCCTGATGCTCATTGAATTCATGCAGTACCCATCTATCCAGCTTCTTTACCTTGCTGATTTGTTTCCAATGGTCCAATATTGTTGGAATAGTAATGTCAAACATAGCTGTTAATTCACACCTAGGTTGAGATGGATTCATTTCCACTATAGCTTTCAGCTCATCATTATCCACCTTGATCTCAGGTTGCCCACATGTCTCATTTTCAAGATTACAATCAGCAGAACAGAACTTCTCAAACCATCGACATTACTGTTTGTTCATTAGCCACATCCTTCCCAAATACTTCATTGATACATCTAGCTGTCTGCACTGCAGTGGTTCCATAACGGAACTGACATTAAAAAATAACACCAATTTTTGACTTACCCGTGGTTTCACCAAAAAATGGCTAAACAAAACAAAATTTGAAAGACAATCATAAGCCAGGCGCGGTGGCTCACGCCTGTAATCCTAGCACTCTGGGAAGCCGAGGCGGGCGGATTGTTTGAGCTCAGGAGTTCGAAACCAGCCTGAGCAAGAGCGAGACCCCATCTCTACTACAAATAGAAAGAAATTATATGGACAGCTAAAAATATATATGGAAAAATTAGCCAGGCATGGTGGCACATGCCTGTAGTCCCAGCTACTCAGGAGGCTGAGGCAGGAGGATTGCTTGAGCCCAGGAGTTTGAGGTTGCTGTGAGCTAGGCTGATGCCATGGCACTCTAGCCTGGGCAGCAGAGCAAAACTCTGTCTCAAAAAAAAAAAAGAAAGAAAGAAAGAAAGACAATCAAAAGCCTAAATGTGTATTTGCCAGACTGAAGATGTACATTCACAATAAAAATAAAACAAAAAGTGTCAAAGTGAAATGTCATAGGTATCAACTATCAAACCTAATAGTTCAGGAAATTGGAATTTCATACTTGATAACCTAAACAGTGCTTGCAGGAAAAAATGGTACATTCTCTCATATACTCAATACACATTTACTGAGCTAGAGACTGGGAAGACAGCATTAAGACAGACAAAAAAAGACTTCTGTTCTAATTAATGACATTTTAATGGATGTCCATATACAATGAGCAAGCAAACAAACACATAAACAAAGAAGTAGTGATCTGTGCTGTGATGGAAATAAGCAAAGGTGATGGAGAGAATATAAGAGTTTACTTTTACTTAGGTGGAGAGGGAAGGGATTTATCATAGATTGGCTTTTAATAAAATAGATAAGAAGGTAGGTAACCATACAGATTACTATTCAAACCAGGGCACTTTTGAGAATAATAAATGCCAGGATGGCAGGTACAAACTGAGACTATCCAGACCAAACAGTTCTGTATGGTCACACTAACACTCCTAGGTTCACCCAGATCTACTTTTCCTCTCCTCTTGGGCTCAGTGAACACTTACTTTTCAGCTTCCCATGCACTTTGGTGGAGCCAGGACTGGTTCCAGGGAAAACTGAATCACTACTGGGCTGGAGCTGTGAACAACTCCCTCACGGTCCTGGGTTTCTCATTCCCTCCTGTAGTAGAAGTGGCAACAGGTGCCAAGTGCGGTAGCTAGAAGATGCCGGAGCCATCATCATTCCAGGACCTTGAATAAATATACGGAGAAGAGCCCCCTGAAAAACTGTGCTGAGAACATAGAATGAGTGGGAAATAAAACATTCTTTTTTTTTTTTAAGATATTAAGAATTAGGAGTTGGTGCTGCCACATGGCCTGCCTGCCCTGACCATTACAGGAACTTTCTGAGAATACAAAAACCTCTGAGTTCCTGTGATAGCTGTCACTAGCAACAACTCTCTGATTTTCTTAAAATCCAGTATCTCCGTTCTACATTGTTTATTAATGATTATCAAGCATTTTGTGGCACAATAATGGCAATACTAACAAATGTTCACATTTTAAAATTCCTATGCTAGTCACATAACATTTGGTGTATATTGCCTAATTGTGTTCTCACAACAACTCGATGAGATAGGTTTTATTGTTATTTCAAGATTACACATTAAGATCTGTCATAAAATACAGATTAAAATTACATAGGCACAAAGAAGCAAAAATTGTTTCTGCCCCTGTTTGATTTGAACAGAGGACACAGAAGAAGAGATTAAGGGCGTAACCTTTGAAGATACACATATCTGGGTATAAGAACTGGCCTCTGGCACTTATGAACCATACCCTATCTATTAAGTCATGTCACAACTCTGAGTTGTGAATTTCACGTCAGCAAAATGGGGATAACAGGAGTATGCACCTGTAAAGTTGATGTATTAAATGATATATTTAACTTCTTACCACAGTGTCTGGCACATGGGAAGTATACAATAAATAGCAGTATTTATGATTTTTATCATCATTCACATCTGGAACTTTGTGTTCAGTTCTGGATATCACATTTTAATATGGATGTTTAAAAATTAGAATGTCTATGGGATTTGTCAGCACAAGGTCTGGTGACCCTATCATTTGCATGTGAATCACATGAAAGAATTAAGAATGTTTGGTCTGGAGAATGTAAGCTTCAGGTAATTATCTCGGTTTTGGAGAAGCAACCACAAGAGGAAATACTGGATATGTTATGTAATTCCAGAGCAACAGCAGTGGATAGAAGTTTCAGGGCAAACTTTCTAATAGGCAAAGTTATTAAAAAATGCAGTAGGCTGCCCTGTGAGGATGTGAGCTTGCCCAAAGCTTGATGTTCAAAAGCAGGTCATACCATTGTAAAAATGAATCTTATATTGAGGTAGAGGTTGAACCAAATGAATTCTATAAGGAAAATGAATTTTTAAGGAAGAGGCTTTTCAGTGTGCAAATGAGTCAGACCGCAAGAAATTTATACAGATAAGTAATCATCTACTTAGGAAGAATCCCATATTATTAGTTATCTAGTTTCTTTTTATGTGAAAATAAGAGTTCAGGGTTTTTTTGGTAATTTTTCTACAAACAAGGATGCAGGAAAGACTCAGTCTGCTCTAGCCCATGTGTTTTAGTGTGCATTATAAATTACTTTTATTTTTCTATGTTTTAAATTTTATTTTTGTCTCTCCCTAACGTACTCTAAACTTCATTTGGGCAAGGATTGTGTCTGTGTTGTTTACTTCCTCACTCACAGCATGCAGCAAAGCACATGGCCAATAGCATGCACCCAGTGAATATTTGCTAAATGAATGAATGGTAGTAGAATGGACAGGATTCAGTCTTTTGAATAGGAAAGTGGTCAGGTGAAGAAAAAGTCAAGGAAACCTCCCAGGTTCTGGGTTTAGGTAACTGGTTACATGGTAATACCATCCACCTAGATAGAAAATAGAAAAAAAAAAAAAAAGGTCTTTTGCATGGTTTGAGAATCGTGGTGAGTTTAACTTTAGATATATTGTCTATAAGGTGCTTCTAGAACATCCACGTGGAAACTTCTAAGCAGACAGCTTAGCGTGTGTGTCAGGAGCTTAGGTTAGGGACATGTCTGGCAGTCGTTGATGTTCCTGTTACAGGTAGAGCCATGGTAGTAGATGAGATCACACAAAGAGAATATAGGGACTGGGATGGAAGGAAGACTGAGCAGAGGACTCCGGGGGACCAACCGTTCATGCTACTGGCACAGGAAGACAAGTTCTTGAAGAAAGCTCAGAGAAACACAGCAGAGAGCTAGAAAAAAAAAAAAAAGGAATGAAATGAGAAGCATCACAATAGGAAAGTTCCTAGCATCTAGACAAAGCCTAAGAAATTGACACAAGCTTCCAGATATTCTATTATTGTAACATCAAAACCATTTAAGTGCCAAACTTACAGTCAGGATTCATATCTTTAGAATCCCCCAAACTTGACCTCACACCTTTGCTTGGGTAATTCCAGTAAAATGGAGTTCACTATCTTATAAGGCAAACCATTTGTGACCCACAATAAAATGCATACACAGAAAATTGAATAAGAGTATACTTATTTTATTTCAGTTTTTATTTGGACTTCTATATCCAAAGTCTGAAACAGTAATTTATTAAATAATGTCCCATCCAAGGAGAAGAAATATAGGGAATGCAGCCCTCATTCAAAAGCAAATGTTCCACCAGGGAAAACTTCCAAACTGCAGGATTCTGACTTAATAAAGGGCTGAGATCAGGCCATCAATAGTGAGTTAAAACTACCCCAGGAGAATTAAAGGAATGAAAATGCATTTATAAGAAGGATAGAGTACCAGCAGCAGGGACTAAAGAGATAACCTACTAAATGAAATTAATGATGGCTCTAAATTGGCTTCTCTCCTGAATTCATTTTAGCATCTGCCTTGAACAAAGAAAATAAAATAGCAATCTGGATAACTGGAAAATAATAAAGATATATTTTAAAAGTTGGTATCAATAATAACCTATATGTTCTTAAACATATACAACTTTGGAGCTTTGTAGCCATGTAGCAAAAATAAGCTGAGGAATAGGCAGAATGGACACAATTTTCAATAGTTGAAAGTTATGCAAAGTCACCCATTCACATAAATATGAACTCCACAAGCCTGCCACAGTGTCTGAAATTTTATTATTTAGATGGTGTTATCCAGTATAGCTACTTATGTTTTTTTAATGTGCATTTACAATTTTTAATTTTTATTTATTTATTTTTTATGGGGGTACAACATTTTGGTTACATGAAATGCATTTGCCTCAAGCCACTTTACGCCAGGGACTCTTTCATGTAAACATTTAGCACTCACCAAGAAAATATTCACTTTTATGCATGTTGATATTTAGGAGTAATAAAACAAAATTATTTTAAGAATGCCCCGGCTTACCCCTCTCTTTGTCCGCTAAAGGAAAATTTTTCTTAGGCTCACAAAATATCTTCCCATCTCCTGCTTTCTAAGTGATCAAGTGCTTGACAAACGGACAATCTCCTGTTCTAGACTTTGAATGCAAAACTCACGCAAAATGGGAAGACAAAGAAGGACCATGACAGAGATACCTGGGCTGGGTAGATATCTGGGCAGGAAAGAACTGAAGTATGTGCTGTAGGAGTATCTGTGATATGTGATATAATTTGATGATAGAAAAGCAGGGATATTAAGAGTTTGCAGAGGTCTCCATGTTTTGTTCATAAAATTTAGATAAAATATTTACTTAAATTTTTTTTTGTTAGGGATTATGTTCTTTTGACCCTGGCACTATTCTGACATGGTTAAAAGACACACAAAGCAGCCTTTTAAGCATTACATTAGGCTATGTCACCATAGCCTGTCATTTGCCCCAAGTCAAGAACCATTACTTTCTTAGACACTTTCACTTTATCTTTACTTACTCACCAGCATTTTGCTTCCATTTCTTTTTTGTAAGGAAAAGCAAAGCCATGATGGCATGAGTATGCTAGATAGTTAATCAGACTCACTGGCTATTTAAATGACTGCAACATGAGTTTCAAGATCTTGTCTCAGCAAAATTAGAAATGACTTAACAGTTTTGTACTGTTTCAGTCACAAGTGCATTGACAAAATGCTTAGTTAAACCCATGACAGTCAGGGATATGCTGGGTTAATGATTCCATCATAGGGCCTTTACAAGGTTTCAGTGAGGTAGAGTAGGTGAACACACAGTGCAAGCTGTGAATTGCCTATACAAGTGCTGGGATTTTTTTGTTACACGGGGCATAATTGAAGTTTTACCTTAAAGAACAAAGCAGCAAATATGTGTTGAGTAGCTGAATTAGAATATCTATCATCAAAATAAATGAAACATTACCTGCCTAAACATGTATACCTCTATTCTTGCTATTGAACAAAGGTCTCTCCTGGCTTACTCTTCCATAAGACTCATAGACTTGCACAAAATATTTGCTACATACGATAGTTTGTTCCCTTCAAAACTCCTGTAGAAATTTGGCTCCCAACGTAAAAGTATTGATTGGTGGGAACTTTGAGAGGTGTTTGGGTCATGAAGGCTCCACTGTCATGAAGAGATTAATGCCATTTTTGAGGGAGTGAGTTAGTTCTAGTAGGAGGGGGTTAGTTATCACAAAAGTAGGTTGTTATCTAAGTTAGCTTGGCTTTCTTGGCTTTCTCTTGCTTCCTCTCTCACCGTGTAATCCCTTCCATTTTTCTGCCATGTTATGAAGCAATACGAAGCCCTCACCAGATGCAACCGCTAAATCTTAGACTTCTTAGCCTCCATAACTGTGAGATAAATAAGGCTTTATTCCTTATAAATTGCTCAGTCTCAGGTATTCCGGTATCACAACAGGAAACAGACTAAGACACTATTTGAGAACAGTGGCTATCATGGAAATAATGAGAGCTTTAGACCTAGACTTTCACTCATTTGTGTGTCTATTCATTGAGCTTATGCTTACTGAGATTCCAGGGCATTTTTCATTAAACAAATGTTTTTGAGGTCCCAGGAATTCCAGGAAGGGGTGATAGGAGGAAATAATGGAGCTGATATATGAAAATTATTAGATATAATTACAGAAATGGAGATTTTTTTTTTTTTGTCGCATCATATGAAATGGACCTGCAGCAAGACGAGGGATAAACGAGAATGAATGTGACTGTTGCAAAAAGAGGAGAGATGGGCTATCTGCCAATGCTGGAGAAAAAGACAAGCCCACCCATTGAGCATCCTACAAATCACAACAATAATTGGAAATTCATTGAAATAGGGATGCTACATGGTTAGATTGACTATTGCTGCAATAAGGGAAGAGCGGATGAGAGTTGATCGGTTCAATGGCTGGTGAAGAGTCCTTGCAAGGAAAGAGTGCAATTGAATATAAGAAGGTAATAGTGAGCATGGTAGATATTGTTCCAATGAAATGTTCCTGAAGATGAATTGCATTCTGTTCCCTCATACCTTAGCAGAGACACTAAGGCAGTTATTTCATATCCCCAAAGATCAGTTTCCTCATTTAAAAACTAGTGTAATATTAACTACAGATTAGGGAGATCTACCTGGCAAAGGAGGAAAAAACAACAAAAAAGAAAAAATAATATTTTGGGGAATTAAATGAATGAATACATGTAAAAACACAATGTCAGCTCCAAAGTAGTATGTAACTTCAATCATGGAGATCATTCGCCTTGATTACTTTATGCTCTGTGATCTGAGACACATATATTGCATTTTTCAGGCTAGTGTTGAAAGATAGCAAAGCCATAGAACTAAATGTATTTCATGAGGAGTAAAAGCCATTACACACAGAAACCAATGACCTTACGATGGTTGCCAAAGCCTTGCAGGATCTGATTTCCACTGTCTTTTGTGTTTCCTCTACAGCCCTCTTTGAGCTCCCTCCACTCCAGCCACACCAGGCGCCTTGAACCCCTGGCATCTCTCACTGGGCAGTCTTTTCTCTGTAATGGGTAAAGTTCTCCTTAACACCAGCAATTCTTCACACATGCCTCAGCATTGTCTTTTTTTTTTTTTTTTTTTTTTTTGTAGAACTCATCACTTTTTATTCATACTTTGTAATTTGTATATGTGTCATGTTTATTCTCTGTCTCTCCCTACAAGAACATACATTCCATAAAGAGAGGGAACTATGGATGGTTTGTTCACAATATAGCCCAGGATATAGACAGGTGAAGCGGCATTTGGCCCCGATAAACATTCAATAAGTGTTTCTTGGGTGGATTTGACAGAAATGCACTTCGAATGCCATGCACTGAAGCCAGTATGTGCTGACCATCACTTCTCTGCTGCCTCTCAGTGCCATCTGTCAAACCTGTAGATGGCCAATAAACCTTACAACGAGACTTTATGAAGGGAGGGGGGACAGATACAATTAGGCCATGAGAAGTCTCAGTTTTGATGTTTCTATAGAAAAAAATTACCTGAAATTTAATATCAACTACATATCCTTTCAAATATTAGTGAATAATTGAATGAATATTAAAATACAATGTTCATAGACTCATGAAATCACTAGTAATGGATGCTGAGGGGCTATAAAGAAAAAATTATACTCCATGGATCTGATCTCCCTGAGAGGCATTTGTTACATGATCTTAACAGCAGGTTCCATAGATGGTTGAGAAGTTTTGGAACATTCTAACTACCCCATCATGATGTGACTTCATTCCTCACAACATCTCAGAAAATAGGGCACCTGCTCAGAGTTGCCTTTCCTGACAACTCTATGGACAATCGCTTTATGTTTCTACTCCATCTCATCTTTCTTTGTCCCTCACTGACCTTTAATTTTCTTCATAGTACTTATTGCTCCTTAATATACGTTCTTTGCCTTTGTTGACTCATTGTTCATCTCTCTCCTTAAGCAACAAGTAAGCTTTATGAAGTCAAGAACTTTGTCTTGTTCCTGGTTATATCCACACGACCTTGATAGGAGCTGACATATAGCAGGCACCCAATCAATATTAGGTAAATGAATAAATAAGCATTTTTTTCTCTTTCTTTGGGGGTGAGTGAAGAAAAGGGAGGGCCAGACAGGTAGTAAAGGCCGCCACCTTTGTAGCACCTTTCCACTGTCTACTCCAGCAAAGTCAAACTCTGCATTGGGGATTTAAGGTCTTTCAGCATTTCATTCCACAAAAATTCACTGAGGTGTGTACATAGGTTGAGGATAATATACGGTTTCAGCTTTCTGGAACCTTATAATTCAGTGGGCAGGAAAAGCACAGTTGATGACAACAGATCTATTTAGGCCAGCCAAATGCAAAAGGTTGTCTGAGCTACAAAACTAAGCCAACATAGGGGCCCTTTCCCAGGCGATGAAGTGCCAGGGAAGGCTGTGCGGGGAAATGGGGGAATGAGGAGCACGCATTCCTGCTTTCCTTAATGGCCATTGCTTCTCCCTGGATGGTACCCTACTTATTTGATCTTCCATGAAAACAGTTTTGCTCTTTCAAATTCTCAAAGCATTGACCTTGGCATCCATACCAAATAACACAACCTTTCCATTCTCCTTTATTAAAGCACATATATTTCCCACCTTTCCCATTTAACATTGATTTCATATTTACATTCCTTTGAAAGCCCATTTTAATGAACTCTTCCTTGTTCAAAAAATATTTATTCAGGCAAAAGGTATTTTCTGTATCTGGTACATACAGTCTCTGTACTTTGGATATAAATTGAATTGAGTGCACAATTTAGCTACAGTGCCAGACATGCAACTAACCGTACACAGGGCAGAATTAAGAATTGCATTAGAGCACTATAGGAACAGAGAGGGTGAGTGACTTATTTTCTAAGGAAGAAAGGGCTCAACATTAGGGCCAAGATTTGAAGACTGAATAAGATTTCATCTGGACAGAGAGAACAACATAACAGAGACATAAAAATGCATTGCAAAGCTTAAGTAGTTCAGTGAAGCTGATCTGAACTATACCGAGTGATGCTGAATTGGAGGTATATTTTGGAGTTTGGGAAAATCTTTGGATGTCTTGCTAAAGAGTTTAAGTTTTGTGTTACAGGCATGTGGGAGATATGTTTAAAAGAGGAAAGTGATATAATCAATTCTGGGTTTGGACAAATAACTCTGCAGGAGAAAAGTATAATAGGAGGAGATTAGAAGCACATCGATCACCCCAAGGATGTTAACTTTTACAACACTTTTAAAAGATTGTCCAAAATGCTCTGATGTAAAAATCAAAAAGCTATTTTAGGAAGTGGAATTTTAGATGACTGTAATCCATAGGTTGGGTTCCTTAATCTCTTTTAAGACTGGCATTATTTTATTTCTGCTATCATTTTGAGGGATTTGTTTAAAAATGCTTTTAAGTTTTTAAAAATATTTGACAGTTATGTCCAACATTGAATTTTATACTTGCTGGGCTATAAATTCCTGGAATTATTGTAGTAATAAGGATGCAATACCATAAAAAAAAAGAGGGAAAGAATATAATACTATCAGAAAGTTTCCTACATACCAAGTGTTTATAAAAACCTCTCTTTTAGATTTTACAAAGGCACTAAGAAGAAAGCATTATTATTCTAATCTTAGAGTTATAGCAATTGGGACCCATAATTTAAGGAAATTGCCCAATATCCCATAGTTATAAAGTGACAGAGGTGGGGTTCTAGAGATGGGAGTCAGCCCATGTATACCTGACCCCAAAACTCATTAATTTTCATTATACCATTTTCCATGAAGTAAGCATGTATTAAGCGCATCCTGTGTGCCCTTCATGGGAACTAAACTTTCAGAAGATGACACAAGTAACACAGTTATTCTTCATTGTCAACCCCTCTACATGACCCATTCTCCACTCTTTTCAACCATGTTCTGTGCCTTGGGAGGCTGAACTTCAGAGACTGCCTCCCCCAGGCTCATTGCACTGTGGTTACCAGTGGGGTTCTGCCATTGTGGGCCATGGGAAGGAATTCCAAGAGCAAAAACATTAATTACCACACTTACTCCTTTTCTGCTTTTTCATGGTATATCTGCCAGTGGCTGTGATTTCTGCAACTGCAGGTCCTATGAGGCAGCCCTCTTCTAAGACTCTCTCACCAGGCTCTGATGAAATAGTTGCCCTCTCCCTTGCTTCTTCAATCTTAGATGTGGTAACAGTGCCCCACTATCAGTTCTCAGGTGCTTCTCTATTTCTTCTGCTTTTCTTAACCTTGCCCATAACTCTGTATGCCTGTATTTAAGCTCTTTCCAGCCGAACCCTATGCATACACCATTGTTTTTTTGCTGGGACTTCAACTGATTCTGGAACCTTCCAATAGATTGTAAGTTGCACGAAACAGGGACCATTATTATCTTGTTTGTTGACTCTTCCTCAAGAATAACTCATTCTTGAAAATATAGTGGTTGCACAGAGCCTGACAATCTGATAAAAATGAGTTGCATTTTTTTTAAATATCCAAGTTTACATGTAAACCATTTGTCCACTTTGTACCAATCTACAGACTTTTTCCAGTATTTTTGCCCAGTTGTTTTTGTGCTCAAATTTAATTCTGCAACATCTTCTATTCTCAGACGTTTTACTATATCAATGTATAGTAAAATACCACTCATTTGGAGTGACTGTAAAATGGGATACTCTGGTTAAGTAAATGTAAATCTACAATGTCCTGTTGTGGCAGAGAACTTGCTAACTAGTTGTTTTAGCTTCTCTATCCCAGTATCAATTGGTCCATGTCCTTCAAATGTTTTGAGTCTCACTTTCTGCATCAGTATAGATTGAACAATGTGTTTGAAATATATAAGCATTTCCACTTATTCTTGGCTGAAAAGTTGTGAAAATGGAAAGGTTCTTCTTCCCCTCCAAGGACTTTAGGTAATATCCCTATAAGTCTCAGGCTTTCAAATAGACCAAGATTCTTTGGGCCAACTTACTTCCCACAGAAAATGTGTATTCTCACGTATTTGTCAGCTTCAGCTCTCCAAGATGTGAAGTCCTGGCCATATGTTCTGAGCCATTAGGCCTTGACTGAGCAGTACAAACAGATGGGCCCACTGGAAAGATGCCAGGATCCTGACAGTATAAGCTCCTGGAACCTGGGTGCTCTCTTAGAGAATTGGGAATTTTTTGGATGATAGTAACAGTGATAGCAGTGAGGATGGTGTCAAGGAGAACCAGCCTTATTAAAAATTGGCTTTTACCCATGTGCAAGCTGTGCAAAAGACTGTGTCCTACAAAGCAGTCTCAAAACCCAAATTTTCATGGAAAGAAGCTATGAGCATATAAAAATTTGTGGCAGAAGGGAGCTTTGCAAAATCTAGTCTAGTGATACATATATAAATATATATACATTTTATATATATGTATGTGTGTGTGTATATATGTATATATATATAGAGAGAGAGAGAAACTTGTTTCTACAAATAAATTTTATGGGGAATGCCAATATGATGTACTCTTTTTATTATGACCTTGACTTTGGAAGAGTGGGATAGGGCATTAATGTAGAAGTTTTGGTCTTAACTAATTACCACACAGTCAGAATCTGGAAGGACATGTTGATCAGTTAATAATAATAATATAATAACAGCTAATATTTATGAATTACTTAGTGTGTCTGGTATGTTCTAAGCCATGAACCCACAAAATGCAGCTGTAGGCCAGATTGGCCCACCACCTGCTTTTGCAAAGGGAGTTTTACTGTAACACAGCCACACACATTTGTTTCCATACTGTCTATGGCTGCTTTCACTGCTACAAGAGCAGGGTTGTTTAGTTTCAACAGGGACCACATGGCCTGCAAAGCCAAGAATATTTACTATCTTGACCTTCATAGGAAAAAAGTTTGCTGATCTCTAAGTGCCGATCTAAGCACCTCACGTATTTTATCTTATTTATTCCTTTCATCAACCCATGAAATATGTAGTATTTTTATCTTTGTTCTATAGATGAGAAAACTGAAAAATAGAAGTATTAAATAATTTGCCTCAAATCTCACAGCTAGTAAGGGAATCAGTCTCCGGAAGTCTGAAGGTAGCACCTATGAAACCCTGCCCTTTTTTCAGGGTTATTTTGCCTATGGAGTCTAGGAATTAGTAGGGAATTGGAAAGAGCCTCTGTTCTGTTCTACCGAGCCCACCAGCTCCTAAGAGGGCATGTAGAGCAGTTAGCTCTAATTAGCTTGGCCCAAACTGCTACCTTTTTCTTTGTTCCTCCTTTCAACTCCTCCCTTGCTCTGCCTTGACTCCTAAGACCTTCTCCTCCCTCTTTCTATGACTTCAGATCCTCTGCCCCATCTCTTGTCTTTCTGGCTTCAGCAGTCTTTCCATCCCATTAGATTTTTCTCTGGATGTAATAGAGGGTTTCAGTTGTATGCATGTGGAGAAGAGAGGTGAAGGGAAAATTGCTTTGCAGAGTCAAACGTTCATGAGGCTTTTACGATTTCTTCTTCCCATAACTCTTTAGTGCAATTAAACTAAGACTTTGTGTTTCTTTTTTATACTTTGAAATGTAATACAAAAGGTTTCCTTCCTGTCTCCTGATTTTGTATATGCTTGGCCAACAAAGGGAATAAGAAAATTTCTGGACCCAGGTAGGGTCCAGACCACACCACACTCCCAGGTAGGAAGTGGGAGTAGAGAAACTCCTTATCTTGTGACATTAAATGAATGTATAAATGTAGGACTGTTCCTTTAAATTTGCAGAGGGGGAGCAGGCAGAAGTGAGAACTGAGACTGACATGCTCACCCCCCTCTCATGACAAACACTGACACCCAAGAATTCAGAATGTGGACACCCAAGAGTATAGTTTTAAAAACAGCTGATTGGGATTCCTATGATGTAACACACATAAAGTTCGTAGTTCTGGTGGTGGAATGTAGCAGTTGTTTAAGATATTACAGTTACCGACATGAGGATGATGATGTTGATTATGATTATCCTTAGAATTCTCACATCAAAGATATTCCCATGAAAGCAAATCAATGATTCCTTAGTGGTGTGTTCTCCAGAAAGAGGCTTCTAGAGGAGGTAGTACTGGTTGTTGCAATTGTGTCTTACACTAGTTGCCTGTCTTAAGACTTTTCTTCTGTGCATCTGTAAGAGATACTGCAGACCCAGGGATCTTTTCAACTGGTAATGAGATTAGAACACTTTTCTGCGTCAGCCCCAATCTAAGGACACCTCATCAGCACCAGAGCAGCACCAGTGACTGACCAGTCTGTTGCATGTACTGCAAGGATTTTCAGGGTCTTATTTTATGTCTATCTTTCTAGCATTCTCTGTTCCTATTAAACCTCCATCTCTCAAACTTTACAATCTGTTAATCCCTCATTTACTTGTAATATCAAGCATTACTCTTTGGTTTTACTCCTGGATACTTTCTAGTTGCTGTTTTATGAATCTCAAGCATTCATTTCCATCACTGTAACCTACCATTGTCTCCATGGAAAATTAAAATTAAACTTTAAAACTCAATTTCACAGTCATCTTTTCTAAGAAGATTCTCTTGATTTTTCTGCTAGAAAGAACTACTTCCGCTCTGTACTATGTCAATACTTTGCATATAATTGTATTACTAAATATAGCATAATATATTTAATTGTTTTAATGCTTGTCATCCTTAATAGTGAAGGAACTTATTGAGAGTAGACACAGTTTTATCTAGCACAAGACTAGAAAGAGTTGGTTGCACTGAACTTCAGTACCTTTGTCTATCAGATATTCATGTAAGCTTTCTTAGGGCTAGTAACGGTGTCTATTGCAGCAGGCTTTAATTCCTGCTTTCCCATACAATTGTCTGAGAAGTATAGAAGGAAGACCAGAAATAGATAGATGGACAGAGATATTATATCACTGTCCAGAGATTAATGGGTTATGTCTGCTTGGTAAAATTATACAATATTTTATTTTCTTCCTTATGAGAGAAAAAAAAATTTTGTCTTTTAAACACTATGCCCTGGCTGGAGAGAGAAGATAAGGAATTTGTTGTTGTTGTTTGTTTTGTTTCTAATTTGTTTTCTTCTGTTATGCTTCAAGTTTGGGATTACTCTTGAAAATCTAAGAGTGTCTGGTCCATACAGGATGGCAAAGCCATTTCCAAGGTGTTCTAAGTGTTAGAATTGCAGTCACTTAGCTTTCCCTCTCCACTTCTTCCATAGCACTTTGCTGCTACCTTAGGTACATTTCCTCCCTTCAAGAAGAACAATGGCTTGAAGAAAAATTTGCCCATCTTTGCTAATTTGCCTTGTATCACCAACCTTGGTGTCTGAGATAAATCCTGCACGATAAAGTAATAGCAGTTAATGATAGCAGTAATTTTAATATTAATATTAATAAAAATATCAAAAATTCTCCATTGTGAGGGCTGAACTGGTGCCAGACTGTTTGATTGCATTATATGTATTTTCAAATTTAACCTTTACATACAACAAGCCTATAAATTGGGTACAATGAGAAAACCGAGACGTGCATAAGGGTCAATAATTTTCCTAAGGTCACAATAAGTAAGTGGTTTCATAGTGAAGGATTCACTATGGATTCATAGTGAAGATGACTGGCTTCAGAATCCACATAGTCCCAGAGCATGCTGCCTCCCAGGCTAACGGCTTCCTCCTACGCAGAGAGGTTAGCATTTGTAGGGAGGAGAGGATATACATATCCAGTTGTGTTTGGGGCACTGAGTTTACTGTCATTATCAGATAGGAATGTAAAGCAATGGTGTATCTGTAGCCAAAATACTCACAGGGTGAGTCAGGAGGTCAAGGACCTCATGCATTTGGAATTCCCAATATTGTATAACTAGAGTTCCATGGAACCATAAGTCTGGAAAGTGTTTACAGGATACAGTAGGCCTTTCTTGGTTTTTGATTATGCAATATCTATTATACTTTCTTTTGGAAAAAGCACTCTCATTTTTCTCTTGGGGAATTATCTCTTCTGTGCATACAGTCTGGTTTGGCAGCTCATTGAGTCACCTGCCCTTCCCTAACCAAGAGGCAAGGATGTGACCAAGAGGCAGGGCCTATCAGCTGCCCTGGTTATGGGATTTGAATTATGAGTTAAAGCAATGAAAATACTGAAAACAACTGGAGTTCTCATTCATCCTAGAGATAGTACCTGAAACCTCTGGGACTTCCTAGATCCTATTCCTAACCTATTCTTCAGCCTGTCTTTACTGTTATGAGTCTATTTCCCTGCATCAGACTTCCAATAAAATTCTATTTGTCCTAAAAATTCTATAGTCACTTTCTGTGACTTTCATCTAAACATCTCAGCCATCACATAAGGCAGTGAGTCTGAACTTTCATAAAACACAGGGGTCATCTACTTAGTATTTCAGATATTCTGACCTTTGCTTTATTGAAGAAATGCTTATGTAATATTTGTATATGCAAAACTCTAAGAACTTATAAATATCAATGAGCTAAATATCCCCACTATTAGAAGAACTTGCTATTTTATAAAACTGCTCTGTTATCATAAGGTAGAAGTTTATGTTGTTGGACTTCTTATGTATAATTTCATATATCTTGCTAAAATTTACTTCCTTTTTCTTTCCATCCTCTTGACTCTTATTCTACCATCCCATACTACAGAATAAACCTGGGCATATTCTCCTTTTGAACCATCATGTTATATAACCAGTTGTAGATTTAGGTACATGGATAAGCTGCTAACAAAGATTCTAACCTGCAATTCTAGCATGAGTATCCTCTGAGTTAAAGACTGTCCCTCATCCGCTATTTTTGTCTAGCATGCAGGATTGAGAATATTGCATTAGAGAATTATACAATCCTAATACACAAACACAATAGAGAAATTCTATTTTCTTAAAATTCTATCACTGTCAATGAAAAAAAGAGTCTCAAGGCTTTCTTTCTTCAACTCCTTTAGATATAATGTCATCAGTTACCCCTATCCATGAATTATCTTCAATAAATATTTATTGGGTATGTCTGCCGATGCAAGACAGAGTGCTAGGTGCTTTGGGGCATAAAACAATAAATCTGACATGTGTATCTAACATCTAATGCAAAAACAAAATATCAGACATCTACCATTTAGTTTATTTGGAACCAGTAGCCAGACAATTCATATTGGTTGTTGTTTTGATTTGTGGCTTACTTGTTTGGTTTTTCCCTCCATCTAGCTCCTTGATACTATGCAGATACAGCTAGTGAAGGTGCAATTCTTGGAAGCACCTTCCCTTAGACAGTGCCCAAGGAAGATAGATGACATATGAGCTTTCCAAAGATACATGAAGAAACATTCTTTTGTCCCTGAAAGGTTCAATAAGAATTAGTGGTTTATCCCAAGAATTAGTTTTAATCTTCATTTGTCCCAGCTCTAAAATGAGCTTTAAAAATATAGGTGAATTACCTTCATAGAAAGCTCCAAGTATAGCAACAAACAAACAAAAAAACCTGAAGCACAACAAGATAAGGGGTGGGGAGGAGGAAGGTGAGTACGAAGTAGAATTTTAGTTGTTTATATTACGATTGCCAAAACTATTCTATGTTCTGTGCCTGCTTATTGCTCACATACCATCAAGATACATGATGGTGGCAGATTCTTTAAAACCCATTGGTTGTAAAATTTGTATGAGAATACCAATCATGAAAGATAGTTATAGAAATGGCTCTTCTCCTTTTAAATTTCAGGGAGCAGCTTGTACAATATCTGGTGGCAGACAATGTGACAGGCAATGTACACACTATGTCAGCACAGCCCTACTTCTCTATATTTAGAATGGATCTTCCAGTTCATTCTAAGGAGAGAATATTAGCTCTGGTCCAGAGCAGATACGCTGCGGGAAGAGTACTATGGTGGCTTCTACGTGCCAGTTACTTTTCTTTTCTCCACAGAGCTGTGACCCAGTTACATTTGCTCTTTTCCCTAACGGAGATTATATCCTCCCTTCCTCCACACCTGCTGACCAGATACCCCGAATAATGATCCCTAAAGGTTAGAGATGTGGCAGAATGGACGAGACAGGGCAGGAAACATTGCAACCACTGCCAGAAAACTCTGAATACTTATGAAATTTAAGTGGATTTATTCAGGTATTTGATAATATTAGTGCCTGCCTGGCCCCAAAATAAGGACTGGGCATTAAAGGAGGCAGGAAGTATCAAGTGCGGTGGAGAGTTTCACTTCCTTGACTGTGAGCCCCTCTTTCCCCTTTTGGATGTATTTGAGGCCCCAGGGGAAGAAGAGATTGGAACAAATAACAAGCATTTCCACAGACATCAAGGACCCCAAGGCAGAACTTCTTTGCCCCATGTATATGTGGTCACCAAAAAATTTGAGAGAAACCCTTCCAATATTTCTTGAACTAGTAATCAGGTATTATGCATAGCAGTGGAAATTTGGTCTCTGAATTGAAACTCCTGGTTCTCATTTTATGGCTCTGTCACCTGGAATACATTGCCTCATCGCTCTACCTTGTTTTCTTCACCTAAAAAGAAATTATATATCTATGGCAGAATGGACTTTTCCTTATTTTTTTATCCTTTTCTCATCTTTAAACCTGTGATGACAATAATGTTCATCCCAAGCCTTACTGGTTTGTTTGGTTTTGCTTGATTTTGTTTTTTTACGATTAATCATTCTGCAACTTTTACTGTGCACTTAGTCCCTGCATTACTAATGGGTTGTATTCCAAAAGTTCACTTGTACGTAAGCCATCCACAATGTTCCAAGCCCTGAACAGATGCTAATTGCTGGGTACCTTCCAGTTTAAAATGGCATCTGGTATTTTAGCAGCTCCTAATGCAGCCTAATCAGTCCGTTCTCATGCTGCCTATGAAGACAGTGAATAAGAAAAAAGTGTGCTCTCCCCCCCCCCCCCCGAAATTAAGTAGTGACTTTGGGAAGCATTCTTAATAATTTTAAATCTAATCAAATATATGGCAATAAAAATTCAATAAACATCTATCCAGTGTTCAGCAAATGGTTATACTTATGCTCAAAGTATACCTCAAAGAAGATGGAGAGGTAATTCCTCCATCTCAGCTTTTCCTCCATCTCAGATTGTTCACCTGATAAAGACCTTCAGGTCTCTACTGAATTAAAAATAAGCAACTATATTTCTAATACATGAACATTGATTTTTAAAAATAATCAGTTATTTCTTCTCTCTTTTGTCTATGTCTTCTACAACAAAAATTCAGAAAGGCAGAAAATGTCAGGAGTTGAAGGGGGTAGGTCTGGAAAGTATGATCCTCAATGGTAAATGGTGAAAAATAATTTAAAAATAGGTATAGGCAGTGCATGCCGAAGATCAGACAGAATATATCATATATGCAGTAGGGCTAGTGAGGTTTCGAACTCAATAAAATAGACCCATGTTACCTAGATATCTTACAGAAATCAGGAAGTGGGCTGGGCGCTCTGCCCATTATCCTAACCTCTTGTTGAATGTTGGAGATGTGACTTCAACATCACACAAATAGGTAGCAGAATTAAGAGAAGTCCATATATTATTGGCAAACACCCAGTCTAGAGAAAATTTACTTCATTTAAGCCTGAATAGAAAGAATTAAGAATATATTGGGCATGTTCTTGAAAATGATATATTGTAATCCAAAGGGATATTTAAACATTGTTTGGAATTTTCAGTGACATAAACTAAGAAAAAAGTATCTATTAACTAGGACCCAAAAGTCACAAAGAAAAAGTAGGCTGAAATAAAAGAACAGCAGAATGGGATGAAAACAAAGTTGAGTAAGCTAAAAAAAAAAAAAAATTAAAAATACCAAAATTATAGTAGCAGAATTACAGACCATATTGAAAGCAGATGGAGACAAAAAAAGATAAAGATGTGGGAAATAATTTGGGATTGCGGAGAAAAACCTGAGAAAATAAAGGCATGAAAATAGAAGTGACAAGAGAGAAGATGATCACTCAAGACTAGGAAAGAATATCCTGCCAATATCTGGGTAATTTCTAGGCAGGTATGCCTCGTTTCATTGTGCTTCACTTTATTGCATTTCACAAGTATTGTGGTTTTTACAAATTGAAGGTTTGTGGCAACCTTGCATCAAGCAAGTCTATCAGGGCCATTTTTCCAACATGTGCTCACTTCGTGCCTCTGCATTACATTTTAGTATTCTCATAATATTTCAAATTTTTTCATGATCACTATATCATTATGGTGATCTGTGATCAATAATCTTTGATATTATTATGGTAATTGTTTTGAGGAGCCATGAACCACACCCATATAAGATGGTGAACTTGATCAATAAATGTTGTGTGTGTTCTGACTGCTTCACTGATGGGAAATTCCCCATCTTTCTTCCTTTCCTTGGGCCTCCCTATTACCTGAGAGAGAGCAATATTGACGTTAGGCTAAGTAATAACTTTGCAATGAAGTATTCTACGGAAAGGAAGAGTTGCATGTCTCTTATTTTAAATGAAAAGCTGGAAATCATTAAGTTTCGTGAGGAAGGTGTGTCAAAAGCTGACATAAAGCAAAATCTAGGCCTTGTGAGCCAAATAGTTAGCCAAGTTGTGCGTGGAAAGGAAAGGTTCTTGGAGAAAATTGAAAGTACTAACCCAATGAATGACAAAAAAGTAAAACAGCCCTATTGCTGATATGAAGAAAGTTTCAGTGGCCTGGATAGATGATCAAATCAGATACAACATTTTCTTAAGTCAAGGTCTACTCTAAAGCAATCCCTCTCTTTAATTCTAGGAAGGCTGAGAGAGGTGAGAAAGCTTCATAAGCAAAGTTGTAAGTCAGCAGAGGTTGATTCATGAGGATTAACGAAAGAAGCCATCTCCATAATATAAAAGGGCAAGGTGAACCAGCAAGTGTTGACGTAGAGGCTTCAGCAAGTTATCCAGAAGACCCAGCGAAGGTACATGATGAAGGTGGCTACACTTAACAACAGATTTATAATATAGACCAAACAGCCTTCTATTGAAAGAAGATGCTAGATCTTCTAGAAGATAGATCTAGGACTTTTCTAGCTACAGAGAAGTCAATGCCTGGCTTCAAACCTTCAGAAGACAGGCTGACTCACTTATTAGGGGCTCATTCAGCTAGTGACTTTAACTTGAAGCCAATGCTCATTTACTATTCTGAAAATCCTAAATCTACTCTGCCTGTGCCCTATGAATCAACAAACAAAGCCTGAATAATAGCACATCTCCTTACAGTGTGGTTTACTAAATATTTTAAGCCCACTGTTGAAACCTACTGCTCAGAAATGAAGATTTATTTCAACATATTACTGCTTGTTGACAATGTACATAGCTAGTCATCTAAGAACTTTGATGGAGGTGTACAAGCACATGAATGCTGTTTTCATGCATGCTAACACAACATACATTCTGCAGCCCATGGATCAAGGAGTAATTTATTTTATTTTGGTAGATTTAGGAGTACAAGTGGTTTTTGATTACATGGATAAATTGTATAATGGTGATGTCTGAGTTTTTTAGTGTACCCATCACCACATAGTGTACTTTGTACAGTATAGGTAGTTCTTCCCTCCCCTAATCCTATCCTCTCCCCTTTCTGAGTCTCCAATGTCCATTGACCACTCTGTAAGCCCTGTGTACCCATAGACGACCTTTCACTTATAAGTGAAAACATGTGGTATTTGGCTTTCAAAGAGTCATTTTGACTTTCAAGTCTTTTTATTTAGAAAATACATTTCATAAGGCTATATATAGTAATTCCTCTGGTGGAGCTGGGCAAAGTCAATTGAAAACCTTCTGGACCTAATGCACCATTCTATATACTATTAAGAACATTTACAATTCATGAGATGGGATCAAAACATCAACATTAACATGGGTTTGGAAGAAGTTGATTCCAACCTTCACGGATGATTTTGATGGGTTCAAGACTTCTGTGGAGGAAGTAACTGCAGATATGGTGGACACAGCAAGAGAACTAGAATTAGAAGTAGAGCCTGAATATGTGACTGAATTGCTTCAATCGCATGATAAAGCTTGAATGGATGAGGAGTTGCTCCTTAGAGATGAGTAAAGAAATTGGTTTCTTGAGATGGAATCTATTCTTGGTGAAGATGTCATGAGCATTGTTGAAATGACAACAAAAGATTCAGAATATTACATCAACTTAGTTAATAAAAGAATTGACTCCAATTTCAAATGGCCTATTGTGGGTAAAAATGCTATCAAACAGCAATGTATGCTACAGAGAAATCTTTTATGAAAGGAAGAATCTGTTGACTTCATTGTCTTATTTTAAGAAATTGCCAAAGCCACCCCAGCTTTCAGCAACCACCACCCTAATCTCTCAGCAGTCATCAACCACAAGGCAAGACCATCCACTAGCACAATGATTATGAGTTGCTAGAGGCTCAAATAATCATTAGCATTTTTAGCAATACAGGATTTTCATTTAAAGTATACACATTGTTTACATGTAATGCTAGTGCACACTCAATAAACTACAATGTGGTATGAAAATAACTTTTATAGGTACTAGGAAACCAAAAGTTTATATGACTTGCTGTATTGTAATATTTGCTTTATTTCAGTGGTCTGAAAATGAACCCACAATATCTCCAAGATATGTCTATACCTGAAAAGGAAATCAGTAAATGCAATTTGCAGTGATTGAAAATTTAGGAGAAGAGATCTTCTCTGAGACAAAGACCTAAGTATGCAGATGGAAAGAGGGCACTGAGCAAAATCAATCACAGAGTCATAGTGTGCACAAATATAGACACATCCTGGCACAAACATGAATTTCAAGTGTAAAGAAAAACATTCTACAAACATCTCAGCAGGAGAAAAAAAGTGTTTTCTGCGCACAGAAACAACCAAACAAAAAAATAGGCTGGCTTCTTTTTATAATACAATATTTCTCTCATAACAGGACACTGATCTATAAAAATGTAAGCCAAATACTGTTAAGGAAATTTAACTATCATTAAAATCTCAGGCTCTAGGATCTTAGTAACATTAAATGCTACAAAAAATAAAGTTCATGAGTCAAATACTTGTCTCACCATTAACATAAAAAAAAGCTTTTTCCCTGTTTAAGTATTATAACACATGCAAATAATTTGAAAATAGCCCTTATGGTTTCTCATGCTGCTACACTGTACCATACTTGACTTTAATTAAAATTTTCATTTTCTTCCACCCTCCTCTGTATGTCAAAGATGACTTAGTTATGTCTTTTTATTGAATCGATATGATCTTGACCATCTCCATGCATAAACAGAAAGCCAATGTCTCTCTTAAGAGTTCCCTAGTGACTCTTTCACCAGGAGTTTCAATAAATTCAGAGACCATTACTATCTCCAACATTTTTTACTAAGTATTTCCTCATGGTCATGATCTTTACGAAGAGCACATTAAACCCTGTCTACCTCCTTGTTCTCCACGGCTCCCAATAGTTCTCAAATTGGGCCAAGGTACACTTTTTGTTGTCCTCGAACTCTACTGTCTCAATTTATTGTTTCTTTTCTCTGTTTCCTAGTTTGTTGGTGGGTCACTCTTTTACTGAACTCCATGAAATAATTGCTCAAAGAATAGACTGCCCTGTACTAGGGCTTATGAGAGAGGGCAGTCTCTTTAGGGTCCTGGTTTCCAGCATCCTTTCATCCAACCCCAGAGACTTTGTGTTCCTTGGGAGAGATCAGTCCTCCTATACTGTGTTCTGAGGGCCAACCCCTGGATTAGAGCACTGTAGTAGGGGTTAAAAATAATTAGCTGCACAACATACATCCTTAATGGTTTGATAAAGGACCACAAGGGGCATAGTGAAGAAGAAGAGTGTGGAAAGGATTCCTTTTTATTACACTTAGCAGGGGAGGAGGTTTAAGATATTCATTTCCATGGATAAACAAACAAGCCAAAGGAAAAGAACATCTGCTGAGAAGGGCTCTTCCAACATGTAGCAGATGTGTTTCACCAGCAAAGCATATCCTGGAAGCATTTTAGGATTTAATTATTTAGCTATTTCATTGAGTTGAGGAGCAAGGGGGTGGGGATGAGTTGAGGAAGCATATTGTAAATTTACTGAGCCTGGAAATTCAATTCCAAATGTAGCTTAGGCCTCCACATGCTGAAATTTCTCTCAAAACATATGCAAACTGCTTTTTGATACGCAGATCACAACTGCATTCATCCATCATGTCCTACATGTGTGGTGACCATCGCTCCAAATCATCCTCTCCTCTCCCTCCCTCTCCTGATTAATACACTCCTCTCTCTCCAGAATTTCTGTAACAACCTGCCATCTCATCTTACTGCCTTCCGTTTTATTCTGTTTATAGCTACTGTCCTTACAGCAGTTTAAGATGCAAATCTGATCATTGTATATGTAAAACAACAAAGGGACGAGATGTGTCATGAGAGATTAAGGAATGACAATCTAAGGCAAAAGAAAATGGATAACGGGAAGAAGGATAGAGCAGAATAAAATAACAGCAGAAGCTGTCTATAAATTAGCCAAAAGTTTCAGACAAAAGAGAACAGCTCTGAATTAAGTGCAATTTATGTGGCCAGACTCCAGCTCTCCTGACCAGTGCCTTCTCCTGGGAATGATGTCCTGCAGGGATATGTCAGTAAAGAAGTCTTGTGCAAGTCTTTGTGCAGTTGCCCGAAATGTTGGTCAAGTGAAGAACAAGAATCTGATAACAGCGGCCCAGGAGAAGCCAGAAGAGCCTGAGCTGGACCCCTTTTCATGGTTCTCCATTGCCCAGAGTGTAAAAGCCCAAAGTTTTCAGTGTGATATACCAGTACTCCTGCTTCTCTCTCTCTAGACTCTTTTTCCAAGTTCCTCCTGTGTACTTTGCACTCTAGCAAATATTTGCATTTCGCCAAACATATACCGTCTCTGTGGTTTTCCGTTCTTTCTTCAAAGGATTCCTCATAATTTATTGACTAGATAGAAAATTCCTGCTAATTCTCTAAGTTAACTTAGATGTCTTTTTTTCTCTGAAGCCGTCCCTGCTAGACACCAAATCTTTGTCAGGAATAGTGCCTGCAATCAGCTTTCATAAGGTCTCTCATTCCTCTCTGTTGAGCAGTTATCATTTCATTTTTTAATCCTTTTCTTAAATGGAATATAAACCTTTGGGATTATAATGTACTCAATTTATGTGTACTGAATGAATAAATGCCGTGCTCTGCATTGGAAAGTTCAGTGTAACCAAGTTGCAAAGCACGAGGGTCCGGTGAAGGAGGTGAGGATATGCAGAAACATATCTTTCCTTTGAACTTACCAGAGTAACAACTGTGGCTCAGAAACAATGATAATTGGGTCTGGAAGTATAGCACAAGTACCTCCCTCCCTTTATTCATTTTTTTCTCTTATCAGTATTTCAGTTATGATGCTTTTAATTACAAGTGCCAGAAAATTCATCTCATCTAATTTAAGAAGAAAACATCCAGAGTTGGTCACACTTCAGACAGGGCTTGATCAAAAATTCACACTAAGTGATTAGGAATCAGTTTCTTGCCATCTCCTCCTGGCTGTGTTTTCTCTGATACTAGCTTCATGCTTGGGCTCCCTGGAGAAGCCTCAGGCAGTATCAGGTGCATGATGTCTTCACTGTTGGCTGACCAGGAGAAGAGAGAGCCTGCCCCTCCCTTGGCCGTCCCCACAGAAGGTTTATTGCTCTGATCATGCCATGAACCCATCCCCAAGTGGTCATTGTGGCGAATGTGACATACTAACCAATCCGGCCCACATCACATGCCCATCACTGTAGCCTACTTCATTCTGAATATGTACAGAGAAAATAGAGAACAAAGTTTTTTCTTATAGATAAGGAAATTGTATACTTTATTGAACAAACCAGGACACCGTAAAGAATTAAGGGAAAGACTGTAAATAATTAAACTAGGGCACAAACTGCTCTGTTCCGGCACACTGGATGCATTCTCACCCTACCCATTAGAAAAGCAGAACACAGTCGCCAGGGTTAATAAGCCCTGACTTGCCTCTGCCATTATAATTCCAGGGCAGAAGCAAGACTAAACCTAGATTAATTGGGCAAAGACTGACTCTTGAGACAGACTATATCACACACTTGCATGTGGTTGACTCCATGTGGCGGATTTGGTATTTTCAATACCATAACAACAACAATAGCCACAGCTACAGCAACCACGTATCAGAGTTTATTATCTGCCAGCAACACTAATGAGCTCTTTATATCTTATTTCATTTGTCCTCACCCCACTAAATGACAGAAGCATTATTACCCTCATTTTATAGATAAGGAAGCTGTAACTTCCACCAGTCATTTGGCTAATATTTACTGAATGTTTATTGCATGTCACACTCAGTTCCAGGTACCAAGGAAATAGTGATGAACAAGACAGTCCAGGCCTTAGATTTCATAGCATTTCTATTCTTTGGAACTGAAGCCATTGGGGTTTAATCATGAAGACATAACCACTATGAATGACATGAAATAAGACATTATTAGAACTTACACAATGCGGGAGTTTCTGGGGATGTACAATCCAAAAAACATCAGAATAGATATTGATCAGCCCTTGAACAAGTGAATGAATTGCAACGAGGCAAGTCCAGCTCCCACAATGACGTAGAAGTATGTGAGAGGTTGCTGGCTCTTCGTGGCTGCCGACTCTGTGAGTTTACAGAGCGGCACCTGGGGGTGGGCCTGTGGTTATTAGCGGTCTGTAGGGCTGGAAGTCTGAAAGATACCTAGATGTGGAGTGAGGAAGAAACAACAAACTGGAAACTACTGGTCCCTCTGCATCTGTCTCTCACCACCTCTACCCAATGATGACCTTTGGACAACAGTGGCTGCTACTTCACTCCCACCTCTCCAGTCTCACACAACATGCTCTGAGGGCCAGCGCTGACCTGGTTCCATAGAGGAAGGGGACTCAGGGACACAGAGCTCTAATGTATCCCCGGTTCAGCGACATTGACACAGCATAACCACGGCTGGGCAGGGAGGGTAGGGTGGTGGGGAATTAGGAGAGACAAACAATAACCAAACAATAAAAAATAATAAAATGAAAATTCAAACATCAGATACCAGCGTGGTGATAATTGGAATGTGATACTGTGACATAGAGCCACTGGTGGCTACTTTGGATGGGGGTTGGGAAATTATTTGGAGCTGGTAAATGGAAAAGCAGGAATTTCAACCCAAGCAGTGTGGCTCTGAAGCCAATTCTTTTATGGTAGATGTAAATTCTGTGAAAACTGGAATGATGATAATAATTTTCTGGGAATGGAGGGTATCTCTTTAAAAGTGCAGATTCTCTGGCATCTTCCCGGAACAACTGGATCAGAATCTCAAGGTCCTGGAACTTGTGGTTTTAACAAGTCCCTGGGGTGATATTTAGCAGACCAGTTCAGAGTACACTGCACCAGTGCTTCACAAAGGAATGATGAGTTCCCGAAAAGCGCTGCTCACAAATTCCTGAAAAGAAGATCAAATCATCCCTGAGTGAGTCTGAACCACCTACCTTTCAGGTAGCAACCGATTGTACTAACCAAGTGTACCACAGAGACAACTATACAGCTTGCCTGTGACTTCAGCTGTGACACAGAATCCTCCATGTGCCATTGATGAGTATGTCACATTCGCCACAATAAAAACTGCATGGATATGTGCATGAGCACTGGGTGTTTGTGTGTGTGTCTGTATTCAGAGAGCAGAGCCCACAGAGCTTTTTAAATCCTCAAAGATACTTAAAAAGCACCGTGTTTAGACACCTCAGCAGCTCCCTCGTGCGTGCGTGTGGGAGAGACGTGTGAATGCGAACGTGCTTCATTTATATGGAAAGGCTTTCAGGCTTTAGAAGCACAGTATGAAAGGTGAAACTTTACCAACAGCAATAGGAATCCATCAACATGAATGGAAATACCCACTTTCCCCAGTGCTGAGGGCTTCCAGGGGGATTAATTGTTTAATATTCACAAAGGACTTTGAAGATAAAAAGACCCATATAAAGGCTGAAAATGAACACTCTCTTTATTTGCTTTTTTCATCCTATAGTTAAATCTGCAGGTCCACAATGTCTTTGAAGCAGCTCCAAGATTGTAATAATGATGACCACCCTTGGAGTTGGGAGAACACAGTGAGTAGGGAGGAATAAATTAGCCTCAGCTATAATTCCAGTAACAGGAAAAGTGAGGACTTTGGTAGCAAATAGAGTCCTGTCTTTCTACCACCTGCCAGCTGTGTGACCTTGGGCAAGTTACTTACCCTCTCTGAGATTCTACTGTCTCAGCTGTAACATAGGATAATTATAGCTACCCGGGTATAGTCAAGAGTGGAGGTGATTTGAAGGGTTCATGTAGTGCCTGCTTCATTGCTGGTACTTGTGCAATTATAACTTTTGCTATTGCCAGTGTTAGAGGAATATTAATGAATAAGGTTTCCAATGTTTGATGCTGCAAAAGCCAATACTGATCCTAATTAAATATAAGAATAAAAAAATATAAAGGGGAATGATCCAAGCTGACAGGCAAGACATCTTTTGAATCATTTGTTGCTATGCATGTGTCTCTAATAGAGGACTCTGCTAGTATTTACTCAAGGCTTAATAGCTTTAAGTAGTCCGTATTGCATAATTGCCTTATTTTTCCCTCTAATGTCCCAACTAATTTCTTTTATACAGCTCTGCAATTGTCTCCCACTCACACTCTCATTGCCATCTTTAATGTTTCTGCAGTGTTTCGCAATGTTGAGAATTTAAGGACTTCTGTGAATCATGTCAGAAGCTCTGCAATACATGGAGACTCTGGCACATAGTAGCCCTGAATTATAAGATGCTGTGGGAAGAGACACTTAGGTTTTGAGCCTAACCCTAGTTCCCTCTCATCTGGACACTGGGGTCCTCTTTCTACTTCTCCAGCAGTTGTCAGGGAAGGGTTGGAGAACTACCATGTTTACTCTGCTTTGAATAACATTAGAATTTAATCTAGGTGAGGATTCACTGATCGCCACTGCCCAACTCCTATGAACTGTCCCTTTGGGCTTGAAGCTGCTTTGATAAAACTCAAGGAAGTAATGACCCTGGCTTAGTATTCCCCTCCCTATGCTGATCCCACCGACCTTGTCAAAATAATGATTATACTTACATGGACATTAAGCCATACTGCCATGGAGAGGAAAAAAAAATCAAGGATTCCCAATAGGTTCATTTTCTCAAGTTTGAAAAACATTGGTTTATTATATACTGGGTTACAGTATAAGCCACACAGCTACGGTGATAAGTACAAATTAGGCAACTTGGCAAATTAAGAATGTGATGCTCAAAAGTTTGCACAGTGTTATGGCTCTTCAGAAGTCAGGAAGGAGTTAATTAAAAAAAAAAAAAAAACAAAAAAAACAAAGGAATAGAAGCCAAAAGTTTCTCTCTGGTCTTCTTTGTAGATTGCCATGTTATGGGAGGGAATAAAATTAGAGAAGGCTTGAGAAGGTAGCTTACAAAATCTCTTTTAAAAATACTCTCACTGTCTGAGTCAGGTTTAGAAAAAAAATTACAGGGACACAATAATTGAGTGTGGGAGGGTGTTCTCATCCAGGAACAATATTCATGATAAATAGCTCACCAAAAGAACTACCTAAGCGTTTGCCATCCAGGAGAAAAGAAATTTCGATTAGGATGTAGAAGACATGGAGTTTGAATACTACCTTTAACATTAATTATCTCTGTGATGTTAGGAAATTCAATTAAACTTTGTTGGCCTTGTGTTTAGTTTTTTTTTTTTCCTCCTGTGTTTTTTTTTTTTTTTTCCTGTACATTGAGAAAGCAAGGGAAGTGTTAACTAGACAACTTAGTAAATTTTGACAGGGATTTCTTTGTACATGGATATTTTTTACCCAAGGACAAAACTTATGATTGTTTCTAATTAGCTTCCCAGTGTTCTTAATTGGGAGTGTGATATATACTAGAACCTCCAGATCACATGTTAGTGGGAAGGGACCACAAGGAGGGCACAGGGATACAGATTTGGCTCAAGGGTCAAGAACATCATAGTAAGTTCTGTCTTGGTTTAGTAAGAACTGATATCCATGGACATTCAAACAAGAGGCATATCAGTAACCTTCAGGAATATTTAATCCAGAAATAATTAATGTGTTATACGGGGAAGACAGCGGTGCAGCATCTTCTATTCCCAGAAAAAAACTATTCCCCCAAAATGAAGGCAAAATGCATACTTTTTCACAGATACAAAAGCTGAAAACATTAATTTTCAACATGCTTACACCACAAGAAATGTTAAAAGAGGTCTTTCAGGAAGAAGAAAAATGATACCAAATGGAAATTAAGTTCTATACAAGAGCACTGAGAATGGTAACTCCATGGAGAAATACATAATTTTTTTTTCTTATTAATGTGTAAAAGATTATTGACCATCTAAATAGATATCATAACAATGTATTGTGGGATGTATGACATATCCAAAAGTACAACGTATGACAAAAGTGACATAAAGACAAGGGAGGGAGAAATGGAAGATACTATTATAGAGTTCATATATTATATACGAAGTGGTATAATACCATTTGAAGGTACATTGTGATGATCTAAATATGCGTGCTTTAAACCATAAAGCATCCACTACAATAGCAAAATGAATAGTTATAGATACTTATTCAATGAAGGGATAAGATAGAATTATAAAAAATTCAATTAATTCACAGGAAGAGAGAAAAAGAACAAGTGGGACAGATAGAAAACATATAGCAAGATGATACACATAAACCCAAATATATCAATAATACATTAAATGTAAATGATCCATATACCTCAGTTTACAGGTAGAGTATAGCAGAGTGAATAAAATAGAAAGATCAACTAAATTCTCCTTACAAGAAACACACTTTAAATATAAAGACACAAATAGGTTCAAAATTAAAGAATGGTAAAAGATAAACCATGGTAACAGTAGTTTCCAAGAAAGCTGGATCCTAGCACTTTGGGAGGCCAAGGTGAGAGGATCACTTGAGGACAGCAGTTTGAGACCAGCCTATCCAAGAGTGAGATCCTATCTTTACAAAAAATAGAAAACATTAGCCAGGCATGTTACTGCACGCCTGTAGTCCCAATTACTCGGGAGGCTTAGGCAGAAGGATCACTGGAGCACAAGAGTTTGAGGTTGCAGTAAGCTGTGATGACACTACTGTATTCTAGCCTGGGCAACAGAGTAAAACTCTATCTCAAAAAAAAAAAAAAAAAAAAAAAAAGCTGGAATTGTTACATTAATATTAGAATATGTAGGTTTCAGAACAAAGAATATTACCAGAGGTAAAGAAAGTCATTTTATACTAATAAAGAGATAAGTTCATAAAAAAGAGATAAAAATTCAAAAGCATGAAACTCACAAAAAAGATCTTTAAAATACAGAAAGTAAACACAGATAAACAGCAAAAAGAAATAGAATTCAATAGCCTTCTGTCAATAATTTATTTTTAAAAAGTAGATAGAAAATAAGTAGGGACTTGAGCAACATTATCAATAAAGTTGATCTAATTGTTATTTATAGAATAATTTCCACAAGAGCAGAATACTTATTCTTCTCAAGAAACATTTGAGATAGATCATATCCTGTGTCATAAAACAAGTACCAATAAATACAATAAATTTGTAAGATTAAGATTAAGTATATTAAGTTTGTATGATTAAATGCATTAAATCACACAAATTATACTCTGTTACCACAATGGATTTAAATCTGAAATCAATAACACAAAGATCTATGGAAATAATCCAAATATTTGGACAAAAACAACATCATTCTAAATAACCTACTGGTCAAAGAAGAAATCAAAAGAGAATTTAGAAATTATTTTTATCTGAATAAAAGAAAATATAACACAACTGTTTTAACCTCCACTCTCCACATACACCATGGCTTGAAGATTTTCTTTTACATCTTTAATAAAACTAATACATGAAAACTAAAATTCTATTAAGTACTTTACACAACATAAAGCTTAAAAGTTCAACTCATTAAATTGTCAACAAATATTAAGTTCTTACTATGCTGTTTATACTGTAAATTACATAAACAAATTCTGCCATGTCACACATTGCATTTGTAGAACAGGGGACATGTAAGAAACAAATTAAATATTCTATGACAACCACAAATAGCAGAAATTATTACCAAATGACATATTTCTCTCCTCTCATTTCTCATTCTCTATTTGTCTCTTTCCCTCTCCCTCTAATTTTATTTTTTTAATTTTATTTTTTATTTTTATTCTCTCTCTAATTTTAAATTTAGTTTTTGTTTGAAGAGTCAAAGGGGTTTCTAAAGTTTATTACAAAAATAACATTCCCCTCCTGACCTTCCTTTACCCTCAGCCTTAATTTTGTATTCCAAAAATCAACTATCTTCAACTGCTTTAGTTGTTTCTTTTAATTTTTTTTTGTGTTGAGAATTTATATATTTCTTACCTCCAGACCAAAACCATACTCAGTGCACTTGTCCCCCAACCCCATTCTCCTAAAATAGTTGCATCATAATTTGCTTTAATTAATATTCAATATTTATCCTGAGTACAAACATGAGACCACTTTTCCTTTCCCACACAAATTTTTGTTTCTTTGGTATTAATAATTGCCTTTTAAAAGTTTTTCTTAGCTTTTAAAATATTCTTTTCACAAAATTAACCACAAACTCTTTTTTCCTTTTCTTCTAACTCATCTCTCAATTAGTTCAAATATATCAGACACTCGACAATGTCATTTTTCTGAGGACATATGTCCACATGCTTTATAACTGCCCCTGCCTGGACTGGCTGTCCCCTATGCTTCCTAAATATCTACCAACCCAAGCTGTGTCTTCACCGTATCCCAAGGACTATCCTCATTCCTCATTTACGTCGGATCCTCTGTTTCCTGAATCCTCTATCTTCCTCTTCTCTGCTTACTCCTTAGTTCTGATGGAGCACATTCTTCAGCAACTTCCTGAGAAAGGCTGTTTGAGAGGTAAATTCTGAAACCGTGGTTGTATAAAATTTCTTTACTCTTGCATTTAAAAAATTTTACTAGGCATAGACTTCTAGCAAGGACATTTTGAAGGCATCACTCCATCATCTTTTAAGATCTGGTGTTGCTTTTAAATTTCTTTTTCTTTTTTATTTTATGTTTAGGGTTTTTTGCCTCATTCTGGAACCTTTAGGATATGAATTAGTCTCTGGTGTTCTGAATTGCATGATGATGTATATTGATGTGGTCTATCCACTGTACTGGGCACCAAGTGAGCCCTTGTAACCTGGAAAATCAAGATCTTCAGTCCTGATAATTCTATCTAATTATTTTGATGAACATTCTCTCTCCTCCATCTACTCTGTCCTTCCCGAGACTCTTGATTATATTAGACCTCTTTGACAGGTCCTCTATTTTTTATTTTCTCCCAGTTTCCATCTCTATCCCTTTTCTCTACTTTTCTGGAGATTTCATGAACTTTTTCTTCAACATTTCAATAGTGTTGGCATTTCTTTCATAATCTTTTAATTTATTAGGGATAATTCTTATTCTCTGGTTCTCCTTTTTTATGTGATATACTGAATTTATTTCATGTTTACAATTATCTTATTTATCTCTGAAGATACTGATAGTTTTTATTTTGATTTGTTTTTGGTAGTTTACGCTCTGCATAGTTTCTGTTTTCTACAAGTTTCTTTTATCCTTTTTGTTTCATCTCCCTCTTTCATGTTACAAACTTTCCTCAGTTGTCTAAAGATCCTGTGTTTCCCACTTAGATTTAAGAGTGCGGCGTTAAAAACAGTGGAAAGCTCTGGGTACATGGGTGGGGCTTATCAATTATGGCCTTCATTGTAGAGTCATCTGCCTGGACTATTTAGTTGGGAATAATACTTCAGTATCCTTACCTCCTCCCACCCCACCCTGGAGAGAAGACTCTTCCAGTATCCTGGTTAGGGTATGAGTCTTGCAGTACATTCGAAGACCAAGTGGAAAAAGAGCTAGAGATCAAAGAAACACCTTGTAAACTTTTGTCTAATTTCCCTGTGGTTGGTATAGTAGCCCTGTACTCAGGGGACGGGGTCCTTCCCTACATTTACCAATGGCTCAGAGACCCTTTGCATGTTTTACTTTCCATAGAATAAATCTGTTATTTTCCTGATGGTGTCACTGAGCTTCATGGAAGGGACAAAGAAATTGCAGGGCTCAGAAGCTTTTTAAACAGATCTTTTGATTTCAGTTGCTCTTTCTCTCCTCCAGGTGTACCTGGTGCTTCTGTTTCCTAAGCCTGCTGGGAGTTCTGGAGGGCCAACACTCAGACACATTACTCAGATATCCCAAGCTAGGAAATCATCCACATCCCTAAGTACATTAAGTAACTTTCTAGATTCCACAGTTTTGTTGCTATTATCTCCTTTCTTTAGGAGGACACAGACATAAATGAACAGATGTACTTGAACTATCATTTTAACCAGAAATTTCTTTTACTTCTTTAGCTTGTGTGTCTCTGTAAAGTCAACACAGTCCAGGGAGAATTAATGCGGCACATTATTTGTTTGACTGGATGGATATTTTATGATGACTAGGATCAAAATGTTTAACCTTGTCTTTCTGAGCAAGACTAGCCTAATCCTAACTCCTCACAAGACACGTCAAAATTCCCATTTCACTTTGGAAGCCAGTGTGCTAAGACTCCTCCCTTACTCACTGAAGTGGGAAGAAAGCATCTATTTGAGGACTTATTCTTCAGCAAACCCAAAGTTATTGTGTGTGATCAAAGGTAAAGGGCCAGGGTTAAGTAGAGCAATTTTCACAAAACAAACAGGTACCCACTATCACCAGAAATTGAGGGTTTGTCTAGATCAGTGTTTCTTATTTTGTAGGCTTTGCACATTCTCATTCGGATACTTCTAATGTGTCTATTAATGCATACTTATGAAATCCCACAATCTGAATCCCTGGGGCTAGTACCTGAAAATTCACATTTTTAACATATCCTCTATGGATTTTTATGTAGACTAAAGTTTAAGAACCCTGCTTTAGGGGAAAGGTAAGGACATGTTTGGAGAAGTAGGCAGGGCCCAATTGTAGAGGTCCTTGCATGTAGATGAAAGAGTTTAGTTTTTGTTTTGTTTTGTTTTGTTTTTTTGTAGTAAAATGCTGTTTATTTTGAGCATCTGGGCGCAGATGGGTGGAGGCCAAAAAAGGCGTCCACCAGGAGTTTAGATTATATTCCATAAATAACTAAGACTCCATGAAAGATGTTCATTTGTTTGTTTCTCTGCTCTTTCATTCAAGAAATATATACTGAGTGCCTATTATAGGTCAGGAGCTGGGGGTTATGAAGGGAAATCAAGTATTTATGATGTCCACAGTGTAATGTAGAAGAAGACGAGAAAACAGATTGCTATGGACTACATTGTGTCTCCCCGAAATTCTTATGTTGAAGCTCTAATCTCCAATGTGACTGTATTTGGCGATAGGGCCTTTAGTGAAGTAATTAAGATTAAATAAAATCATAAGAGTGAGGCCCTAATACACTTATACTGCTGTTCTTATAAAATGAGGGAGACAAAAAACCTCTCTCCCCTGTCCCCGCTCCCTTCTCCCCCTTCTTGTACATGCGCGCACAGAGAAAGGGCCACGTGAGGACACAGCAGGAAGGTGCTGTCTACAAGCCTAGAACAGAGGCCTCATCAGAAACCAACCCTGACAGCACCTTGATCTTAGACTTCGAGCCTCCAGAACTGTGAGAAAATAAATTTCTATTTTTTAGTCTACCAGTTAGAGATATTTTATTATGGAATTTCTGGTAGACTGATACATAGCCATTTACTATGATGTGGCCATAGACTTCAGGCAAAATATCATCACAGAAATTGGCATAGGACTTTACAGGAAACTAGATAAGGAAGGCGTCTAAGAGGGAGTTTAGGAAGGCTTCTAAGGGAGCAACTTGAACAGAGTAAATCAGATAATATAAGTGGAGCTCTCAGCAGAGCTCCTGGCTTCTGCTAGGGCATTCGCTAAAAGGAGGTGGTGTAATTATCCTGAGGACAAAGAAGAACTAATCATGAGCATTAAGTGTAGCAACATGGACACATTGACCTTTTAGAAACAAAGCTTTGGTTACAATGTGGAGAACTGACTGAAAGGAAAGAAACCCAAGTCAAAAGAAATGTACACAAATAACAGGACTTTTTTGTTTTTTAATTTACAAAAATACACATTTTTCTCCAAGCACTGTTGACTCTCTAGATTGATTACATGCATAATCTTATTTAAGCCAATCACTAACTCAGGTCAGAGAAGGCAACTAACTTGCCCATGTTCACATAGTTAATAAGTAGATGTACAAGGATTCAAAGGCAAGTATGTGGTTTCAGAATTTGCACTTGGTCCCTAAGTCATACAGCTTCCTTTCCTGATTTTGGCTAATTCACTCCTGAGATCACAAATCACTGGTTTTATGTTTGTCCTAGAAGTAGAACTTTGAAAGCAAAGCCCTTGATTTGACCCTTGATTTGACTATAAGAATAATATTATGCTTATAGCATATACAAATAATATTAATATAACAATAATGACAACTAGCATTTGTTTATTATTTAGTATCTATCAGGTCTATTCATGTTCATGCATCCACACATTTAATGCTCCCAAGGAGCAAGAAAGGAGTCCATTTATTTTTCACTCTGAAGAGGCTAGCTACCAGCATTGGTATATTACCCACGCAGGCAATTCACAGTTCACTGCCCCTGTATCAACTAGGAATTCCTGACTTTAATGCAGAAAAGACATTAGCTGCACACCTGAGATTAATGTGGAAAGAAAAAGCAGCACTAAAAAGAGAATAACAGAAAGGCTAATAAAGTAGCTGTTCTTTAACTACTTGAAAATTTTCACCTAATAAACAAAACACAGAGACCCAGAGTGGTTCATCCATACCAGACGATGGTTGGAGCTTTCATCAGGAAAATGTTTGCTTTGACTCTCTTTTCTTAAGAATTGCAGTGGAAGAGACATATGAGAACTTCTCCCAGAAGGAGGAGGTAAAAACTGCAAGAGATGAGAAACCTTTTAGAGTTTCTTCCCCGGAACTTGGGATGGAATTGGAGTTTGGGGACTTCAAGAGTTAGTTAGTAGCAGTGACCCTACCTACCTTCATGTATGGTCACCATCCTTCCCTTCCCCAAGAGGTGACAAGACCTCTGATGGGGTGGCTTGGTTAATACTCATGACAGAACACTTGGAGTGAGAGCTTCTAGAGTCACAGTGAAAGATCACCTATTCCAGCTTGGAAAGGCAGCCAGAAAGCTGACTGCCCTAAAGGGACAGGTGCCTTCTGGTGTGTCAGCTGTAAGTAGTGTAAACTCCCTTGATGATCTATCTGCACTTTGTAAGACCTTAAAACCTTTACATAATGCTGAGCTTTTTGATGAAGACTGAGATCAACTTTTCTACAAGCCTCGTGTATAGGAGCCAGAAGTAGATAAAACATGATTTGGAGAAATTGATAAATGTATGAAAGTGGCATTGATTGCATTTTCATGTTGTAGGGAACAAAACTCATAGCTGATATCTACATATATTTGTTACTTCATAGAAGAGTTTTATTAATGGACTTCCATGGATGAATGAGAAATCATGGATGTCCTTCAGGGAATTACATGAACCATTGAAATTATAGGTAAAATATGTGTGTCTACAACTTTGATTATGTATTTCAAAAGATCCACCTTCCTCAACATAGCAGGACCCACTAGCCTACATTACTGAAAAAAGCATCTTCCAGCTCTGACATCTTGTGGTTCAGTAACTTCACAATGGAAAGCATTGGAATTTGTGCAGTTCTTAACATCAAAGTACTAGTGAGGTAAATAGAAGTTAAAAATGCACCACTTATTCTCACTCTCATTGAATAAAGAATATGAAGACATATTCTGCTGTTTCATTGTTCCTCTTCTGCCACAGCTGAAATATCCCCCCAACCTACATTTCATTGAATTTGTCTTTGTTCTGACCTAAGAACTCATGGGTTTTCAAGGTTGTTAGTTTGTTTAATCCCAGATTATAAATAATGATGGTTAAATTTAGAAACAAGAGAGTTCCAGGTTGGTAAGATCATTCTTTCAATTAAATAAATAAGAGTTAAGAGTATAAACTCACATATATTTTATCCTGTGCTTATAAAAACATACTTATTCTTACCCCCCAGGGCATTGTAAGCATCACTGCCATGCTGAGGCTGGGGCCTGTGGGTCACAGTGAAGACAGCTGGGGCCCAGATGTCAGGCAGTTCAGCAGAAAAGTGCTGGTGGTGGAATGGGGGGGACACATAGAAGTCTCAGGTTAAAACTACAAGTAGATGGGTAGATGGGTGGGGTGATAGGTTTGACAGCAAATAATGGGCACTTGTTAAAAAGAGTTAGGGTCCAGGAAGATGATTTTTGTCCTGTAAAGGATGGGAGAAAGGAAGACAGGCTATGCAGGAACATAATTACAGTCCATTTAAATCAACACACAGGTCTTGAGACCTTATGTGCTCCATACCTATAATGCTTGGCCCTGGGGATACAAAGGTAAATGAGACCTCTCCCTGCTCTTGTGAGGCTCAGAGTCTGGTGTGAGAGAGAAAAGCATTGTGAACAAATAACTCTAATCTAATATGATAAAACCTGTCAAAGGGGTAAGCATATGAACAAGGTAAAATGGGGGGAAATAAAATAAGGAACTACTTTAACTAACAGGAGTTAAAGGCGGCCTTTCAGATGGGGTATATTGGTCAGTAATATGCAAGAAGCTATTATAAATAGTCCAACTGTATAATGATGCACAATAAGCTCATTTTGGCTCCTGTGGCTGTCCTGGATGAGTGAACGGGCCAGGCTCTTCACGGTGGAGTATTTCAGGGACCCAGGCTGACAGAGGTTCTCCTATCTTCAACACATGGCTTGCAAAATCATCATGTGTTTTTCCTTGCCAGCAGGCAGGAGGAGAAAAAAAGCATGGATAAACCAACTCATGAGGTTTTTATGAGCCATGCCTAGGAATAGTACTATCACTTCTGTTTCCATCCCATGTCTAGAACCAAAGTGTATGGCTCCACTGACCCACACAGGAGGTTGAGAAATGTCAAATAGCCATGCAATCATGGAGAAGAGAATATCATAAATTTTGTGAACAGCTAGCAGTGTTGTAGCAGACAGTAATATTTGAGCTGAGTTTTGTAGGACAAGAAAGTATTCATTAGTTAGAAGGATCAAGGGTACACCATAATGGCATGCAGAAACATTTTAAACTCCCTAGCAATATTGAACATACTGTGCACCCCTTCTTCCCTGCTACCTACCAACAAACCCTGTCACCTCTGAAAAGTTGATTTTTATAAATGTTTTCAAAATACCCTGTAGGGAAAGCCAAGGCCTTATTCATGTGCCCCAATGTTCCCTGCATTTATATCAGGGTAAATAATTGTGCAGCTGTAGTTTTTCAAAGCTATAGTGTATACTAAGAGCAGTGAATCTTTTCCAAGGCTATAGAGTTGGAAAAGTTTTGGAAATATTTATTCCTTTTCCATGCAGAGACAAAATAATTTAATTTGCTGATTCAATGAGGGTTCATTCAGGAAAACAAAACCTATGCCTGGTAAATTAAATAGAGAAGCAATAATACAGGGAGTTAGTAACAAAGATGTGGGAAGACATAAAAGAGCAAAGGGAAGGTGAAAAGATGTGACATGGGAAACTTCAGGAAGACATTCTTATACCTACGGCTGGAGGGAAAATGGGTGGGGGCTGGGTTACCAGAGCAGGAGCCAGGATAAGATATTGGAAGCTGGAATCACAGTGATTTCAGCAGGAGCTAGGTCCATAGGGGATGAATTGGAGGAGGGGAGGGAAGGTGCTGATACCACAGAGAACGCACAGCCCCTGCCAGAGACAGTGCACAAGGACAGCAAAGGGAGAGAGAGAGAAACACCCTTGCTCCTCTCCTCCTCCATCTTTGATCAGCCCCCAGAGATTCCTACTGGATCCTCTGCATCTCAATATTTTCCAACGATGCCCCCTCCTGCAATACAGAGCAGAGCAAGGAACTCAAGGAAGATGGATCTGAGAGGAAACAAGCAAATAACTGGTCACTTGCCTTAATTGAGTTCAAAACCTCTAATTCTCCAATTTGAGATGAAAGGTCAGTTTTATTCCCTCCTTTGAGGGCAGTAATGGCACTGTATGTTTTTGTGAGGCGGTGGACACTTTAACAAGCTCAGTTAATAGCAAAACGGAACATGGAATCTCTCCTTTACAGACTTTTCTGTCACGTTAGGAAATGGATAGTAACTCTAACTTTGAAAGCAAAATAACCATTTGCTTTTGTCACCCCATATGTGAAGATTCTACCTGGCAAAAATAGAAAAATAAAAATAATGAAATTGTTTCATATTTCCATAGCCCTCTATGACAATGGATTATATAGCCCCAGACTTCTCAAAACATTTCCTCAGTCATTTAGTTGTCAGATATCACCATCCCTCCGAAAATTACTGAACCCAGGGAAATGATTCCCTTTCTATAGGAGAGTGACAAGGCCTGGAGAGACGAAGTGCATTGCATAAGACCTCACTTTTGGATAGTGAATATCTAGGGTGAGATCCCAGCTCTTTGTTTTTGAATCTTTGCATTCTTTGCACCAAACTACTGACTGGAGTTTTAGAGGGAGTTTCCTCCTTCTTTCCAGGCCTTTCTTATCTGCATTTAGTGAGCACATTCCTCTCTTTCTATTCCAGGAAACCCATTGCTAACACTCTCAGGTCCTGAACCAGCTTCACTCCTGGGACCATTGAGTTGAGAATGGAATTAGAGACGTTCTCTACACAGATCTTTTTTGGTTTCTAGAGCTGCTGAAACAAAGTACCACAGACTTGGTGGCTTAATACAACAGAAGTGGATTCTCTCCCAATTCTGAAGACCAGAAGTCTAAAATCAAGGTGTGGGCAGGGCTGTGTGCCCTATAAAGCCTGTGGATGGATGCCTCCTTGCCACTTTCAGCTTCTTGTGGCTGCTGGCACTCTGTGGCATGTCTTGGCTTGCAGCTGCCTCACTCCAATCTCTGCCTCTGTCTCCACTCGGAATTCTCCCCTGTGTGTCTGTGTCCATGTGTCCAAATTCCCCTCTTCTTATAAGGATTCCAGTCTTTTTGGATTTGGTACCCACCCTACTTCAGTACGACCTTATCCTAATGACTACATCTGCATAATATCTTATTTCTAAATAACATTACATGCACAGGTTCCAGGCAGACCTGAATTTTGGAGGGACACTATTTAACACAGTTTAGACCCTAAGTAGTGACAGATCATATTCAAAAAGTCTGTAACACCCAAAATAAGCTTTAACGAGTTTTAATTATCAGTGTCCTATTCTTTAGGCCCTATTCTTAAACCTCCCAGATACTCTAAGTATTTTACCATTTAGTACAGCTTATAATTTTTTCTTGATAGCTGGACATGATGTATTGGGTAAAAGGAACTGCTGTAAATAGGCCATTCATTAGTGGTGTGGTGGTGAGGTGTGGGGATGGGAGGCAAGCTATTGTCCTGGGATTAGGGCTCAGTGTTTACTGAGCTTGTGTCTCTGGACTGTGAACTTCACACCTGCTTCTCAGAGCCCACCCCTACCCCCTTCAGTGGGAGGATGGCGAAGGTGAGCTGGAGTTGAGTATTTCCCTTTGTCCGGGTGGAAGGCTAGAGCTAGCTGCAGTTGGATATTCTCCTCTCCCCAGTGAGACTCTGATAAAACACCAGCAGATTAGGCTCTGGTTAAATAGTTTCTCCTGAGGGCAACCATGTTAAGAACAGAATACTTTGGCATATTTCAAAATAGTCCTTTTACCCTCCCCCTGACAGAAGGCCAAGTGGAATTTTCTCTACTATTCACTGAGAGTTCGGGGTAGAGCACCTGGTAGTAAAACTCACAAAAGTGTGCCACACCCCCAGTACACACACACCCATGACTGGGTCACCGGAGTTTTTATCTCTTGGAATTGTTCACATTGACTCTCCAGCAGTTCCTCCACTACCGTTCAGGTTTCCTTACCCCAGCACTGGTTCCCCGGGAGGTCGCTGCTCATAGTTTCTGCTTGGGAAGTTGTTATTCTCTGTGTTTGCCTGTCTGTCTCTCCACGTCTGGGACCAGCAGTTTGCACTGTGACCTCACCTCTCTTAAGGATGTAAGAAGAACTGTCGATTTTTCAGTTTGTCAGCTTTTTACTTGTTGTTAGAATGGAGTGGCAACTTCCAAGTTTCTTTACCTGCCAAACCAGAAATTGGAAATACAGTTTTAGTATTTTAGAATAAAATATATTAAGTACTAGACATAGAGCTGCAGAAACCAAGAATACTAGATTTGGAGTCAGAAAAACTTGAGTTTGATTCTTAGCTCTGCCATCACCTGGTTGGAGCCTAACTTCTCCGTCTCAGTTTTTCAATAACAAAACAAGGATCCTATTAATTACACTGCCTATGTCACAGGTATGTTTGCATCATAACAAGAGTTAAGTGCATTGTAAATTCTAGACGGCACAGAATTATAAGTTCTACTGGCATTATGGAAAGACAGCCATCACTCATTGCTTTCAAAGATAATATATTAGGGGTTAAAGGCAAATAAGAGAAGTGCTTTTGTCCAGGCTCAGATAAATCTTAATTTAAAAACTGATTTTAGCATAAGTTTTGGTATATCTACCAAAACCATGTGGAGAGACATAATAAATAAAATAGATGAAAATGGAGCCACTCTCACTGCAGTGGTTGTGGTGGGATAGGGCCACCATGGTATGTCCTTTCACTTACCTTTTTAGACAGCTTTAATAAAGGCAACTCTTCAAAAAGCTCTGGGGCTCAACTTAGCACCTCTTGTTTATCATTAGATAAGAAAACATTATAGACAGGATAGTTTCATCCATCACTAACATTCTTATTACAGATTTTGACATTGTGATCTTGGGAATGCAGAAATCCTCAGGTTGACATCTATGTTCAACTGGCATCAGCCCTTAATGATAAAGCTATTTCTGGACTTTCTAGTTTCTTGATAAACATGTCTACCTTGATGCCAATGGTACACTGTGGATTTCTATAGCTCTATCATAAGTCTTTTTAAGTCTTGAAATCAGTGTAATGCCTCCAACTTTGTTCTTATTCAAACTTGTTTTTTTGTTGTTGTTGTTGTTTTGTTTGTTTTTTATTTTAATTTTGACTCTTTTATTTACTTATTTTTTTAAATTTCAGAATATTATGAGGTACAAACATTTTGGTTACACATAATGCCTTTGCCTCACTCAAGTCAGAGCTACAAGCATGCCCATCCCCCACACAGTGTGCTCCGCCTCCATTAGTTATGAGTTTACGCATGCCCACCACCCCCCTCCCACCTGCCAGGCACCCGATGAATATTACTTCCATGGGAGGACCTAAGTGTTGATCAGTTAGTACCAATTTGATGGTGAGTACACGTGGTGCTTGTTTTTCCATTCTTGTGATACTTTACTTCAAAGGATGGGCTCCAGCTCTATCAAGAATAATATAAGAGGTGCAATTTCACCATAGTTTGTTGTGGCTTAGCAGAACTCCATGGTATACATACACCACAATTTCATTAATCCACTCATGTATTGATGGGCACTTGAGTTGTTTCCACATCTTTGCAATTGTGAATTGTGCTGCCATAAACATTCAAGTGCAGATGTCTTTATTATAGAATGTTTTTTTTTTTTCCTTTGGGTAGATACCCAGTAGTGGGATTGCTGGATCAAATGGTATTTCTATTTTTAGTTCTTTGAGATATCTCCAAATTATTTTCCACAGAGGTTGTACTAATTTGCACTTCAAACTTGTTTTAACTAATCTAGATCCTTGGCACTTCCATTTAAATTTTACAATCAGCTGGTCAAATTCTGTAAAAAGCTTACTTGAATTTTGACTGGGATTGCTTTGAAACTATAGGTCAATTTTGAAATAATTGGCATTCTCAACAGTAATGAGCCTTTCAATTAGTAAACATGGTATATTTCTTCATTTGCTTAGGTCTTCTTGAATTTATCCTAAACATATTTTGTCATTTTCAGTGTACATTTGAAAATACTTTGCCACATTTATTCCAGATATTTTCTGGTTTTGATACTATCACATATGGTATTCTTTTATTTCATTTTGATTTCTGATTATTGCTATTATATAGACATATAATTGATTTTTATGTACTGGTCTTGTATCCCAAAGCCTTGATAAACTCATTTATTAGTTTAGAAGCTTTTTTTTTTTTTTTTTTAAAGAATCCTTTGGATTTTTTACATAGCCAATCATCTCATCTATAAATAAAGACACTTCATCTTTTCAATATTTTTTAAAATTTTATTGAGCTCTGGAGTTCAACACCAGCCTGAATAAGAATGAGACCCCATCTCTACTAAAACATAGAAAAATTAGCTGGGCCTGGTGGAGAGTGCCTGTAGTCCTAGCTACACAGGAGGCTGAGAGAGGCAGATCACTTGAGCCCAGGAATTTGAGGTTGCGATGAGCTATTATGATGCCACTGCACTCTAGCCAGGGGACAGAATGAGACTCTGTCTCAAACAAACAAACAAACAAACAAAAAACACTTCACCATTAGAGAGAAATGTTAACTGTGCAAATGCACATTGGAATCTTGTATGCCAGGCATTGTGCAAGGTTTTTGAGATGAAGAATGGTGACATACTTTCTTCTGTCAGATAAATCAGTAAGTCGTACAATGTAATAAATTGATAGGTTTCACATCCTTTGTAGGAGGCACAGTGAAGAGCATCCTTCTGCATCCCAGAGGAGGAAGTGCTTCAGCTGAGTGTTCCAGGTTCTGTGGAAGCTAATGAGGTTGAACAGGAGATGAAGCTCAGGGAGATATTTTGCCAATTTACAGAGGAGCAAAAAAGTGATACCAAGATCTGTCATTAGATAGTCTTGTGTGGCTTGAACCTGGCCAGGCAAAGAGCTGTGCCTTGAAAATAAGGCTAGAGAAGCAGGCAAAGGCCACACCACGGGAAGACTCATGGTCCCATTATGGACCTAGGACTTCTCCTTGACCCATTGTGTGATGATGTTCTCCTCCTAGAACACTCAGACTTCCAACAACCATTTGTAAGTATACTACAGACTGTCTATGGTTAGCAAACGTTTAAATTTAAAATTTAGAATGTTATTCTTGATTCAGGGCCATTGCTTATTCATCAGATCCATCATTCATTCATCACACATTTACTAGCTGCCATGAGTAGCATCAAATTTAATACCTTAGTTTCTCAGAGGTTGGAATGGAATGTAAATAGTATAGTCATTTCGGTCAATGATGAACCACATATACGACAGGGGTCCCATAAGATTATCATGGAGCTGAAAAATTCCTATCTCCTAGTGCTGTCATAGCCATCGTAACATCATAGCCCAATGTATTACTCCCGTGTTTGTGGTAATGCTGCTGTAACCAAGCTTACTGTGCTGCCAGTCATATAAAAGTACAGCGATACAATGATGTACATTATACAATACTTAATAATAATAATAAATAACTATGCTAATGGTTTATGTATTTACTATACTATACTTTTTATGGCTATTTTAGAGTGTACTCCTTCTATGTATATGTATGTAACAGTTAACTGTAAAACAGCCTCAGGCAAGTCCTTCAGGACGTGTTCCAGAAGGCGGCATTGTTATCATAGGAAATGCATGTTATCATCCCTAAAGACTCACAGTGAGACAAGATGTGGAGGTGGAAGATAGTGATACTGATGATCCTGACCCAGTATAGGCTTAGGCTACTGTGTGTGTTTGTGTCTTAGCTTTTAACAAACAAAAGTTTAAAAAATTAAAAAAAAAAAAATTTAAAAATAGGAAACAGTTTCTAGAATAAAGATATAATTAAAAAGGAATATTTTATACAGCTGTACAGTGTGTGAGGTAAGCATTATTACAAAAGTCAAAAAGTTAAAAATATAAAAATGTTACAGTAAGCGAAGGTTAATTTATTATTGAAGAAAGAAAAATATATTTTTACAAATTTAGTGTAGCTTGTGTACATTGTTTATAAAGTCTACAGTAGTGCACAGTAATGTCCTCAGCCTTTGTATTCACTCACCACTGACTGACTCACCCAGACCAACTTCCAGTCTTGCAAAGCTCCATTCTCGATAAGTGCTCAACACAAGTGTACCACATTTTCTCGTTCATACTGCATTTTTGCTGTACCTTTTTTATGTTTAAATACACAACTACTTACCACTGTGTTACAGTTGCCTGCAGTATTCAGTATAGTAACATGCTGCACAGGTTTGTAGCCTAGGAGCCATAGGCCATAGCACATAGCCTAAGTGTATAGTAGGCTGTAGCGTCTAGGTTTGTGAACCTACACTCCATGATGCTTACACAATGACAGAATCACTTAATGATGCATTTCTCAGAACATATTTCTGTCTTTAAGCAACGTATGACTGTACTTCATCCTGAATTCAAAGTCACCAGATGGTTTTAAGTTAGGTGATTCCAGAACCACTTCTGACTCCTGCCTTTCTGTCCCCTTCATCTTGCAATTGTCAGCTAATTTAATCTGTTATAATCCAAGACGAAAGGAATGCATTTAAGGATAACAATGATACTCAAGAAAACCTTTTACATATTTACATGAGGAGGGTCTTTATCCTAATAGAGAATAAAAGACAATTAATGTCAATTGGAACAGTCATTTCTGTGCTTGTGGATAATCTCCACCCTTCCTCTTTCATTCTTCTCTTCTTCCACTTCATCCCAGTTCCTAACTTCAGGATGTGCGAGCAGAGTCATGCAACTCTAGATCAACAAGCCAGATGATCTTTGGGATGTTTTGGGTGGTAGCACTTCAAAAGCAATTCACTTTCCTACGCTCAGGGGTAAATTTACTCTCCCCAGCTCTGGGAGACAAAACTTCCCTTTGGTCGATATCACATCTGTGAACTGAAGGGCAAATCAAATAACTTCCTTTCCCAGTAATTTCTATAACTGAAGTTGACTACCTCTTCAAATTATAAACCTTCAATGCCAGTAATCTTGTATGCCAATAAGTCAACCAAAAATTGAGATTGAGCTAACAGATACACTTTGAGGGCATTGGATGATGGGAAAAATATGTAGTTATTACTCTGCTTGGACCACCTTATATGAAGTTATGCATATTGTGATGGAAATTACAGTAAGTCTTTTTTCACAGCCTGGGCTTAGGGATGACCCAAATATAAAACTGTGTGTTAAATCAGCCAAGAAACAAGAGAGAGAGAGAGATGGAGAGAGAAAGAGAGAGAGAGAGGGATTGGAGACTGGAGAGTGGGATTTAGACATCTATTAGAACAAGTAGAAAAGTTAGAAAAATTCCTAGAGAGGCAAACCAGCATGCCCTCCTGAGAGCAAAAGCACAGGTATGGCATTCATCTATGGAAATACAGGCCGAGGACTGCAGTCTGTACCAGTTAAGTAGCTGGAGAGAAATGGGAGTCTAATTCCCACAAGTGGTCCAGCTGAGGGAGTGGTCTCCTCCCCTAAAATGCCATCACTCATTTCGTTGAGGCCACACTGGCCCTGGTCTCTGGGGGTTCAGGAGTGGCCCTTTCCCTCTGCACTTATTTGCTCTCTCCTCCTCTGAAGCCCACGTGGCATTTTTCTTTACTTACAGGAGTCCTAAAGACCCGAAACAGCAGCAAGCTGATTAAAAATTAATAAGAGCCTCAGAGGGAAAGTACCAAGAGGCAGTTGGCTCTGTGATCGGCAATTTTTTGAGGTTCTTTAAATACCCAATTATTTTCAGGACACCTACGGACCAGAAACCACAGGACATGGGAAATAGGTTTTTTAGCCAGAGGGAATATATTTTTAAACACAAGGCTTTTAACTCACGGAAAAGAAGAATTATGTTTACTGTACTACTCTTCATTACACACACATACCCAGAACTACACCTATTTTTTTTCTCTTTTCCAGTTTCAGGTGAATCGCCCAGCAGGAGAAAGACGAATTTATTTTTAGTATAAACTTCATTATTCTCTACAGTGCCTCTCATTTGCCCAGGAGGTAACAATTCTATGTAGAAAAAACAAGGCAGTCAGTGAATTAAAACCAGGCCTGGGAATACGTGATGATATATTACGTCCCAATTCAACCAGGAAGAAAATTTAAATTTGATATGTCAAGGAATTAGGAAGCACATGTTTATATTACTGTTTCTTTGGGTGATAAATACTTTCTTAAAGAGGCTAATGAATACACCATAAAATGACTACTAAATACTATAAAAATGAATCTGTAGGAAATCTTTTCTCCACGACTTTCATTCTGCCATTTCCTAAAACCTGTATTGCGGTTAGTAAAATATTTATGTGCTGCACTCCAGAAACCTATTATTTATGATGCCCAACAGGAAGGGTTGCATCTGATGACCACATTTTCATTTAGCCTTAGGAAGGAACAAATTGAACTTGGATTACTAACATGGAAACAAATCAGGCAGGGTGCAAATGATTTGTTTAGCCAGAGACAAGCTTGTCAGGAAGCTGTGCTGGAATATGGCACAGAGGAAAATCTGTGTTATCATTACCTTCCAACAGGTTGTCAAAAATCAGCCAGCTGAGGGAGTTTTCAACAAAGGCAGGAAAGATAAAAACAAAGAAAGGATTTTTTAAAAATGTACTGCTAATGGAATGCTCCATTATTGGCACCGCAGAAAAATAAATGTAAATTTTCGTACCTAGCAGAGTCAATTGGACTATAACTTTGTTATAATGTGTGTATTATTGTTCAATAAAATCTAATGTTCCTTTTCACCACTGTTAACTTTAAAAAAGTAGAAAGCTCAGGAGATCTGAATTATGTTTTCAGAATTATCTAGTAGGTCTTACTGTAAATCATTTAGCTGTCTGAAACCAGACCTTTGCAATCTATTTTTCTGCTATAAGACAAAAATGATTATGTATATGTTCCTACATGCTACAATTATACATTGGACAGTGAAATTACTAAAGCAAACTAAAAAATAAGGGAAATTAACTACAAAGTAATATCCCACTTAACATTTATTGACTATTTATCAAAAGCTTTTGTAAGGAAAAATTACTTGGAACTCTTGTGAGCTACGATTTATATGACACATACTATTTGTTTCTCTGGTTATATTTATTTTACTGAAAAAACAATCTATGTAGTTATTTTATTTTGTTTATTTCATATACATTTATTTTCTCTCTCTTTCTAAAAAGGATTTGAGAAGGTTAGCCACAATATACATCTCCTCCTGGGACAACACAAAATAAATTTATTGGTTCAAAAGAGGTTACCAAAACATGATAATATATCGGTCTATTGCTCAAAAATGTCAGTGGCTCCCTGTTGCCTACTGAATAAAGTCTAAATGTTTTCAGTATAGCCTTCAAGGCCTTCCATATCCTTCCCCAACCAGCATAATAGAAGACACAGTGATTCTTGGAAATCTGACTACTGATTCCACCACTGGTCAACGGCTTAGGTTTGGCGGTATACACAGTTACTCTTTTTGCCTCTAGGAAATAGAGCATAAGAGTTTCTGCAAGGAGTATGCTGCATTTAACACAGGTTTATCTTCAGAGAGCTTACCATCTCTTGTTCCTTAAGCATACATGCCCCGTGGATGTCTTCTCTGACAAATTACACTACCGGCTTATCAAGTCATTCTTCCAAACACACACATTTTCCCCAACTTACTCCATGTTCAACATGGTGTTAGTGGACCTTATAGATTGGCACCCAAGGCAGTGACCCAGCTGTCTTGCTCCTTTGTTCCTAATTGTGATGTTGGCTCCAAAGCAATAGTTAGACATTCTATTAATAGCTTCTGTAGCTCTAAGATTTATCCTTATTGCCATTATTTGAGTCTTTTTAGGTTATCAGAGAGTCCTGTATTTTCTTTTCTTTGGGGTTCCAAGCTTTCAGTACACTTCCTGGTAAGCAATAGACATTTGTAGAATTGACTTCTAATCCTGGGGCAGATGAGATCAAAGTCTCGCTCTTTGCAGATGATATGATATTATATCTAGAAAACCCCAAGGATTCAACGAAGAGACTCCTGGAATTGAAAAATGAATCCAGTAAAGTCTCAGGATACAAAATCAATACATAAAAATCAGAGGCATTCATTTATGCCAATAACAGTCAAGCCAAAATTCAAATAAAAAATGCAATACCTTTTACAATAGCCTCAAAGAAAATTAAATATCTAGGAATATATTTAACAAAATAGATGAGAGACATATGCAGCAAGAACTATGAAACACTAAGAAAAGAAATTGTAGAATATGGGAACAGATGGAAAAATCTACCTTGCTCATGGATTGGTAGAATCAAAATTGTTAAAATGTCCATACTACCTAAAGTCATCTACAGAATTAACGCAACCCCTATCAAAGTACCATCATCATTCTTTACAGATCTAGAAAAAATAATTCTACACTTTGTATGGAACCAGAGAAGACCTCATATAGCCAAAGCAATCTTAAGCAAAAAGAACAAACTGGGAGATATCAGTCTACCAGACTTCAAGCTGTACTACAAGGCTATAGTAACTAAAACAGCATGGTACTGCACAAGAACAGAGAGATAGACCTTTGGAACAGAACTGAGAATCCAGAGATGAAACCATCCACATATGGTAATCTAGTCTTCGACAAAGCAGACAAAAATATACACTGGGGAAAAAAAATATCTTTTCAATAAATGGTGTTGGGAAAACTGAAAAACTACATGCAGAAGATTGAAACTGGATCCCCACCTCTCACCTCTTACAAAAATCAATTCACAATAGATAACAGACTTAAACATAAGGCATGAAACCTTAAGAATCCTAGAAGAAGATATAGGGAAGACCCTTTTAGACATCAGCCAAGGCAAAGAATTTTTGAAAAGACCCCCAAAGCAATCACAACAGCAACAAAAATAAATAAATGGGACCTGATCAAATTAAAAAGCTTTTGCACAGCCAAGGAAACTATCATTAGACAGCCTACAGAATGGGAGAAAATATTTCCCTCTATACATCCAATAAAGGGCTGATAACAAGAATCTATCCAGAACTTAAAAAAATCAACAAGAAAAAATCAAACAACCCCATCAATAAATGGGTGAAGGATATGAACAGAAACTTTTCAAAACAAGACAAAATAATGGCCAGCAAACAAACAAACAAACAAAAATGCTCAACGTCTCTAATCATTAGAGAAATGCAAATCAAAACCACAATGAGATATCACCTAACCCCAGTAAGATTAGCCTTTATCAAAAAAATCCCAAAGCAACAAATGCTGGCGAGGATGTGGAGAGATAGGAACACTCGCACACTGACGGTGGGACTGCAAATAAGTGCAGCCTCTGTGGAAAAGAATTTGGAGATACCTCAAAGAGCTAAAAATAGAAATACCATTTGGTCCAGCAATAGCAGTATTAGGCATCTACCCAAAAGAACAAAAGACATTCTATAATAAAGACATCTGTACCCGAATGTTTATGGCAGCTCAATTCACTATTGCAAGGATGTGGAAACAACCCAAGTGCCCATCAATTCATGAGTGGATTAATAAAATTTGGTATATGTATACAATGGAATACTACTCTATTATAAAAAACGATGGTGATCTAGCACCTCTTATATTCTCCTGGATAGAACTTGAGCCCATCCTCTGAAGTGAGGTATCAAAAGAATGGAAAAATAGGCTCCACATGTACTCGCCATCAAATTGGCACAAACTGATCAATACTAAGGTGCCCACACAGTAGTAATATTCTTCAGGAATTGGGGGGTTGAGGGTGGGTAAACTCACAATTAATGGATGCGGTGAGCATTGTAGCGGGGAAAAGGCACGCCTCAAATCATGGTTTGGGTGTGGCAAAGTCATAACATGTAACCAAATTGTTTGTACCATCATAATATCCTGAAATAAATAAATAAATAAAAAGAAAGAAAGGATACTTTGGCCAAAGACAATGAAAGGAGAGAAAGCAAGCTCAAGTTCAGGCAAGTGATCAGTGGCAATAACATAAGGCTCCTCAAAAGGGTTAGAGAAGATTTAAAAGCCAGGAATGATTAAGGAAAGAGATACCTGCAAATATGAAGGGGGCCTGGTGGGAATGATCAATCAGCTGTGACTTTCTCCATCTTGATGTATATCCGTTGGTATCTGGCATAGGAAGACCATAATAAAAGTTTAGCAGTTGACTAGAAAATACCAGTACCTCTCATGCTATCAGGGAGGTTGTACTCCAGAGTGTGAGTGGTGCAGAGGGATAGTTAGTTACCAGTTAACCCACCAACAAAGGTGGCACAAGTGATGGGCCAAGAATATGGTCTTTGATTCCGAATGTGAAAACATAATTAGACACAGAATTTTAGAGCTGAAGAAAATCTCAGAATATATTCCTAAGGTCCTAAAAAGGAAACTGACTTGCCCAAGGTCATACAGCTCTAACTGCAAATTCTGGTTAGAACTCTGATGTACTGGCTCCAGCTCCCCCATTCTTGCCAGGATTACAGCACGGCTGTTCTTGGTCCCTTGAATTTACATCTCCCAGGAGAAGGCATCATAGGACCTGAACATGGGACATTTCTGATCAAAGAAAAATAAGATAGAAGAGATTTTCTGTCTATTTATTTGTTTTGTCTGCTATTCTATTTGGTAATAGTGGCTTTGGTGATTTCTTTTCTAAAAGCATGTAAAATGATTTTGCTCTTGGTGAGTGAATGTGTGTGTCCATGTTTCTTTCTCTGTGTGTGTGTGTGTGTGTGTGTGTGTACACACGTGTATTGTGTTAGGGTTAAAGAGTACTTATAACTCCCATCAGTGATAGGACACCAGAAGCATAGGCAACAAAAGTAAAAATAAATAAACTGGACTATGTCAAAATTAAAAACTTCTGTGCTTCAAAGGCAATAATCAACAAAATGAAAAGGCAACTTATGAAATGGGAGAAAACATTTGCAAATTATATATCTGATAAGGGGTTAATATTCAGAATAGATAAAGAACTCCTACAACTCATCACTACCACCAAAAACAAACAAACAAAAACTAACCTGATTAAAAAATGGGCAAAGAACTTGAATAGATGTTTCTCTATAGAAGATATACAAATAGCCAATGAGCACATGAGTAGATGCTCAACATCACTAATCATTGGGGAAATTCAAATCAAAATCACAATGAGATTACACCTATCAAGATGATTACTAAAAATTTTTTTTAAAAAGGAAAGAAATGTTAGCAAATATATACAGAAATCAGAGCCCTTGTGCACTGTTGGTGGGAAGATAAAATGGTATACCTGTGAAAATTGTATGGCAATTCCTCAAAAACTTACAAATAGAATTACTATATGATCCAGAAATTCCACTTCTGGGTATATATCCAAAATATTTGAAAGCAGAACTCAAATATATATTTGTACACCCATGTTTATAGCAGCATTATCACAATAGCCAAAATGTGGAAGCAATCCAAGTGTCCGCTGATGAATTAATGGAGAAACAAAATGTGATATATACATACATACAATGGAATAATATTCAGTCCATAAAAAGAAGAAAATTCGAACATCTGTTACCACATGGATGAACCTCGAGGACTTCTCCTAAGGGACAAAAGCCAGTCATGAAAGGACAAATATTACCTCATTTGACTTATATGAGGAAATTAATGTAGTCAAATTCACAGAAACAAAAAGGATAGTGGTTGTCACAGGCAAGAGGCTGGGAAGATGGGAATTGTTTAATCGGCACAGAGTCAGACTGGGATCAGAAGGGGAGAGAGAGAAGAAAGCTGGGAAGGGAATAGTGAATACACGTCACACATGCTTCTGTGCCAGGTACATCCAATACACTATCTTCTTGGATATTTATACCAGTCCTGTGCAGTAGCTGTATGAAAACCATTTCCCAAATAAGAAAACTGAGGCTCAAATATGTTAAGTCATTTTTCAAAATTATCACATTACAAATGGCCAGACAAGATTCAAACCCAGGTCAGTTTGACTTTTTTATCCATACTTTAAAAAAAAATCCTGTTCCCTGGCACTTCAGAATGTGGGGAATTTTAAATAGGGTGGTCATGATAGACCTAATTAAGAAAGTAACGGTAGGCAGGATAAGGACCGTCCAAAGATGTCCACAACCTATGAATGTGTTATATTACATGGCAAAGGGGAACTAATCTTGCAGATGGAATTTAGGATGCTAATCATTTGACCTTAAATAGGGAGAGTATCAGCGACCATTCAGGTAGGTCCAATGTAATTACAAGGGTCCTGAAAAGTGGAAACAAAGTGGGAAGCAGAAGAGAAGTCAACATCAGAGGGAGGTGATATAAGAATGACAAGATTGATGTAGAGATATGAAAAACCAAAAGTGTTTTTCTATTCTCTGCTCTCACTCACTCTAACACTTATGACACCAGTTGTGTTGGGAATTTTCCCCACTCACCAAGCAGTTCTCTAGGAGAGTCACCAGAGAACACCAGCTGAGTATTGTCCAATTCAATTCAATTCTGACACCATCTCCATCTGGAGATGGTGTCAGATGGAGATCAGTTGGGGGATCAACCCCACAAAACTATCTTCCACTTTAGAAGCCAATTGCAAGTAGCAAGTGGTCACCTATATGCCGACTGACTGCCTAAAACCCAGGGTTCCCACAACTCCCTCCCTGAGTTTGATTAGTTTGCTAGTATGGCTCACATAACTCAGAAAAACACTTAACATTTACTGGTTTACTATATTAATAAAGGCTATGATGAAGGATGCGATGAACACCAGAATGAAGAGGTACATAAGGTGAGGTCTGGAAAGGTCCCGAGTGCAGGAGCTCCCGAGCCCATGGAGTTGAGGTACATCACTCTCTCAGCATGTGGATGTGTTCACCAACCTGAAAGTTCTCTGAACCCCATAGTTCAGGGATTTATATTGGAGCCTCAACATGTAGGCATGATCGATTATCAACTCCATTTCCAGGCTCTTTCTTCTTCCCAGAGAATAAGGGGTGGGCTGAAACCTCTAGTCATGGGTTGGTCTTTCTGGTGACCAGACCTCATCTAGGATTCCTCCAAGAGTCAGCTTATCAGAACAAAGGAAGCTTCTATTTCCCAAGAAATCCCAATGGATTTAGGAGCTCTCCATCCGACGTTTACTCAAGAAATTACAAAGAATTTAGGAGCTCTGTGCTAGGGACTGCGTGTGTGTGTGTGTGTGTGTGTGTGTGTGTATGTGTTTTAATTTCACAACTAGCCATTCTTGACCTTGAAGATGGAAGGTAACCCTAAGCCAAGGAATGTAGGGAGTCTTCAGAAGCTGGAAAAGATAGGAAATGGATTCTTTTCTAGAACTTGCAGAAAGAAATGCAACCATTCTGACACCTTCATTTTAGCCCAGTGAGATCTGCATGAGACTTCTGACCTTCAGAACTGTAAGCTAATAAATTTATGTTGTTTTAAACTACTAAGTTTGTGATACTTTGTTAGAGCAGCAACAGAAATTTAATATAGTAACATTTTACTTTATTTTGCTTAGCCTGCCTTTTCCTTTAAATTCAGATTGTTTTCATATATTTTTTAAAAGAAGTATCAAGTGTACTCCAAAGCTGGAAAACTTTGGGTTGCTGTGTTGTTTATTTCTCTCCCAATTAGTATTCTGCCAAGAGAAATGTGTATCAGGATTAAAAAACCCACCTGAGCCCAGAGAAAATTTTGAGCATCATTTGTGTAAAGGTGAGAACTGCATCTCACAACAGCCAGAATTGGGCCTCTAAGCTTCACTCACAGTTGCTGCTCCCTGCGGCAAACATTTGGGAAAGATCACTGAGATCCTGAGTAAAGAGGCAGATGAAGACATCATTGCTGATCTTGACTGATGGGGAGCATCCTATTTGCCTACAGGCTTCCAGAGGGATCAGGAAGGGAGCTGTATTTCTTTACTTTTTATGCCACACATTCTTCTGAATGCTGTGTGTGCATTACCCCCTTTGGTCCTCACAATAACCCTATTAGTTGCCATTATTCTTCTCTGCATAACACATCAGGAAAATTAAAGCTGTTAATGACTTAATCAAGCTCAATTTTATGCTGGCTGATAAAGCTAGGCTTTAAAACATGGGAGCTTAGGTTTCAAAAACTATGCTATTTTTTCCCACATTATTCTTCTTTAACCTCTTTTTATGGAGCCTTGAACTATGCTGAAAACCTAGTAAAAGCAATAGTGTCTTTTCCCAGAAAAATGCTCACATAATATCAAACACACATACACACAAACGTACACAGTGTTTGTATACACTCTTCAGGGGGCCCGCTAGCCCCATGAAGCTTGCATGCGCGTTACAAATTGTGTGTATATTCCATTTCCTACTAATCAGAGGCAGTGTGCCATGGCAGTAAACGGAGTTATCCATGAGCAGATGGCCACATGGCAATCCCTCGTTCTACTGTTTACTATGTGCGAGGCTTTGGGAAATTGTTTAACCTCTCTGTGCCTTTTTTCCCTCATTTATAAAGCAGGAATACTGGTAGAACTGACCTCCCAGGGCTGCAGTGGGGATTTAAAAATTGTTACACAAAAAAGGTTTCAGAAGAGTAAATTCTCTATAGTTAAGTATTTAATAGATGTTTTTCTCTGTTATCATTGATGTTGACTTATGAGCTCTGGACTCAGGCAATAGTTTTTCAAGGATAACTTTAGTATAACAGATGTAGCAGGAAAAGTCCAAAAGCATCAATAATTACAATTCTTGTAGAAGAAAAATCCATGTTTTAGATAATGTACCTGCCATCCTTACAGATATTCACCCTTTGAATACAGGGTCAGCAGAGACCAAGGAATGAATGCATTTTTATCTTTCCAAAAGTATTTCCATGACACTTGCCTCTAGAGAACCAGGATGCTGAGAGAGAGAGAAGAAAAAACATCAGAAACTTGTGACTTATCACTTCAGAGGAGAAAACATTTCAGAACACCCAGCAATTAATGATAAAAGAACATTACTGTGGAGCTCCATTGGGATGGAATAGGAAGCCTTCAGGAAGCATTTGATGTGTTTCCCTTTATAAGAAAGACGTAAAAAGGAAAAACTGCTGACACTTTGATTAGCTGGGAAAACAAAATTGGTTAGCAGTCATCATACTGTGTAAACATATCTAACCTCTTCAATATGAGCATATTACTAAGTGTCCATCAATGCTAATAAATTTAAATAAGAGTAACCATGGTGATAAAAGGAGAAAAGTGTACGGTATATGAGGAAGCCTGTACATTACCAGTTTCCTATATTGAAACAGTTTACCCACAATACCCAGAAATGGTTCCAACATATAAAAAATATATTCAGGCTTCTTGGACATATTGATTGATTACTTCAGTAAGGAACTTAATACTGGGATAGATTCTTGTTCCTAAAGAATTTTCTTAAATTCCCATATTATTCCCTGTCTCTATCTTTCTCTCTCCCTTCTCTTTCATTTCTTCATTTATTTGAGCAAATTCAGAAGGCATTTGTCCTTATTTAAGGCAGCATCCAGGGTGAGAGAAAGGGTACGTGGCTATTCCCACTTAGGGAAGAGTAATATCAGCTGAAGTTATAGGTAATTAAATTCTTTAAGAATTGATTCATATTAATACCAGCAAGATTCTTTAATCTTGTATTTTATGAGAACAACTAAAGGATTTCTTGAAAATGACTGAAATACTTTTTCGTTCATATTGAGTGTTTACCATGTGTTGCAAGTGGCCAATTGCTAAAACCCCAGAAATGTAAAAAGATGACATATATCTTTCCTTCCTTCAAGATTCACAGTTGGGCTCTGTAGTTAGCAAAGTAAAGCTGGACATGAACCTCGGATTTCTGAGGACAAATTCAAAATTATTTAGAACTGGAATAATTTCAATGAAGTATTTGTTTTACAGAACTTCTAAAGAAACCACCAGAGCATCCTTTCAAAGATCATTATTTAACTCTCTTAATACCAAGGCATCAAAAGCATTCAGAATGATTCTTCTTGACCAGAATACACAGGTGGCATGTTTGGTAAATAAATGATCTCTTATAGCTTATATAACCCAACTGCTTTGCAATGAGTGCTATACAAAATCACATATAAAACAGTCCAATAAGTAAGAATAATTAAAAACCAATTGAAACTTTTTAGAGTAGTATGTATCAAAAAGAAAAAATTCAGGGGAAGTAGAAGTTTTAAAGGGGGTGGCTACATTCATGGCAGCCAGAAAATTCCTTTTAAAAAAAATCCCTTTCCTCTCATCACCTTCCTTCCAATTTTCTTGAACTCTCCACAGTTGTCTCTGATGTCTTCTGTTTACACCATTATGTGCACCCCTCAAAGACCTCCTCTCTCCGCAGCCTAAAACAGCCCTCATCTCTCCTCCTACCTAACAGCACTGTCTCTAGCTCAGGTCTTTGTTTTTGTCTCATTCTTTGCCTTTGTCTGGATTCGTATATAAATAAAGGAGGGTCCAGAACTGACCTGGCAAGCAATTTCTCTCCCTCCTCTGGGAGAAGTGGGAGAGAGAAGACGGTGAATGCTTATAACCTAATGTCATTCCCTTTCTCCCCTTCACACTTGGAGTTTTAAAAATGGAGTTAATGTTGCATGCAGTATTTTCAGAAAGGTGCTAAAAGGCTCAATCTGCTCTTTCGCTCACGTGAGAAATTGCTGTTCTGAGTCACCGAGAATGTTGCTGGTAGGCCTGAGTGTACAACAGATTCATTGACAGTTTATTTTCTCGGTAGCAGCTTCAATGTCCACAGAAAATATGAGTTTGTGGATCTCACAGTATGATTTCCTAACGTGCCGGGAGGGCAACTGAGGGTGTGTAGAGGGTAAGGGTTGGAGATTAAAGCTTTAGAATGGTCTGGACTGAAAATAGATTGTTTTAATAATCATAATGCTTAAAGTGGCTGCTAACCAGTGGGAAGGGAAGATTCGACAGAGCTCAGTTAATAGTAGCTGTGGGAAGAACGTATGTCATGTTTTTATAACTCACTGAGTTGAAGCTGTGACATCACCAGGTAAAGTATTTAAAGCACTTTCTCAGTTCCACACTATTTTGATTACTCCATGTATTTACATATATGTGGCAGGACAAAGCTTCTCCTATTTCTCTTCTTAAAAAGAATAGTACCGGCTGGGCGCGGTGGCTCACGCCTGTAATCCTAGCACTCTGGGAGGCCGAGGCGGGTGGATCGCTCGAGGTCAGGAGTTCGAGACCAGCCTGAGCAAGAGCGAGATCCCGTTTCTACTAAAAATAGAAAGAAATTATCTGGCCAACTAAAAATATATACAGAAAAAATTAGCCGGGCATGGTGGCGCATGCCTGTAGTCCCAGCTACTCGAGAGGCTGAGGCAGTAGGATCACTTAAGCCCAGGAGTTTGAGGTTGCTGTGAGCTAGGCTGACACCACGGCACTCACTCTAGCCAGGGCAACAAAGCAAGACTCTGTCTCAAAAAAAAAAAAAAAAAAAGTACTATTTTATTCTTTTCTTCAATTTGTATTTAAAGTGGAAATGCAGTAAATTCATAGTTATTAGGAGATTTGGTGTCTTTATAAAGTTAACTCTTTTCAACCAAAAAAAAAAAAAGTAATACTCCCTTTATATACAAATCTTCTTTATAGCTCAGCAAAAGTTCATTTTCTTCCAGCTACCTTCTGCACATTTGGAGATTCATTTATTCACTTATCAAATATCTATTGCACATTTATCATGTTCTAAGCACTGTTTTAGATACAGTGGATACAGCAGTGAAGAAAACAGACATGATTCTTGACTTAATGGAGCGTAAATTCCGCTAAAAGAAGAGAATAAAAGGAAAACAAAGGAAAGGTTGTTTTTCTATGATCAGGGCTAGAAATTTTATGTATCTTTGTGTTGAAAATCTTTGTCTACATTTTGGATTATTTTCTTAGGACAGAATCTTGGGAAATTTTTATATCTAAGGTAGGAAGTCTAATTGCTTCTAAAAATGTTTAGATTTATTAATATTTCTTAGAGAAGTAATCAATTCTGACTCGATGGCACTGTGGGTCTTATTTCATCTAAGTCTTAAAGAACTGGCAGGATTTTCAGGGCAGAATGTGGGTGAAGACTTGAAAGAATGGAAGAACATGCCATGCTTGCAGTAGGGTGTTGGTATGACAGGAGGTGAGGGGATTTGAAGATGACATAGCATTGAATTTCTAAAACCCTGAGATAATTGTGCTCAGTCTGCCCTGCCCACACCACACCCCCTAAGAAGTACAGTAATGTGCCAAGTGATTCCTACACCTAAAAAAGTTTTGGAATGTCCTCTCACTGCCATGGTAAGAGGAGAGCAGCCTGTGGCCACAGTCACTCAACTCCAATGGGGACCCTCCAGGGGCTGAAAAATGGGAGGAACAGCTTGTCAAACACCAAGCAGAGGTAGAACACTTCATCATGTTTGCACGCTGTCCTGAGCACTCAAGACCCTGGAGATAAAATGATGTTAATGGACGTTCATTCTCATTCAGACCTGAATTTCAACCTAGACCACTGGTTTATCTCTGACAATAGCTAAATCGCCCCCTTGAAAATCAATAAAATATTTCCATTCTTACATGTATGAAAGTCCTCCTGATATTTATTGTCTTCTGATATATTTACTGGCACTATAGTAAATATTTGACAAATCACTATCACTCTCTTAGAAATGTGGAGGGTAACTGGAATTGGCTGCCACAACAGAGATGCATGCTTTACTCCATATTGCGGTTCACGTTTCCTGGGAAATAGACTCTGAGGCGTTGATTTCTTTGCAGGAAATTTACCGGGAGATACTGTTAGAGTGAGCACCTGTGGGGAGGTAAAAGAAGCAGAATTGGGCAGAGGGGCAAGTTGAAAGAGACGCAATCAGAACAAAGGCCTCAGATGATTGCACAGAGCTCTGGGGCTGGATTCCCTTGTATATGGTGTGGCTCACATGACATGGGAGAATAGTCCCTTATACTCCTGTATCAACCAGTCATGGGACAGGGGCTGCACCTAGGAAGGGGATTGATCTTGGGCAAGTTTTCAGGTGATAGAAGTGCTCAGAGGGAGGCTCAGTTGAGAGCTGCCAGCAGTCAACACTCCCAGCACTTGGGGTAACAGGGACTTCGGACATGAAAGAAGGGATCTGGGGACCCATCACAGCATCTACTACATCTCTTAAAAAGGAGAATGTCACAGCCTTCCTGGATTGCTTTACTCTTCCTTGCATGTTCCTCTTATCCATGAAGTTGGGACAACTTGTTCTCCCTTCTGTAGCCTCTGCTCCTATAACCAGTCCTGCACCTATGGAATTTAGGATCCAACTACATATTTTAATTAAAACAACGTACTGTGAATGCCCACAGCAATCTGATTGCTGCCCAGTGCTCTTTCAATTCCACTTTCTGGCACCTATAATTGCTATTATTATAGGCATGACGACCCCAACTTTTTTCTCCACATTTTGTAAATGCTCTCTTTCATCCTAAACAATTTAGCGCAGTTAAAAGTTACAAGAATCAGGTCAGGATTTAAATCCCATCTCTGCTACTCGTTAGCTTTGTAATACTGGCGAGTCATTCAACCACTGTGAATCTTGGTTTTCTCATCTGTAAAATGTGATAATAATTATAACGTCAATAGTTGGCACAAGGATTTTGTGAGAAAAGCATTTTATGAGATAACATATCTGTGACCCAGATGGAATCTATCTGACCCTTGAGAAATAATAATAAAAATGGAAAATAATAATTATAACAGCAACCACTGTTATCAGGTATTTTCTCTGTCCCTTGCATAAATACTAAGGGGTTTACATTGATTACTCAGTTAATCTTAACATGAAAATGCTAAGACATGGTTATTTTGCGGTTTTATGGCAGGTGTGATATACAAAATATTTAACAAATGGTACAGCTTGGGTACAGATCAATCGTAATTGAAATAACTGAAACAGTTGTGGAAATGGCATTTTATTATACCCAGTTTACAGATGGGACTATTGAGACATAGAAACTTGAAATAGCTTGCTCAAGGACATAAAGCCTGTAGGTGGCAGAGGTGGAATTTAAACACCATCGGCCTTCACAGACCATAACATTGAAGAGTCTTGCTATAGTACTTCCCAGTCTCAGGATCTCAGTGGGGTTGTTTTTAACCTTTACTTTTACTACCTTGGGGAGCTCTAAGCCTTCGTGAATACCCAGACCCAGCCATCATAGCTATTTTTTTTACTATCAACACCCTAGATCTTCCACCAAATACAACTGCCAAGGTTTACCAGACTGAAGGCTAATGTTGTGAGCCATTTTGAGCCAACATGGTTAAGTGAAAATAGCACTTATTAAGAGTGATTTTGGTAAAAAAAGTAAGCTTAAAATCGAGTTTACTTACATAGTTCCACCAGGAGCAACATTATAATGGAGGCTGGAGAGGAGAGTGGTTCTGAGAAGGTCTGTGAAAGTATGAGGGTGACATTAATTACAAAGAAACTCTCAATAATGAAAGGACAGAAAATACTATAACCTTATTAAGTCCATTTCACACAGGCTTTCGGACTGTGGAGGCAGTGAGCTAACACAGAAGGCAGTTTCCTAAGGCAAAATACGTTGATCCAAATATAGAAAGCCAAGCAGATCGTTATGACAGAGACATTGGGTAAGCATAGAAATTGATGCAAGTTTCTTTTATTTTATATGAAAGAAACACAAAAATGGAATGCCTAGGGGATCATTCCCTAGAAAACAGCTGGCACCTCTACAACCACTGCAAGAGACGTGTGCCAACTATGAACTTCTGGAGTAGAATTGTGTGTGTGTGTGTGTGTGTGTGTGTGTGACAGAGAGAGAGGGAGACAGACAATATCTATATGTACTTTGGTGGTGATGGTGATGAAAGACATGTAAGTACCTGTTAAAATTATTTTCACACACGTGCACACATGCAAACACAAACACACAAAGTCACGCATGCAAGGGTGCAGAGACAGGAGATCAACATCCACCAGGCCTGCCCTAGCAAACCCCATTCTGTATCTATTTTGACTCACTTCTTCCTCTTCTGTGTCCAAATCCTCTTACCATACTTGGTCTACTTTAACCTTGGCTATTTGTGCCTCTGGCCTCCCTCACTTAACATTTTATCTCCTGCTCCTCTTGCCTTGTCTCCCCCACTATTATCTCAGCAAATACTATCTAGCCTACAGCACCTGACCTCTGGCTAACTTCAGTACCCTAATGAAGTTCCTTATCTTTAGCCCAAGTTGATGTCCCCATCCATCTCTTGTTGTCCTCATTCCAGCCAGCCAGGCACACTCACACTGCAGTGAAGGCAAATCTGGGACAGTCTAATACTCTTCATGGCAATTACCCATACCCTTAATCCCTATTATTATCATTCGATAACTGATTCTCTACAACATGTACTGATTACCTACCTGCCCACACACAATCAGTGCCTAGTAGGAAAGAGGAGATTTAAAAAGAGTTTAATAAAAGTGTGGCCATGGTGACAGAAACCAACAAATGATGGCACAGTGCCCTGGGGCTGGAAACAGGAGTCTTCATCACTCATAGGTGTGAAGAGCCAAGGCTAGGGACCTCTGAGAAGATACCTGGGGCCTTTGAGAGACAAGTCAAACAAATATTCCAACCTCACTTTCTCACCCTTTTGTCACCCGTCCTCACTTCCCATTAGCCAAAACTGAGTGTGAACTACAGGACAAGGGGATACCATTGATATCATCCATAGAGACCAGTTTCCGGGAGGGGGGGCAGGGGGAGACGAGGTAGGGTCTGTAAAGTGGGTGAGTGAGATTTGACTTGAGAGTAGCAGGTTAAACTAAAGATGTCTGGCACACCTGCCATGTGCCAGCTCTGTGATTTGTGCTAAAATTCTAAGATGGTGTGAGTCAATCTGTCTGCACGGAGCTTACAGCCCAGTAAGAGACAATCACATCACCAAGTGACAAAGGTAATGAGAGACATAAGAAATGGTAGCCACGGAAATGCAGGGATGCTCATTGGGTGGAGGAGAGGTCAGGCATAGCCATTAATGGATGGGGACATGCTGGGCCTGAGCAATGTCGGGGGCTGAGTAGGAGGGGACCTTCATCAAACCAGCTGGCACTTCAGAGAAGGAGCCTCAGCTTTCCCAGCTAAGAGAGTGCCGTCAGCAAAGGCCTGGAAACGGCCTCTTCAATGTTTTGTCAATAAAGTCACAAACCATGGGTCTTAGTCTCAGAGTGCTGAAATGTGGGGAAAAATAAAATCCATGCTACCAAAGCTAATTTTACAATAACATTAGTCATCTGCTTATATTTCTTGAGCCTCACGGGGAAATCCCATGCTGCAAACCTAATAGTTTCCAGACATACTTTTCCATAATCCTCTTTTCTTTTCATCTTTGGACTTGCACACTGCAAGGGCTCTTACACCTGTCCTAAACAAACAAAAACAAATAAAGGCAAAGATAAAAACAATCCCATCTGTACAAATAGGACTCTTTTCCTTATATAGTAACTGGCTCAAATAAACTCTCCCTCCCCCAAATAAAGGGGTTAATTAGCTCATGTAAAGGATGTGCTTAGGCCCAACTGGATCCAAGGGTTTGGATTGTATCCTCCTGACCTTTGCTTTGCATTGGTTCCATTCTCAGATGGCCTCTCCTTTAGAATGGCAAGATGAGCAGTGGTTCCAGGCTTCCATCTCTCAGACGCAGGTCCAGAAGAAAAAGGTCATCTTCTGCAGGCCCTTCAAAGATCCTGGATCTCTCCATGCCATCTGACTTATGCCACTTGTTTATCTCTGAATCACTGTGGGCCAGGCAATATGTGCCACCTCCCAAGTCCGACTTCAATTCTACCCTGGACCACATGAAATGGGAACTGGAGATGATATATCTGCAACAATAATTATAATAATAATAATTTAGATATATTTTTCTGAAGGAATGAGAGGCATGCTACCAATTCCATCACAACAATCAGTCTCTACTGTTATTTTCCATTTTCTCTTCCCTTTATTCTCCATTAACTATCCTTTAATCCAATCTAAGATTTGCCTTGGAAAATCAGAACACTCTTGCTTTGGGGGGCAGGGAGCAGAAGTGAACATACTCACAAGATTGCTTTGATCTGATCATGCGTGTTAGTTCACTTCCTTATTACAGCCACTCTCTGAGATAGTAACATTTCCCCACTTACATAGATGATTGAACTAAGTTTTAGAGAGTAAAACAAGAGGACTAATGTCTATGAGGTTACAGATGCTCATAGAAAAATGCTCCTTCTACCACATTGACAGAAAGTTTCCTTTATCTCTCTGCCTTCTATTTCTCTGTCTTCACCAGTTTTGGTTTATAGTAAGCTAAGACTTAATTCTTTCTCCTGATCTTTACATATAACAAGGATGAGTTGAATTACTATATATTTGCACACGCTTATTTTCAAAAATCAAGAAATATCAACCAATAAAAATAAATCATCTTAAAAACACTCTCTAGAAATATTACTTAATGTTAGATAACATGCAAGATATCTTTCTATATAAATATAGATGAGAATAAAAATTGTGTAACTATCTTACAAAAACTGTATTCTTATCTTACACACCTGTCTGTGTGCTTTTAAGTATTTCTATTATGGACTATTTTTCATATTATTTAAAATAATTACTTTCCATTTTCTTTTAATTTAGCAGAAGAGAAGAAAATTGCACTGACACCAAAGGTGTTTCTGAACATCAAATAAATATTCCTTTACTACTTTGCTAGTTCCCCTTACCATGCCTTTTGGGTTGACAGGATTTCATCAATTGTTTTTGCTAAATGGGCTCATGTTTGAGAATATCTTCCTGTTGTTTGTATTTGATGTACTATTTGGCTGTGTTTAATTTGCTTTTAGAAATGTGTAAACTTAGCTCCATTGTCCTCTGGCAATTGGTACTACAGAAAACTTTGAGGTAAATTTTATTTTTCTCCTTATGAGCAACTTTCTCTTTATGCTTGGATGCCCAGCAGGTCTGTTGCACATAAGTCATTATTTTTTGAAGTATACTGTCCTATTTTGTTATGAATATTCAGTTCTTTTTTTAATCTCAACTACATGTCCTCATCCACCCTATTGTCAAGTCTCTACAAACAGATTCCCTTTTTATTGGCAATTACTATGATATTATAAAGCTTTCTTTTGTAACTAATTTAAATTCTCTGGTATATCTTATCTGTTCCTTTTTGTTCCTAATATATGTATGAGCTCTATAACGGTATTGTTCTGTTGCCTATCTTCTTTTTCTTATTCTCTTATTTAGTCATATTTGGATTCTTATATATTATATCCATATTTTATATGGAATATATATGTGTGTATATATACACATATATGATGGTATACCTATGATAGTTTAAGTGTACGTGGCATCGATATAGAGATTTCCTCTGTGTATGTGTGTATATTTATATATACATATATTTATAGAGAGAGAACACACACAGAGCACACACCTCTGCTGAAAGTTTGAAATCTGCTCTTTTTGGGCCTAACGTTATGACTAATTTTTTGCTTATTTGATGCTGGTGGATTTTTTGCTGACACTTACTGTTTTTGTTGTGTTGTTGTTCGTTGTGTTAGGAAGAAAGATGTGTGACCCAAAGTTACTCTGCCATTTTACCTGCAAGTTTTCAGAACTAAATTTTATCCTCACTTGCAGCAATCAGCTTAGTTCTAATTCTTGGCAAAAGTATGTCCCTGCTTCATCTGTGTGATATATATTATGATTGCCATCATCATCACCATCATTATCAAATTGCATACACACTTTCAGTCACAAACAGCTTTTAAATGTAGGAATACGAAACTATAGACGGTAGGAAGAAAAATAGATATTTAGTTAGTTCCCTCTAGTTTGCACTTGAAGAAAATGGACCCAGAAAAAGTAATTCACAGTCACATTCACACAGCTGGCTATTTTCTAAGTGAGTTCTAGATTTTACATGAAGTCAACTCTGTATAACAGAGAAAGAACTTTGGATCTAAACAGACTTAGTTGTGAATCCCAGTTCAACTTCACTTAAGAATTTTTATAAACTTAAGTCATTTCATCCCTATTCATCTCATTTTTCCAATCTATGAAACCCTCAGAGAGTTTTTGACAAAGATCTAAAGTGGTGATGAATATCAGCATTCAGTGCTGTGTCTCTTGCGTAAAATCTTAGTAAGTGATTGTAAGCATTATTATTAAGCACATTTGCAGCACTAATTAGTTGCTGTCTCAATTTGCTATTACTGTGAAAGAAACAACCCCAGAATACAGTGGTTAAAATGGCAAGACAACCATTTATCATTTTTCTTGTGTGTGAATCAGCTAGGGATTGACCGATCCAGGCTGGGCTCAGCTGGACTGTTCTGCCAGTCTTAGCTGGGCTTATTTACTTCCCTTTGGCCTGTTGAAATTTGATTGATATTGGCTGGGCTCAGCTGGGCTGTTCTGCTGTACTTGGATGGTCTCTTACGTGTGTATAGCCTTCTGGGTGTTGGATGATTATGGCTGGGCTCAGCTAAGGATGGTTCTGCTCCATGTGTCTCTCATTCTCTCCTGGGACATAAGGGCTAGTCTAGGCATGTTCTTCTTATGGTTATAAACAGAGGAGCAAGAGAGTTGACAGACTCAAGTGAGTCTCTTAAGGCCTGGGCTTAGATCTAGAACTCCTACTTCATTCTAGTGGCAAAACCAGTCTCACAGCTTAACCTAAAGGCAAGGGACAAAGAGTATGAATACGGGGTGAGATAAAGAATTGCTATCAAAATAATGATCCATTATAAGGCCAAGTGAGGTCAAGAATACTGCAGAAACAGAGAAGTTTGGGCTTTGGAGTCAAAATGACCAAGCCCTAGTTTAACCTCAGATTATCTCTGTGATTGATCTTGGTCAAGTTATTCCGTTTTTATAAAAATCATTTTCCTAATGTGTAAAATTGAGATAATTATGTTCCATGCAATATTGTCAAGTTCAGAAATAATTTAACATATTGTCTGGCATATAATAATAGTTATTCAACAGTTGGTAGTGATTAATATCTACTCTTTCAGACATCGGGGTATGTAAGTTATTATATTAAAAAGTTTAAAAATGCTTCCCTCTCAAGTTGAACAAATTCTTATTTGTTTTATCTTAAACAAGAAAAAAATACTTGCTAATGTTTATTATTCCTGTTTTCCGCTACTAAATGCAAACAAATAAATACTGACATCAATGAAAGCATGTTTCACAGAAATTTTGCTTTGATTTCTTTGGTACTTATTTGATAGTACCAATTAGACTTTGGAGGGATAGGTGAATGATGTGTTCATACAAACATTTGAATGTGACAAAGCCAGTGAGCTTTGCAGAAAAGGATTACTGCTGGGTAAGGCAGACACCAGTGAGATATGTCCTATTTATGAGGATTCACCGAGAACATGAGGTAGCATGCACTTTGCATAATGTGAAGGTCAAGACCACAGCACAGCAAGTGGCAAATAGAAAAATGAAGTGAATGGTTGGAAAACACCATTAACTGGGAGAGAGAGCTGGCATTCTGCATTATGGATCTGCAGGTAGTAGAGCTAAGGTATCTCCAGGGTTCTTTAATTAAATGAGATTTAGCCATAATTCTGCTTTCAGAAGGAATTCCATGTAATTCCATCAACATTTCCTGAGTGTTTTCCATATTCCTGCCATTAGAAATATAAGATGTGGCAGACAAAATTTTTGCTCTCAAGTAACATGTAATCTAGTGGTGGTGTCAATCATATATACAAGACTAATCAATTATTAGGCTGAGCTGTGATGAATGTTTTAATAGGAATAGTAACAAAGAACTGTAGGAACAGAAAAATAAATAAATGAATGAATGGAGTGTATTTAAGCTGGACATTGATTAATAAAGAACATTTTGACAGATTTGGGGTATAGGGTAAAGTTATAATTAATCAAATTGATATGAGATTTTTGTCTATTCCAAGCGGTGAGATGAGAGAGGGGTTTTAGAACATCGGTAGTACAAAGCTGTAGGGTTTTTGTTTCATTAGGATAGTTGAGATGTACCGAAACTTTTCAAGCATTGCACAGAGCAGGTCTTGCCTTTATATCTCTTGCACTGTCATTAAGGTTGGTACAATAACTACAGACTCTCAGGCACTAAAAACCTTATACCCTCTGATTATTTGAAGTGGCAAATTCAGCCCATGATGTTCTATGTTCCAAGGGGAGCTGATAACTGTCAGGGCCGAGAACTAAAAAGGTAACTGACAACATGGTACCAATGGACAACATGGTACCAACTTTCACTGAGCTTATGTGCTAATGGATATGACAGATAATAGCTAAACACACAAAAAAGAGCAGATTACAATAAATGCAGTGAAGGAAACAGGAGGGATGGCAGAAGAGATCTTCAGGAAAAGATCAAGTAAGCTTTACAGATCATGGGGACAAGTTGGGTTTTACCCAAAGAGAAATGGGAAGTCATCAAATCATTTTAAACATGGTTGTGAAATATTCTGTTTTAGGATTTAAGGAAGACTGTTTGGCTGCTGTGTAGTGGATGGTAGGCTTGGCTGTCTATTGTCAACTGCATGCCCCCACCATGTCCTTCTAAGGTTGGCAACTACATTTCTCAGAATCACCTACCACGTTTGGTTCTGCACAAGATTTTGCCAAGGAGAGGAACATCTGTGATGTCTGAAAAGTGGAAGTTAGTTGGAAGCTTTATCTCTGGAGGTGGTGGCAGCCAGATGAACATGCACATGGGAGCATCAGAACAGCTCCCCAACAAACTCCTAAGAATTACTTGCTTCATGGCTGCAGTCTAAGATTATCAGGGAGCTTCTCAGACATTCTGAGAATTATAGCAACCTCCAGGCACAATTTGGAAAATAACCACAGATTTATAAAAAACAAGGCTTCACAAGATTAAATAAGTGGCCCTTCCAATATGACTTAATGCACACAGTTGAGAAGTACAGAGTTGGGGCTAGAACCTTGTTCTCTCTCATCCCCACTCCCATTCTTCCTAGGCAAGAGTGAATATGACATCAATATTTTATTTTCAGTGCTCAAATATAAGCCATACCCATATTAAAATGCTGGTCTGAAAAATAGACTAAACTCATGGGCTAAAGTCCTATGATGTGGATATATTATTCACTGACAGATTATCTGAGGAAGCAAAGACTTAAGTTGGAATTCATGATATAAACTGTAAGTGACATCCCTAGCCACTGAGCCTTTGTCAAACAACATTTTATGCACTAGACAGCTTGACGTGTACTAGCTAATGTCAGTGGCATGGGTGACTTCATAGGAAGGAAAGAGAAGTGAGTAGGTGGTATAAATAACATGCATGAATTACTGGGCGCTCAATAGTTCATGAAGAAAAAGCCTTTGTGATATATGGTGCCCCTCATCTGGAACCACAGGGCAGTTGTAAATGCCATAAACTGACAAATGACTGTAAAACATCCAAGCCCAGGCTCCAAGAAGCCAAAGTCCTGAGCTTCAGCAGGTGGGGTTCAAGCTGCAGAGTGACAGAGGGCAGCTCACTGCCCGCCACATGAACCCATCACTGCTTCCTTCATCACACTTCCTTCTCCGGCATCCCCAGGCTGACTGCTGTTTATCATTCATTTCATCTCTTGTTTATGTTGTCCCCTTGCCTAGAATATTCTCTCTTTGTCACTGTGGCCAGAGCCTTCTCATATTTAAGATTCAGTCCAAGCACAACTTTCCCCAATAAGCTTTCCCCGCACCATCAAGGTTAGTTGTCTTCATCTGTCCTTCCCTAGTTTCCTGTGCACACTTTCTCACCACACTTATGATACACTAATAAAATATAATTATAATTGTATTTATATTTCTGTCTCTTCTGCTGGACTCTGAAGTCCCTGAGGTCAAAGAACCTATTTTTTTTTTTCTCTTTAAATCCTTAGCACCTAGCATAAAGACTACATACCAATGATTCTCAGACTTTGCTATTCATCTGAATCACTTAGAGGGCTTCCTGGGCCTCACCCCCAAAAATTCAGCTAGGTCTGAGGCAGGGCCTGAGATTTTGTATTACTAAGAAGTTCCCAGATGATGCTGATGCCGCTGGTCTGGGGCAAACTTGGAGAACCACTGCTATATACTGTAGTTAGTTCTTACCTAATACACTTATATTGCATAAGGGCTTATGAGTTTAGGCAGTGGAGCCACCTATAACCCAGGGTTAAATCATAGCTCTTCAAGCTAGAGGACCTTGGCCAAGTAACTTTAGCTCTCTGAGCCTCAGTTTCCTCATATAAAAATTGAGTGCAATAAAGAACACTAAACTTCTTACCATGATGCTCCATATAGTGTAAAGCTCCTGTCATTTTGAGCAGGAGGCAGAAGCACCAGGAGAAGGGAAAGTGAGAGAGAAGGGAGGGTACAACAGTCAAATAATCCCCAAATGAGGACCAGCCTCACATACAGAGCTCAGCAATGAGTTTAATTAAATACCACATGCATTTACTTACTGAAGGATGCTATTTCCTTAACGTAAACAGATAAAAGAGCAGTGGTGTTTGACAACCCCCAGGGTGCTGAGAAGGATCTGTTTTGAATTTTTTACATCTATCAGGTGATTCATATATACCACCTCTTCAGTGCATGGCTTGCAGAATTGAGTCTGGCGGGTTTTCCACCAGGGCTTCCCACTAACACCCTCTCATTAATAGATAATCAGCTTCTACTGATCTGCTCCTAGGCTGCCTTCCAGAGCAGCTGTTTCCCCCTGTGCTATGATTTAAGCTCTGTTAACAGTAATGAAAACAGATCTGTGTTGCTTCTTTTCTCATTAACCTTATTATGGCGTTTTGCCCCCAAGATGTACACTTCTTAAAATATTTATAAAAAGGTGAAAACTTTCCATAATCTATTGATAATTCTAAACATCTGGATGGACAGTAAGTGATTTAGTGAATCTTCAAGCTATGGGTTTAATAGGAGGTGATGGATTGTCTACTGCCCAGTCAACAATTTTTCCTGAGTGAAGAGACAGAAATTTCAGAAAATAATAACTTTCAACAATTGAACTCTTACTGTATAAAGACAGACACAGTGATTTGTGTCAAACAATTTTTTAATTTGAGCCTCACAACCCTAGTAGGTAATGTCTATTAATATTCCCATTTTATAGATTAAAAACACTGAGTCTAAAAAAGATTAAATTTCTTGCCGAAGGTTGCATAGTTTGTAAGTGAAAAACTTGAACCTTGATTCCACAGATACAAAGCCTGTACTACACAATCATGCTTCTTAAAGTTTAATGTGCATAGGATAATCTCTTAAAATGCAGATTCTGATTCAGAGGGTCTGGGATGGGACTGACATTCTGCATTTCTCACAACTCCTAGGTGAAGCCTATGATTTCATCCAAAGAATAGTTTTGGGTACTAAGTACTAACTGTACTTAGTTAGTACACTTTTCTGTGTACTAACTTTACCCTTCCATTGGGTCAACACAATTGGCTTTTCCCTTCCATTGGGTCAACACAATTGGCTCCACTTTGTTTCCTGGTGAGCAAAGCTTCCAAATTGTCTGTTAACTTCTAACTTTGATTTGGTAAACATTATTGAATTGTTCATCCTCTGCAAAGCTCCCTTCTAGATCCTGTATGGAAGAAACACAAAAATATTACATAAAAAATTAATTAGTTTCTATTCTGGGGTATTTAGAGTTTAGAAGAGTCACACAAACACTCAATGCTACACTGAGTATAGAGTCATTTGGTCTCTAGATTCTACATTAGATTTGTGTTACAGTGAGAAAGGGGAGTATCCACTTTTTTAATAACAAATAAGGGCTGTGTCATTGGACCAAGGTATATCACAGGTCATCCTAGAAAAGTTACATGAAGGAGTGTGGTACCCATTTGAACTCCTCGCCAAGCCCTCATGGAGCCCATACACCATAAATATTTGCTGTCCATGGGTGCTGAGGGCACTAGGATTCTGTTCAGTAAAGGTCTTGCCAATGTTGCAAAGGGGTTCCTCCAGACTAGAGCAGTGGTTCTGAACCCAGGGCAAATTTTATCCACCAGAGATTATTTGGCCATGTCTGCAGACATTTTTGATGGTCACAAGTACTGGACAGAGGCCAGGGATGCTGCTACACCTCCTAACAATGCACATTACAGATTCTGCCTCTCCTACCCTCCCCACCCCTTCATTCCTGCCAAAGTATTAATAGTGCTGTGGGAAAACCCTGAACTGGAGCCTTAACTCTTGATTGATGAATAAAAGGATCTGGAGCTGCCACAGGGCTACCAGCAGTTTAGACATCCATGCTCATTCATAACTATGTCTGCAGGCCACAGAGAGTTCTCTGGTTATTTGCAGGTAGTTTGACTTTCTGGGGCATTGTCTTGGCTGTCTAGAGCTTCTCTAGCCAAAAGTGAGAAATAATATCACTGCATTCTACTCAAAGGTTAAAACCCAATGTAGGAAGTCAGGGAAGAGTTTGGAGTAGGGTAACACGGGAGGGGTCATCTAAGCCAAATCCTATAAAGCAAGAGAAGTTAGCATGAGTGGAAGGGCATCACACAAATAGAAACTACCATATACAGAGGCCCAGGGGAGAAAGTGAATCTGGCATGTTTGAGAAACTGCAGATGACTTAATATGACTGGAATGGCAGAATGGTGACAGATAAGATGAGAAGAGAGCTGAGGACAGATTAGAAAGTTCTTCATGTCCAAGCAAAGATCTTAGGTTCTATCTTCAGACCAATAGGAAGCCAATGAACATTTCTAAGTTATCTGACCTTCTGTTCTTTCTCTGTAAACCTACCTAGAAACCTAATACCCTCACTCTAGAAATATATTCCTGCCTGTTATCACCAGTTCCTTCTCCAAGGATTAAAGTTCTTCTCTAGAACCTCAGCCCAAGATGAATCCTCCATTCCCACTCCACCCAAGACTGTGGGTCACCTGCTTAGACTTAGAAATATTATTTGTCCTGGATCCTTGAGACTATATCTCCAGTTAGTCTCTTTTTATATCTCTCTGACTGCCTATTCCATGCCTCCCTGGGCATTGTGCCTTCCAATTTAGGCTGCCCCTTGTGTTCATACCATTTCCTGGGGCATCCCTTTCCCACCCCAAACTTTGGCCTGCCTCACCTGGTTTATGGAATTATGGCCAGCCAGATCACCAACCCTCTCTAGGGTGAACAGATGCTCTGGTTTGCCTAAAACTAGGAGCACTTGAAGAAGTGAGACTTTCAGTTTTAAAACTAGAAAAGTCCAGGGCAAAGAGGGACAAGTTGGTCACCCTCCTCTCCATTCTGCAATTTGCAACTAGCCAAACCCACCTAGTCCTGAGCCTAGGGCAATTTCCAATTCCTCCTTGACTTTCCTGCAACGTTTAGTTCAGGCAATTTTGAGTTTGTAAATAACTTTTAATCATCAACACCCCCCACCTCATCTTTGCTTCTCAAACTGATGGTGCTACCAGGCAGAAGTATAATTAATTAACCACAAAAGCTAGGTGAAGATAATCATAAACAGCTTTAAAACCAGCCTGGAGAAATCACTTGTCAGTGGTTCAGAAAGATATGCAGCAGTGTGCAGATTGTGATAATGTTTCCCTAAATGCATTTCTCAAATGCTGGGGATTTTTCTCTCTGTCTTGCCCTTCATTTTTTAGTTAGTAATGATGTATAAGTCCCAGCATCACTTCCATTGTTCCAATGCCTCCAGCTATTTGTACTCCAACTGCTCCATTGCAGCTAAATTCTGTTTACACATTTCAGTCTTCAGATGAATCAGCCTCAGGCAGATTTGTTCTCTTACCTGAATTCTCAGCCCTACCTTCTGCCACTTCTGGGGCTGCATGGAGCCTGACCCAGTAGTGGGTAAGGAAACATGCAGGCATGAAATACACAGGATGAAAAGCTTGCTGTAGCTTTTTAACAGCTTGAAGATATTTAGCCGAAATCCGAAATGTGCTAAGGTAACCAATTTGAAAACATTCTTTTCATCCCCACCCTCCTCACCTGCCAGGTATCTTCTCATCGGACTCGGGCCTTTGAAGCAAGCTGATTCCAGGCATACTTGAAAAAGGGAGTATCATAATAAAGTATGTGTGAAAATGGTTGTAGCTTTGGCCAGCACATGGGAAGCAGATGTTTTCCAAGAGAATTGATGGCATCCCAGGCCCATCACAATCTGGCCACAATCTGTCTTTCCAGACGCATACTCCGCCACCCCGTACATGTTAGCTCAGCCACACAAAATGATCCTCTAAAACGTGTTATGCCTTTTCATGCCTCCATTCGTCCTTGCATTTGCTGTTTTCGTAGCCCAGAGTATCCTCTACTTTTCCCTCCTTGCCTGATAAATACCTATTGATTTTTTAGAATCTGGTCCAAAGGTCATTTCTAAAGGCTTTCTGAAATCCAGCAAGCAATTATTAGGTTATTAAGTATGAAATGTCCAATTACCTTAAGTACTAAGTTTGACACTTGATATCTCTGATATTTCACTTTGACATGTGAACTAAAATAAAATTTTAAGGCTACCCCCTCTCCCCCAACCAGCTGACTGAATGGACCCCCTTGTGGCCAAAGGAATATCCTAAAACTAAATTGCCTGCCAGGAGGAGGGAGGTCAGACATGTCTCATCATGCCCCCCTCCCTTCTTGGGGACATCCTTTGTAACCCATTAACAAGCCTAAGGGTATGCAAGACAAACCTACAGGCCCTCAATTTACACAACAAATCTATGTCCGGTGGCTTGTCTCTGATAAACAGCAACTATGTTAAAACATTCCGAGCCTTTAGACAAAGCTTCATGTCTTTAACCAATTACAAGCCAAAGAATCTTTAAATCCACCTATAACCTATAAGCCTCCCCCCCCCCCCCCCCCCCCCCCCCCCCCCGCTTCGAGATGGCCCACCTTTTCGGCCCAAACCAATGTATGACTCCCACATATTGATTTATGACTTTACCTGTAACCCCTGTCTCCCTGAAATGTATAAATCCAAACTATAACCCAGCCACAGCGAGTCCACTTGCTCAAGGCCTCTTGGGCATGGCTCCAGGTCATGATCCTCAAATTTGCCTCAGAATAAATCTCTTTAAAATTATTTTAGAGAGTTTGGTTTCTTTTCCATTGACAGACACTTCTTGTTTTATTTTTATTTTGAAGGTCCATCCTCAGTCTTTCAAGTGCACATTTTGGCTTGTGATTATCTTTCAATTTTTTTTTAAGAGCAAATTTTGTGAAATCATGGATAAGTCGAAAAATTCGTGTTATTTTCGAATATGAGTTCTGTTGTGGAAACAATGCAGTGCAGACAGCTCGAAATATCAGTGAAGTGACTGGGAGGATGTGGCTAATAAACGCATGGTATGTCGATGGTTTCAGAAGTTCCGTTCTGCTGGTTGTAATCTTGAAAATGTGCAGCGTGGGCCTCTTTGCTCCCTTAGTATGCGACACATAGCTCAGTGTATCAGGTCCCAACAGGGCCTTATGCTCTGGAATTTGTGCCAATCCGGGTTTGTCTGGGAGCGCCTGGAGTTTGGGTATGGCAAGAAAATGAAGTATGAGCATGAAGAACCTGAAGCTCTGTATGGAAGGGTAAGTACTGCTACTTTGGGGCTGACCGCTGACTCAGTCACTGAGATTCCTCAGAAGTTGAAAGTTAGTTTCCCTCTTTAACCTTATAGTCAATTGTGGTATTTTATATTTCCTACCACCCCCCAAGTTCCCTTCCCTCTGTCCAGAGACTCGTGGCCAATCATGGAGCCCCTTCTCTTGGCAAACAGTGGTTGGCCCAGAGGAACAGCCCATCAGAATCCTTCTCTGACAGTGATCTATAAACAGCGGGAGGAGACACTGAGGAGGCTGGTTCAGAGTGTGAAAAAACAAGCCGGAAGCTAAAACCAACTAATGCTGCTGGAGTTAAGGGCTGTTGCCATGGTAACAGTGATAACACCAGGCAAACACTGAGAAAGTTTCTTCTACCCAAACTCCGGCCTTCACATCTCCCTCTAGTGCCCCCTGCTGGCAGAACCTAACATTAAGCCATCTGGCAAAGGGGACATTTAATTTGCAGAGTAATAGCTCTGGGCACCTTTTATGTGCCATATCCTGAACTACAATAGACAGGCATATAACAAATCTTGATTGGTGCCCTCAAGATGCTCACAGTCTATAGAGGAAATCAATTATGTAGAGGCAATATGAATGCAGTCCATATAACTGCAGGGTGTAATGGGAACACAGACAAGAGAAGTACAAGGTATAACGGGAACACAGTATTGGGGCTCCTAATCCAGGCTGACCCCAGGAGCACAAATAGGGTATCGCTGCAGTAATCCGCATTAGAGCTGAGAAGGGCTTTCACCAAAGGTGAAGGGTGGAAATGAGGAGAGGCGGAAAAAACTGAAACTTCTTGAATCTTCAATTTGACTGCATATGAGAATCTCTTGGAAACTTATAAAGACCCCAATATCCAGGCCTCTTCCAAGACCAATGACATAAGACACTCTTGAGGTAGTATTCAGACAATAGTATTTTTTTAAGTATTCCAGATGACTCTAATATGCAGACAATTATCTTGAAAATATGAAGTCAACAGAGTTTGAGGACTAATTGCACATATGGTGAGGAAGGGGCAGGGAGTTCAGGAAGACTCTCTAGTTTCCGGCCTAAGCAACCATGTAGATGGTATGTGCTATTATTTCTAGGATGATTATGTTTTGTTTTATCATTTCCAAGGTATCCTGTAAATGTGTTATGTACACAGAAACTACTTAATGAATTTTATTGGAAAAATAATTACCTAGGATGTGATATCTGTTCAGAAGGGAAGATAACAAGCAGAGTTTTATAGGTACAGTTTCTACCAGCAAGTGCTTAGTAAAGATTTGAAAGAAAATCAGTAATAATGGCTGTAAATCAGTAATCTTCTATGTACAGGTAGTGGACTTAAGGGGCACACATACATGTAAAAATTCATACGCTTCCTTACCAGTAGGGCAATTTTCAACTAGAACTAATACTTAGAAAATATAGTACTTGGCCAGGCACAGTGGCTCACTCCTATAGTCCCAACACTTTGGGAAGCCAAGGTGGGAAGGTCACATGAGCCCAGGAGTTCAAGACCAGCCTGGGCGATATAGCGAGACCCTGTTCCTATGGGAAAAATAAAGGAAAGTTAAAAATATTTATTTGTAGAAAAGCATTATAAATAGATTATGTTAGACTCTTGTAAGAATCATGTAATAGTGTTAATTATTACCGTTATTCATCAAATAGTTTTAGATCTCCCTCTTGCCAGACACAGGGCAGAAGTACACTTCCTGACCCCTTGTATTTGCAAGGGTCACACAACTAGTTCTGTCTAATGACTTGAAAGTGGAAGTGACTCTGGGCCACAGCATTCAATTGCCAAGCATTTAATTACTTTAATTAATTATAAGACTCTCTAGAACTCTTTTATGTCTCTGGCATTGTAACCAACAACGTCAAAGATGGTGTCTCCTGCATCAACCTGGTTTCCTAAGCAGCTATGATGTGTCCAACCTCCAAGGGCCATGAGCTAAAAATAATTCTTTGCTGTTTTAACCAGCAACCAAGTTGTTTGTTACCGCAGCATAAGTATCCAATCCTGATTAATATACACATTAACCCAGGAAAATTCCTCCTTCTAAATCCCTGGTCCTTATTATCCATATTTACTCAATTGGAGCTACCACATCTGCTCTTATGATACTTCTTTTACATTGTACAGCCTCTTTGATCATCAGATGCACATTACTTGTCTCTCCAATTAGAACACAAGCTCCTGTAGGGCAAGAACTGATACTGGATAAGTTATTTAATTTCTCTGAGCTACAGTTTCTTAATCTGTTAAGTGGAAATATTAAAAACTTCCTCACAGGATCTTAGGAGAGTTAAGATGATCACACATAGAATATCAACCACAGAACTTAATACAAAATAAACAAGTAAAAATTATTATATAATTTACTTTCCTTCCATCCATTTTTAATACCCACAAAATTTATCACATTGCTAGCTCAAAAATTATAATCGTGCACTGAATACCTACTATGCACCAAGCCTCAACCAGATGTTATTTTAACCCTTATTAAATGTATTATTATTCATACATGTAAGTCTCCATTTTTATGGGTAAGAATATTGAGGCTTAAAGAGATTAAATATGCTCAAATGGTAAGAGCCATTATGTTGTAACTCTAAAGTTTCTGCTTGCTCTCCCATAAAACATACTGCCTCCTTTAATTGTTATATAGGAATCAATGTAGTTTCAAACATTAATAGTGATATATTTTATCTATCTACCTATTTATCTATCTCTATAATAGCCCTCATTTCTAAGAAGCTATTGAATGTAAATACATTATTAATTTAATATGTTTTTGGAAAGGAAATGTTAACATCAAAAATAAATGTGGGTTTTTAAGTTTCAAATTGATTTCAGAAATTAAGGATGAAAAGAAAAAAGCAGATAGATTAAAATTGATGAAATACCTTGATATAGAGACAGTGGGAGCCACTATACCAAAATGACACTTTACTTATATGTTATTGCCTTAAATCCTCAAAACAAAGCTAAGGAAAGGTACTTTTGTTCTCATTTACAGCTGGGAAAATAGAGAACTAAGAGTGACTGAGTTACTTCCTTAAATCCCACAACTAGTGAGAGGTGGCCTTCTCGCATGCCAGATCAACACTGTCTTTAGTTATCCAGAGCAGGTACTTATTTGGGCAGCGTGATTTGAGATTTCACAGTTAGTGGTTACAGTTTCTCTAAAATACTTTCGCATCTGCCTTTGAATGAAGTCAACTACGAGACAATTTCTGACATTGTGCTTTAGCCTGCTGGCTACACTGGGGAGAAATGTCCCCAAGGAAATGCCCACACAGAGCAAGGGAAGAAGCATATCTGTCCCTAACCTTCCTCCCAGGCCCTACCACTCTGCCAGATGAGGTGCTATCACTGTGTGTGTGTGCAAAGCTCTGCAAGATAGGATACAGGTTGGCTTGAGGAGTACCTGGGATACCCATTTCCTCAGCCTCACAAGATAAAGAAAGAAACTTCTGGTTCTAGAAGGGAGAAAAGTGAAGCTACAGACTGTTTGGCACCAGGAAACTAAAAAGATTAAAGTTTCTGAATATCAAGAATTTGATGATACCAAGGGCCTTGTGCTAATAAAATGTTTCAACACAGAGCAAGGGCCCTTGCAAGTGGGGGGCAGGAGAGGGTGTCCCATTTGCTCCATTACTTCCAAGACATCCTAATCATGTCCTCTGTGTCATAAATGCCTATGAACCCTGAACAGAGGGAAACTCTGTGGCTAACACGATACAGACGTGCCTGGAAATGAGGTTTCTAAGCAAGACTGTCTAATTCCACTGTGCTTACCCATTTTGACTTCCTGGAAATTAACCAATAAGGCTCATGTCATCCCAACCCCAAGCTCAATTGCTTATAAGGCATGTGGATCTGTTTTTAACTGGCTATAAGGAACAAAACTCCCCTCCAGGTGCTGGTAAGATAAGGTAATATGAAATTTATTGCTGCCTAATACTTATCAAAAGCTCTGCTAGGTGATATAGCCAAAAATCTTCTAAAGGGTATGCCATCCCTACATTCCACCAGAGAGGCTAAAACATACCCCCATATTAGGCTCAATCCACTGAGGCCTGTACCTGACTATATCCGAGCAGTTCTTTAGGGAATTATTTTTACTGCTTTGCACTAAACTGCATTGGGAATCACTATAAAAAACAGCTCACAGTACTCATCACCCAGTCTACTGAGAGGGTGTTGTTGAACACATCAATCATTACATCACACACTGTACTCTTCTGAGGATCCTGGGGAGAAATTCCTGTCTGCTCCCAGCAATAAGAATAGAACAAATCTATTTATATCTTATAAACACTGTGAACTATGTAACAGGCAGAGTTTTAAAAATTTCCTTTTAGTTGCCAACTCTTATAAAATACTTTTTGGAGCATAAGTATTTATAATATGCACATTTGCTTTTATTCTTGTTATTCTTAGGTCCCGCCTCGTTGCTCTTTATTCTTTTACTCATAATTTTAACCTATTACATCTCTTGCTCTACATTATGCAAGTTACCTTAAATCCCTTTTGCAACAAAATTTGGGGTTCTGAAATAGAGTCATCATATTAGGCTGATGGTAGTATTCTAATAAGAGCCATTCCTTTGTCTTTAAAGTTTCATTTGCACAAAATTTTTCCATTTAAATGACAATGATTCTGGACAGGACTAAGTGACATAACATATTAAGCTGTCATCAGTCACTTACACCTCATTTTCTATTATTTGAATACAGAAATAGATATCTTGCTGGTATTCATATTTGCTATTTATGTCAAACTTTTTTCCCCCTCTTTTAAGAGTTTATTTAAAAAATGATTTTTTTTAGCTAACATTTGCTATGAAATAAGTAAAAAGTAACACAAATATTTCCAATGTACTGTAAACAAACATTTAACTCTTGGACAACATTTGATTAATCCACTTCTCTTTTCTTAAAACAAAATTATTTTCATTTAAAAACTAATTAATTTTATGTTATTATCCATTTTACCACAGTAGAAAAAGTTAAACAATGGTCATCTTTTTTATGAGGAGGAGAAAAATAGAAAAAATGTCTTTATAACAAAATAGAGCAATGACTGTCAAGGTTTCTCAGATCAGATTAGTAGAGTGGCTCCAAGACATTGACAGTTAACTGAGTCATATCTCACGTCCTACATTTTACTCCAAATAACTAATTGCACAAATTGAGAATGAGAGGGCCTCACTTAACCTGAGTTCAGATGGAAAAAAGATCCCAGCAATTCAGCTGATTACCAGTCAACAATTTGAATCAGAGTCTGTTATTGCTAATTATATAGCTAACAAAGTCTTAAGCAGGAGTAATAGAAGACCCATAACTAGTTCACGGTAAGGTAACAATCTCAGGGTATATTTGACCCTGGTTAAACCACAGCTAGAAAAGGGAACTAGCTCAGGTTAACATTTAAAGAGAAAACGTGAACTATCTGGAATATGGGACAATGATAATGAGCATGTTAAAAATACTGAAAACCATGTCATGTGAGAATTGCCAAAAGCATCACATTATAATTTGCTGAGCTAGATCATGGCTTTGTATTCAAACCTAGCTGGGTTCAAATATTTGTTATCACTTGCTAACAACTTGGACTAAATCTCTTCTAAGTATCTGATTCTTTGTTTCTAGTCTGAATTTATTTAACGGATTACTTTTCTCTTTGGGAGGGAAGAGCAATACATAGAAGACATAGAGATCTATACGGAATCATAAAAAGGTAAAGAAGAAAAAAATTTTTAAAAGACTGCACTAAACCTAAAAAATAAAGAAACATCTAAAACTTATATTAGAAATGTAGTGGGAAATATAATCTGTTTGGAACTAAATTTAAAATATATACAGCAAGTAAGGTAATTATGTTTTAGAAAAGAGATTATGGGGGTCAGTATTTCATATATATTCCAAATTTGTATAAACTTGACCAAAAACTAGACTATCAAACTTATAATAGAGTCACAAGACAAAAATTGATTATCATAGCAACTGGCAGGACTAACCATACTAGGCATAGTGAAAAGGAAAGGACATGAGTTCAAATCCACACGCTGTCACTGACTCATTATGTGACCGTAGGAAATATTAATTCCGTTTAATTTCCCTTTGTTCAAATGTAAAAATAGGAAGTGTAGAAGTTGCTCCCTGCCTAGTTCACAGGATTGACACGTGACTTAAGATGAGATCATATTTGTAAAGTATTCTGAAAACTATATTATGCTACAAAACTTTCCTTTTCATCATGACTGTCATGATTAAATATGGGATTTCACAGTGATCAAAGGGACTGTGAGTGAGGATGGGCCTTGGGATTCATTCTCAGGCTCCCAGGGAAGAGCCCTTGTCTTCGAGAGGCACATATTAATAACAGACAGCATGACAAGAAGAGAGGGATAGAAGTGCTGAGATGATTCCATTTTTTCCCTTAACAACTAGTATAAGGATTACACTTAGAGAGAATGCTATATTTATTTGGAAATATATATTTTATACACACACAAACACACATACTGATTACTCTTTGAGGATGAGATAACTGAAAGCTAAATTCCTACCAACTGGAAAGCTTTTACTTTCATGAATAACACAATGGAGTGAGATTTCTAACTTTAAAAGTACAAGTTATATTATAGTAATACAACATTTTGTATAAAGGGGATGAAAAATTTGGATTTCCATGCTTTAAAAAAGGTGGGGGAGAATATAAGAAAGGATAATCTAAAGCAGTGGTAGAATCAAACAGTAGTTTTCAACAGCCAGAATGTTTGATATGATCTGTAATAATAATAATAATTAAAAAATGGTGTCCCAAAGATGTCCATGCCTCAATCACCAGAACCTGTAGCTATGTTACATTATATAGCAAAAGGGATTGAGGGTTGCAGAGAGAATTAAGTTTACTGATTAACTGATCTGAAAATAGGAAGCTTATCCTCAATTGTCTTGGTAAGCCCAGTGGAACCTTAGGGATTCTACTCTGTAAAAGGTAGAAGGATCACACAGACAGAGATGCAAGGTTAGAAGGACTTGACCTTGCTCCTTGAAGATGGAGCCAGGAGGTCATGAGTCAAGGAAACATAGCCCCTAGAAACTGGGATCTGTGCTTGGATTACAGCCAGTAAGAAAACAGGGACCTCAGTCTCACAACTGCAAGGAGCTGAATTCTGCCAACAACCTGAATGGGCAAGAAAATTGATTCTCCCCTAGAGCATCCAGAAAGGAATGCAGCTTGCGGACAACACTTTGATTTACACCCCTTGAGACCCTAGAACAGATTTCTGACCTACAGAGCTGTAAGGTAATAAATTTGTTTGGTTTTAGGTCATTAAGTTGGTGGTAATTTGTTATGGCAGCCATAGAAAACTAATACGTGGTCTTTTTAGTAGAATGAAGTTCACTCTGTAATGTGAGTCCTTTATGCATATGTTAAATAAAGACTATCCGAAAATCAAATGATTACTGTACCTCAATTTTTCTGGTAAGAGGAGACAGTTCTCATCCAGCACCCAGATACTCCTAAGGCAAAAGCACACCTGGTGTAGCATGGCCAAAGGGATAGCTGAAACCTGGAATGCACACATTGCAGAATAGCACAGGGACAGCCACAAGGGATCTTAAGTGAAGCCCTGGAATAAAATATCTCAAGATGATTTGTTTGCCATCAAGAAGTGAATGTAAGAATACGGGGAAAAGTAGAAATAAACAGGGTCTTTGTGGCAAGGTCAATGGTTTAAGCACACAAGAAATCAAGTATAGATAGGGAATAAGTCTAACTACTTGTCTCTAGACATGAGATGTTTGTAGAATAATAGATGTAAGACAGAAGGAAATTCTTGAAGAGCATAGGGGCTCACTTGTGAAGTTCCTATTTAAAAAGGCCATTAAAAGCAACTGATAATTGTGGGCATTTATTGTAGAAGCAGTGGTGGTATTGAAAGCAATAATAAAGTTAATGGTAAGGGAAAATAAGAACACATAACATTGACTGAGTGCACACTGTTTGATTGTCACTAGTCTAAATACAACTCCTGTAATCCTTTCAACAATTATTGAATGGTTAGCTTTTATCATCAACCTCTTTTCACTGTGAGCAAAACTGACACCAAGATAAATTAAGTAGCTTCCCAGAATCAAAAGCTAAATACATTGTAGAACAAGAATTTGAACCCAATCCTCTATTTCAAAAATGCATACTCTTATCCACAACATAATACTGTCTCACAAATCAACTCCATTATATATTAGCCTGAGCACTTGGCATGTACTAGATAATGTCTCATTAATTTTTTTTTTCAAATTAGGAAACTGAGGCTAACAGAAGTTAAGACATTTATTTAAGATTTTTCAACTGAAAAAGCAGGAATTCCAAGTCTGTTTCCAACTGTGATGGAGAACCTATTATTGGACTTGCCTTCTTGCTGAAAATAACTAAAATATTGGACAAAATGTGTGAAGGAACTGTTTCAGGCATGGAGTATCAGGCCGTGCTGGCTTGTGATCCTTGGGAGAAGGAAAACACATAACAGGATTCCAATGATGAATGAACAGGTATGGTATTTTATCAACGATATGGAAACTAAACCTAGAGTCTAACGGAAATGCAAGAAATAAAAACCAGGATATCTGAGAGGAGATAGAGAATTCCTTCCACAGACTCATCAGTAAACTCGATATATCTGAGAAAAGAATCAGTAAACTTTGAGAAATTAAGATAAATCCTACAAACAAAATAAGCAAAAGAAAAAAGAGTGACAAGAAACAGAAAAAGGCATACAAAAGTCAAGAACACACAGTCCAATATAAATTGACTTGGAGTCCCAGGAGGAAGAGGAAGGATAAATGAGACAGAAGAGATTTTGAAGAACTAATGGCAAAGTATTTTCCAAAAATAATGAAAGGCATCAAACTAAAGATATAATAAACTGAGTGGGCCCCAAAAGAATGAATACTAAAAAAGTAAAGCAACACTAATAAGTCAAACTAATGAAACCTAAGACCAAGAGCCAGGGAAGAAAGACATTACACAGACAGAGACAAAGATAAAAATTATAGCAGATCTCTCATAAGAAACTAAAGGAGGGGTCTGATGGAGAGACAGCTTTAAAATTGGATATTTGGGAAATGCAAATTAAATGTAGGAGATAATACTTCACACCCACATTAATAGCTAAAATTTAAATTATTGGCAAAACCAAATGAAGAAGATATGGAGCAACTGGAACCCTCAGATGTTGTTCATGACATTATGAAATGGTTTGGCAGTTTTTCATATAGTTAATAGACATCCACCCTATAACCCAAAAATTTCACCCTGAAGTATTTACCCACATGAAATAAAATATGTCTGCACAAACACTTGTATAAGAATGTTCATGGCAGCTTTATTCAAATTAGTCAACAACTGGAATCAGACCAAATGTCTATCAATAGGATGATATAATGAGCTGCTGATTTACCCAGCAACATAGATAAATTTTAAAAACAATGATAAGAGAAAGAAGCTGCTATAGTTTGAAAATTTCCCCCAAAGTGCATATATTGGAAACTTAATCCCCAATGTTTTCAGAGGAGGTACCTTTAGCCAGTGATTGGGTGATAAGGGCTTTGCCCTCAATAATGAATTAATTCCATTATTTCAGAAGTAGGTTAGTTATCTCACAGGTAGCTTTCTGTTAAAAGAATGAGTATGGTCCCCTTCCCCTCTCTTGTATTCTTGTGCTTTCTTGCCCTTCCGCCTTGCTTCATGGAATGACATATTAAGGAGGCCCTCACCAGATGTGGACCTCAGGACCTTGAACTTCCCAGCCTCTAGAAGTATAAGAAATAAATCTCTCTTCTTTATAAATTACTCAGTCTCAGGTATTCTGTCATAGCAACACAAAATGGACTAAAACAGAAGCTATGCATGAAAGAGTACATACTACATGGTTCAATTTGTATGAATTTCAAGAAAAAACAAAACTAGTAGAAATTAGAAGAGTCGTTGACTAAAGAGGAGATTGATTTTGTTTGTTTGTTTGTTTATTTGTTTGTTTTTGAGCTCTGTTGCCCAGACTACAGTGCGGTGCATTAGCCTAGCTCACGGCAACCTCAAACTCCTGGGCTCAAGCAATCCTCCTGCCTCAGCCTCCCAAGTAGCTGAGACTACAAGCCCTCACCACCACGCCCAGCTAATTTTTTGTTTCTAATTTTTAGTTGCCCAGCTAATTTTTTCTATTTTCAATAGAGATGGGGTATCACTCTTGCTCAGGCTGGTCTTGAACTCCTGACCTCAAGGGATCCTCCTGCCTCGGCCTCCCAGAGTGCTAGGATTACAGGTGTGAGCCACTGCACCTGGCCAAGGGGAGATTGATTGACAGAGGTTATAAAGGAACTTTCTGGTGTGACTGAAATGTCCTCGACTATATCTTAATTAGGGTATTGTATAGAAAGTAAATACATTTTAAAATTCAGATTGAATATCACAGTTATAATCTGTGAGCATCACTATACATAAATTTTTTCTCAATAAAAAACTCAGGTTTTTCTGTTCCTAAGCCCATGCTAAATTTACTATACTGCAATGGTTACCTATTTATAAAGTATCTAATATACATCAGTTGCTGTGTAGGTCATAAGGACAAAGGATGACCAAGGATACAAGGACACACAAAGAACACAAAGGCACACACACCAGTTTTGGTGTGCTTTGCTTCCACATACTAAATTTATGAAACTCACAGACAAGTGCAGGAGATAAACAATAAGAGAATCAAAGAAATTAATTTAAAAATTATAACTCTGAGAAATTACACGAAAGGTTATTTTGTGTTATAAAAGCACATGAAACTGGGAATTTATCTAGTCAAGGGAATAGCAAAGTCTTCTTCAAGGAAGCAATAATTCAGTGAGCATAACCCTTCAGGAAGGTTATTTTGTTGTTGTTGCAGGGATATTATCATTGCTTATCATGATGGTTACTTTACTGGAAATATCAAAGTCAGGAAAATTACCAAATTAAAAGAATGTTACAAACAGGATAGATACTTCTCTGAGATAGTCTGGTATTTATTCTGCCCAGAGAGGACCTGCCTGCTCAAGGTCCCTTTTAATTTTATGATTTATGTTTTTTTAATGGTACAATGTAGTAGAAAGAATAAAAACAAACCCCTACATTCATATTTTAACCCTCTTATTACATGTTAGCTTTAAAAAACATTCAGAAACGTTACATTTTTTCCCAATATCACACAGTCTGCAAGTGACTGGATTGGGCAGCCTGGGACAACTCAGGTTTTGATTTAGAGTTAGTAGGTTGTCTTTTTTATTCCATAGTGAAGTAAGTACACTATCTCTGACTGCAGGGAGATAGGTCTAGAGAGTATTGCCAGCGCTCTGCCAGATTCATCTGATCCCACTTACCAGTGTACACGCATGTCAGTTTTGGTGTGCTTTACTTGTTCTCACTTGCATCTGCAGCCTCCTTGAGTGTCGCCTATGGACCACTAGAGCCACTTTGGTTGTGTGGACAGAAAGCCAAAAGTGCCTGGATGTTTCCTCCCCAACCACCCACCACAAAGTCCATAGCCAATGGGAGTATAAAGCTTAGCTCTGCTGCCTCGAGGCTGGAGAAACTTTGATGCTTAATTTACGCTGCAGAGCACCCTACGGTAAGCCTGGGGCTGATAACTTTGGCAGAAATTGCACCCCTTCCAGGTCTTCTTTGCTCAAATCTTACCACTTATGCCTGGGAGCGCTTCCTTAATAAATCACCAATACATGAAACTCCATGTCAGGAACTGCTTCTAGCGAACCCAGACTAAGGGAGCAGAACAGAACTCACCTCCCAGAGGCTAACTACGCAGGCTCCTCAGTTCTGGCATCATCAGGTATGTACTATTCAGCAGGTAGACAACTATGATCGTTGCTTGTTAAAATTCTCAGATGACCTTTAAGGGAAATCCTCTGGTGGACCACCCACATAAGACAGCGCCATAAACCTGGAGGGAGTTGTCAATGGCATCAGGGAGCAAGAGCTACAGACAATCCAAGAAGAGGAAGCATCTGTAAGCATTTATCCACTCTACTTCTCTGATCCAGAGCACACTAGAACTTCCTACTTCCAAGTCTTTTTAAAGATAAAAGATTTTATGTCCTCTTTAATTTAAAACATTTCACACAGAAACCTATCCCATGACACAGCCCCAATCCCCCCTTAAACCTAAATTAAGATGTAGAGAGAAAAGTGGGGCAAAGTTTGTTGAGTATCTACTATATACCAGACATTTTCTATGTAGTGCCATTTAATCCACCCCATAATCCTCCTAGCTACCATTATCTCCACTTTCATGTGGACCAAGTGAGTCACAGAGATGTTGGTAAATTATCCAAAGGGACATGGCTTATAAGTAGAAGACCTGAAGTTTGGAATCAATTGTTTTTAGGTACAAAGCTGGTACTTATTCCCATGCATTAATCATTCTACTTCCTACAACCTGCAGCTGATTGAGATGCGGTCAACCTTCTTCTTTTCTTTTTTTCTTTTTATAATGGAAATATATATATATTTTTCAGCATATTGTGGGGGTACAAAAGTTTAGGTTACGCATATTGCCCTTGCCCCCTCATAGCCCTGAGTCAGAGCTTCAAACGTGTCCATCCCCTAGACAGTGCGCATCGCACTCATTATGTATATATACTCCCATCCCCTCCCCCACCCACATCTGCCCGACACCCGATCAATGTTATTCCTAAATGTGCTCTTAGGTGATGATCAGTGAAACCAATTTGATGGAACTTTTTCAATTCTAAGACTCTTATATAATATTTCATTGAGAAGGCAACTTCAAATATTGCAAACAGTGAACAATCTAAGGAACAGTAATATTGGCAAGTATTATACCATTAGGAGACTGGAGGGCAGCAAATCCAGAGCTGGTTCAACAACCCCACAATTTCATTAGGAATCCAGAATCTTTCCATTTCCCTGCATGCTAAAGTCTCCCCTTGTGATTGCAAGGTGGTGTTACAACTTCCACGTTCCAGAGAAGAGATGAAAGGGAGAAAATTCTTTCATAAGTCATAGGCTTATGTTAATGTCCACCCCCAATGCAAAAACATCTGGAAAAGTAAATATCGAACAAAAAGAAATGGGACAATTATAATTTGTCTCTACCAATAACGATTTATCTCATAGGGTTAGGAACATGGCTTCTTGAATTAAGTCAGAGTTTTATAAACTGAGAAACAGGTGTATAATGGTAGGGAAAAGCCTATTATATGGCAAGAAATGGATCTGAAAAATGTCTACTGTCTCCCAATTCAGGTATGCTCCTGAAGTCCCTGGAGACACAGGAAATAGTTCCCTTTCCCTAAGCTGGGGGCTGAAAGTATTCTAGAGGCCTTGAGTTTGGAGCAGGCCCTGAAACAATAACATCTGACACCTATTTTGCTCATTTCTTAGCAACACTGAGGATGAGAATGAAGAAGAGTGATAACAGAACAAAGAGACTTTTCTTCACTTTCATTCTGTGACAGCCACCAGCCCCAATAACACACACCCAAAATGGACAAAGTTCAGCCCCGCTGAAGCCAGCACATTAAATGAGTGCAGTATTTTTAGTAAGAGCAGCGGCCAAGTACAACGACCATTCAATTTTTTCCACATGACAACCCTGACCTCTAGAAACTCATCTCTCTTTGCTGCCATCTGGTATCTTCTAACATGAACTTGACCCTGGCACAGATGGAGGGACTGGAATCTTTCATTTCTAAGGTCCTATGAGTTAGAGAAGGGAGACACAGAAAGGAGAGAGATTGACAGTATGGCAAACTCAGTTCTGGAAAATGGACAAATGTGGAGAATTGAAGTCCAACATTTATTTGACACACTGAGATTTTGAACACTGAAAAAAGGACCAGGGTGGCTTTGACTGTAAATGAGCAGGACTTGCCACACTACCTGAAATCCGAACTTTCTACATAACATTCTGATCCTAAAGCAGAGGCCTCAGAGTCCTGAGCACAGAAATGGCTCACTTCACTTGAAAGTCCTTAAGTTTTATACAGATTTATTTAGATATACATAGATTATAGTAATAATAGAGAAATGCATGTTAAGTATTATCTATATGCTAGGCTTTGTTTTAAGTCTTCGAGCTATGTTAACTCATGTAATACTTAAAAAAACAACTGTGTAGGAATGACACTATTATTATCCCTGTAACACAGATGAAGAAACTGAGGCACAGATAGGTTAAGTAATTCTCCAAGGTCACAGAACTATTAATAGGAACTTTTTGAATCTGTAAGCAGAATTTAAACAGAAGAAGAACCTGTATTCTAATATTTAGTCTGTGTTACTAGACTAGATATTTCTGGAGATGTTACCCATAGTATATTTACCCAATTAGATTTTAACAGGTACACCCCATACCGACATGAACACACATCTGTGCACAAACAGAATGGCTTATGGCTTGCTGGTTTGGTTAAGAATTTCTCAAACTTATTTATTTTTTTCCGGAAGATATTCAGAGAGTCCATGTAATCTACCTTAGAAACTATAGCTTTAAAGACAACCTTGGGCGCACCCAGATAGGAAGGTAGGAATAAATCTACTCAGGGCTGTGGTCATAAAAATCATAAAATGCTGATTACTTCATTGGTTCATTTCAGTCTTGATAATATTTCAAGAAGATAACAATACATAAAATAATAGTAAATAATAACGTTAATATCTGTTTTTAAGTGTTTCCCATGTGCCAGGCATTATTTTAAATATTTTCCATGATATTTATTTCTTATAACATTTGGTGATATAGGAACTATCATTATTCATTGTTCCCGTTTTACAAATTTAAAAAAAAACAAGAAACATAGAGATTAAATAACTTGACCAAAGCCTTACATAATAACAAGTGGTACCAATATTTTAATTCATTCAGATTGACTTATTTTAAATTAAAAGTCATATTTTTAAAATCCACATAATTATCTAGAGAATTTTAATTCAAGCCTTCAATAATTCAAAACAATGAAAGGATTAACTGGGAAAGAGTAAACCCACATAGTGGGATCATAATATGCCACATTTTATGAATGAGTTAGCTTTTAATAAAAACATATAGAAAACAAACTATTTTTATAATACTAAGGACTGTGGTTCTGGCATTAGCTTTTAATCCCACCATGCTAATTAAGAAATGAATTCTTTAGCCAGGTGTAGCTACAGGGAAACATTCCTCTCCTTGTCTTTTTGGGGTAATGTTTTTTTCTTTTATAATCATTATTGTTGTTTGTATTTTATACATTTGACCCCAAGTACACAGAATTGAGTTAACTGTACTCAGATGTTCATAGCATGTTATCACCATCATCATCATCATCATTCATGACAGGTCTCACTTTTATTTTATTTTACTATTGTTTTCACTTGTTCACCACCTCCAATTCCATTCCCACTCCCTCATAAAAATCCACTCTAGTGTACAATGTGTTTTTGCTTGCTCATTTGTTTTCACAGAAATATATGTCTAGCTGGTGTTGCTTTTTGCCTGGCAGACGGCATGAGGCCCCCAGCTCTCATCACCCCTCTCGCTGCAGCACCACAGTGTCTGACTGCTGAGGGCTTTCTTATAGTGGCCACTCCGGCTTTTTGGCGAAAATAGTTTTATGTTTCTTTATTTTATTTCATTTGTGTTGAGGATTGGTTGAGTTAGGCCTGGAAATGTGTCTCTCATTCTGCTGGGTAGGTAGCAGCCTCTATGACATGTACAGATAACGCCACTGAGTATTTCTCTTGTCTACCTGGGCTCGAGGTTTACATTTTTAACAATTTTGTGCCATTTTTGTAGGTTGCATACTTTCTGCCATGTTTTTTAAAACAAACCTTGCCTATAGTTTCCTGAATAGCCTATGTTCTCTTCAGCCTAAGTCTCTGCACTACCGCCCCGAATACCTGGAATACGTTTCCCCCAACAGTGCCCACATCCCATTCACATGTGTTAACTCTGCCTAGGTTCACTGTGCTTTGTAGAATGCATGAATGTTCAGAATGAATGAATGAACAAATGAAAGAGTGAATGAATGAATGACAAAGAGCATTGTTACAGGAGAGTATACGCTATTCAATCAGATGGTCCTTTCAGAAGCCACTGGCACACAGCCTTGCCTGCCCTATATTCTGGTCCCATCCTAACCCAGTGACACTGACAGAGCTCTACCCATGGGCTGTCTACCACACATCTGTCTTCATGGGCGTGCTACACGGTCCCCTTCCCTTACGTTACTAAAAAACAGTTTCAAGTTCAGGATGGATTTTTTCCAGCTTAGTGCAGAATTTAAATTATGAGCAAGAGTACAATCAAAGTTAATCACACATTTTAGAATTAGAAAGATGCTGCAACTACTTGAGATTTGGTATCTGATATCTGGAAATAATACAGTGTTCATAACGAGAACACCTAATTGGATAACGATTTGATAATAAATGATGCAGCCCGGCCTGCTGTTAATCCCCTCTTCTGCAGTCCCTGTTCTAATGAGGTTCGCACTAGATCAGGATGCTGGCTCGCCTAATCTCTTGAGAGTCAACCAGTGGTCTTCATCAGTAAGATTTTCCACAAGATAATGAGGAAATTTTCCCTGAATATTTGATTGGAATACAAATAAAACAACTGGTACAAATCAGCATTTGCAGGAAATGGGACTGTAGAGGATTTGAACAGTCCACAGTCCTCACCTGCCCCAAGCGTTGTGATCACCTTGCTGAGAATGGGGCTTTCTGCTTACTAGGACACTGGAGGAGCTCAAATCTAGACTGAGGACCTCACACACACTCTATACCCCAAAGAGCTTCCTGCTGGGAGTAATGACAGCTAACACTCATAGCTCTGACATTCTGCCTGCAACTGTTTGAAACATTTTATATATTTTGACTCATTTAATTATGATACCACTATCAGGGGTGTGCTATTATGATTCCCAGTGTATTCATTAGGGTGGGCCAACTGACATTAACAAATATGCTCAAACATGGAATGACTTGACTCAATAGTCTTTTTCCTCCTGTAACAGGTTGATGATGTTTCAGCCACCTTCAACATGCTGCTTCCAAGGTTATCCTCACTGTTGCTGTCCTAGTCAGTCAGGAGGGAAGAGCAGGAGGGAAGATGTGTTGGAGCTGTATATGGGCCACGCAGGCATCAGTTTGGCTGACATTCCATTGGCTAGCACTCAGTTATGGGGCCACACCTGACTGCAAGGGAGGCTGGGAAGTATAGTCTAGCTATTGGCCCAAGTAGAGAGAAAGGATTTTAATTAACAGCTAGCAGCTGTTCAATATCACATCCAATGCACAGATAAGGAAACCAGGGTGTAGGAAGTTAATGTGTTTTGCCCATACTCACACATGTAATAAGTGAAAAAGCTGGAATTTGAATTCAAACAGTTCTCATGCAGCCATTTAGGATCCGGTTAAGATTCACACAAAGTCTGAAATCCGTCATTGCAACCATGCCTCCCCCTTCCACATCAGACCCTAAAGTATGAACACAACATATAAGTTTTGTTCTTCACTTGAGTGTACATCTTCTCCCCACCCTCTGCTTCCTCCCCCTTGCTCCTCTTACACCCCATGTAACCCCCTCAAATCATTTTCATTCTTCTCCTGGAACACTTGCCCCAAGGTAAGAAATTCTATAGCCTTGAAATCTTCAAAGAACATTCTCTCCTCGTCTTTACTTTCCCAGGGCCTAGACGCCAGCTCTCTCTTTCCTATAGATACTGCAGCTCTTCCGCAGTGGAAGCTTCTTACTTACCAATTCCCCACTTTTTAAAAGACAAAAGAGTAGGTCTTTTTCTCAGTCTTCTGCTTCTGTTTCTTACTGTTGCTTCAAATAAGTTTAATTTGTTACTGATGGATCACTGTATTAAAGTTCTCCAGTCCTTGGTGGGATTTTTGGTTTGTTTTTTGTTTTTGCCATCCTCTGACCATTTGGTATTTCCTTGCATTTCTGAAGGGCTTTTGTACCTGCCTCACAGTCCTCTCCATCCCAGTCCCTACCTCATTCTGACACATTTCATCATCTATATGGTCAAGGTTTAATCTGACAGTTCCTAGCTTTCACTAGCACTACACTTCCATTACACACTTTCAGGAGCAAGGCTTTGAACTTTTGGGGGCCCAAATCTGATTCACACTGAGATCTTAAATTTTCACATTACAATCTCCAATTGCACCATCCTTTTTCCAATTTTCTCACTGATTCTCTCTTATTACAGCTGCTCTTCCAGCCTGTTGAAAAAGGTCCTTTGTTCTCCAAAGTTTGCATTAGTTTTCTAGGACTGCTGTGACAAAGTACTACAAACTGGGTGGCTTAAAACAGCAGAAAGTTATTGTCTCGCAATTTTGGAGGTTAGGAGTCTGAAATCAAAGTGTCGACAAGGTCATGTTCCCTCTGAAACCTTGAGGAGAATCTTTCCTTGCCTATTCCTAGCTTCTGGTAGTTTGCTGGCAATCTTTGGCCTTTTAGGCTTGTAGATGCATACTCCAATCTTCTTTCTTAACAGGGCAGTCTCCTTGTGCCTCTGTCTTCAGATGGCCAACTTCTCATAAGGACACCAATGGCATTGTGGGAGAGCCACACTTTAGTGTGTCCTCATCTTAATTATATCTGCGATGACCCTATTCTCATATAATGTTACATTCTGAAGTACCGTGGATAGGATTTCAACATATATTTTTTGAGGGGGGATGATTCAACCCCTAACAATCGTCCTTGTCCCCTACTTAGTGAGTTCTAAAACTTAGGTTGTCATATAGATTGTGTCCGCAGGCACATTGGATCTCAAGTCTTTGCCATCAGTACTTTATTTGCACAAACATGCTGAGTTCTTCTTACTCTATGCTTTATGGTACATTCTATTTGGAAGTACCTCCAGCCTAGTTTGACTGAGGACAATTTTCAGATTTAATATAAGGTATTAGATTGGCATTATGGTGCCAGAAAGTGTTAAGAGTAGTTTTCAGCTAGGTGGATCTGAACACTTGTATGTACCCTGCAATGTATATGCATCTTAACAAATGACATCTACAAGTCATTGTTCTGCATGGGTTGGGGAAACACAAAGACAGTCCAAATGAGATGTCAGTCGACATGGAATATATAGTTAGTGGATTCTTTTAACCTAGATTCTTTCAAAAAAGTATACAGATGCTCCAATTCAAAAGTTAATTTCCATTTTTAGGGATTCTGGAACTTTTGAAGCTTGTCCTTGGAACCTTTGAAAGTAGTCAGAATTAAAATGGAGTTACTTGTGTCAAACCCTAACAAAAAGTAAATAAAGTCAGGAGGTTGAGAAGGCAGTGCCCTCATGCACGCAGGCCCATAGTAAAAACTGTTACAAAGGCTCTATGAAGGGCTCCTTATGCACACATTCCCATAACCAAAACTTTAGGACTTTCCAACCTGTAGCTTGTTCCATGAGTCACAAGAACAGGTAGCCATATTCACAAGAACACTTGCCTGGTACACTAATGAACTGATGCCAACTCCTATGATAAGCCCCTGTAACCAATGTTCTCTTTGTCTCAAAATAACTTACTGGACTCCTCCTTTTGCCTTTAAAAGCTTCCTCTTAACTTAACCTCCCTGAATGCACCCATAGTTGCCATAGCACGTGTATTCCAGACTGCAGTCTTCTGCTCATTCTCAAATAAACTTAGGTTGATGACCCCAAGTTAAGAATCAAAGGATAGAAGGCAGGACTTCTGGAATGGTAGAGTAAGGACCTCAGGGGATCAAATTTTTTCAACCAAACAATTTAACTGGTGAAAATGGTAACAAAACAAAATGCAATAATTATTTAAGTTCCTGGCAATTGTCGTAAGGGCAGAAAACAGATGGAGAAATATTCATTCAAGAAAATCTACTGAATCTTGGCAAGAACAGCAAGAGTCTGTGACATTTGTGCACAAACCATTCTATTATCTCTTCCCCCCATCTCCATGTAGAAGCTGTATCCCAAACACTCCACTCCAGGCAGGTATGATAAAAAAGACAGGGTATCCCTTTCCCACCATAGCCTAGTCTGAAGCTATGGTTTCACCCCAAGAACCTCAGGCTGCCTGCGACACTTACTGTTCCTCAGTTCCATGTTGCAGAAGCTCTATTCTGTGCAGGTGCAGCCAAGAGGACAGGCTCTCCCTTGCTTTCTTCACCTAATCCTTACTTATACAGTGGAAGCTCTGATCCAAGTGTGGCAGGCTGACAATACTATGGCCCTGATATCGCCCAGCTCTAGCTTGCTTACAGGACAGAAATGGCACAGTGGAAGGGGCACATCATGAAAACCAGGGCTGTCACTCTGCTCTTGCTCAGCAGAAAAATCAGGTCCTTATGCCCAGCTCCTGTGCAGTGGTGCAAGGGTTCTACCCAGAGGAAAGATAGGCCTTAAGGACAAAAAACATAGCAGTTCTGCCTGAGGGGCACTACCTTATTTGGAACAGGATCTGGGGAACCCTATGATTAAAGGTGTTATCAAAAACAATGGTGATCTCAGCAGAGAGCAATTATGGTATAAACAAAATGGTAGAGCAGCCCGAAGACTAATAGAACCACGAAAAGAGACAATCAAGAAGAGCCTTCCTGGGTTCACAGTAAAACCTTGGGTTACAAAAGACTGTGTACAATGCGCCAGGTTGCAGTGACTCAGAGCAATCAGAGCAGAACATGAGGCAGGTGAGCAGACTTCAAAGTACTCCATAAGCCACACACAAACTCATCAAAACAGGGTAGAAATCTCACTGGCATAAGGAGCTTAAATACAACTTCTGACCAAACACTGAAAAATAAGCTACTCTGACCCCTAGAAAGTGAAGCTTAAAAATAAAATCACATTCACCCCTGGCAATCTTGAAGATAACGTAAATAACCAAGGCTGAAGCTTTCAAGAGCAACTGGAGAGGGAACCTCCCAGTCTCTAGTCCTTGTCTGAATGTGGAAACAATATATAACCCCCTGAACTGTGATTGCAGCCTTCAAGCCACACACAAATCCAATGGTAACAGGCAGGAATGTCACTGGCTAACAGAGCTTAAGCACATTCTCTGACCAATAAGTGTCTTATGCTGACCAGAGATGAATGCCAAGTAAGTAGACTAGAAGATAAAATCAAAGGGGAAAATCTGAGCATGAAGCCTAGAGGGAGAATACTGCAGGGGAAATGAACTTTGAAAGATTAGTTCAGCCAGCTCACTAAGTAAATAAAACAGCAATGCAAAAAGTGGAGTATTCATATCCAAAATTGCTACAAGATGTTATCTAAAATGTAGAATCTTCAACCAAATCACCCAAATAATGTGTAAAATGTGCAAAGAAATAAGAAACTGTGATCCATATATATGAAAACATAGAAACTGCCTTTGAAGGGGCCACAAGGAGCTACTACTTCACACCCGCAGGATGGATGTAATCAGCAAATGGAAAATAACAAGTGCTGTTAAGGATGTTGAGAAATTGGTGGGAATGTTAAATGGTGCCACTTCTATAAATCCAGAGTTTGATGGTTTCTCAACATGTTAAACAGAGAACTAGCACACAACTCAGCAATTCCACTCTTAGGTCTATCTTCCAAAAAATGAAAACAGATATTCAAGTAGATATTTGTACATGAGTATCCATAACAGCACTATTCACAATAGCCAAAAGTGGAAACAACCCAACTGTCTATCAATAGATAAATGGATAAATAAAATGCAGTACATCCATACAATGAAATATTATTTGGTCACAAAACAAAAATGAAATATTCATACATGCAACAATGTGAATGAACCTTGAAAGCATTATGCTAAGTAAAAGAAGCCAGACAAAAAGTCATATATTTATGACTTCATTTACATAAAATATCTTAGATACAGAAAGATTAGTAATTGCCAGGGGTAGGCAGAGAGTGGGATGGGGACTGTTTACTGGATACAGGGACCTCTTTGGGGGTGTTGAAAATGTTTTAGAACTAAATAGAGGTGATGGTTTTACAACAGTGTAAATATATTAAATGCCACTGAATTTTACACTTTAAAATGGTTAATTTTATATTATATGAATTTCACCTTAATAAAAATGGAATTAAGTATTGATACATGCCACAATATGAATAAAACTTGAAAACATTATGCTAAGGGAAAGAATTATGTCACAAAAAATATACATTGTATGATTCCATTTATATAAACTGTCCATAGAAGGCAAATCTCTAGAAGTAAAAAGAAGATTAGTAGCTGCCTAGTATCCTAAGCAGGAGAGGGGCATGTTGGTGGAAATTAGGAGTGATTGCTCATGCATATAGAAGTTTTTATTGGGTGGACCACAATATTCTAAAATGGGATTGTGGCGATAATTTGACAAGACTGGGAATATACCAAAACCCCTGAATTATACACTTTAAATGAGTGAGTTGTATGGTATGTAAATTATAGCTCAATAAAGCTGCTTTAAAAAAAAGACTCAATGATATATTTGGACTGTACTTGTCAAATGCCAAGAATTTAACATAATTGAGAGGCCATGTATGGAGCTGAATGGGAAAGGGAGATGGGAAATACATGAAATAGAGCTTTTCTTTCCTCTCATTGACACTGAATATTTTTGGTGGTAGCACTTATCACCACCTGATGATTTGTATATTCATTGTATATTTTCAGTCTCGCCCAACTAGAACATGAGCCCCATGTGCTGCTGCATCTTCTACACTTAGAACTTTGCCTGTTTCCTAAGTGCATTAGTCTGCCACAGCTGCCATAACAAAATGCCCACAGACTGGGTGGCTTTAACAACAGAGATTTATTTTCTGTGTTCTGGAGTTCTAGAGGCTGGGATGTCTACAGCCAAGGCATGGGCAAGGTCAGGTTCCTCTGAAGCCTCTTTTCTTGGCTTGCAGATGCCTTGTCTTCTCCCTGCACCTTCATGAGGTCTTCCGTTTGTGCATACCTGTGTCCAGATTTTCTCTTCTCATAAGGACATATGTCAGATTGGATTAGGGCCCATTCAATGGCCTAATTTCATCTTAATCACTACTTTAAAAGCCTTATCTCCAAATACAGTCTCATTTTGAGATACTGGGGCTTAGGATCTTAACATGAATTTGGAGGGGAAGGAAATTCTGCTCGTAACAGTAAGTATGTGAATGTTTGCTGGATGAGTGAATACGTACTATGCAAAAATGAAGAGTAGATTATATCTATACTGTAACAAAATTCTACAAATAAGAACAATCACAAATATTTGTAAATGCAATAGAATGTAAGTAGAACACCTCAGAAAGCTAGTAATAGTAATGAGATTATGGAGAATTATGATTTTTCTTTTACTTTTTTCTATTTTCCAAAATTTATACAATGAAATAAGGTTTACTTTTTTTTCCCAAAAAATAATACATGCTCATTGTAGAAAATTAGGGAAACAGGAAATAATTTAAAAGATTATTTAAATCAATAATTCTACTTCCCTCACTCACCTTACACACTTTAAAAATGTAACCACTATTAAAACTTTGATTCATATTGTTCCACCTTTTAATACACCTATATTTGTCTATGTTCTATCTAGTCTTATATAGTTGGGGGTATATATTATTTACTGTTTTATAACATGCTATAATGTTAACAGTATATTTTATTTGTCATTATTTTTCTAAGCATGACTATTTTATCAATGAATAATGTGAATATACACCACCATATTTATGCAACCCGTTATTGAATTATTATTTTTTCAGTCCAAGTCTCTTCTAATACTTTGGTATATATGCTTATAAATATTTATACTAATCTCTGATTAGTCCTTAAGCTATATTTGTAAAGATGACATTCCTAGTACAAAATGTATGTTGATTTTTATGGCTTCCATTATGACTTGTCCAACAATAAAAATATATTTAAGTTATATTTCCTTTTGTTAATTTTATAAAGAGGAAGCAATAAGCCCCATTACCCAAAACAAACCAATCAAAAAGCAAAACAAAACAAAACAAAAAGATTAGTGTTTTAGAGTATTCATTAACCGCATATCATCAAGAGCTAATACCCTGGAACAGAAAATAGCAAAACAAATATGTGAGTTCCAGGGCTAAGTTTGTGATAGGAAACATTTTCTGTTCCTCACACACCATAAAAGATGAGTCCAAGAGCCAACAGAAATGAACACAAAGTTAGTTAGACTTGTAAATGCTAAGTCATCCACAGATCACCTCCACTTCTTGTTTGTTATTTTCATCTCTGAAGCTCTAGGAAAGTGCTTGACAACTAGCTCCAATTACATATTTTCAAAATGATGGGGTAGATGTTTCTCCTCATCTAAAAGTTCTACTCTCTCCTTTTAAAGACCACTGTAATGGAATAGAGACTATTCGATTCTAATTAGGGCCCTAAGAAGTGAATTAATCCATTTCACTTAAAAGAGGAGCAAAGTGAGAGCCAGAGAAAGGAAGGGACTTACCCAAAGGTACTTTAGCCAGTCAGAAACCTCAGAGCTTCTAATATCTTGTCCAACGTTTCTGGACCATATTCACCTCATATAGTTGTTATGAAGTTTAATGGTATAATATTTATAAACTTATAGAGCAATACTGATGTAAAAGGTAAATCGTGATTGTTCCTCTTTTGTGGGAAGGGCTGTAGAGCAAAGTGAATATTAATTCTGGAGTCTGACACCTGAAATTTGGATCCTACCTCCATCACTAGCAATGTTTGTTATATTGGGTAAGTTACTTTCCTTCTGTAACCCTGACTTTGCCAAAGAGCACAGAATAATATCATACATGTCAAATAATTTATTAAAGTAGCTGTTATGTTATCTACCAATAGACCAATTCATAGCAATCCTGTAAAGCATGTTAGGATAAATGCTATTCTACCCATGTTGTGATGAGGATTGAGAGACATTTCATTATGTGCTCAAGACCCCTCAGAAAATTTGTGTTGGTCCCCAGGCTGTGATTTGCTTTTACCATGACTCTCTCCAGAAAAAAACTAATGGAAAGTTTGAGATGTTCATCTAATGAAAAAACAGATAAAACATACTGTGAGATTGTTTGTTTTCATATTAATCAGACACCATATACCTTTGGTACGATGTGAAAGTGATGACTTAGCACAAAGTTGCTGGTCTGAATATCAGCGGAGATGATTTAGGAAAAATGTAATCTGTCCAGGGCTCAGGACTCCAGCAGGTGTTACCTGCAGCAAATGATCAGTTTAAATATCACCTGTAACATTTTTTACTCTCATTTATAAGAACTCTGTAAGTGAGCAGTTATAGTAATAGTGTTGATTTTGGCACAAAGTACAGCATTGAGGGGGACAAATATCACTAATCTCCCATCAGGTGTCTTTTATTACTTTTTTCAGAGAACAAACAGAGTTCAGCTTAATAAATTGAAAGATGTTTCTATCCCTGGACTTCTCCAGAATCATAAGTACTCCAGATTGTTCTCTGATTACCTATGGCTACTACCAGAGAGATGAGGACTTCTGTTGAGTATGTGGGGTGCGGGTAGAAGGGACAGGGGTAGAAACATCAGCAATGGTCTGGCATTTATTATCTTAAATTGCACCTTGAAACATTAGAATTACAAGGGGAATGAAAACCTGGTAAGGCTTCATGACAGATAGTATTGCATTGTGGTTAAGAGTTCTATACCAGCCAGGTACAAATCCCAGCTCTATCTTTAAGTGCCCACATGATTTTTCAGATTTTTTTAATCCTTTATGCCTTAAGTTACTATTTTATAAAATTGTTAATAAGACATTACAATAGCACTTACTTTGCTTAGTTCTTATAAATAATTAAATAAGTGTACACACACCTCCATATAACCTTCCCAATTTAACCCCTCATACACACACATACTTAGTGAAGTGTCTGGTAACTACATAAGTATTTCATATTATGATTTTCCTGGAAAATAGAATGTCTAATGAACATTGTTGCTTGATTAATTTGTTATTTAATAGAATATCAGACATTTTTATATGACTATTTTAGGTTTCTGTAAGACAGCCCAATATCCAATAGATTTATTGCATTTCTTATAAGCAACAATATTAAAAATTGAATCACAAAACTATTAGACATCCTAGGATATTAGATGAGGAAGTGAACATCTATGTTATTCAGTTTAATCTTCCAGTTTTTCAAAGGAGCAAATAATCACAGAAAGAAACAATTTTCCCAAAGTGACAGGTCACTTACTGAAGAAATAGCAGTAAACCTCAGAGCCATATGATCTCCATCCAGGGGTTTTCTCTTGCACCAGATAATTCACTTTAATAATTTTCTACCTCAGGATTTTTCATAATTTTAGATTTCATAAACTAAAAAATGTTTACAAGTGTTTTGGTACAAAATCATGGTAACCAACTATCTTTTATTTGGCCATCTAAGAATAGATACAAAATAAAACAAAAATATAGAACACTATTTAAGAAATTGCTACAAAATTAAGAAGGATATACATTCAGAAATAAACAGTGGTCTTTTTATATTGGGTGTTTTCTTAAATAGAACAAAAAGGTTCAAAACATATGAATGAAAAAAATGGTAATTGATCACCAAAGTAAGAATCTTTGCTTTTGAAAACATAATTTAGAAAATAAAAGACAGGTCAAATAAGACAGACACAGAAAGGAAGCAAGTAACAGACTGAGAGAAAATATATTTGATAAAGAATATGCATCCAGAATATTTAAAGAACCCTTACAACTTAATAGTAAAATGATAAATAACCTAATAGAAAAATGCGGGAAAATTTTGACCACACACTTCATGAAAGAAGATATACAGAAGGTAAAGAAGCACATGAAGAGATCTTCAACATCTTTAGTCATCAGAAAAAAATGTACATTAAACCACAGTGTGCACTACTGGAATGGCTAAAATGGGAAGAAAAGAAAAGAGAAGGAAAGGAAGAAAGAAAGGGAAAGAAACAAAAGGAAGGAAGGGAGGAAGGAAGGAAGGAAGGAAGGAAGGAAGGAAGGAAGGAAGGAAGGGAGGAAGGGAGGGAGGAAGGGGGGAAGGAAGGAAGGGAGGGAGGGAGGGAGGTGGGAAGGAAGGAAGGAAGAGAAAAAGAGCCGGCACTACCTAGTGTTGAAAACTCTCTCATACACTGCTAGGGGGAATGTAAAATGATACAGCTGTTTTAGAAGAATGTTTGGCACTTTCTTGCATATTTACTGTATGAAAAAGAAGTTCCAGTCTTGATATTTGTCTAAGAGAAATGAAAATATAAATCCACACATAGACTTGTATTTAAATGTTTGTAGTAGCTTCATTCGTAATAGCTGAAAACTATCAATGGTCCACATGTCCATCAACTGTTGAATAGGTAAAAAATAAAAATGAAATATATCCATATGATAGAATACTACTCAACAAAAAAAGCCATGAACTATCATTCACCCAACAAACAGTGTTACAGTAAATGAGAAACAGTCAGATATAAATGACTACATACTATATAGCTGTTGAAGCAAGGTAATTTTGATGGGCTTCATGTGGTTTTCTATATGTTTCTGTTCTTTGGGTTCTTTGAGCATCTTGGATATGTGAGTTTATGGTTTTCATTACATTTAGATTTTTTTTTAACTTTTTCCTTAATAGCCTTTATTTCTTGAGCAGTTTTAGCTTTATAGAAAAACATAAGCACAAAGTGCACACTTCCTATATACTCCCTCAACCACTCCCCAGTTTTCCCTATTATTAACATCTTGCATTATTGTGGTGTATGTATTACCATTGGTGAGCCAATATTGATTTGTTATGATTAACTGAAGTCCAATGGTTTCATTAGAGTTTATTCTTTTTTTTTTTTTTTTTAGTGGTTGGTATCATTTTATTTATTTATTTATTTATTTATTATTTCATCTTGTTATGGGGGATACAGAATTGCAGGTTACATACGTTGCTCTTGTACCGCCTTTCCCCCCAAGTCAGAGCTCCAGGCGTGTCCGTTCCCCAGGTCGTGCGCATTGCACCCATCATGTAGGTATATATCCCTCCCTTCCCCACCCCTCCTTCCCGAGTCAGCATCTTCAAGTGTTACCACTCCCCAAACGGTGCGCAATGCACTCATTGTGTAGGCATACCCCCATCCCCTCCCCCACCTCCCACCTCAGTCTGATATCCAATTGGTGTCGTTCCCAGATTTGTATTTAGGTGATGATCAGGGAAACCAATTTTCTGGTGAGTACATGTGATGCTTGTTTTTCCATTCTTGGGATACTTCCCTTAATATAATGGGTTCCAACTCTCTCCAGGAGAACCATAGAGATGTCGTATCTTCATCATTCCTTATAGCTGAGTAATATTCCATGGTATACATATACCACAGTTTACTAATCCAATCATGTATTGATGGGCATTTGGGTTGTTTCCACATCTTTGCTATTGTGAATTGTGCTGCTATAAACATTCGGGTACATGTGTCTTTGTTACAGAATGACCTTTTTTCCTTTGGGTATATGCTGGGTCAAATGGCAGGTCTACTTGAATCTGTTTAAGATACCTCCATAATGCTTTCCACAGGGGTTGCACTAGTTTGCAGTCCCACCAGCAGTGTATGAGTGTTCCTGTCTCTCCACACCCATGCCAACATGTGTTGTTTTTGTGTTGTACATTCTACGGGTTTTGATAAATATGGAATGACATGTATCCACCATTATAGTATCATACAGAAGAGTTTCTCAGCTGTAAAAATCTCTGTTCATCACTCCCTCACTCTACTCACCCCCCTATCCTCATGGCAACAACTGGCTATTTTAATGTCTCCATAGTTTTGCAAAATAACCAGCTTTTTCTTATTGTTGTTGTTTTATGTTATTCTTGAGTTTTCAAATTGGAAAAGTTTCAGCTACTATTACTTCAAATATTTTTTTGTGGTCCAAGCCCTCTATTTCAGTGACTAAATTTACACAAATATTAGGCTATTTAAAGTTGTCCCACAGCTCACTGATGCTTTGTTAGTTATTTTCAGTCTTTTCTCCCTGGATTCCATTTTGAATGAAGACATGTCTTTACATCTTCCAATTCACTAACCTTTTCTCCTGCTGTGTCTAATATTTCACTACTATTCAGTGCATTTTTTACATCACAGACATTGTATTTTTCACCACTAGATTTTTAATTTAGTTTTTGATTAAATCTTCCATTTCTCTACTCAACATGCTCAATTTTCCTCTAGCTTCTTTCACATATGTTTCTTGTCTATTAACTCTATCAATTGTGCCATTTCTGGGTTAGTTTCTATCAGCTTATTTTTCTTCTCAAAAGTCATATTTTTCTGCTTATTTGAATACCCAGTAATTTTTTATTAGATGCCAAAAGTAGTGCATTTAATCCTGTCGAGGACTGGATAATTTCAAATTCCATAAGTATTCCTGAACTTTGTTTTGAAAAACAGGGGATTTGTGCTTAGAATTGTGCTAAATGGACTTCAAAGCTGGTTTCAGACTATTTTAACATTTTTAATGGTCTATGGGGAAATAATGAAAATGAGAATAATGTATTTCGACTTTATATATAAAAATATTGGTATACACGTGTGTGTACCACATACATACATATAAAGCTGGATCAAACTGTATTGTTTTATATTCTGGCTTTCATATTTATGATTTTATTTACAAATTCATGTTATTTTCTAACATAATATTTAAAAGTTTTCAAAAGATATTGAAATACAAACCATTGCTAACTAACCAATCTGATATTGGAGGATATTTAGATTCTAAGTTTCTCAAGGGAAGCCTCTGTCCTTGTCATTGATGTTTATGTAATGCAGTTAGCCTCATTTCCCTGAATTTATCTGAATAGGTTTTGTCTCTCTGAAAACCAAGGAAATCCTAGTTAATTTTCCATAAAGTTTATACTGAGAATTAAAGTGAACACAATAGATAAAAGACCATGTACAGTGCCTGATACATGGGTGTTGCTCAATAAATAATACTTATGTTTAAAGATGGCAAGATAATTACAAAAACATCCTCAAATAAAGATACAAATTTTTAACAAAATCAAGAATCAATAATTAAAACCTTGTTTAGAAAATTGCATCAGATGGAGAAGCAAGTGTTGGATGATGAAAGAAGGTTTAAAATGCTCTATTGTCTTAAAGGATCACACTTGAGTGCTTTATGCTCACTAGGAGTCATTCAACTTTGTACATTATCAATTTGCAAAGAGTTAAGTGATTGGGAAAGGATAATAGAGTTGTGTCTAGTCTCTGATGATTTATGGTGTATCTTTGACGACAGCAGTTAGACTGCTAAGCCCTCAGTGGTTTGTCAAGGGGAATATATTTTGCCTCACCATCAATGATGAACATGTGACTCAAGGTGGCAATGCTGCCATGGATCCCCAGTAATTTATTTAAATATGAGCACATGACCCATTCAGAGGAAATCAATTCAAATAAACCCTTTATTGAAACTTTTGAAAGAGGAGAGTGAAAGAAAGACAAGTGTTTTCCCTATGGATCTGAATCTTGGAGACTATAAGCCTGGTGTTTGTTACAGCTCTCTTGTTCCTAAGAATGAATTTATATCCTTCAATAGTCAGTTGCAGACAACAGAAACCACTACAACTAGTTTAAGCAAAAGGGATTTCCATCACAGCCTACCAAATGTGAAGTGTTTTAGAAAATCATTGGAAATCTAGAGGATCCAGCCTTTGGGCTGGACTTCCAAGAAAAATTTCAAATCTTCAGAATCACAGTGCCTCTGCTGTAGTTGGGAGAACTTCCATTACTAATGTGGGAAAGTGCTAGGTTGTAAAGCTGCTGACCACAGAACTAGGCTGCTCCTGCCATGATCAGAAAAGCTGCCACCTCCACTACAGAAAATCACTGACTCTGGGAGTGACGACTGATGGTCCACCTTGGCTCACCCATGATCCAAGCCAGAAAAAATGGATGCCTAACATATTAACCCTCTACACTCCTCATTCAATTCCAAATCTAGGTCTCATGAAAAGGCCAAGGATTGGCACAGTTTAAATCATATCTACCCACTGCCACAAGGAAGGCTGGAAATGCAGTTGGGGTTTTATATATTCTGAAATATGGAAGACATTCTTGAAGAAAACATAAATGAATTTTGAGCACATCAGTCTATAGTATCTTCCACAGTTTCAAGGTGTGGATAAGAGTGGAGAAAAGATGGAGAAAAGACAGATTCTGAACCTGTGATCAGGTGATTTATTCCCAGAAGGACCTCCAGACTTTTTTTTTTTTTTTAACATTCGAATTAATCAATGTATTACCTTATTGGGCTTACGCCAGTTTGAATTATGTTGTCTGTCACTTGCCAGAGCCCTAACTGACACAAACTTTAAGGTTCCTTCTAACTCTAATGCTCTATGATTTATTTTACTTTCCTCAAGAAATTTCCCAGCAATGATTTTGGTGGGAAGGAAATGCAGAATTAAACATAAATTATTGAGATTAAAATTATGTGTTTCATAGACCTTATTTCTATGCTTCCTTTTTATCCTGCCATTATCTCTCATTATCATCCTGATTTACCATCCTTAGTGAGAGCAGAATGTCCTAAATCAGTTATAGGATATTTGGTTTGGCAAATTTAGAAAAGGTTTAAGCATGTTTCGTGCCCTGAGAAGAGAACTCTATACTTATCCAACAGGTGGAAGCACAATGGAATGGGTCATAGGGTGTTGACAAAGGGATAGTTGAGGAACCCAACCTTGAGAGAGGGAATGTAGATAAGAATTTGGGTAGAGGTCAGTAACTAGTGGCAAGGTTGTCTTAGATAGAAATGGAACGTGTCCCTTCTTTCTATGAAGTATAAATAAAGACAGTGAACAATCGTTAGTCACTTTCTTATCCCCTACTCTTTGAATATACCCAAATACTATACAGCCAGCACTTTTCTTAAGTTATGGGAATACAAAGACAAGTCATACAGAATCATTGTCAAAGGACTACAAGGAATTAGTTCCTTTACCTAGGAAGAGAATTGCATGGTTTTGGAAAACATATTTAGGACAAACTCTTCAAACTTCACATTTGCTTTGAGGATGAATCTTTCCTCAGGGAGTAGAAACCTATGCTTTTGGTTAGATTTCCTCTGTGAAATACTTGCCAAGCATACTGCATTTTTCCTTGATACCATTTACAGTTGTGAATAAGTCTTTGTGTAATTACTTGGTTAATGTCCATGCCCCACGATAAACAGCAGGTTGTACAGGGCCAAAGATTGTAGCTAGCTGATTAATTTCTATATTCACAGAACTAGCACAGAGGCTGCCAAATAGAAATCACATCATAAATATTTTTTAATACAGTTGAATGAAACTATTACCCTGATTTCAAAATCAGAGCAAAAGTTGGAAACAATTACCTTTCAAACTTATTCTATCTTGCCCATCTCTACAGTCTAAGAAAAGCCTTCCTCAAATCCCAAATTTAAAATTAAATAAAGCAGCATCATTTCCTCTTACATAATTAGAGGCTAAAAGTATCTGGAAAGTACTAGGTTTGTTGTCATGCCCACATTCCATTATTACCATTTTTATGTATTTGCTATATATCTGTTAGTAGGATATTGGCTTTACATATATAATTTAATTTAACCATTACTACTGTATTCTTAGATAGGTATCACTATTTTACCTACGAGAAAACGGAGGTCCAGAAAGTTTAAATAACTTGATGGAAATTGGCAGAGCTAAGGTATGAGCCCAAGTTCTTTTAATGCCAAAGCTGGAGTCAGTCCCAGATTGGCTGGGCATGTTATTTCCCAAAATGAATTAGGCTCAGGATTCTTCTCCCACCAATTTAACTACAGAGAGGCTGAATAAGTTATATTTCATCTCTGGCCCTAACAGTTTTTCAAATGTGATTTCTAGCAGTGCAATAATTGTCCCCAAATCCTATTACAACCAAACAGTTTGGAAAAACCAAAAAGTTTATTCCAGTGGGATTTTATGTGACCTTGCCTGCTGAACAACTCTCCCTGGAAGACAAGATAGATGGTGCACACACCAGTTATGGGTCCCGCGCCTCCATTTCTGAAAGAGATGTTTTATTTTAACTCTAAATCTTTAAAAGCTCCTTTGTACAGTCCTAGCAAACACTCCTGGGCTTGTTTTGTTTTCAGAGTGGAATGGTGGCCTGCACTTTTAAAGTTATGATCTCTCCAAGGATCCCCATCCTTTTGTTCCACAGCACAGAAAGAATTGAACATTTTTATTTTTTTAATTTTCCAATGGCAATGACAGTCTAGACAACTCAGATGAAATATGCCTTTGAATTACCAGGGAGTTCCACAGGAGGCAGAGACATATTATGTTTTGATGCAGACATGCTCTTTAAAAGCAAGATGCAGCAATCCCATTTTTTTTAAATGCCTGGTGAGAAGGCAGAATGGAATTGTAACTTTTAGGACATTATAATTAAAAGTGAAGGCCCTAGTCAAAGAACTTTATTTTCCGAGCATAAGCTTTTCTCTGCTTTCTAACTTCTGAGCCTCATGGGGTTGAATTCCCAGAGCTCTGTCAATAATGCGGCTCACTAACAAATCTGATATATTTTCTCAGCTGTAACAGAGCATGTTAGCATAACATTTGTACACAACTCCCAAGGGATCCGAAGAAGTCTAGAGGTTTATATTAGTGTTTTGAAGATTGTGATTATTCAAAGTTTTGTAAGAAGGTAGAGAACACTTAGCGAGAACCATTTGAAACCTGAGCAATATTTCACATAATTATTTCATCCAGTGCACAGCTACCAAAGGTATGTTTCTACAGCGGAGCCACAGAGATTTGGATGGAAAAACAGTCACAGTTTCATCTGATTTGATCTCAGGTTTATAGTCTTTTGTGGACCAATCTATATATGGAGAAAGACCAACTATGACACCCATTAACAAGGGTTTTATCTAAAAATTTACTGTTGTGGTTGAGGTATCTTGACTTATAAAAGCTGTTTGTCCTGTATTAAAGCCAGTGGTACATATTAATAAATGCTATATGAGACACCTACAAGTGCAGCGCACTTTTGCCATTTTGCAACAGATATCCAGCTTCCTAGTCCAAGAATAAGTATGTCACCACCTTGAGAGACATCAAAGTCTATGTGGAAATTCCATCAACATTATTGAGAGTTCTATTAGATTCCAGGAGACCAAAACCCAACACAAACTAATACAAACAACAAAAGTATTTATTAGCTTACGTAAATGAAAAGTGCAGAGATAAGCAAAATATATCAGGAAAGCTGGTATCTTTTTGTTTGGGGCACATTTAGATTTCCTGTGGCATTTGAATTTTGATTTCTACTTCTCTTGAGAAATCTCTCTTTGCTTGGATTCTATGAGTTCCTTGTTCCTGTTCATCCTCATACCTCAGTTGCCCTGTCATAGACCCCTCCTTTTCTCGTAGCCACTCAGAGGAGAGTGGTCCCCAGGCCTCGGGGCCATGTTCATCTCCCAACATGTTTTCCCTTAGTGACCTCATCCAGAGACATATGCCTATTTACCATTTTTATATGGATGACTTCTAAATTTATATTTTTCAACTCTAATCTCTCTTTAGATCTTCTCATTCATGTAATTTCCTCCTCCATATCTTCATACAATGCTTTACAGATCCTACAAACTCAAAGTAACCTCTATAACCTACTCTACCAACTTAAGACATGGATGAAACCACATTTCTTTAATGCTTTGAACTAATTAAACTCTCACATGCCTCTTTACAGACACACATTGCCCAAAAAGCTCAAGAATTCATTCCGCTCAAATAAGTCTAGGCCTTCTCAAACTCCAAATGGAAAGGAAAACATAATAAAGCCCTCTTACCCCATTAGTAAAATTGCTTCATTGTGGCCACATGTATCACTTTTGAACACTGGTCTTACATTCTTCTGGACACTTGTTCACCACTACTGTATGCCTTTACTTGTTTAAATATATGCCAATTCTTAGACTTCTAGTTTTCAGCTTTCTATTCACAATCATATACTTAGAAACCATTGTCCAGTTTGGCAGGGTATACTAGAACCAGCCCTTCCCCATAAACTCAGGACATTTTGTGAACCCTGGAAGGAGAATCTGTTACCAGACCAATGTACCTATCCTCCTACTGAGCAGCTCACCTAGGGGCCCTGGCGCTTTCTTCCTAGTGGTTTTTTGGTCAGTGCTATAGCAGTCCAGTCAATGGGTTTCCTGAAATCTCACAGAGCAGAGGCTATGAGGTGTCTGACTCTTTCCTTTTTGGTGCTCTGTTTAGAATCTCAAAGGGCACAGTTATTCTCAACCCCCAATATAATGGGTGACTACTCTCCTTACCTATGTGTAACTAAGAAGGGACATTCCATGACTCTTAGCAGGAACAAGAAGAGGAAAGATTATAGAAGAGCCTTTCTCATCAAACAAACAAAATCCATGTTCTAGTGTAAAAGGTGCCCTGTGACATCAATATGCCCAGTGGAACCCATAGTCTTTTCCCACAAACCTGCTCTTGTTATTGTACTCATCTTGGAGAGAGTCTATATCTACAGCCCCATCCTCAACCATGGAGGGCCTTCTCTTACTTATGTACCATCCACATCCAATTCTACTTGATCATCTTGAATTAACTCTTCCCTTCTACTGCCAAGGAATTAATCATTAAAGGAATTATGAAATAACTGGCCTTCCAGCCTTCCAGCCTTCCTTCTCCATCATCCATACTGCTTCTGAAGTGACTATTTTCAATAAAAAAAAAAATGCTTATGACATTTCCGTGATTAGTAGCAATCCATAGCTCCGTATAACTCTCAAAATCAAGAATGCACTCCTGGTTTCTAAGGTTTCCATGTTCCATGACCTGAACCATGCCCGTCTCTAAGGTCTCCTCTCCTGCTACTTCCCCACCCCCCCCGTAGACCCTCTCAACCCTCTATACTACAAGTGCATCACCAGTTGTATCACACTGTTCTGCACTCTTGTGTCTTTGCAAATGCTAGTTCTTATACCAGCCATCTCTCATTTTCCCTCTTCAACTGAACAGACCTCTTTCTCCTTCTCCAAAACTCAGTTCAAGTCCTTCTGAATTTTGAAACAATTCTTGACTCTTCTGTCTGAATTTCATACCCTTCTTTGGGCTGCAGAACTATTTATTATATCATAATGTGAACGCTGACTTGTCATCTCTCCCTCTAGGCTGTAACCTCTGTAAGGCAAATATCATGTCTTATTTCTCTTCACAGCCACATCAGAAAGTGTACACTCCCTGTCGCCTAAAAGGTATTTCATAACGTTAAATTGAAAGAATGAATAACCTGAGTAAATTGCCTATTGCAATGTCAAGTGCATTCTCAGTGCTCAACAACTGTTAGTTCAATGATTTTTGTGCCCTAATTTCATATTACTTTCTTCAGCTGTACATTTAATTCTTACCTACACCATAACAGCCATTTACCCAATGAAAACGAAAGTGGAAATTTGGTAGTTACCCAGATTTGTTGGTCTGAATTAACTTGCCTGACTCTTTCATCAAATTTACCCAGATATTTACCAGATACTTCTTTTTCACTATTTAAGTACAGCTTCTTTCAATAACTTTTCCACTAAGAGAGGGAATACAAGCATGAAATGTGGTTCTGGACCTCATTCATGTCTCTCATAGACATAAATTCTACCATTTATAGCTGTTATTAGAAGTAACATCAGACATGATTTAAGAAATTATTCATTTAAAAAGTAGAAAGAGGAATTTGCAAAGCAAGACATCTTGGCACCAACCACTATAATAAATCAAGCCAGGCTTTTATTGAGTCATATTAATTTTTCACTTCCTTCCTTCCACTTCAGGTAATTCTGATGTCTGTTATACTAGAATCAGATGACATTTGGGAGTTGTTTTGATATCATTTAGAAAATTATCCTGAAGTTAAAACCAACACATGGATAAGGACCTGATTAAGCCACACTTTCTCTATCTCTGAACTTTTCAAGTTGCTACTAAAAATTACTTACTATTTTTTTATTTTTATATCATATAAAATATAATCACATTTATTATTATTATTTCCAACCTGAGTCTAATTTATTTGGACACAAAAAATGATTAGAATCATCTACAAAATGAGCATACTGTACTGTTGATAGTAAGAGTTCATTTGAAAAATCTCTAGGGCACAGCATAGAGATTTGGTGCACAGATGGGATCAATGTTGCTTTCTCTGCTGCCTCAGGCCCCTCTCTTTTTAGCATGCTACTAATAGAAGTTTTGGAAAAGCAGAAAATTCAATCCCTGACTTTAAAGACCATCTAGCTCTGGAAGTAAGACTTAGCATATGAAATACTGGAAAAAGAAGAGTTTTAGTGAGTTTTTGGTGACATTAAAATGAAAGTATGGCCAGGTCTCCAGAAATGCTGGGGTGCTACCCTATCAACCACTCCAACTTCCAGTCCCCAGGGTTATTTATAGGGCTCTACCTAAGAAGCATTAACAAATGAGAATCAATACTACTCCTTGTTAATGGCTGGGCCCATACCCCATGATCCAAAATCAGAGATCTGATAAAGATGCTTTAGAGCATGAGGTTTAGGCTCAAACCTTAAGTGGGACCTCTGATTACCCCACCCTGCAAGCCAAATCAGAATACCAGAGACTTATCACATTTTGGGGAGACACTTATTGCAGGGACCTGTTCAACATACTCAGATGAGAGGAAGTGGAAGAAAGGACTAGGTAAGGATATGTGGCATCCTAACCCACAGTGATCCTACTGTCTAACAGACGTGATCTGGTCAGTGTCCTGCAAGCTGGCCTACTGCAATTTCCATTGAGAGAAAGGATTAAAGGAGTCAGGGAAGAGGCATAAGGTGTAGAGTAAACATCCCTCTACCCCTATAAAAAAAAAAGCAATAAAAAATCAGCATGAAGCACCAATCTCTAAATCTTTCCAATTCACATTCCAATGAGAAGATCATAGAAATGAAAAAGAATAAAGATACCTTGAGTGTGCTTCCAACCACACAGTATCACTTAAATCTCCTCCTTTCCCCACTGAACCACATCCCACCTTGAAGGTACAAAGACAATATGCTAGGAAAACAGAGAATGGCAACTTGATTCTCCATTTCTGAGTTATTGACAACAAAAGAGGAAGAAACATGGAAAAGCACAAAAAGTATGGGTTTTAGAGTTAGGCAGACCCAGGTTCAAGTCTTATCATTCACTAGATCTGAAAACAAACCTTTGGCAAATTCTTAAATTCTGTCATCTTCAGCTTCTTAATCTGTAAAATAGAGATGAAGATGTATCTATGTTTGAACGCCTTCTGAGAATTAAGTAAAATTATGCATGGCACCTCATAGTCAAACAACAAATGTTAGTTTTCCTCCCCTTAATTTCTCCATTATTCCAGTTTCTTGTAATTCTATTATTCGACTAAAATCACTGTTACTTAGCCTCATCTCACCTTTATAGAAGATCTTTTTGCAAAAGAAAACTTTGTTCTTTGAGAGAGAATATTAGCAGAAGAATCATTTCACTCAAGCCCTAATTTCTATTCCATGACAGAACTAGCTGGGATCTGTATGATAGAAAGTTCTTATAGCATCAGATTTGTTCATTATGTCTGCCTAAGTGCCCCTCAGGCAATTGGTAAAACTGTTCCTTTCCTCCTGAGCAGATATTGATGATGTTGCATCTTAAGAACAAATAAGCAAGACAGCTTCCCCATAGTTCTCATTCTTAGAGTGCTGCTTTAAGAATAAAGGTTGATTTTGATTTGCAGATATATTAATACATTGAATTTCATTTACTGCATCTGTGAGCCCATTGTGGGCTTTAAACGATAGGAGTTTATAGATATAGGTAATGGACTTCACCATGGAAAAGGAACAAAGCCAGCAAAGTTATTTAGAACATTCAGAAGTACTGGGAATATTTTAGAAACAACTAAAGTCCAATTATCTGAAGTTCAATAGTAGAGCCACTAAATTGAGTGTTCTCTATGTACCAGGCACTGTGCCATTTCTCCCATATATTAGGTAATTTAATTCTAACAAACCCTAAAAGAGGTGTTATTATTTCTGTTTCATCTATAGAGTCTTGGAGTGATTAAATAACTTGCCCAGGGTCGCCCTAGCTTTTCATATTTCAAGTAGGCTCTAAGTGAAGTTAATAAGAGTAGTTTAAGACAAATGCAAGAAGTTCCTTGGATGTCATCATTGAAAGTCCTTATTCAAAGCTTGACGGCAAGCTCTGGGGCTTAGTTATCTAGGAATACTAAGGAGCTAGCACATAGTAGGGATCCATAGTTATATAATGTTACTGTAAGTAGATCATGGAACACAATTTGAGGTTGGAATATTCTGTGCTTGTCCATGTCTTTATTTCCTTCTTAGGACGGAAACTATGTTGTGTTCTATTTCATATCTCCCCTCTACCATCTGCCAGAGGCTTCCACTCCCATAGTGTTCTCTTCAAACTCCTATTCCAAGCTTAAATTAATTGCTGTATGTTTAAGTCATGGGTGCTTCTCGAACACAATATGTTGTTTATTTGCATAGATCCATAACTCAGAACATAATACTTTAGATGCTCACTGAATATGTGTTATTCACATCAATGGATAATCTTAAGGATGAATCTGTCATGTAAATATACTTATAAATAAGTAGAATTGAACAGAACCAAGTCAAACTGTCAAGTGATCTTGTTAGTGATGGTGAATTTACTCTATTTACCAGTATCTTACACAGTGTACACACATATTTGTACTTTAAGATGGGATTCAAATGCATGAAGCCTTTCCAGAGGACTAGAAAACAATAGAGTAGCAAGAAACAAAGGTTCTATAGATTATGGTGGATTTTTAATATCAGATAACTCATCCAGTACCCACATTATTCTCCCCCACACATGTAGCCATGTTCACCCTCACCTGCCAGTCTTTGTAAGTAGGATTAACTCACATCAGTTCCTTAAAAATATTATCTCCGGGGTAAGTAAATTCCTAGGCAATTATAAATATCAGCAGCACATTATGCAATTGTAATGAGTAGGTTCGCAGATTCTTATTGACTTGATCCCCTTAGCTCTTATTGTAGTTGAAAGAAATCTTTTGTAAAAGATTGTGGAAGAAAAGCCAAGACCTTCACTGAACTCATTCTCAAAACTGATCTAATCTTTTTGGTTACATTTTGTGTCTTTACCTCACCCAAGCGAGGATTAGAGGCTCGCCCTTCCCCTCTACAATGCTCACCACATCCACTAGTTGTGAGTTTACCTCCCCCAACCCACTAATCCCTGGAGAATATTACTACTGCGTGAGCACCACAATGTTGATCAGTCAGTGCCAATTTGATGGCGAGTACATGTGGAGCCTATTCTTTCGATCTTGTGATACCTCACTGCAGATAATGGGCTCAAGCTCAATCCAGGAAAATATAAGAGGTGCTAGGTCACTGTCATTTCTTATAATTGAGTAATATTCCATTGTATACATATACCAAAATGTTTGTACCCTCATAATATCCTGAAATAAAATAAAAAAGTGATCTAATCTTTTAAATTCACCTTACACTGGTAAGATGGTTAATTTTATGTGTCAACTTGACAGAGTTGAGGGATGCCCAGATAACTGGTAAACATTATTTCTGGACGTACCTGTGAGGGTGTTTCCAGAAGAGATTAACATTTGAATGAACAAATTGAGTAAAGATTACCCTCACCAACGTGGGCAGGCATCACCCAATCAGTTGAGGGCCTGAATAGAACAATAAAGTGGAAAGCAATGAGTTTTCTCTCTGCGTTTGATTTGGGACATCCACCTTCTCTTACTCTCAGACATCAGCACTCTTGGTTCTCAGCCCTTCTGATTCTGACTGAACCACACCACCAGGTTTCCTCATTCTGCATCTTGTAGATGGCAGACCATGAGACTTTCCAGCTTCCATAATTATGTGAAGCAATTCCCCTAATATTAATAAATCCTTTCTTATCTATCTACCTATAGTCTATTGATTATGTTGCTCTGGAGAACCCTAATATAGGCTTGGGTACTAAAAGCAGTTCTCAAGGAACAGAATTTTAAGGATGAGAAGTTTCTAAATTGGTTCTAGAGTTTCTGGAATTGGCTTTCTAGTCATTTATGTCTTCAGATTTAAAGACATAAAGGGCTATTTCCATTAGTAAATAGAGCACTGATAGTCCACAGAGTGAACTGTTTATAGAGATATGCAAAATATCTGCAACAAATAATCCTAATCAATCACTTATAAGAAGCAGGGAGCTATGCTGCTCCGTATATGATACTTTTAAGCATTTTTGGGAAACTAAGAAATATAATGATGCTGGTTGGTTGCTCTCAATATTGCTAGACAAATTGGTGAAAGAAAAGAATGAGCTCAGGGATTCAAATTTACAGTTGAAGCACTGCACAAATGACCTAGAAGCTTGTTAAGTGTGTCATGAGGGAGAGCCTTATTTCCTGTAGATCCAGGGCTGAAATTTCTGAAAATCAAGCACAGAACCTCATCCTGTGATTGTCTGAATTACAAAGCAAGTTGAGCTTCCAGCTTCACAAGGAAAGTAAGGGCAATGATTGGGAAAGAACAGGATACAGTAAGTTGGGGTACAGACATGTGTAAAGACTCTGTTGAGGCTGGGGATATTCAGCTGCTAAATTCTGATGAGTCTTCTTTGTCAGTGGAAGAGGTTTCCCCACCTCCAGCGAGTAGTGGTCTCCCCACCCACAGTGGTATTGACTTTTCCACCTCTGTTTTGAGGTATTAAAACTGCATTGCCTGAGGAAATAGTAATGGCCACCCCCAAAGCAGTTACCATGCAACACAATGCTGATTTTCCTCAGGACCCATGCCTACCACCCAACTTTGCTTCTACACCTATAACTAAACTCAAGTCCCAGCAGGCCCCCAAAGGTGAGGCACAAAGCATGACCCATGAAAAGGTGTGCTTCACTCCAAAAAAACTACTGGATATTTCTAATTTATTTAAGCAGAAATCCAGGGAGCATATGTGTGAATACATATTATGGATGTGGGATAATGGTGGAAAGAACATAAAGTTAGATCAGGCCAAATTTATTGATAGGGGCTAACCAAGCAGAGAGTCTGCATTTAATGTTGCAGCTCAGGGAGTTCGAAAGGGATCTAATAGTTTGCTTGGTTGGTTGGCTGAAACATAGATCAAAAGGATGTCCCATCATGAACAAATTGGAAATACCTGACCTCCTTTGGTTCACTATAAAGGAAGGGATTCGAAAGCTTAGTGAGATTGGAATGTTAGAGTAGATTTGTCAATTAAGACATATTCACTCACACTAGGAGGGTCCAGAAGACATACTTTACACCAATACTTTCTGAAATAAATTTGTGAGAACAGCCCCAGTATCCTTGAAGAGCTCAGTTGTCTTTCTTCTGTGGAGGCCAGATCTTTTAGTAGGAATACCAGCCACTCAACTGGAAAACCCAAATGCAGTAGGAGTAATTGATTCCTGGAGTTGCAGAGGCTAAGTGATAGCATTCAACCACCAAAGGCAAGGTGAGCATAGTTGCTGTAATGGACACAGAGTCAAAGCAGCAATCAGGGTAGTATGACTCATACAGACCTGTGGCATTGGCCAATTAATTATGGTGGTCCTAAAGTGAAATAGGTAGGAAGCCTATTAAATTCCTACCTGATATGTATAAGCAGAAAAGTTTAGCTCCACTGAAAAAGAGTCTAACTTGAATAGTAAAAACAAAGTCATGGCCCCTCACTCAATTCCTAGACTTGAGTCAGTTTATAGACTCAGAACCCCTTGAATGAAAGGGAGGATGGATCCCCTCAAGGAAACACCCTCAATAGGTTACTAAAAATGTATACTGTTAATCTTTTTCCCAGCCTTTCCCAAAGAGACCTGTGGCCTTCTACTAGGATAACTGTGCATTGAGAAAAAAGGAATTATTAGACCTTTCAGGAGCTACTGGACACTGACTCCGTACATCCAGCAATTCCAGGAGATCCAAAACATCGCTGTGGCCATCCGGTCAGAGTAGCAGCTTATGGAAGTCAGGTGATCAATGGAGTTTTAGCTCAGGTCTGACTCACAGTGTATTCAGGAGGTCCCCAAATCTTCCTAAGGTTGTTTCCCCAGTTCCAGAAAGCATAATTAGAATAGACTTACTACTTAGCAGCTGGAAGAATCCCCACATTGGTTCCCTGAACTGTGAAGAGAGGGCTATTATGGTGGGAAATGCCAAATGGAAGCCATTAGAGCTGCCTTTACCTAGGAAAATAGTAAATCTAAAGCAATACCACAACTCTGGAGGGATTGCAGAGATTAGTGCCACCATCAAGGTCTTGAAAGATGGAGGGGTGTTGATTCCCACTACATTCCCTTTCAACTACCCTACTTTGCCTGTGCAGAAGACAGATGGATTTAGAATAATGACAGTGGATTATTGTAAGCTTAACCAAGTGGTGACTCCAATTACAACTGCTCTACCAGGTATTGAGGATCTATGACAAGGCCGTATTCATTCAAACACTTTACATGAATTATATCAATTTTTTCTTACCACAGTCCCATGAGACGGATAGTATTAAAATCCTCACATTGTAACTGTGGGGACTGAGTCTTGGCAAGGTTAAGCAGCAAGTTCCAAATTACACAGTAACAAGCACAGAAGCCAGGATTGATTCTGAGTTCTGTCAGATTTCAAGGTCTGTGATCTTAACCCCTACTCTATGCTACCTCTTCCTGCCCCTAAAAATAGCAGAATATTTTAAATATATTTGACATATTTTCTGTTAGAAAGTTGGTAAAATTATGTAGTGTGCAGCATTATTATCCACAGATCAAATATTGTGGGTTTCTAAAAGGCAAGGGCCATGTCTTGTTTTTTTATTCTTTGTATTTCATAATGCGTGATATATTGTCAGGTATTTATATGTGGTCACCAAATATTGTTCATGGATATGGAGTGCATAGATTGCAAACATCAGCGTTTATAATTTGGTACAGTATCTGTAATGTCTGGTACTACTGCCACCCTCAAAGGGTCAAGACCTATGTTACCAATTGAAACGAAGCTTTGCCTACATCCAGACTCACTGGCAATTTTATAAGCCCATGATTATTTTTTGTATATTGAAATAACTTGAGGCATCATTCTTTCCAACAAGAGGGAGAGGAGTTTTCATGCTTCTATTATCCTTACTTAAATAATTACCCACATTAAAAATATCATCAGATTTATATGGATAAGAAACATTCATACTCTTTCCCTCAAATACAGATTGGAAAGTGCTAATTAAGATTACTTTTTCCTGGGCCCTAGAAAACATTTGCTCAAGAGAATTTTAAATATCTCAGAGGATCAGGAAGTGAAAAATAAAGCAGAAAAAAAAATCCTTTCTTCTCTCAGGCAGAAATTCAAAAAGGAAAATCTCCTTCTTCTGTTGATCTTCTCTGGATCCTTCTTGATTTTATAAAATGGACTTAAGCGTTCCTTCTAGTTTTGATATTTTTTACCCATTCACTAGGAAGCTAAGGAAATTTGCATATGCAAAGCCTAAGACAAATTTCAAGCTATGTATAAGGAAGAATTAAAATAAAGACTGCAAATAATAAGCCTTCTCAGCTTCATTACTTGCCACTCCTTTCCTTCTCCAGCCTCTGCACACCCTTTCACCTGCAATCCACGTGATTCCACACCTTTACCTATCTTTTTACCTCCAGCTTACAATGCCTTTCTCCCCTTTACACACTCAGACTTTTTGGTCCAATTCAAATTTCACAACCACTGTTAAGCTGTTTCTATGCCATCCTCTCCCCCAAGGAGGAATCAATCACTCCTAACTCTGTGATTTTATGGTGGGGTCATTCATGCTCTTTTAACACTACTACATTGTTTGCTACCTGTTACAGTTACTTACATTTCTTTTTCTTTCTTTTTTTTTTTTTTTCTTAGCATTTGAACCTCTTGTTTTTCCTTATTGTTGGTAGAACAACCAAAATCTGCCAAAATATTTAAAGGGGTTTATTCTGAGCCAATATGAGTAACCATGGCCTGGGAAACATAGTCTCAAGAGGTCCTGAGAAAATATGCCCTAGATGGCTGGGTTACAGTTTGGTTTTATATATTCACAGATAGGGATTGTAGGTAAAATCACAAATGAATACATGGAAGTTACACATTGGTTCAGCCCCCAAAAAGCAGAACATTTCAAAATGAGGGCTTAGAAGTCACAGGTAGGTTTTAGGGTTTAGGTTATCCACTGACCAAAGTTATCTTGCCCCTCAAAGGAAATTTGATAATATCTGAGACATGTTCATTTGTTTTCTTTTAAATTGGCAAATAATAATTGTATATATTTGTGGGGTACAATGTAGTGTTTCAATACATGTATACATTGTGGAATGCTCAAATCAGACATATTTTATATTATCATGACTGGGGTGGTGTTCTTGGCATCTAGCAGGGTCGAGGCCAGGGATGTTGCTAAATATCCTATAATACACAGGACAGCCTCCACAACAAAGACATGTCTTTCCCCAAATATCAAGAGTGCCAAGGTTGAAAAACCTTGGTCTGTAGTGAAGGGTTACTCATGCCTTGTGCAAAGAAATGTAACTCGGGACAAGAAGGCTCCAGTGCATGTAATTGCTCCAGCCATATCCTGGGGAAGACTATACCACACATGGTCAATCAAAAGAGTTTTACACAGTACTGGCCAAGTTTCCTGTATAAGGTTAAAACTCTTTTTGTTAGTCAACAAACTTCCTCAGGCTGTCCCTAGGTAAGCTGAAAAGGGATCCACAGAAACCAACACAAACCTCAGAAAATTTATTCCCAGGTTCCTCTCACTGACTCATGGAAGTGATAAGTTCTTAGCATTCATTTCTCTATTTCTTCATGACAATTTCACTAATGTACCTATTGCTTCTCCATGACTTTTGGTGAGGTCCTCTGTTGGCTTCCCTAAATTTGAATCCCTTAAAGAATGGTTTGGGGATTTAGTCCTTCTTGACATGGGCTTCTTAGGAAAATTGACTCATTCCATTTTCAGGACTCTGTATTAATAAAAATTTAAAAGGTATAGTTTTGCTAAAAAAGGAAAATCCTCAAGTCTTATTATACCTTTCCCTGGGGCATAACAAGAGATCATTAAGTGATGCTTCCCATATTTTAAAAAAAGAGTCTTCTCTAAGATCCTCCTATATATTAATACATAGGAACAACTAGCATAATTTCTGTGTGTGCCTTACATGACAGCCCACTTATAGAAACCTGTAAAATGAGAGGATTTTAAGAAGGCTACCTTCCAGACCAGGTACAGATTGAGTTTCCAGTTTTGCCCCAGACATCCTAGGCCACAGTAGAATGGACACATCGAAGCAAAGCATTGGTTATTTTCTATTCAGGCCCTGCAAACCTGAAAGCTGTGTCTGAATGACTTTCATCTCATCGTATTCTCTGCTTCTCCTAGACTAAGCCACTGTCCACCTTCTTCTGCACTGTGGCTGCCCTCTCTTGTTGGTCTTCAGCATCCACTCTGGTCATACACACTCACAATCTGTTATCTACACAGTACACTCAGTAAAGGTTTTGAGTCAAAATCTGATTTGGCACATGCTGATGTAAAATAATTCAATAGCTCTTAAAGTTTTCAGCAGAAGTTTTCATCACTCTTATTAAATAATATGCATTCAAGGTACTGACAACCTAAACCTCCTCCTCCTCTCTTAACTCCAGAACTGCTAGTCTTCATTTTTTACAATGTTCACTGCCCCATTCCCTCTCATAGTATTTTATGTTTTTCCCTCTGTTTGGAAGCTATTCCCTTTGTCCAAGTATCATTTCTTGAGAGAATACTTCCCTGGCTTTGTAGATGACAGAGCATTTAACTTTCTATTCTGTGCTGTACAACATGGTAGCCACTACCGACCATTTAGCTATTTAAATTTACATTAATTAAAATTAAAATTAAATTTTAGTTTCTCACATGCACTAGCCACACTTCAAATGCACATTAGTCACATGTGGCTAGCAGCTACTGTGGTAGACAGCACAGATAGAAACATTTCCATCACTGCAGAAAATTCTATTCAACAGTGCTACTTACACACTTTCATAACACCATTTATCTTTCTTCAGCATTCATCACAAAAGTCAATTTACATTTATGTCTGATCTCCCCCACTAGACTCAAAGCTCTGTGAGAACATAAACTGTGATATTGTTACCTCACTATTCCTGGCAGATAATTTGTGGATCATTTATTGAAAGAATGAATGCTTAATAATCAAAACATGGTTTTTAAAATATCTCTATTGAGATATAATTCACATACTATATAGCTTATACATTTAAAGTATGCATATAAATAGCTTTTAGTATGGTCGCAGGGTTCTCTAGCCAATTTTATCTAATTTTAGGACATTTTTGTCTCCCTAAAAGCAAATCTTTGGCCCATTAACACTCACTCCTGACTCTCCCTATTCACTCCCGCCCCCACTGTCCACCTTAGGCTACCAACAATCCACTTTCAATAGGTCTTCAATTAGGACATGAACAAGATTAATTTTTGCCTTGCAAATTTATTGAATGGTCGGCTGCTATGAGCTTCATCTTCAACATCATTTCATCCTTTCTTAAAACAAGTTATCCTTCTGTTAACTACCAAGTTATTTGGGGAAATGTCCCCATAAACTTTTCATAAAGCATCAATGATTTCAACAAGCTTCATCATAAATTTGTTGTTTGTTCTTGCTTCAATTTTAGTAGAATTCATGTTGCTCTGATATAAAATATAAATATAAAATATAAATAAAATATATTATTAATCTACTTGCTTGTGTTTACTTTTTTAACTTGGCTAGTAGAAAATTTTATATTAGATGTGTACCTTGCATTCGTGGTTCACATTATACTTCTATTACATACCATTGGTCAATGATGCACCTAGCTGTAGGTTTCTTTGTACTTATTCTGTGTGAGCTTTACCAAGTGTCATAAATTTGTAAATTTATGTTTTTTTCCAAATTTGAGAAATTTTTGGCCATTACTTCCTTGCAATACATTTTCTGTCCCTTTTTCTCTCTCCTCTCCTTTTGGAATTCCAATTATATGTATATTAAACCTTTTAATCAGAGCCAATCCATGTTGACCTCTTTTCAAACCAATGCTTTAACCTTCTTAGTGCCTCAAACTAGAACCTGTTCAGACATGTTATAATAAGTTAATGCAAATATATTTTGGTGAAAAAAATCATGAACTCCATGCACACTTTTTTCATAATATAAATAAATTTTCTAATTTTCTTTCATTCTTTTTTTTTTTTTTTTTTAGACAGAGTCTCATCTGTTGCCAGGGCTAGAGTGCCATGGCATCAGCCTAGCTCACAGCAAACTCACACTCCTGGTCTCGAGCAATCCTCCTGCCTCAGTCTCCCAAGTAGTTGGGACTACAGGAGCATACCACCACACTTGACTAATTTTTTCTGTTTTTAGTTAACTAGCTAATTTTTTCTATTTTTAGTAGAGAGGGGATCTCGCTCCTGCTCAGGCTGGTCTTGAACTCCTGACCTCAAGCAATCCTCCCACCTTGGCATCCCAGAGTGCTAGGATTACATTTTCTGTGAACTTTTTGAAGACCCCTCCAATAGTAACTGCTTCCAACTGGACCATATTGTTTTATGCCATAACTTCTCTGTTACACAGGATTGTTGCCTTATTTGAAACAAGCAGCAGCATGAGTGAGGGTGAGCCAGCAATAAAGAACACATTTGGACTCATTGCTTGAACAGGTTCTCACTCAAAAGCTCCTTTCCACAGTAGGAACAAAGTTCAACTCCCCATCCCTGACACTAGAAGCAATTCAATAGTCTTCTGGCCAAAAAATCTCTCCCTTCCTGGTTGGACTTTGGAATTCTTCTGACCTGAACCACTTGCTTGAATTTCAGTTTTCTCAACTATATTCAACTATTACAGTCTTAGGCTTAAAGAACTCACCCTCCCCAAACTTTCATCCAAACCTCCTATAAAACCCACCGCTCTACACACCCACCTTCTAGGGGTGTATTAGGCAGATAGCCTTTGCCAGACCCCTAAGGAGATAAAGAATGGAATGAAAGAGGGGAATTTATTTTCCTTATCCCTCCTGATAAGGACAAGGCTTATCCTTCCCAGTTGTTTGAAAACAATTTATTATAGCCACTGTTCTGGCCCAGTTGCTCACTCCACCCCTCCAGAAAAATCCTCTATAAAACTCAAGGCTCTTCCCCACCTCAGCGTGGATGCCTTTTTCGGCCTTCACCCATCTGCACCCACATGCTCAAGATAAACAGAATTTTGCTACACATGAGGCTTCGTGTGTCTCCCTCTTGGCTCCAGACCTAACGACAGGAAGGTGATAGAATTTACTTCGCAGTGTCATTGTGAGACCTATTGTACATGAACATATAGCAAATTACTTACACATATTACTCAGTCTGGATTATTTCCTCTACTTATCTTACCTCTTATAAGAAAACGCATCTGTGAGGACTCTGGACTATGCTTTATCAACCATTCATGCCTCAGAATAAGTAAATAAAACATTCATGTCAATTAGATTACCCTTCAATATCAAGGGTAATATTGGGGTCAAAGGTGAGGACAGGACAAGTGCGGTGACTCATGCCTATAATCCTAGCACTCTGGGAGGCTGAGGTGAGAGGATCACCTGAGCCCAGGAGTTCGAGGTTGCAGTGAGCTATTATGACACCACTGCACTCTACTCCGGGTGCCAGAGCAAGACTCTGTCTTAAAAAAAAAAAAAAAAAAAGGTGAGGAGAAATCTCCCACTTAGCATTGGTTAAAATCTCACTGAGGAATGGGAGTTACTAAGGCAAGGAGTGGGAAGGACAACTTACATTTTGTAGAGAAACAGGTAGACACTGAGGACTAGAGAGGAAAATGTGTGGGGAAAAAAATGAGAAATGTTTAGGAACAAAGTGAATGAGCAGAAAGGGGAGATGAGAAAAATTAGGATAGATTCCTCCGATAATGACTTTTATTTATGATCTCTTACTCTAGGACTTGCTTTCTCTAGCACATATTCAACTCTCTAAATGACTCTCCATTATCTAGATCAACCTGAAAGTAGAAAAAAAAAAAACTATTTTAAGTCAGAAATCCATCTTATTAGGTTTTCTAAAGCAAGGTCTATTTTGAGAAACATGATTAAATATTTGCTGGGAATTCTTTGGAGGCCTTAGTGGAGCAGCCAAGTTGTCAAAATTCTAGAGACACTGCATCATTCTTAGACTGTGACCTTCAAGAAAATTAATTGTGACTCCTATTTATCCTTCTTTGAAGACATTCCAAGCCTGCAGGTTTTTGTGGTGTTTTTGGCAGCATCTACCTAAATTTTTAGACTGCTTAATCTTACTTGAAAAATGTCAATGTGAAATGAGATTTACACCAGCCTGTCTAACAGGCCTGACACTCAATTCAAATATTATTCCAACCTGGATGCTCTCACATCCACAAGCTGAAAATTAAGTACTACATGGTTCAAACTGAGTATTTTCAAGGCAAAATTTTACCCAATTCCCATTCTCCCTTTCCATGTCTTCCATGATTAAATGATAAGCATCATGCTGAGGGAGAACATTTAAAATTCTAGGTCATGGTGTGCATAATGCAAAAACAAAGAGAGAATCATCAAATGTGTCACATCAGTCATTTGAATATTTCTACAATGCTCTTTTTTGAACTGCTGTTTTCTTCAAAGCTTCAGTGACAATCCTTTACAAAATAAATTCATGAAGCACCTTCTATGTGCCAGGTACTTTGTTCAGTATCGATGGAAACAGAGGATAAAAGCAGATCTGATTCCTACCCTCAAAATGGTATAAATAACACTTTAAGATAACAATGAAAGACACTTGTCAGGGCAATATAGCAGTTATTATCAAAAGAAAGCAGCAACAATAAATGTCTGAGAATTGAGGGAATCTAGCATACCTAATCATGCAGAGGGGTTTTTTGAAAAGAAGGTGAACATTTTCTCAGGCAGCAAAAGACAAGTCTCTATTTTTTTTTCCTGGGTTACTGTTATAATAATTATTTAACAGGTTTAGATTGATAAGAGTGGCATTGCATAAATTATTGAGGTTTTTTTAGTCTTTTTTTAATAGTTGTTGGCTTTACAAAAAGTATTGACGTATTGTTAAGCTAGTTGTATAAACTTGAACAAGTCATTAAACCTCAATTTGTTTATTAAATGGCAACAATAATACTAACCTTATAGAGTGCTTGTGAGGACCAACTTAAATGAAATAACATCTGAAAAGCTCTTTGCACAATGCTTGGCACACAGTCAAGGCTCAGCTATCTCTACGTTTACTATGTGGTTTTGATTTTTCACTTATGGTCTTAATCACTAAAAGGGCCAAAATTATAAACAACAATTATTATATAATCAATTATTCCTTTTCAAAGTTTTCTCAATTCAGTTAAACAAGGGTAACTATGGTAGACTTTACTATGGCTCCCTTCCAGTTCTGAATATGGCCATGTGACTCAGCATGGCCAATGAAATATAAAAAAAGTGATGAGTGGCACTTCCGTGTAGACACATTTCATTGCTGATACTTAAACCTCCAGCCCATCCTCTCAGCTGTAGTGATTGTGAATATGTCGTTTCATACGGAGTTTACATGCTGAACCATGACATGTAAAACTGCTGCCCTGGAGAGAGGCTCAAATCTGGAGCAGACTTTGCACGGGTAAGAAATAAACCTTTGTTGTCTTAACTAAGACACTGAGATGACCATAATATAACCCAAAATATAGAGCTTCACACTGGTAATCAGTTTTCAGAAGTGATTAAGATTTATATATACTATTAATAAAGGGATTCATGCTCAAGCTAAATTAAGGGAAAATATCTGGGTGCTATCTGGAGACTTATACGTTACTCTCCCAAGCATGAGAATATCTGACTGAAAAACTCAAATGGTGAACATTAATCATATATGAATTCTATAATGAAATGCGAGCTCCCTCTCTGATTTCAAAATTTAGATTGTGATACCCCATTCTTGCCAAGGATGCCATCTGGCTTGGTGAAAGTAATTCTTGGGTGAGAAACTCATGGAATTTCCAAGATAAAATTCTCAGAAATGTTTGGCAACCAAGAAGTACCTCTGGCCAAAACTCAGGTTCTGAGAAACTGCTCTAACAAACAATGTAGCTTTCAATGTCAATGCCATGGATTAGTTTTGTGACTTGGTCAAACCACTTTTTATTTCTCTGGCCTTTAGTTTCTCAGACACAAGATGAAAGTGTTAGATTAATTATATTCAAGATCTCTTCTAACATCTTAATAATCTATAATAGGTAGTTTCAAATGAGAAAATAAAATGCAAACCTCCATCCATCCCCATAAGCTACAACTTGTTACTCTGGAGAAATGAAAACTCATGATGAAATCTAAAATTGTTTCTCAATGTAGATATTAACCAATAACAAGGAAGTATTACATATTAGCGTTATTGTCTAACAAGTAAAAGTATAAAAATGCCCCTTAGATGTGACCATCTTGAGAACAAGTCCTACTCTTTGTGTACCATGTAACATGGTATCTGGCATACATAATAGGTAACCAAACATTATTTATGAAATTGATAGATGGATTGGCAAATTCATGGATGATTAAATGGAGTGGATGAATAATAAAGATATTTTATTGGTATTCTTTGTCTTATGTATGTATAATTTACAGCATAAAATGTCTCCTTGTGAGGAAAAATTTCATGAGTATAAATTTGAAATTCTTGAATACATGGTATGCAAAGTAGACAGAAGCAAAAATCAAGAAACCTTACTTACAGAGTTGATGCCATCGTTAATTAGTGGTGTGACTTTGGAGAAAATATTTCACCTGCTGAACCCCAATGTTCTCATCAACAAAATGGCTACTAAAAATTTATCATGCCTCCTAAGAGTCATTGTTAAAATAAAATGGAATAAGATATAAGGAGGCTTTGAAAAATGAAAACATATGTCATTATAATTGGTAACCAACCAACAATGAGCAGTTTATATTTATGATAGAAAAGATTCTCAGAGGCAGTGACCCCAAGAACTTTTCATCAGGCTGGAAATCTTCTTTTGGTCTTCACCAAACTTGCTTTTATTAGGAATCCCAGGCTTTCTGTTCTTCCTTTAGAAAAAATGCCTTTCAGAATATCCCTGTCCTCAAAGTAGACATTGGTTTCATGTTTTCACTACTAATTTTTTTTTTTTTTTTTACCGTGAAATTCTTTGTCCAGATGTCTTCTCTTCACAATCTCTAGATGTCACTGTGTCCACAGGTCCAATCCACGGGCTTTTTCTCTCTGTATACTCACCATCTCTCTAGATGATGTCATCCAGACCTCTCACTACAATAGCGGATCACTTCTAAATTTAGTTCCATATTTTACCTTGCTGTGAAATCTAGACTCCCATTTCTGTCTGCTTGCTCAAAATTTCCACTACTATCTCTGATAGGTATCTCAAACTCAAAAAACTCTCAACTTCAGCTGTGACTTTATACTTTTACTCATCTCTGCAAAAGACACCAACCACCCAACATCTACAGCCCAAAGCTTTGGACTCATCCTGGATCCTTCTTCTCTCGCATTCCATGTCCAACCCAACCATAAAATTCTGCCTAATTGCTCAGCTCCTCTTTTCTCTCTCTCCTTGATTATTGCCAAAGCTACCTAACTGGTCCTCCTGCTTACATTTTCACTCTGTCATCAGACTATTTTTCACACAATGAGTGACATAATCTTTTAAATATGTGAGTCAGATCACAGAGTGACTCTGCTCAGCATCCTCCAATAAATTTCCATCAGCTTAGGACACAATCTAAAGCCTTCTTGCTCACTGCACTCCAGCCTCAATGACTTTGTGAACAATGTTTAACATGGCAAGCCTGATCTTATCTGGGGTTTTTGCATGTCATTCTTCCAGTCTCCCACTTTACTCCCTCACTCCTTTCAGGGGCTACTCAGAAGTAATTACTTTGGAGAATCCTTCCATGACCATCATCTTTGAAATTCCTCTCCTTGTTATCTTCATCCCCTCAACACCTATATTATTATTCTTAGTACGACTACTAGCAGTTACTATTTTTATTTCATTTTTTAGCTTAATTTTTTTCTCAAATGTCTATAATATATAGACATTGCTTTTTTATAAAGAAAAAAAGATAAGCTTTAAGAAATCGGACCAACTGAGATCTGGGCTATCCACTCTGAGGCTGATTCACAAAGAAATGAAGCTTAGGAATTGAGCAAGAATAATCAGACATATAGCCTCATAATTACCTCTTATTGAATTTATACAAAGCTAAGTCATGAGGTTGAAGAGCTTAGAATTTCAGAACTGGAAGAAGCCCTGGTAAATTTAGGTTTTCTTTCCAATTTAATTTTTTTAATTGACAAAATTGAATGTGTTTACCATATATAACATGTTGTTTTCAAATATGTGTACATTGTGGAATGGCTAAATGGAGCTAATTAAAGTATGCAATACCTCATATACTGATCATGTTTTTTGTACTGAGAACACTTAAAATCTACTTTCTTAGCCATTTTGTAAAGCTAGTTAATTTGAATGTATGAAAAGAGAGACAGAGAGAATCTTCATATTTTCCAGAGGAAAAATGTTACGAGTGGAGGAGAGAGAATGGATCTTACTCAGTGTCCTTCAGTGAGTAAGAAACAGTGTGTGTATGTGTGTGTGGGGGGGAGTGTCACTTGATGTTCCGTAACATTTTTTTAACTACACAGATGAGTGTCCATTACAATCTGTGTTTTTAACAACACTCATACACTGCAGTTCTGGAATGAAGAGTGGAAAGAAAAGATGTTGATATAAGCATACTTTTTGGCTAGGGTTGAATTTTGCTTTGCAGATAATTCTAAAAAACAAAGTTGAGAATATCCCAAAATACCATTCAAATTTGGGGATTGCTGCTATTTTATAGTTTGACCAAACTCTATAGAATGAATTACATAAACTCTAGAAATGTCAAAAGTTAAAACAAATCTAGACTTTATTTTATTCGTGGTTTTCTTTCTGTCTAAAACTCTTGTTCAGTGTAATTTGCAATGGCATCAACAAAGAAGAGCCATTGGTCATGTCACAGTTTCTAAGTAACATTTTGAGTTTGAATTATAACAAAATCTAATCTTCTGATAGATGGCCATTGTATCTGCTAAATACTATATAAAGTAATGTTATTAAAAATTAACAGTTTTTAATTTCATTATTATAGACACTAATGCTCATATTTCTTACATTCATATTATTCTGCTAATTCCATTAGGCCTTTTGTGCATAATGATGTTAAACCTTCTCTTTCATCATTTACATTTTTAATTTGTCATTGAGTTACTTCATATATTTCAATTGCTTTTAATTGCAACTGTGATAAATTTATAAAACGCTAGTCAACCCTATGCTCCTCACACAGTAGTATTCTGTTCCTTTTATTAGCTCTTGCAGTACAGAGTCTGACTCCATTTTGATGTTTGACTGCTGACAGCTGATAAGCTCCACTTCTTTTCTTTCTGCCCCACATCTGGGCAAGCTAATAAGAAACACCCAATTCTCTCTCCTTTGGCACCAGTGGGAAATTCAAGGCACACAAGCCCTAGCCTGTACATGGGAATGCCCACCCCTAACCCTCCTAACCATGGTAAACCCCAAGCCAGCCTCATCTCTGGGCTTTCTCAAGCCATTTTTGGACCAGCTTAGGGAGCCTGCCTTCCTCTCCCAGAAAGCCTCATTATATGAGTAAAAAACCTTTTTACACCAGCTAGGTGTGTATGTGGTACATCATTCTTAACATCTGAACCAAATTTGGGGTTCAAATTTTGGGGTCCCTAATCATTATGCAGGGTGGTTAAAACTTCATTTTAGCATTTTATAGGTAATTTAACAATTATGTAGAGAATCTACCTAATACAATGACAAAAAGATCTCAATTGGTCTAAATCATTGTACTGAAGAAAAAAGACTATATATCAGGTTTAGATTTAAATTGAGTAGAGCAACCTTCTGTTATATTTGCAATGACTAGCAATGATCTACTATAGTAGATCAGCTGATCTAAGCTTTCTTTTTCCTGAATAAAAGGAGGCTTAAATAATTTATAACAAGTACTATGAGCACAGCTTACATGAGCAAATTTTAATACAAATATATACATTCATTCTGTCAAATAAGAAATGGTGCTAATTTTAGGAGTTTATATTTCTGGTAGACTAAAATTACCTTTATATTTCATATTGAGTGAGTGCACTCAAGAAGAACTTTGTGTGTAGTAGCTTAGGGTAGAATATGACTATCTCAGGAAGCTGCTTATTCCTTCTTAGAAAATAAAACCAGAGACAAATAAGTAATTTTCTCTACTTTCTAAAGTTCTTGACATAATAGGATTATTTCTGGAATCCCAAGTTTGTAGAAGTTACCATTCCAACCTATAATTTATATTTCCAAAATAATTATTCACTCACCGATTTATTTATTTTTTTTTAAATCCCCATGTCAGAAGTGAGTTGACAATAGTTCTCAGACGTGGCACTACATTGTTATTGGTCTGTGTAAGGCCTTTCTTCCTTTCTTCCTTCCTCCCTCCCTCCTTCTCCTCCTTCTCTCCTTCCTTTCCTCCCACTATCTTTTTTTTTCTTTCTTTACTTAATATGTAATTGTTTCCACATTAGGGCTGCCAGATAAAACATAGGTTGCCCACTTAAATTTGAATTTCAGAATAATAACATTTTTTAGCTAAAGTATGACCACATATTAATAGTATAAATATGTTCCACATAATATTTGGGACAAAATGAACTATTAATACTGTTGCCTTTCTTTGTCTATCTGAAATTCAAATTTACCTAGATGCCCTACTGTTTATCCTACAACCTTAATCACACTTGTATAAGCTCCTGCTCTTATATATTTAATATGTAAACATTTCTATTTATGTTTACTTATATATATGCATATTGATAAAGTATTATGTATGCATGTACATGCTTAAAATTTAAGTAAACATTATACTTTAAATCACACACTGATTTCTCTTTTAAGCATCATCATTTTTATACTCTAACCACTGGGCTAATACACAGTATTCTAGCTAGGCATGGACTATAACTGACTTACACTTTCCCCTAAGAATATCGTCTATGGTGTTTTGATTCTTCGCTAAGAGCAATGCTGAAATTATATTCTTGTGCACATGCTCCTCTGTTTCTGAATTAAAATTTCTCAGGCATATACACAGGAGTTAAATCACTGAATGGGATATATATATATATATTTGTTCTTCATTTTAAGACGAGCTCAGAGATGGTTCTCCTGACAGTTACTTCAGTTTACATTTTCAACATAACTGTGGGAGATTTTCTTCATCTTATTCAGCAATTGATATTATTAAACTTTCCTTTTTTGTGGGTATAGTGAGTATGAAGTTTTTAAATATCCTTTTAATTTTCACTTCACTGATTGCTGATGAGATTAAACATTGTGCCACTGTCTTTTTCTAGTAGATCACATTTTTGTGCTTCCTTGGGTGTTCAGTAATTTTTATTTTATCCTTTACACTTTGAATGATATGTTTGGGGCCTTTGGGATCAAAGACCCTTATTCCTCAAAGGAATGTTATATTCATATGTTGGCTGTTTGGTTAGATAAACTTTCCTACAAAATGCATTCATTCAAATTTCTGTGAAATTGGTGGCATTTCTATTTTTTTTTTACCTAGCTTAGCTGTTTGCTTTCTGTCTTGTAGATGTATAATTCAATGGTCAGAAAGTTTTCACACACATCTTAACTGAGGTTTATGTCCTCTGCCCCTCTTCTTTCAGAGACTACTCCCTCACTTTGGGGCAGTTAGAGTCACAACCCCAGCTTCTTTCTTCTTGTGCAAGAAAGATAACATGCTTTCCATTGGAGCTTCAGCCACCTGCACAATGCCAGGACTGCAGACCGCCCTTAGCAGAAGGCTGCAAAGGTGAAGAACTCGTCCACTCCTATTGCTTCTTCCAAGTTTCAGCTCTTCTCCAAAGTCTACATTTGGTAGTTGCCTTTTATATTTTGTTCAATTTATAGTTGTTATCTACAGGTGGATTGATCTACCATGAGGTTATTCTGCCTTACGTGGAAGCAGAAGTCATCCATTATGTTTTATACTTCAATAATTATATATTTCACTTTTAGAATTTTCATTTGGTTGCTTTAATTTATTTTTCTGGTCACTTTTAAAATATTCTCTTATATTTTATCTCTTTTGTAATATAATATATTTACTTTACATTACATTTGGTATTTCTAGTATCCAATGTCTTGGGGGAATGTAAGTCTTTTGTTTGCAATTTCTACTGCCTTCTCTCTTTTGAGGATTTGTTTCCCTGGGTTTTTTTGGTAAATATTTTCTTCATTTTAGGCTGATGATTGGTCCATGGAATCCTTTAAGGACATGAGCTGGTTGTGCTTCTCTGAAGACAGGATTTTCATTTGCTTCTACTGCATATCTGGTAAACCACAAATATGGAATAACTTTCTTTTCCTTTTCCTTGAACCTGGTGATGATAACCTTGCTGAGAGGACAGTCAGTGCCAACTTTATAGGTTCATGACCCGTGCGGTCACACAGGGCCCTGCACTTAGAAGGGTATCACACTTGGTTTAATGCTCTTCTGTCATCATTTAAATTTTTATTTAATAATAATTTTTAAACAAAGGATCTTACATTTTTATTTTGCACTGGGCCCTACTGTAGCTGGTCCTGAGGACAGTATATATGAGTTCCACACATAAAGGCACAAGAAGATATCTATAGCCATAAAATATATGGAAATACTATTTTGTGTTATTGTTGTTGTTAAAAGTATTTTCATGGTACAAGGACACAAATAAATAGACTGTCTTATCACTTCCATTTATAAGCACATGGATGTCTCATTGCCTACACTTTTTTGGAAGTCATACTTCTTTGATTGCCTAGGTTTATAAAGACTCTCCACTTCTGTTCCCACACTCCAGCAGACAATGCTAGTGATGTGCCCAGATGCCCTCCAATCCCTTTTCAGCTACAGACCTTCTTCAGAGGACTGCCCCTAAGCTACTGGGCCCATGGTACTGGAGCTGCTCAGAGAACTAGAAGTTTATCCCCCCAATCTCCCCACACCTACCCTCAGCTAATTACTGTTAGGTATAGGAATATGAAAACCCAGTTTCCTTTCCTTGGGTCAGAATAAATAACTTATTATTATGTTATATTAATTTATTACAATGACATATCATATAATAATAATTATAATAATTTATACTAACTTCTTATACCATTATATTAACATGTAATGACAATAACCTAAATAACTAAATAATACCATTAGATTCCCTGTGTGAAATCAGGTCAAAGTTACCTTAACAAGACTCTCCCTGAGATTATACCTTTGGTTGACTTCTTCCTTTTCCTCTCCTATTTTCTCCAGTCTTCACTGGTTTCCTCTGGCAATACTTCCTTAAATTCCTGAACCAGAATTCTTATTTTGGGATCTGCTTCTAAAAGAACTCACCAACTTGGCGTGGTCTTAAAGTTTTGTTTCCTGTTCTCTCATGCTGTACTAATACCCCAAACTCTGAGCTTCCAATATTGGCTTAAATCCCAGGGAAGCATTGGTTTGCAAGTTCTCATGCAGCTACCTCTGCAGTTTCAGACTTGTCTCACTAACTGGGGATTTCCTACACTTTTTTTTAAATGAGCTCAGCAATGTATTTAGAAGAAATTTTTTGTAAATTATTCAGAATGTGGATGTTTAAGGCAGCTGAGCTATTTGTAGAACACCTGGACTGCCCTACTGCTCAAAGTATAAGACTTTTTTTGTCGTTGTTCTTTTTTTCTAGCTTCTTATGTTGAAGGCTTAGCTCATGTATTTTCAGCCTTTCTATTTTTCTGATCAGTGGATTAAAAGCTATATATATTGCTCTAAAAATCATTTTGTTCCTGCATATTTTGTTATACATTGTTTTCACTGTCATTTAGCTCTAAGTATTTTGTCATTTATCATATATCTTCTTTTACACCAGGGTTTTCTGTAAGTACTTTATTGGTTTAAATAAATAAGTAATTTAAAAATTTATTCATGTAGATTTTTGCTTCTATCTTTATATTTTTTGTGTGTGATGGGAGAAACTGTGTGGCTCAATGTTGATTCTTTAGATTTGTTTAAAGATACATTTGTGGCCTAGTATGCGATACATTTCTGTGACTATTTCATTTGTTACACAAAGTTCTCTGTGTATCTCTGGATTATTATCATTTATCACCACATAAAAATGATCTTGCTTATTTTTATCTGCTCATTCTATCAATTTCTGAGAGTAATGTATTAAAGTCTCCAATTATAAGATTAATCAGTACATTAATCTGTCGCTTTTTGTTTTAATATATTTTGAACTTTATATAGAGTTACATGCGTATATTTTGCTGATTGTTCTTTCAGATCTATTACTGTTTTTTATAATAAGCAGCATTCCTCTTTGTCACTGATTATGCTTGTGCCATAAAATCTATCTTCTAATTTATTAAAATTGTTACTCTGTATTTCTTCCGGTTTTCATTCATCTCACATTTTTACATTAACTTTGTTTTTAATTCTTATATGTCCATTTAAGAATTTCAAAATATATGAATAAATAAGTAAGAAACTTAACCAAACTTGGTGGCACATACCTACAGTCCCAGGAATTTGAGGTTGCAGTGAGCAAAGATCATGCCACTGTACTCCAACCAGAAAAACTATATGAGACCTTGTCTCTAAAAAAAGAAAAAGATAAAGAAAAAAGAATTTCTGTTAGAATTCCAGTTGCTTCATTTCCTCACCAACACTGATATTTCTGCAGTAAAGGTTTAAGTCAGCAGTTTTAGGGTATTCAAACCCAGTATTTCCCAAAGAAACAGCTAATGTTTGACCTGCTCCTGAGATATAACCTTTGAATCCTTGGACTATCCTACATGGTAAGAGCTATTTTGTATCCCTAGGGCCTTGGATCATGCCAGATAGCTTATGCTAACCATGTGATTTATGGTGGGGAGCTTGAGCCATGCTGTATCAGTTTGACATGTGGAGAGGCTGAAGACTTAGGTAACAAAGGTTAGTCATACGGATGATCCATGCCTATGCCCATGTATTAGTCTGCTCAGGCTGCCATAACAGAATACCATAGACTGGGGGGTTCAAACTTCACTACAGGCATTTATTTCTTATAGCTCTGGAGGACGAAAAGTCCAAAATCAAGGTGCCATCAAATTCAGTTCCCCCGTGAGAACTCTCTTCCTGGCTTGCAGAAGGCTGCCTTCTCACTGCATTTTCACATGACAGAGAGGGAGCTCCGGTGTCTCCTCCTCTTCTTATATAAGGGCCCTAATCCCATCATGAATCCCACACCACCATCACATCATCTAAATTTGTTTCCCAGCCCCCATCTGAAAATTCCATCACATTGAAGATCAGGGCTTCAACATATGAATTAGCAGGGAGGGGCCACAATTTGACCCACAGCACCTTGTTTCAAATTATAGGGGGAAGACGTTTAGTCTTTCACCGTTAAGTATGATAATAACTATAAAACTGCATATACTTCTAAACAGTCTGAAGAAGCTTTCTTTTATTTCTTATTGGTTGAAATTTTTTGTTTGTTTTTCAACATGAAAGAATGTATAGTATTTTTTTTACTCTTTCTTGCTCTCTAATTAAATTTCACCACTTACCTCTCTTTCTTTTCTAGGATTTTTTCCAAGACTATAAGCACAAAGATATGAGAGAGCAGTAATGTGTAGTAATGTGTACTGAGGACCTAGAACAATGTCTAAAATATAGTAAACATTCAAATATTTATTGAATGAATTATGCCAAATGGAAGAAATACTATACCACTATAGTGTTTCCCGGTAAAGCTGAATTACAGACTTTAGTAGAGACCTGAGGCAAATGTCTGATTAACTCCTTCTTTCCCTCTGAATTGAATAAATATGAACTAAAAGCATGGGACCTGCTAGGTTTCGTTACAGGCTTACATGCCCAAAATGGAGGCAGGTTAACCACAAGGAAGCAAGACCCAGAGAAGACAGTCTACTCTGCTTGAGAGAGGGAAGGAGGGGAAAAAGACACAGAGAGACACGAAGAAACAGAGAGAGAGGGAGACAGACAAAGACAGAGAAATCTGTTCCGGAGACATCACTGATAACACGGGTAAGTCAGAGCACTTAAAATGGGGGACAGAAGACATAAGTCTCTTTTTGCAATTCCTATAGGAAGGAAGAATTGAAGAGAATGACTATCACCTACCAAATTTAATGCCTTTTGCTTTGCCTTTTTCTTGTCTGATATAATAAAATTGTATTACTTGAACTTTGCATTTCTGTTTGCCTGTCAAATATTTTCCTGACATTTTAAAGTGCTTTTTTTCTTTACAATTTTAAGTATTTTGTAAACAACTTATGGTTCAATTTTGTATTTTAAAACTTCCCCAACCATCGTCATTTACTAAAGAAATTAATGTATTTACTTGTTTTACTCTATAGAAAACTCCTTTAACTGACATTTTAAATGATATAATAGTGCTGATTATGATATAACTTAGGACACAAATGATTATTAATGATGTAGTAATGGCTAAACTAGAAAACAAAAGCAAAAACTCACTACTTCAGAGCTCAGTTGAAAGACAGAAAATAGCTGTACAATTGGCTCTTTCACATATTGAAAATATCATAAATTTCACAAAATAAATATCATATATGATTAAACCTGAGAGAAGCACTCAAGAAGTACAATCTGAAAGAGAAGTTTGACCAACAAATTTATAGCAAGAGCAAGAATTTAACACTAGTGGTATTCTTTTTTCTATTGAGAATTTGTTATAGCCTCTTTGGGCTTCTGAAAATGGCTTTAAAATAGATTTATCTAAGAATAACAATTAACACTGAATGATTGCTTTATGAGAGGCACTGCTCTAAGTGTTTTACATGTACTATTAATGACTTATATAATCCTCACAAAGATATCAAAAGGTCCTATAAGTTTCCATACTATCAGGGAGTATACACCAATATTGCCATACCAGTCAGAGAAATACTGAAACCCTTTCACATTGATTGGTAAAGAGCCAACTACAAATCACTAAATAATGTCACCCAGCGGTGGCCAGAGAGACAGGTAATGGGACCTCAGAGTGGTGCTAGCTCACAGGAAGAAAGACTTTAGTGACTGTTGAGCCGACTAAGGCTGCAATGAGGCTGTGGTGGCTGGAGTGTCTGCAGTACCCACTGGCTGCTCCTGGGAAGCCCACCGTTGGCAGAAGCATCTGACCAGGTGGCACAACAGGTGGCATTCGTAGCAACATTGTCAGCATGAACCAAGGTTCAAGTAATATAGAATGCACCGGCATATAAATGAATACTTGGCCATGACTTATAGATAGTGTGTCCAGCCATCTTCTGGCAGTGACAAAGCTCCAGGCACAAAGCCACCTTCTGGCTGCAGCAAAGCACTAGACACCAAGGACCTAACGATAATCAATTTAGCAGGAATGTTGGGACATTTTGATGCAGTTCCTATGTCAAGTCATGACTCCACAGGAGTCTCTCTCATTTAAGTAGTAACAGATCAGTTAAGCAAAACATCACAGTAACCATTTCTCAAAATTAACAAATTTGTGAATTAAGAAAATGATTTAATAAGGAATTTGCCCTATATTACTTAATAATCACTTTACTATATACTTTCTGTATACATTTAACAAACAAAAGGGAATATATTTTAATGTATATATTTATTTAAACAATAATTTAAGCTACTACACCAGAGCTGAGTATTTTTAATACTGCGTTGGGGACCTATTTTTATTCCCTATTTTACATTTAAAGAAAGTAGGCACAGAATAGTTAAGTATCATGTCCAAGGTTACAAATGAGTAATTATCAGAGCTGAGATTCAAACACAGATCACTTACCACTATGTTTCACTGACTATTAAATTATCACTGATAAGTGATTTTTCTCCCACTTTTTATGCAACATGTCATTTTAATATGATTACCAGATGTTAAGTTACCTTTTTAAAAAAAATTAGTGCATATCTGAGGTTCTGTTTTGTTGTAAAAATTGATAAGAAACTACCATTCTGTTCTTTCTAAATTTCTCATACTAATTCTTTTTAGACTTTTTGCCCTATACTCAAATCAACCTAGAAGAAAAGGAATAACAGATTCCTAACACATTCTACAATTGATTGGCAAGATTATATTTATATAAAATGAAAGTTTTTCTAAAAGAAATCCATTTCTTAAATTTGTTTCTTTTTTTTTTTTTAGATTCTAAATTTATACTATGCCATATCTGCTACAACATATTTTGAGGTTAAGATATCTAAAGCCCAGAAAAAAATTCTTAATCCAAAATAGGTCAAGTACTGGGTATTACGGTTAAATTATTTTTTATTTCAACTGCTGTGGTTGGTATTTCTTCAATTATTATCTTTTGTGCTTTCTTGTTTTTCTGCCTCTTTGTTCTTTTATGTCATTTTCTATAAGAACAAAGTTACATTTGCTTTTATCTTCCCAGAATTTTGGAAAGTTCATATGTCTTATTTTTGTAATTATACATATGGAAATTGCTAAGTTTTTCAAAAGTACCTTTTAAGCTCTATTTTTCTAATTATCAGTGGCAAATGAAATACTATAATTTGTTTCTAAAATACAAGCTATAGGAGTCAGTACATTTTATTCATTTTCACCATTATCCCATTGTCTACAATATATATTTCACAATGTTTGTATAAAGCAATCTGAAATTGTAAATTCATATTATTGTAATAGGTTTATGTATTAAATATTGTACTAAATATCTTCTGCTTACAAACGGTATAGACAATAAGGTCACCAACGTGACCATCCCTCAAGATTATGAAATAAAGCTTTATGAGGACAAATGAAGGTTACTCTATGACCACCAACATCAGCTTCTATCCTGATTTTTGTGTTTATCTCTCCCTACATTTAAAACATGTTACTCCATATACACTTTATCATATACGTATATATGTGTTTGTATATATACATAAACTAGGTATTGTTTTGCATGTTTCAAGCTTTATAATAATGACATATTCCATAGCCTGTTCTGCAGCTTGTTTATTTCACTCAACATTGTGTTTTTGAGATTACTATATTGCTATGTTTAGCTTCATTTAAATCATTTAAATGTGGGATTGAATAGATTATAAGTAATTTGATCATCTCCTATAAATGGACACTAAAGTTCTTTCCAACTTCTTGCTCCTTCAAACAACACTGCTGGGAGTATCCTTGTACATACATTTTTGTGAAAGGTTCTCTAAGGTCAAAACCTCTGAGTGGAATTACTGAGCCATAGATTTGACTTTACATAGACTTAGGACATACTAGATATTGCCAAGTCCTTCCCAAATTGACTGCAGCAATTTATAGTCTCACAAGCAATTAGAGTTTCCAACTCCATTCACATCTCTGCTAACATGTGGTTTTGTGAGAATTTTTCATTTTTGCCAGTCTGTTGCATATACAATATATCTCATTATGGATTTTATTTTTACTTCTCTGCTTACTAGTTAGATTGGCCATGTTTTTCCTTTTTCATCAGCCATTAAGGTTTTCTTTTCCCTGTGTATTACCTATTCATGTTTTTCCTCTTTTCAGTTGCCTTTTTCTTATGGATTAGTAGGAGTTACTCTGCTTTTTATTCTGGATACAAAAGTCTTTATTAGTTATACGTGTTAATCAAATTTCCTCCAAGTCTACTGCTTGTCATTTTTATGTTTTTTTCTACAAAGAAGTATGAAATTTTAATATAGTCAATGTATCCAATTTTTCTTTCATGATTTGTGTTTTGGGAGGTCTTATTTAAAACATTTGCTCCTTCCCAAGGTCATAATATCCTCAGAAGTTTTTAAGTTTTACTTACACATTAAGCCTTCAATCCACCTAGAATTTATTTTTTGTGAATGCCGTTTTATAGAATTATTATATTATTTTTATATGTGGATAAACAAATTGTTAAAGCAGCATTATTGGATAGTCCACCCTTTCCCCACTGGCTTTAATGCTTCCTCTCCTGTGTATCACGTTTCCATACCTTTGTGGGTCTTTTTCTGCATTCTTTATTTTATCCCATTGCTATAGGTCCTTGTATCAATTTCTGAAACAATATTCCACTTGTTTAATAGTTATATGTAATAATATAACTTGATATCTGAAAACAAGGCTTATGTTATATTTGTTGGCTGAGATTTTGAACAGACATTTTCAATCTAAATATCGGGACGGGGGGTAATTATCTCAGGAGGATTTTCTTAAATTAAGTTTTTGATTATTAATGTTTCAGAATGTCTATCAAGTCAGATCTCCAATCTTACTCCTCAAAGTCTAGTATCCTTTGTTTTCAACTATTTGTCTTTTTATTAACATTTCTGGAAAGCATATGATTTTGTCCTCCATATTTCTGTTGTGACATTTAATACTTGAAAATTGGCTTTCACTTTCTCCGTGGTAGGTATGAATTTCATCTCATTTGTATTTCCTATGGCCCTTTACATTCTCTATCTCCCCTTTGCAGTGTCTTCTCTGACAGTTCCCAGTCAGCCTATATTCTCTCCTAATGGCATCCCACACCTGACTCATAGAGCTTTGTCTCTGGTTTCTATACTGAGGATTCCTAACACATTCTAGGAATTTAATTCTGAGTCCTGCAGTAGATAACTTTCAGATATATTCTTCTCCTTCGTCTTCAGGGCTTTTTTCTCATCCTATTCTCTATTACTTTTGCATGATCTCTGCATGGACTTTCCTCTGTTCTCACTCAAATAAGATGAGCTTTTGAGAGTCATCAAGTAAGTGTCTCCGTTTGCCGACAGGCAGGATATATAAATTGTCAGGGCTCCGGCTGAATCTCCCACTCACATCCATACCCACTGAACAGGTTATTATTTTCAGCTTTGGATAACAGATATTCCTCTAATGGAGCTCATCTACACCTTAGGCAGGAGAATGGCATCGTTCCTGGCTCTATTACTTGTTTCTTCTTTTAGTTTTTGTACTTTAAAGGAACGCAATTTATTAAAATCCGTTATCTCCAGCATACTCTTCTCACTAAACTTGTAGTTCCAGGGTGGAGAGCAGTCACGTCTGATAAACTTTGACATCTGCATATCACACCTCAAAAGAGTAGTCTATACTCTCCATCTTCAATTTCCTCTAACGTAAACAGTGCTTGGTTACTGCAGTCCCATTCCAGTAGCTCACAAATTACTGAAGACAGATGCCTACTAATCTTCCTTGGAAGCTGTATTTGTGGGAAAATTCTCAATAAATTTGGAAGATTAATTACGATTTAGCATTCTTTCCATCTCCCCTATTCAGTTAGAGAGTAAAGCAATAAAAACAAACATCTACCACAGCTCCACAACATTGAGAGACGTGAAGAACACGATGGTAATGAGGCTAACATGTTTTCATGTAAAGAACAAATCATAGCCTGCCCTGCCTTTAAAGGCATGTAGTTTGCCTGATCAGTTAATCTCCCTTGTGGCTACCCTGAATGTATCTTCAAGTGTAGTGATAAGGGGTGGTAAATTGTGATATTTTGAGAACATTCCTGTGTGGAAGGGTGGTATGCAGATCGCTCCTATTGGCTTTGAAACCTGGACTGTTCTTCCTTCAAAGAGGTTCTCCCACATTATGCAGCGAGCCCTTGAAAGCAAACATTGTATCTTATTCATCTTTGTAAATTATATCCCTGGCAAAGTCTAGGCATTCCAGCTCATTCAAAATGTTTGGTGAATATGGAAATTAATACATGTTGATGTTTAAAAAAAAGTAAGTATTCAAAATATTTGTTGACTAGATACATTTTCCATTTATTACAAATAAAATATTTACATCACTACTCTTTTTCCACCTGCAGGCCATAGTTTACCTCCATATCCAGAATCACTATCTGACATACAACACATTTTATTTGTTTATTTGCTCTCTGTCACGCTCTGAAAATACAGTTTCCATCAGGGAAGGGAGTTACGTCTACTTTGTTCATTGCTAAAGACAGCCTTACATACAGAAAATCTACAATAAATATATGTTGAAGAAATGAACACAAGAATGAAGAAATAAGTGCAGGAAAAACTTAAATCTCTCAGTAGTCAGGACTTGGCTACAAGTCACTTTTACTACTTGTTTGGTCCATAAATCCCACCTTTATACCTGCATTTCTGTCTCTTTTCCACTGTTTACAATTTATTTTTTATCTCACAAATGTATTTTTGACTTGGCAGAGAAAGAGCCAAGTTTTGGGAGGATCACAGCTTATGCTTGCTGGGGGTGCTCTACTTATGAAATAAAATATGATATTACAAATATAAAATTAGAGATGAAAGTGAAAATATATTTAGAATTAGAAAAGAAACAAAAGAATTATACATTTGTAAATTCTGGAAAGGAATGTGCAGAAGAGAAGCATAGTTTTTAATTTCCCTTAAACACCTCATGAAAACAGAGCAACTAGAAAAGCAAACACAAAAAACTAGAATAATATCAAAACAGAACAAGCTTTGCTAAGAACCCCAAATTTTGAGAGGACAGGAATAACTCCCAATAGATTCAAGACACACATTGCAGGAAGAAACAGAGGGAAGGCAAGGTATGGTGTTGGCCCCAAGAGTATGAGAACCCCCAAATCACCAAGAGGTACTCATTGGAGTGAAGAACTATTTATCTATTTATCTATGTATCCATGCATCCATCCATCCATCCGTCTGTCTATCTACATACATTATACACATAATTAAAAATAAGAAACTGCAGCAAAAAGTAAACATAATAACGGGCTGAACTCTTCTAAAAAGAAAAAGTTTTTCACATTGCCTAATAGGATAAATCAAAACCGTACTGAGCATAGTTCGGCAACACAACAAGAAAGAAAAATTATTAAAGATATAAAAGAACCAAATAACAAAGTCAGGAAAGTAGAATTACATAATTATACATAAAGAGATACAGACATACCTGAGAGATATTTCAGTTTCAGTTCCACAACACTGCAATAAAGTGACTATCACAATAAAGTGAGTGAAGCAATGGTTTTGGTTTCCAAGTGCACATAAAAGTCATGTTTACACTATACTACTATAGTCTATTAAGTGTGCAATAGCATGAGGCCTAAAAATGTGCATATCTTAACTATAAAATACTTTATTGCTAAAAATGCCAGTGATCATCTGAGAATTCAGCAAGTTGTAATCTTTTTGCAGATGGAGAATCTTGCCTGGATGATGATGGCTACTGACTGATCAGGGTGGTGGTTGGTGAAGGTTGGAGCAATTCCTTAAAATAAAACTACAGTGAAGTTTGCTGCATTGATTGACTTCTTTTCATGAAAGATTTTTCTGTAGCATACGATGCTGTTACCCATAGTAGAACTTCTTTCAAAATTGGAGTCAATCCTAAATCCTGCCACTGCTTTAGCAACTAAGTTGATGTAATATTCTGAATTATTTCTTGTCATTTCAATGATATTCCCAGCATCTTCACCAGGAGTATATTTCATCTCAAGAAATCACTTTCTTTGCTCAATCATAAGGAGCAATTATTCATCTGCTAAAGTTTTACCACCACATTGCAGCAATTCAGTCCCATCTTCAGGCTTCAATTGTTTTTTCCTTATCCATACTTTTTTTTTAATTAAAAATACATTTTTTATTTTAAAATATTACAGGGGTACAAATGTTTTGGGTTATATGGATCACTTTTTTAATGTTTGAGTCAGGGCTATAAGAGTACCCATCACCCAGATAGTGTTCATTGTATGGGCTATGCAGGATTTCACCTATTCCCTGGTCCTCTTGATTGATGGCCACTGAGTTTTACTTCCCTCTGTGCTGTTATTAGAGATGTCATTAGAGATCTCTCTCTCTCTTTTTCAGTGAGGTGGCTGGGAATGTTAGTTCTTGGAAGCATAGAAATTAAAGAGCAAGGGGAACCAGAGAGGTCAACACATTCATCTGTATGACACTCGGGGACTGCCTTTTACAGAGACCTCTTCTGTGACTTGTTCCCTTCTATTTTGATTCCAGCAAAAAAGTGCTGCCAACCTCATTTAGAGGGTTATTGCACATTTCTACTTGTTAGATCCTTTTTTCACTCAATTTCTTTCTTTTTTATTATAACTCAGTGCTCTTGGTTATTATCTTTCCTTCTCATTCATCATTGCCTCATGAGCTTGTCCACATAATTTTGATTCATGGAGAGAACCAATTAGCTTCTGTATTCTGTAAAGAGGTCTTCTACCTTTTTGAAGACAGGTAAGACTGGCAGAGGAAGGAAATTAAAAGACTGACTCCATGGCTGATATTAAGATAGAAGGGATTGTTCTCTCTCAAGAACAAACTGTTCATTCCTGTGTTGTGCTATCTGAATTCTATACCTACAAATCTCTACAAATCTCAGGCTTTCTGAGTTTTGGACATATCCAGGAAGATAAACAGTTGTGGAAAGGGCTCTATTGGGCTAGTGAGGAAAGTAAATTTAACATAATTCTTGTGCAAAGCATGAGGTGCTTTTCTAAGCACTGATAACATATCAATGATGTTAGGAGAAACAAAGGAAAGAACACATCAATACCAACATGAATAAGGGGAAGAGATGAGCACCTGGGAGGGTTTGGTGAAGGAGCAAAGTTCTTTGAGGGTTGTGACCAGTTATTCATTATAATCCCAGCACCACAGAGTGTTGAAGAGCCTTGAGTATAAACCTGATTTTTTTTTTCTTGTCTGTAAGAGGGAGTGTGGCTTAATAGAAGGAAAAAGGACTCTCTAGTCATATAAACCTTGGTTTGAAAATCACTCCAATGCTCACCAGCTGGGGAGGTTTCAGAAGAGATTTTACCATCCTTTGTCTCAATTCCTTTATTAAAAAGGGCAGCAGGCAATGGCATCTCGCTTATAGGCTTGTTTTGACGATGAGAAAATACTCAGACACTTGGAATGGCCCAACGTGAAATCACGTAAACCGTAGGATTTCAAGATATAATGGTAATTCTATTTCTTACTTCCTTCTTTTTTTTCATGATGGAACATTATTAAAGGTAATACATAACTGTAGTTAAGAGGATAATATCCTTTTTAGATGCCTGTGAAACCCTTCTAACTCCACCGCCTCTCTTCATTCAGTTTCCGTCAATATCTGCTATTTCCAACACTCAACTTCATGTTCAATATTACCATATCAAATTTGATAAAAATATTTTTCAGCTAGAAATAAAAGCTCTTCAGCATGAAATTCAAATCCATCCACAATCTGGTCCCTGTCTACTTCTCTAGCTCAGAGATACAAGACTATTTTTTTATTCATTCAACAAATATTGATAGGATACCTAGTATGAGCAAGGCACTGTATTGGGTGTTAGGTGATTAAATTTGAAGATTTTGACAGAAAAAAGGTGGTAGAAATGCAATATTATAGATTTAAATTTTGATTATGCATAGTTTGCTTTTTAAAATACATTGTATTACTTACGTAATCATTTTTAAAACCATATTGAGTCTGTGTTAGCTCCATTTTATTAATGAGGAAATAAGGGCTCTGGAAAATGAAATAACTTCCCCAAAATAAAACAGCATAGAAGAAGCCAAATAAAATTTGAATTATAAAATTTAAAAATCTGCAGTTTTTGTTTTTGTTTCCCTTTGACCTTTAGGTTATAAAAAATGTTTTTTATCTGTATCCTCCCTAGAGAGTTTTGACAAAGACTTTTATGTTTTCCTAAATATTTTCTTTTAAGTGCCAATAAAACATTTAAAAATGCTTTTCCCTACCCTCTACACCCCAATAAAGGAATTTCCTTCCTCAGCCAGGAAACATTGAATGACACAGTTGTGCAATGCGGTTCTTGCACTTTTACAATTATTTTCTGGCCTAGAGTTTTTATCCTTAGAAGGTTTAAAAGCATTATTTATACATGACATTTTGAGGTTGGTAACCCTCTTCACAAATTTTCTCTCCTTCCAATGTAAAGGAAAAGAAAATCTCTTTGCACATTTTTTATCTCAAAAACTCTCAGGCAGGCATGTAATCAATTTTGACCCATTTGGGAAGTACTACATACATTGGGAAAAACATGGTCTATGTGACCTTGATAACGATTGCCCCAATTTTTCAACCAAAACCAAGGAAAGTCTTAGTGATTTGAATCTCTTGTCAAAATGTTCTCATCTGTTACATTGGCCAGGCTGGACAGTGTTACACAGTTTTGTTCTGTTTTGGGTTCTTGGTCTCCTTGGGTCCTAATGTAGAGTGAAAATAACATTCCACCACCAACCAAGGATATGAATGACAAATCAAAGAATAAGAATGTGACCTAAGATATTTTAAGGAAACTGTCCTTTCTCCTCTAGGAATCTCTCCTATTTGGGGGTATATTCTTAGAAGTCTAGCTTTGGGGGACCATATCCAACTAACACTCAAGGCTGCTGGGTCTCCTCAATTCAGGTTCCTCTGCTCTCTTCCTCTACTGTAGGTTTCCTCAGCTGGTTATTTATTCCAGGTTGTGTGTTCATTTTTGGATGTAAGAATTCCTGTCAGAAAGTTTGAGGCATCTCTGCAGTGTCAGCTTGGAGGTAACTGTACAAGGTGCTGCTAAGGCTGTTCTCACAGAAAATGCTAGGCATCTAAGAATGGCTGCCCATCATTTTCTCCTAGAGGGACCAGCAATTTAAGGATAAGGTCTTCGATATCTAGCCCAAGCTCCCACACCCTTTGTATCCACCTGGAAATGCACAGTGAAGTGAGGATGTATGGATATATGGTCAAGTGTTGAGCTATTCATGAACAAAACCAATGAGTCACCTTGTTAGTTATCATTGAGTTGCTTCCTACTTTGAGTATAGGCCATTCGCAATATTCAGGCGCTTTTCCGCCAATCTCAGTTTTGTTACCAGATCTTCTAGGGTAGTTTCAGGTGTGCTTTCAGTCTTCAGTCCTATGTCTTTCATGGATTTCACACAGTTCCTGGTCCAAGGAATGACTCGTGTGTGCACGATGTTTACGGATTGATTGATTGATTTATAAGCCATTTTTGTCATTTTGTACTTTGAGCAAGAGTGGGAAGCTGTAGCCTCTTTCAATCTACCATCTTCAACACATGAGTTGCACATGTGTTCTCTGTATGCTCACAAATCCACAAACATCACCAACAAATATTGACATGCTTCCCATCATTTGCTTTTGCCCTCAACAAATTGGGCAGTTGAAAAACGGTTTGCTTTTGAGTCAATTCCACGCTAATCTTGCATCCCTTACCAGGGCAGGAGAAACAAAAATGAAGCCATAAACTCTCATTTCCACAAGAATTCTCCCCCTTGGAAATGCCAACTGTGAAGCAGGTTCACCGTGCACTGGTTACCAACTTGTCTGAGTCTGGTGAGACAGAACACCCAGACACACCACAAGTTACACGAAGTGGGTTTATCATGTGCAGATAGGAATCAAGGGACAACAGAATCCTAGAATTTAATGTGACTTTGTTCCCCGAAGGTCCAGGAAAGCAGCAAGGAATGGAGGGAGTCTCATCTGTATATTCCCCACTAGACCTGCTCAAGAGGCAGCCCACCCTGGGGCACATAGCTTGAGGTCATGTGACTCATGGAACTAAAATGTTGAAGGACATCCTGCTCTTGGGGAGACTGGAACAGAATCCAGGCTCTTCTGGCCATTCCCCCTTCATCTCAGGATGGTGCATTCCCAACACATTCCATAGTTATACTCCACAACCACAAGTAAGAAAAGGGAGGAAAACTGGCTTGGACACTTAGACAGTGGTCCTACACCAACTATGTCAAAAAGTAAATTTAAAGAAGAGTATGTGCTTTCCACAGTAAGCAGCTGAAACAACCTACAAGATCACTGTCTAATGAAACTCACAGGAATCAGAGATCTTACCCACTACCAGGATTCACTATTTTTCTCAAGGACACAGGCCATCCCCAAACACAGGTGAAACAGGGAGAGTCCCAAGACCCACAGTGCTGCTCTCTCTGCAGACTGTGGTGGTCGCAGTCTGATGAGGTGGTCACTCAGTAAGACATCTGCTCATCTCATTAACACCTGAACTTCTCCATTTTAAACTCATAATTTCCTAACTTACCTGACTTCTTCCAGGGAGGCATACCTCATAAATCTGTATATTCCAGATGTCTTTGCTAGAAACAATTCTAAACAACCAGGCACGTTCTGGTAAAAGCCTTTCTTAGATAAGAATTCTCCTGCTGGCAGAAACCGTTTAGTTTGATTGACAGAAGGCCTAGCATTAGCATGTTAAAAAGAGATTAGACTAGGTCACGCCTCCCACCAGCCACTCTACCTTCCCACCTCCTCCCAAAAAAGGAGTAAACAGATGGGAGATTTGCTGCTTAACTCCTTCCTTCCCAGAAAATAGTCAATGTGAAACTGATTTTCTCTTATAAGGGCTACTGTTGCATTCAGTTGTAATTCAACATACTGTAGTAAGAAACTGAATAGTTGTTATTTCAATGCTTTCCTCAAATCCTCTGCAAACTGAAAATTCTAATAAAAAGCACAGATATAGAGCAATTATGAGAATCATTCTTTATCCACATAGAACATATTTTCCTTTAGTTTTTATTTCTAAAATATGTTTTGCAAAGCTTCTAGTTAGCTTCCCCACTACCACCATATATGAAGCCATTAAATGTGTGAAATCCTAATTGTCAGAATTTCACTGTTACAAATTAGAGTTTCAATGTTTAGTAAATAACACATCTACTTAGAGAAAAACTGGTAATTCTGTAAGTCAGATGTAGAAAAGAGTTTCTGCTTTGTCTGTCAACTTCTATTCTTTGATAATGGCTACATGGAACATTGTGTTGAGAAGGATTCTGAAGCTAGTTGTAAATTTAACAACAACCAAAACATACTATGATTAATCAGTAATTTTGGTCATGAGCATGGATCTTGCTACTCATAATCTAAGCCATTATTAAACATTTACAGTTGAGTGTTAAAGAAGAATCTGAGAATAGTTTAGATAGAGATGGATAACATGACTCAGTTGCCTAGAACGGTCCAGTTTTTACCTGCTTGTCCCAGTATAAAGTTTATAGTAGTTTTTAGTCCCATTTACTCTCAAAAGTGTTCAATGAGGATGGCATGCTCTTAGAAATAGAACATAGGTATGCTAGAACATTCTAGATATGATCCCTAGAGCTAGAAAGTAAGAAATTAAATTGAGAGGCATTAGATTTAGAATCCTACTTATCAATCTAACAGATTACAAAAAATAATATTTAATAAGGGACCTTAAAGACAGTCATATGCAGAGGAGATACAAAATATATATATATATATATATATATATATATATATATAATATATAATCTCCAGCCACCAAACTCACTAATGTGAGAAGAGAGGGCCTGTATGATTCTCAAAAATCCCTTCAAAGTTGAGATCTCTGTTTATATGTTTTATTTCACTGACTGTGTAACTGAAACCCAGGAAGTTTAACAGAATTATTCAAAGTTACACACCTTGTTTTTGGCAAATCTACTGATTCCCAGATCAAGGCCTCTTTCACGTGCGGCATGTTTGTAACATCATTTTTATTATGTATCTCAGGACAGGTGTAGTGGGTTGAATAGGTTCAATGGTTTGCATGTTTCTGTTACCTCAAAAACTTATGTCAAGATTTAATCCCCAATGCAAGAGTGTTGGGAGGTAGGGCCTAATGGGACACATTTGGGTCATGAGAACTCTGCACTCATGAATAGATTAATGCCCTTGTAGAGAGCCTCAAGGAGGGAGTTCACTCTCTCCTGCTCTCTCGCCCTTCCACCCTTTGCCAGGGGATGACATAGCAACAAGGTCCTCACCAAATGCCAACCCCTTCATCTTCGACTTCCTAGCCTCCAGAACTGCAAGAGAAAAATTTGTTTTTTATAAATTACACAGTCTGTGATATTTTGTTATAGAAGTACAAAATGGACTAACACAATGGTGTCCCCCAAAAGCTCATGTTCACCCAGAATTTCACACTGTTATTTTATTTGGAAATAGAGTTTTTGCAAATGTAATTAAGGATCTCAAGAAGAAATCATCCTGAGTTTAGAGTGGGCCCTAAATCCAATGACTGGCATCCTTTTAAAAAGGAGAGAACACAAAAATTCACAGACACACACAGGAGAGACTCCCATGTGATGATAGGGTCAGAGATTGGAGTGACGCTTCTACTAGCCAACAAAGGATGAGGATTGCTGGCCACTGCCGGAAACTAGGAGAGAGGCATGGAACAGATTTTTCCTCACAACCTGCAGATGGAACCAACCCTGTCAACACCTTGATTTCAGACTTCTGGCCTCCTGAATGGTAGGAGGATAAATTTCTATTGTTTTATGCCATCCAGGCTTTGGTGTTTTGTTACAGCAGCCCTAGGAAACTAATACAACAGCCTCCCTCATTCACATACATTTCATAAAGGTAGATTAAACTGTAATCTTCAGAAGGCAAGGATAAAATTATCCATATTCATGCATCTTTTCTGTTATTCTTTTGATATGGTGCCGTTAGAAACCCAGAAAAGTCTGAATCCTGCTGCATGATTTAGCCCTACTTTCTCCTCTCTTTCTCCAACCTCCAACCCAGCCCCCCACTGCAACCCACCCCAACCAAAGCCAGTTTCTTGAAGAGCTACATGTAAGGAACAGAGGTCACAGGAAAAATGTAGTATTACTGTATTGATTGGGATAACACCACTTAACTCCTAAATCAGAGTTTTGGTAAAAATTAGGCTGACATTTATAGATCAAGGTTGAGGCTTAAGTGGAAAATCCTGGTTCCCACTGAATTTAAGTCCTGAGGTAGAAACAAGAGGGACATGGCTGTGTGTAGATCCAGTGAAGGGATGTGGACCTTGCTGATGTCTGCTTCCTACATGAAAGAGAGAAGCAAGAAGCACACAAGAGTGCCATATGCACAAGTGTGCATTCTGCCCTGTAAATGTCCAGCCACCAAACTCACTAATAACTATTGTGCAATCTAAATTTTAAATTCCGATTGAATTAGCAGCTTCTCTTATCTTGGAGGGGAGCTGGAATTAAGTGACAAGACATAGAATATTCCTGTTGGAAAAAAAGTACAGCTTTATTCTTTCTTCTGCTTTCCAAATTGATCCCAGTGCCTTGCATATAGTTAGGCATTCAATAAATGTCTATTGAAATGACAAGGTCAGTTAAAATAATATATATTAAATACACTACTGCCATACATTTATTAGGCCCAGCTCTGTCTTGCTTTTTGCTCAGACAGAAGGGAAACTTCAATGAGAATTTGCTCTTATATCTGTTTATTCATTTATTTCAAGCTTATATAAAGGGACTATTAAATTGCAGTTTTCCTGGTAGGCACTGAAGATCCAACGATTAATGTGAAATAGTTCATGGAGCTCAGAATCCATTGGGGATAAGTTTAGAAAAGTAAGCAAAGAAGTATGATGTGGTGGTAAGTGTCATTATAGAGGTATGTTCAGACTTCCATAGAAGCACCAGGGAGCTAGAGCTGACTCTGAGTATCAGAAGATAGAAGATCAGGAAAGGTGATACTGAGATGGGTCTTGAATGATGAATACAGAGAAGTACAATCAGACGAATAAAGGGCAGAAGATAGAATATTTAAAGCAGAGAAGGGAGTTTACATAAAATCCTATGGAGAGGAAAGAGGATCGGGCAGAGATAGGAGCCACACAAAAGCAGTTTAGACTCTCCAAAACACTGGGTGTGGATAGGTGAAGAAAACAGAAGAAATTGGACAAGCAGTTGGAGGTTACGCCCTGGTGGGTCAGGAGGGATTGAACTGCACATTTAAAACTGGAAAATTGTGATATTCATGATGATAGCATCTTTGAACAAAGGCTGAATAAAGCCATGTTCGGCATGTTTTGATGGAAGAGATACACTTAAAGGCTGTAATGTCACTTACTTAGGAATTTAATTTATCATAGAATTTTTATTATAAATAAATTATAGAGAACTAATTCAAATAGTTTATGAATAAAATTTATAATAAAACTAATATATATTGTCTACTCTTTCAATCACTTAAGAAAATATTCTCTTTCATAATACAATAACCCTCCAAGGTAACAACTATTTCCATCCCATTTGACGGTTGGGAAAACTGAGGTATGGAGAGATTGCATATCTTTCCCAAAGTAACAGACCTGGTCAAGTCAGGATTCAAACTCAGGCTGTTAAATCAGGAGTATGTTCTTTCACACCAGTGCATTACAATGTAATGATGGATTGCCAGGGCATACATGATGTGGGTGGCCCGTGGATTTTGCTCTTGTTAGTCCTGAAATCCATGATACAAATTCAGAGGTGGCTATACCAAAGTTAGAGAAGCCCTAAGTAAAATCCTCACATGAAATAAGTTGTGCTCCTCTGACATTTACTTTTATATTTTTCTACGTAGCCTAATTCAAATGTTCTGGCCTTGTCATGTTCTTTGCTTCTTGTAGGCATTTTTGTGATGGACATAACCTTCTTTTAGTGTCACTAACAGTAGATACTTGGCTTTTTCAATCAGCTTATTTTGTTCATGAAGTGCTACATCATCGTTCCCTGGAGTTAAGTCCTAAGTTTTCATAGCTCTCATAAACAAACCACTCTGAGTGTGTTACTCACACATGAACAGCATCTGTCTGACTCTGACTAGGGGAAATTGCTTGTGGCATGATTGGTATATTAGTCCACTAGAGCTGCCATATCAAAATATCACATTCTGAGTGGCTTACACAACAACAATTTATTTTCTCACAGCTCTGGAGACTAGAAGTCTAAGATAAAAATATAGGCAGATTTGGTTTTTTCCAAGGCCTCTCTCTTGGGCTTGCAGATGGCTATGTCCTCACCTGGTCTTTCCCTCTGTGCTCCCGCATCCCTGATGTCTCTGTGTATGAAAATTTTCTCTTCTTATAAGGACACCAGTCAAATTGAATCAGAGCCCATCCTAAGAACCTCATTTTAACTGAATTATCTCTTTAAAGACTCTATCTCCTGGTGGGGCACAATGGCTCACACCTGTAATCCCAACACTTTGGGACCCGTAATCCTAGCACTTTGGGAGGCCAAGGTGGGAAGATTGGCTGGGCCTAGGAGTTCAAGACCAGCCTGCACAACTAATGAAACCACATCTCTACAAAACATAATACAAAAAAATTAACTAAGTGTAGTGGTGCATGCCTGTAGTCCCAGCTACTTGAAAGGGTGAGGCAGGAGGATCACTTGAGCCCAGGAGTTTGAGATTGCAGCGAGCTATGATCACACCACTGCATTCCAGCTGAGGCAACAGAGTGAGACCCTGTCTCCAAAACAAAACAAAACAAAACAAAACTCTCCCTCCAAATACAGTCACATTCTGAGTAAGTACTGGGGGTCAGGGCTTCAACATAAGAATTTGAGGGGTGGGGACATAGTTCATCCCATAGCACTCAGAGTAAAAACGACCAAGGCAATAAGAAAGAAATCAAAGGATAAGACTCTTGTGAAAGTTTGGTTGGATTCCAATTTCAGCTCCACTACTTGCTAGCTATTGCCTTAGAAAGTCACTAAGGTATCTAAGCCTCAGTGGTCTTATCTGAGGATGATAATACTGCCTACGTCACAGATTTCTGAGGATCAAATCTGATAATGCCTGCAAAATACTTAACACAGTCCCTGGCTTATCATAAACAGTTCATAGACATTAGATATTGTATTATCACTATTATTACAAGTGGCTGAAATGCACATGCATATATATTATTTTGACTAATAATCTATACTATTAATGCACATACATATATATTATTTTGATTAATAGTCTATACTATAGAGATGAAACAGGAACATAAAATTTTGCAATGATGGAGTGTCCCAAATTCCCAAGTAAGCAATGGAGGTGTTTATCATGGTTTGGTTTGTAAACTTGCACATAAAGTAGTTGCCTCCTTCACTGTGGCAAATCTTGTAGGTTGGTTCACTTAACATCTGCTCCCAACTCTACCTTTCTCCATAATAAGGAGCGAAGGGGAAAAATATTTGATTTTCCTGGCCAGCCAATAAGAGAGAAATACAAGTCTTCTGGAAAGAATTCCTCTTCCTAAATAAAAAGGCAAAGTCCATTTGGTACCAAGATTTGGTATCTAATGCTGTTCTACAAAAAACAAAACAAAGCTCCTTGGAGAAACGGCTTATTCTAAGATCGAGGCAGGAAATATACAATATGAGCATAGAATACAGGGCCAGAAAGTAAGGAAGTGCTCAAAACAACAACAACAAAAACAATGGAAGTTCACAAAGGGACATAGGAGTCAACTACAAAAGCTCCCGACAGCCGAAGCTAAAACCATTACAACAACAAAATAAATAAGGGAGTATTAAATTATAACCCAAAATAGATGTTCATAAATCTGTACATATACTATAAAGGACTACCTATATAAATAAATGGGGGAGGAGAGACAAATTTCTTGTGCAGAATTTCAATTAATGCTGTTGTGCCTTTACAGATAGCTTTTTATTCCATAAGTATTTACGGATTATTATTCATGACAGTAACAATAGTGCAGGGTTGAGATTGGCCTCTGAGTCTGAGATTTCTCATGTTGAATCTGCTCTACTCACACCAAAGCACAGTTGCAGAGACTTTTCCTTCCATACATTCTCCATCTATCAATGACTAGGACCCATCCTCTCTCTTGTGGGTGAAGGAGAACCCAAGGACAGTGAGGGCAGTTGTTCCACAGACTTAAAAAGGCAAGAACCAAGTAGAGGTTTAACGCAGGCACAGGTATTACTCTAGCTCAGCAGTCAGTTCACAGGCAAACTCTGGCTGTGCTTTGGACACTAGCAATAGCGTCCTCAATATAGCCCCTCAGAGAAGGCCAAGAATAAGGCTCACTCAAGACAGACTGGGCTGCCTCAGTGATGATTCTACTCCTCCAACATGATTGCTTAAGTCTGGCCCTTTCCTCTGGGGTCGCACAGTCTTCTCTCCCTTTGTACATTGTCCATGTCCTCCTCCCCTCAATAAAGCCTGGAGAAATTATTTTCTGGTCTCATGATCGAAGCCTTTCTCCTCTCTTCCCATATTGCACTTTTATTGCATATTATCTGAATTCTTTCTACTGGCCACTAAGTTTTAACATCTTGAATCTCAAAACCATCAGTGCTGCCAAATCCTGTATCTGAGGCACTTAATGAACAACCTAGCACCAAGAGAACCAAATGATGTCATAACTGCAAACAAACAATAGTTAATATTTCAAAACTATTCTACTTCATTCTCTCTTTTTCTCCTTCCCTCTCTCCAGTCCTGAAGTATCTATATATATTCCAGGGATCATCATGCAAGGCAGGATCTCCCAAGTGCCTTATTGCATGTGCAGATGAGATGGAGAGGCAGATGAAGGAGAGACTACGTCAGCTTTTAGATAAACCTTGAAGGATGGGGAGTTGAGCACACAGGACTTTGGACGGCGTATTCCTGAAAGAAAGAGCACCTGAACAAAGCCAGGAACAGGGAAGTTCACATTTATAGCGACAATAGCTTGGTCAGTTTGTTTGGAGAACAGGCTTCAATTGCCAGGTAAAGAGGTTTGGACTTTGCTCCACAGTGTTAGAATATACTAGAGGCATCTGAAGGGAGGAGGGACAGAGTAGGAACGGTGCTGTATAAAGACATACTACAGATTGTCTGAAGGATATATGGACGAGAATAGAAAATGGACTTGGAAGGTGTGGTCCAAAAATGTTCATAACTAGCAGGTGAGAGATAATGAGGGCCTAAACTAGGACAGTGGCATCAGAGAGAGAGAATAGTGCTATCAATGTGAGGCCACAAAACAGAACTCATCCAGTGCCCGCTCTGTACCAGACACAGGGATTAAATTTCACCTGGATTACTTCATTTAATCCTTATTGCAAGCCAATAAGAGTTACATTTTTATTTCCCCAATTTTACAGATTAGGAGGCTGAGACTGGGGTTAGATGGTGGTCCCTGGGTAATCCTGGGTTATATCACTTTTCCTGATGTAATTACTGTGGTAGCTTCTCTCCAAGAGGACCAGCATCAATTCCTTTCCTCTTGTATGGGAGTACTATTCCTCCATCAAGTGGTAGTCTATCCATTCACCCCCTTGACTCCAGGTTGTCCTATGATTCTTGTTCAATAGAATGTTGTAGGTGTGACACTGTGCCAATTTCAGACATCATCTTTGGAAGAACTTGGAATCTCTACCTGTGCCTATTAGAACACTTGTTTGTGTGCACGCCCTTTCTCAGAACCCAGCTGTGATAAACTCAGGACACGTGAAGATGTCATGTGCTCCAGTCAGCAATCCAGCTGAGCTCCCAGTTGGCAGCCAGCACCAACTTCCAGCCATATAAGGGGGTCATCTTGGATACCCAGCCCTGATAAGCTTTCAAATGACACCACCCACCACCAATAACCACATAAAAGCTTACAAGTGAGAACCACCCAGTCAAGCCTGGTCAACACAGAGAATCATGAGAGATAAAAATAATGTCTTCTTTAAGTCACTAAGTTTTGGAATAGTTTGGTCCACAGCAATACATAACAAAAGCAATTATTAGTGATGCTCCCTTTGTCTCTCAAAAGTGTCTTTCTATGGACAATATATTAATATTACAGAGTTAACCGAGGTAAGTAAGTGTTGAATAAGTGGAGTGTAAAAAATATTTGGTAAGTGAATAATTAAGAAAATGAATGGTTGTAATGGATGTATTAGTGTAAACTGTTCTTAGTTGGTTAAATGGTTGGAGAGGCCACTCTTCACTTTTCCCAGAAGCACCCATTTGCAGAAAAAGAAATAGTGGATGCATTTACCAGGTCACAACATGGCCCCCCTGTCTATTCTGAGCCCAATCTTTAACCACTATGGGGAAGAAAGGGTAGGAAAAAAACAAAGACATGAGCATAGGATAAAATCTATTATGAGGATTTAATAAACTCTAGGGTGGACACTTTTTTAAAAAATGATCTAATTTTTTTTTCTAAAATAGAAATTATGTCTAGCTTTTATAATAGCTCGGGGTTTCCTCAAGTACTTTTCTCATAAATTTTAACATTAGCATCCTTGGTGCTGCTTAACTGCAGGCAATATATTTTTTAAACCATATTCTTCTCCTAGAGTTCATTAAAAGCTTTCACTCTTCTAATGATTTCTGGGCCTCAGGTTAGACATATTAGTGCACAAGGAGCAATAGATGCCTAAATGTCAGATCTATTTACCAGCTGAAAGTGCCGTTGCCAGAGCAGCATTTGTCTTCTGTGGGACATGCTGACTATGGTTAGTTCATTCTATTCTTGCTGATGGGAAATGATCTTTCTGAATCCAAAGCTGTTTAGTCCAACCAAGCTTCCGCATGGAGAATTACACTCTGGGGCAAGCAACTTCCCGGTTTAGTTTTAACTGAAAGCATTATTATGGATGCCTCAGAGCCTTCTCCAAGGGCTAGAAGTTCCTCTGGGTCACTATACTTGTGGTTGTATCTATCCCTGTGTTTGAGGGGCTTGTTACAGTGGTTGGAACACAGGTCCAAACCAGCGAAGCTTTGTCTGCCTTAGTCTTACCACTCTTCTCTTCTTTCTATTTCTATATGATCGATGTTGAAAATTTTAGATTCCTTAATAAGTCTCCAAGACAACACCTCTCAGCTCCATTTTCTCCCTTGTCATTTGAGTTTAGGCACCACCATCCCTCCACCGGAATCTTGAGCATTCTCCTAATGAATATCATTCTCCTCCATCCATTCTCCACACTGACGCCAAAATGGTAATGAACTTTGCTCCATTCGTGCTTCAAACAGTTCAGGGACTCCTCTTTGTCCATATCTTACCATAAAACAAATTAAATCTAAAATCCTCAGCATGCAGACAAGGCTCTTTTTGGTCTGGTCCCACAATATTTTCTAGTTTCATTTCTCACTTCATGTCTCTAGGTACACGATGTCCCAATCAAGCCAGACTCCTTATTCTCAGATCATTTCCTGTACTTTTCTTCATCATGTCTTATTGCATGAGTTTTTCCTGAGCCTGGAATATTCTTCCTGCCATCTGAGCTTGTCAGAATTCACTCTCTTCCTTATGACACAGTGAAAATGCTTCCAACATTCCCAAATTCTTTTCTACATCTTTCTTGTTTGAATGATGTGTTCACTTCTGTGTTCACCGACTGCACGCTGTTTGTTCTATTAATACTGGACAGGAAGGCGGTGGAGCATAGGGGTAGAAAGCCCAAATCTGGAGGCTGTCTGCTGAGTTTGAAGCCAAGCTCTGCTGCTCACTGGTCTTCTGACCTTGAGCAAGTTACTTTATCTCTTTCAGTTTCCTCAACTGTAAAATGGGAATAAGGATAATGTCAAATTATAGCATTGCTATGATAATTGAATGACTTCATTGTCTGCCACATTGAAAATGCTCTGTAAACATTTTTTTCAATTAAAAAAAAAAAGACCACTGATCTCCTGAGTCACTGGTCAGAGGTTCTGAAAGCATCAATCTCACCTGGGCACATGTTAGAAATTAAAATTCTCAAGTGTTGCCTCCCACCTCCTGAATCAGAAACTCTGAGCAAGGGGTCCAATTCTGTAGCAAGCTCTTGGGACAATAATGATGCATGATCCAGTTTGAGAACCACGCTGTGGATGATCTCTAATATGCCGTTCAGCTCTCACCACCTATAGATTGATTGCAATCCTCCCGTTCAATCATTGAAAACTGGAATGTCCCATTTGAAGACAATATTAAAAGGTTAGAAAGGAAAGTAAGGAATTAAGTCAGGAAGCTAAAAGTGAAAAGGGAAACAAAATATCCATTTGCAGGAGGGAACAAAGGAGGCAAGAGGAAAAATAACACTATCTGGGGGTGGAGGTGGGAGGAAGCCGGGGTGTTTCCTTTTATTTATTTCTTTTGTCATAAAAGAAGAAAGCCTCATATAGATTTTTGCTCTAAAGATTTATTGATGACAACTTACTGTTTAATTTCTATATTCAGTTAAAAAAACCCTCTTTCCTTCTCCTCTTTCTAGTAACTGGGGAATTATTTCTTTGGGGCAAGAACAATGAAAATATTTACAGAATAATACAGCCAATTTAGTGTTTATCTTTCAACATAAACGTGTATAAAAAACTAAAATAAGGCATAAAAGCAGTGACATGTAGCACCAAGTCCTAAAATAGTTCTTTGCAAGGATGAGGTCATGTAGCAGATACTGTTGCCAAAACCAAAGCCCTTATGAAATATTTTAGATAGACACAAAGGTACAGAATAACAGAATAAATATCTGTGCATCCAACATCCAGTTTATAAAACTGTATACAGTTACATATTCCTACAAAAGGCTGTTTAAATGTTCAAAAAATTTTATGTGTTTAAAATGCTGCATGGGTGTTAAAAATTTAATTTAGAAAGCACAGCACAGGGCTTAACTCAACAAATTGTCCACTCCCTCTGTTCCCTTCTTCTCAAAATGTTTAAATCAACTCTCCGGCAGTAGGACTTTCAAACAGAAATATGGGTTTGAGGGTAAGTTTGTGATGACGAAATCGTTACAAATGAATAAAACAATTACTGCTGTTTTACTCTCCAAATGAAGTAATGTATTCTTACAGGAAGCTTATTTTACCCTTTTATAAATAAAGATTTTGTACTAAAAATGCTTTGGAAAGCTCTCAGGGATAATTCCACTATTCATGTGCAATATTACAGATTGTGAGGGAGGGTGAGAAATGAATGATATTTAACTCTACTGATTGTGAAGGTTTTTGTAAGCATGAGAGAAAAATATGTCCACGTGAGCCTCGAGAGAAAGTAGGCAAACATGTGAAATCAACTAAATACACTTTCCATGTGCTTTCCTCTTGATTTCCCCAGAACTCTGGGTTGACAAGACAACAAGAACATAATAGCAATGTTTACTTTCCTTGAGCAGCTTTCAGGTGAGAGTCATTGTGCTAAGTACTTTATAGATGTTAATTTGTTTAATCTCTATAATGACTCACTTTTTCCAGCTAAGGAAATCAATTGTAAGAAAGGTTGAGTGATTTATCCGGAGTCAGTGTCAGGGGAAGATGGTGTTAGGGTTTAACTCCATGTTTTTAACCACCATACCACACCATGTCCCACTTGGAGTGTCCTGCCAAAGGCTAGTCATCCAGGAAGCAGCTGACCAATAGATCGCCCATGTAGTTAATCTCTTCATTTTACAGGTGAGGAAACTAAGGCTAAAACGAGAAAGGCACTCTTCCAGAGTTAGAGAGCTGAGGCTAGAATGTGAGGCTACTGAATCTCAGTTCATCCATTGTCATTTTCTCTTCTTATGGGTGCAAAATGCAATGGATCTTCTTTCCCTCCAAAACCTTTTTTATGGGGGGTCCAACCATATTCTAGGTTCCATGAGCAGTGTCACAAACTATTCCAGCCATTGCCAACTCTAGCTGCTCCATAGAGTCATTCAGAGAAGATTTTTTTTTTTTTTTTTTAAGTAGCAAAGCCAGAGTACCACTCAAGAGATGTTTATATATTTTGGTTTGGGATGGGACCAGGACTCTACATTTCCTCAGTTTAAATGAATTCTAGGATTCTCAAAATTAGCATGAACACAACAGCTCTCTTCACTTTGAACTCCTCAACATAAAGAAACCTGGGCGAACCCTGCTCTTATCCAAATCTTTTTAGATCTCAGTAAATAGCACCACCAGTTTCCTCGGGACAGAAAGTTAGCATTTACCTTTGATTCCTCTCTTTCCTTTCCATCTACATCCTATCCATCAGCTCAAGTCAGGTGTTAGACAATTGTTTGTTAGATGGAGAAACGCATGTGCCTCAGTGTAGGTTCTCATTTGGAAGGGTAGCAGTTTTTAAATTGTATTCTTTGTGTGTACACACACACACACACACACACACACTTTTTTTGAGACTGTTTCTTCTGCCATTCCTACATATCTTTGAGGACTCAAAGTTCCTTTCCAACAGGGTTGAGCTTCAGGCTTTCTGCTCAGCCATGTTGGTCCAGATGACACCATAATGAAGTGTTGGGCTGCTTTTGAGCTCTCACATTTTTGAATTTTATTCTTCCCTTCCATCCTTCCTCCCTTTCTAGGCATTGGCATATACACAGTCAATTTGTGTGGCTCTGAGGAGAATTCTCTGCTCTGGAAAGAGCTGATAGAGAAAGAGTCTTTAGAGTAATAATCACCACTTTTTAGTCAAGCAAGAAATAAATGGTTTTCAAGATTGATTCAACAAACAAGTCAAGCAGAGGCCCCGGCAGGTCACAGGCGCTATGTATCTGGATTATACCACCACAAAGAAAGGGTACCTCTCTGGTTTCCCACACCACAATCTCACACACCATCGTGTGAAAAGGCTTCACAACTTTGGGCTGTCACCACACATGTTGCAAACACTTGACGGCAGGTAACAACTTAAAAGTCAGGAAACTATCGAAGGAGGTTTTCTTCTTTCTGATCACATGGCAGGCACAGTGTTTCAAAGTTTGGGCTTTGTATTTTATCTCAGAAATAAAACGATTCAAGAGCAGTGCTATCAGAAATAAATATGAGCCATGTATGGAATTTAAAATTTTCCAGCAGCCATATTAAAAATATTATAGAAAGAACAGGTGAGATTAGTTTTAATATTTAATTTGTCCCGATATGTCAGATATCATTTCTACATGTAATAAATAGAAAGATTATTAATGAGATATTTTTCATTTTTTATACTAAATTTTCAAAGTCCAGTGTGTAATATGCTTCTAACACATCTCAATTTGGATGCTAACTCTTCAATAGTGTAAGTGAAGTACGGTTCCACCAAAGCAATAAAGTTACAGTTAATGGAAAATATTTAAATTTTAATTAGGTTAATTTAATCTAAATTAAATTGAAAATTTAGCTCCTAAGTCACACTATCCACATTTCAAACACTTAATATTCATGGGTGACTTATAGCCACTATTTTGGGCATCTCATCTCTAGGGACCTAGAATATGGCATATACACTTTCTATAGTATTCACAGGACCTCATGAAACATCCAAACCTCATTACATTTTATTGAGTGCTTATTAGCTAATAAAATTATTTTTTCAAAAACCACTAAAACAAACAAAAGAAAACTATATAAGGTTCAGAATAAGAAAGAAGAGCAAGTTTGTTTTACATCTCATAATTCGATTTCTTCATCTGTGAATGAAAATGATAAGTTCCTAGGCACTTCCAAAAGTGTATCTGAGAACAAATGATTCAAGAGTGAGCAAGTCTGGAAAATGCTCCATACAAATTCGTATCGCCAGAGATTCACACAACGGAATAACGTTCTATTTCTCCTCATGGATCATGTATTGAGAATAAGCCTTGTCTCACGCTATGTACTCATATTTTGTCTACAACTACTCTCTTCCTTTCTCTTTGTCCTTGTTTAGCAATGTAATAAGTGAGTATGAGCTCATGACCCAATACAAGTTGCAAATGTTTTATAGTAACCTACCTCTTTTGCCTAGGGTAATCATCACCCCAACCAAATTCTATGCTCATGATTCACTTTCTTTCACATGATACAGTTTTATATCACATGTATAATTAAAATGTGATTTATAATTTGTTGCATATGCATAGTCATAGTATAGTAAGTTATCATGCTATATGTAATTTTGAAACTTGCTAAACCCTAAGTCAGATTAAAAAATCCATTAGATATCTCCCATTCAATCTTTGTTCAAACCCTTGTCATCTCTAAATAGACTACTACATTATTCTTCTAAATACATTCTGCCTAACTTCAATCTTTCCTCTCTTCAGTTCATCTTCCACACTGCCTTCATAGTCATCTTTCTAAAACATAAACTTAATCACATAATTCTCCCATTTAATATCTTTTAGAGATGCCCCAATCACTAAAGAATAAAGTCCAAAATCATTATAAGACTGTGTTAGATTTTTTTTTTAATTTCCATAGGTTTTCTATTCCAGTAGACATAGCTATATTGAAATATGACTTTGCCATTTCCCCCAATCCCCACCCCCCCCATCCAGTTGTGGAGTCTCTTTCTCCATTCTCTTTAATATATGGGCTAGTTTTACAACTTGCTTTGATCAATAGAAATGTGGCACAAATGACAATGCAAATTCTGAAGTTAGGCTTAAGAGGCCTTGCATTTTCCACCTTTGATCTCTTGGAACACTTCCCTGAGACAGCCATGAAAAGAAGCTACGAGAGGCCATGTAGAGAAAAATCAAGGTATCCCGGCCAAAAGGCAGCACCAGGGGCCATATAGTTAAGAGAAGTGATCTTGCACCTTCATGCCTAGACAAATATCCAGCTGTCATGAATTACATCAGTGAATCCAGGTGAAATCAGCATAAGATTCTCTCAATTGACCCACAAAAGGACCAGAATTAAGAAGTCGTGGTCGTTTTAATTCACTAAGTTGTGGAGTGATTTGTTATATAGCAATGGATAACTTGAAAGATCCTTTGTTAAGACCTCAGATATATTGAAGGTTGTGGGTAGCAGACCCTCTTAGGCATACAAAAGGGTTTCCAACAACTTTTGTATCCTCATAGGTAGCAGAAATAGATGGAGACTTAAACGTAATAATGGATATGGCTTTCAGGGCACAGAGTGACTCTCCCATAAGGTTCACAGAAAACCCACAAAGTTTTAAAGATAATCTTTTTTTTTTTTTTTTATTTCATCTTGTTATGGGGGATACAGAATTGCAGGTTACATACGTTGCTCCCGTACCGCCTTTCCCCCCAAGTCAGAGCTCCAGGCGTGTCTGTTCCCCAGATAGTGCGCATTGCACCCATCATGTAGGTATATATCCCTCCCTTCCCCACCCCCCCTTCCCGAGTCAGCACCTTCAAGTGTTACCACTCCCCAAACGGTGCGCAATGCACTCATTGTGTAGGCATACCCCCATCCCCTCCCCCACCCCCCACCTCAGTCTGATATCCAATTGGTGTCGTTCCCAGATTTGTATTTAGGTGATGATCAGGGAAACCAATTTTCTGGTGAGTACATGTGATGCTTGTTTTTCCATTCTTGGGATACTTCCCTTAATATAATGGGTTCCAACTCTCTCCAGGAGAACCATAGAGATGTCGTATCTTCATCATTCCTTATAGCTGAGTAATATTCCATGGTATACATATACCACAGCTTACTAATCCAATCATGTATTGATGGGCATTTGGGTTGTTTCCACATCTTTGCTATTGTGAATTGTGCTGCTATAAACATTCGGGTACATGTGTCTTTGTTACAGAATGACCTTTTTTCCTTTGGGTATATGCCCAGTAATGGGATTGCTGGGTCAAATGGCAGGTCTACTTGAATCTGTTTAAGATACCTCCATAATGCTTTCCACAGGGGTTGCACTAGTTTGCAGTCCCACCAGCAGTGTATTAGTGTTCCTGTCTCTCCACACCCACGCCAACATGTGTTGTTTTGTGTTTTTTTGATAAAGGCCATTCTCATTGGAGTTAAGTGATATCTCATTGTGGTAGCAGCAACAAAAATAAATGAATGGGGCATGATTAAATTAAAAAGCTTCTGCACAGCCAAAGAAACAGTCCAGAGAATAAACAGACCACCTACAGAATGGGAAAAAATTTTTGCATACTACACATCAGATAAAGGACTGATAACAAGAATCTATTTAGAACTCAGGAAAATCAGCAAGAAAAAATCAAGCAACCCTATCAAAAAGTGGGCAAATGACATGAATAGAAACTTCTCGAAAGAAGATGTAAGAATGGCTAACAAACATATGAAAAAATGCTCAACATCCCTAATCATCAGAGAAATGCAAATAAAGATAATCTTATCAGTAAAAATACTGACAGATTGAATTAAAAAGGACAAACATAGTGCAATATGGGCTTCTAATTTCCTATATTCAGAAAGTAGGCTACAAAAAGCTAAATATCTGCAAACTGAGGTCATTTGCTTTCTTTTGTTTTTAACAGGTTTATTGAGATATAATTCACATGCCATACAATTCACTCATTTAAAGTGTATAATACAATGGTTCTTAGTATATCCATATATTTTAAAACTATCACCACAAATTTAGGAAATTTTCATCACATTAAAAAATTACTCTTTAGCTATCATTTCCCATTCCCGTCCATCTTTCCCATCCCTAAGCAATCATTAACCTACTTTCTGTATCTATAGGTTTGCTTATTCTGGACATTTTACACAAATCGATCACAGAATATGTGGTCTTTTTTCACTGGCATTTTTCACTTACTATAATGTATTCAAAGTTCATCCACATTATAGCATGTATCAGAACTTTATTCCTTTTTATGGGCAAATGATATTCCCTTGTATCACATTTCATTTATCCATTAAACAGTTGATGGACACTTGGGCTGATTTTACCATTTGGCTGTTTTGAATATTGGTGCTATAAACATTTGTGTTCAAGTTTTTTTATACATACATATGTTTTCATTTCTTTTGACTATGTATCTACGAGTAAAATTTCTGAATCATATGATAAATCTATGTTTAATTACTTGAGGAGATTGCCATATTGTTTTCCAAATTTCCTTCACTATACACATTTCTACCAACAGCCCATGAGGATTAGAATGTCTACACGTCCTTGTCAACACATGTTATTATCTGATGTTTTAATTCTAGCCTTCCTTGTGGGTATGAAGTAGTATTTCATTGTGGTTTTGATTTGCATTTACTTGATGACTAATGAAGCCAACATATTTTCAAATGCTTATTGACCATTTATTTATCTATCTTGGAAAAAATGTATTTTCAGATCCTTTGCCATTTTTTTAAATTTTTTATTGATACAATAATTGTACACATTCATGGAGTACATGTTATATTTTGATACAAGCATATAACATATAATGATCAAATCAGGGTAATTGGGACATGATTCACCTGAAACATTTATCATTGCTTTATGTTGGGAACATTTGAAAACTTCTAGCTATTTTGAAATATAATAAATTATTTTTAACTATAGTTGCCCTATTGCACTATTGAACACTAGAACTTTTTCCTTCTATTTAACAGTATTACCCGTTAACCAACACCTCTTCATTACCCCTTCCCACCACCCTTACCAATCTCTAGTAGCCACCATTCTATTCACTACCTCCATGAGATCAATTTTTTTTAGGTCCCATACATAAGTGTGAAAATGCAATATTTGTCTTTCTGTGCCTGGCTAATTTCACTTAAAATAATGTCCTCCAGATCCATCCATGTTTCTGCAAATGACAAAATTTCCTTCTTTTTCATGGCTAAATAATATTCCACTGTGTACATATACCACATCTTTCTTATCCATTTGTCCCTTGAAGATATTTGCACTTCTGTGTTTATTGCAGCATTATTCACAATAGCTAAAATGTGGAATCACCTTTGCCATTTTTAATAACACATATTATTAATATTTATCTTTTTTGTTATTAATTTATAAGAGTTCCTTATACATTTTAGATACACATTCTTTATCAGATATATGATTTGCAAATATCTCTACAGTCTGCTTGCTTTTTCACTTACTTAATAGCATCCTTTGAAGCACAAAAGTTTTTAATTTTGATAAAGCTCAATTTATCAATTTTTTTTCTTTTTTTTGCTTGTATTTTTTGGTTTCATATCTAAAAGTTCATTGACACACATGTGAGGTCATAAAAATTTACCCCTATATTTTCTTCTAAGATTTTTATAATTTTAGCTCTTATATTTAGATCTTTGATCCATTTTGAATTTTTAGAATATATGTTATGGGGTAAAGATTCAACTTCATTCTGTTGCTTGTGGCTATCCCATTTTCTCAGGACTATCTGTTGAAAAAACTATTCTTTCCCACTGAATGGTCTTGTCACCCTTCTCAAAAATCAGTTGACCACAGGCACCTGTATGTACTAATCTTATTGGAGTCATGAGAAAAAGTGGACAGGGAGTCTTATCTAAATTGTATGGAGAAGGGTGCTTTTATTGAAATAAGTCTTTTCAGTACACAAAGGATGTGGGGAATTTCTTAACCATCACTGTTTTCTAGAAACACAGAACTCAGGTAAAGTTCAACATTGTCAGTCCCGCCTTTTGTTCAAGATGAATGAATATAATAGGTTGCTGAACAACTAGAGAGAAACATAAACCTCCTGAGTGGAATGATGCAGAATCTAATAAAAAGTCCCTCCAGGGCTCTTTTTTGGTGTTGTTCCTACAAAATAAATTGAACCGTCTGATGAAAGGTGATAGTAAAGGTCAGTTGTTTTAGAATCCTGAGGTTCAGGTGTCTTAAGCAAGTATGCCTGAAATGAAAAAGAGAAATATTCAAATAAAAGGTTGAACTAAAGCAAATATCCAGGGGTTATACCCTGAGAGTCACAAGTTTAGTGCCTTCCAAGAGGTTGGTGGAAGAAAATCTTTAGATATAAGCAGCATTGCTGTCAAATTACCAGCTAAACAAATGAGTCATGTATATGGATTTCTATTAGTCTCTTCCAGATGGCAAATATTTGACCCATTTCCTTAATAAAGTTGTTGAATATACATTTAGAATTACACAGTGTTTGATTAATAAATTGTAATCATTGGTTTCTTTTTTAGGAGAGATGGATACTAGACAAGTCACAGGTTGATTTGTTTAAGATTACTTTTCCATGTAGATGCAAGTAGAAGCACTATGAGCTATAATTCCTTAAGGTCTTATTTGATGAGACTTGAATTTCGCAGAGGTTTTTATAACTGGTGTAGGTGATGAACAAAATACCCAGCAGTCAGTAAGACTGAGAGGGTAGTCACTGTTTGGGTTAAACTAAGAATGGTATTAGAATAAATATGTACTGACCTAACAATTACAGTAAGAAAGAAAGAAAAAAGGAAAAGGGTCATTATGCATAGAAGACAAGCAAGGGTCTATAGAAAATTAGAAGAATTATTAGTAAGTAGATTAAAAAATACAGGAATTATATAGGGGTCTTGGTCCAGCATTTGGGCAAAAGCTGTTCACTGTCTGAAGTCCCCTGCTTGCTGTAAAGGTCTTTGGGTTAGTTGTCTCCTTCCAAAAGTCAGCTGTATCTACAGGATCTCTGAGCATCCTCAAGTTAAAGTGCCCTATTGGAGAAGCCTTCCAATTGTGTGGAATTCTGAATTGCCTCAAGCATTGACTCTTTGGAGTTTCACTACTGTTTTTATTGTTAACAGTACCTGATAAGGTCCCTTTCGTTGTCTTCTGATGTCTCTTCTTCTGATGTCTCTTCCAATAGATGAAATATTCTGGTTGAAGATCATGAAGAAGCATTTTAGTAAAACCTTGTGCAAAGGTAGCGTTAACCCTTTGATGATAGGACTGGGTATGGTACATGAGCCCCTTGCAATATTTTGCCATGTCACCATGCAGTAAGGCAGTCTAGTGACAGAGGTAAGAATCTCTAAATGCATGAGCCTTCCAGTTACCAATTCGTAGGGAGATAACCAGTGTGCTCCTGAGTGAGTGGACTGTGTGGCCATAAGAGCTAATGGGAGTACTTTCACCCAAGGGAGCTCAAGAGCTCTGAGGATGTCATAGATCTTTTCAACTTTTTTCAGAACATTGTGGGTGCTCAGGACAGTATTGATTTTGAGTAAGGAATAATATTGTATAGAGTTCTTTTATAATGGTTTCTGTTAAGTGAATGCTCCATCAATTAATATAAAAAGTTAGGATGCCCCAGGTTAGAAACACAAAATCAAGTAGCATTTTTAGTGACTATAAGGGCTGCAACTTTCCAGCAAGGAAATGCAGCAGGCAGCCCCTCCTGAAAATAGATACACAATAACCAAAACATATCTAAATCCCATAGAGGCTGTAAGCTGCATAAAATCCATCTGAAGGTATTCAAAGTGCCATTGAGGCTTTGGGTCCTGGCCATGTTTCACCTTCACAAGTTTCTTCAGGATTGTGTTATTGATAGGTGACACATAGCCTGAAAATAACCTCAGCTGTCTTTTAAAAGTTTCCTCACTAATAGTGATTTAAAATGCTAATCAATTTATCTATTCCATGATGGGTAATTTCATGGAGAAATTAAGTTAATATCCGCTTGAAATGATCTGGTGCCACAAGCAGTCACTTCGAGAGTGTCAAAGATTATCTCAGTGAAGGGAATAACCAGATTATTTTTTCCATTCTTGCTTTTCAAAATCACGAAAGAAATTTATCCTTTCGGAGTTTTAAGAGGATCATTATTTTGGTTAAGGTACCTTGTCGAGTATACATCACCTCCTTTATCTTATCTCTCTTTATATGGGCCCCAACCTTTATAATAGCCATCTCTCTAGGTAATAAGAGGGCATCTAAAAGTTACTTAACTTATTGTCCATTTTTAGAGGGGTCTAGCAGAGGTCAGAAACCTCCCTTGTCATGAAAGCAGACCAAAGTCACGTACTACTTCAAAAACATATCTGCTATACATCTATCTATCTATCTTTCTATCTATTTATCCTCTGGTATTTAGCTAGTTGGCATAACCTATAAATTCTGCCATCTGGGGCTGATTTACTTCTGATAGAGCCCTATATTCTAAAGACCCATCTCCTGAAATTACTGATAACATATTCTGCTTAATAATCCCCAGTTTCAGTTTTGAAGTATGGTTCATCAACAAATAATATTAGGTCATGTTTCTCCATGGGATCTCTAATACATCTGAGTGAGGCACATAAACATGCCTAACTGCAGTGAGACAATCATCATGTCTCCTTATTTTAGGAGGGGCAGGGAAGTGGCAGGATTCAGTGTATTGCAGGAGTAAATAGTAATGTGAGAGGGAGAGAGAATATTAGAGGTTAGTCAACTGGCTGAAAAGTGTTGTGTATACTCAGGTAGTAGTAAAGTCTGCATTGCATGAGGAACCATGAGGTCAAGCAGAGACCGTAGAACTAGTGCAGCAGAAGCATCACAAAGTTTTGCTTCTGCACCTATTGCCCTAAGTCAAGGTAGATAAGCCTTTAAAACCAGGTCAAGGTTGAAGCTATAATAAGCAATAGGTTTTTCATGGATTTCATGAAATTGAGTTAAAACCCTATCGGCATGTCCAGATCTCTCATGTATGAATTGATGAAATGCCTTTTTGTAGTTAAGGATGCCTAAGGAAGGAGGCTGTTGAAGAGTCCCTTCAGGCTAGGAAGGCCTGTTCATGTTTGGGCTCCCAGATCAGAGTGTCTTAGCCAATTCACAAAGAGATTTTGCAATCACTGAAAAAATTCGTACTTACTGTCTACAATATCTAGTTAAACCTAGAAATCCCCTCGGTTGCCATCTTGAAAGGGGTACAGAATAAATTTTGATGGTCTTTAACCTGTCAAGAGAGAGAATTTTTCCCCCTTCCTAAAATAGATCATGCCCCAAATAATGGACTGCATTCTGGAAAATTATAATTTATTTTTTGAAACATTATGTTCCTTTTATGCTAGGGCTGACAGCAAGTAAATGAAATTCTTTATATTGGCTTCCTTGTTTACTAAACAAAGTAAGAGATCATCTAGATAGTGTAGTATAACTGAATCACAAGAAAGATTTGTAAATTTTGTAAATTTTGACTGAGGACTTGGGAAAAATAGGAAGGGGCTTCAGGGAACCCCTGTGGCCTGACTTTACCCTCACCAAGTTAAAGCAAAAAGGTTATCTCCTGGTCCAGAGGCACACTCAATAAAGGCAGAGCAGAGATTCACTATAGGGAAGCAAATGGCTTTAGACAATCGGTGACAAGATTTTGGTATTTCATTAGGTCTGTGAGGCTGGCACTAACAACAGGCTTATAAGGCCTATGCTTGTGTTCTATACTGTGATTCTCCTTATGATAAACCATTCTTCTAGACAGCACAAAACAGTAACACAAATGACAGCACAAAAGGGATGAAAAGAATGGCTTGGTTCAACCAAAAGTGCCAAACAAATGGGAGACAATAACAAAACCAGAACACCACACTTAGAATAAATAGCCAAGGAACGCAACACAAAGAGAGCAGAGTTCAGACCTGGTGCAGACTTACCACGTTATCCTGGACTTGACTAACAGCAAGCAGCAAGACACAAGGGGTGACACTTCTAGTTCAAGGCTAGGGTCTGTGGTGATGGGAAGTGCAGAACTTATCTTGATGCAACCTCCAAGAAAACTATGAAAATAAGTAAAGATCACTCAAATGAGAACAAACAAATGCAATTTATTCAAAGCTTTCTAAATAAGAGTCACCTACCATCACTTATGCTTCACAGAGACTCAAACACAGGTCAAGTAGTGGGAAAACTCTCTAGTGGAAAAAAAGGGAAGGCTTCAGGTATGTCGAATGGGAGGCTGTTGGCATGGGGAAGCTGTAGGATAGCCACCTAAAAGAGCGCCCTCCTATCTGATTCGTTAGGAGTAGATATTTGGCTTTCCGTGTTGGTTACTTCTCCAGTAAGTGCATGTGTGACCTGAGAATTTCACGAGGCTTTCTTCGTAGCACAAAGAATGGCTTGTCCAAAAACAAAGCTGGACCATGAATGGTCAGCTGGGGTGATAAGTTCTTGCAGGCTTATAACAAGTCTTCAGGCTTGAGCTTGTAGTGATTCTTAAAATCCTAGGGAGCAAAGACCAGCTGCAAGGCAACCTAAAGTTCCAATAAGGATTTCGGCAGTCAGGTTTTAGTTCTCAATGACTCCAAGGCAAGAGGGAGAGAGAAAAATAGAAAGGTTGTTTTGGAGGCTGTTATTAATATTTCATAGCCAGATGCTAAAAGAAGCTGGAAGAATTGAAAATCTGGCAAGGATTAACAATCTGTACACGGTGATAAGATCCAGTCCAATTTAGATGTGGTACAAAACTGGGTTTTCCACAGGGAGAGAGAAAGCTTCACTACCAAGCAAGGCAAAGTTTACATATTCATCAGTTACCTGCAATTTACAACTAGGTGCAAAATAGCTCAAATATAAATGACAAGGTTAAGAATCTGATAATCCAGACAGGTATACTACGGTTTTACAATGAAACACAAAAGTTCTTGCTATAGTCCCTCCTTGCCACCCTTTTAATAAAAGACAATCTCAAAGAAAGATTACTCTTGATCACAAAATAAGATTGGTCTCATGAGATTTGACCTGGTTATTTACACAGTTGCAGGAAGAATGGCAATTTACATTTAGATCTTCTTACAGTTGCTTTGCCGGAAGTTTTCGCAGAGAATCTCAAATTGGACTTTTCAAAACCTCTTGATGATAAGATGCCAAGCCAAGAACTCACCATCAGATTTCCCCTGCAGTACCTATTGATTTGGCATGAATCCTCTCTTCTTGAGGTCCCCCAAATAGTCTAAGATTCCTGAGCCTTCTGGGAAGTGACCTTCCTTGCTCACCTGTAAAGCTGGGAACCCTGCAAAGCCAGGTATCAGGCTAGTTCTCACCAGAGGAGCTCTGTAAGCATTGGTCCCATAAGGCCACCCTTAGTTCCTTAAAAGTGTCTGGTCGTATCGGCTTAAATAAGTGTCATTCTCAAATATGACATTCCAGGCAAAGCCTTGGTTATATTACCAATGTTTCCAATAACGTCCTGTTGGCAAGGAGAACAGATTCTTATTGAATCTATGCAAGTAACTACATTGTCATGAAAATAAGAATACTCAATAAAATTTTCAAAATTTGTAGGGTGTGTTAAGGAGGAAAAGATAGAAGTTTCACTTCTGTTTACAAAAAATGAGCATAGTCTATGAAACTGTTACGAGTGATAGCTTAAGAGAAAAGAAAAAAGTTTCTTATATACAGAAAATAAAGCAATAAATATTAACAATATTTCAAACAAATATCACAATCATTTCTCATCTGCTCATTCAGTCTTATATAACTAAATGTTCCAGTAGATCTTGGGTCAGTTGTTTCATGAATGCATCTTCTTTTCAACTAGACGTCTGGAACACCTGATCGAGTCCAATGGTGTGATCTCATAGTTTTTTAAATAATGCCATTATAAATCTGAACCCTAGAGTATTTGGCATGATCTTTTCCCACCAAGCTCTAAGACAGTTCTTTGTTGAAGATAAAACACTCCAGTTTACAGCTGATTACAAGGATTTCATAGAAGCATCAGAGTCAAACAGAACAAAACTATATGTAGATGACAAAAGACTAAAAATTATTATTATAATTTTCAAAAGCAAAAGATCTGAATAGAGTGCATTATAAAAATAATGCAATTGACAATCACATCTGCTTGTTTCTGTGACATACAAAACAAAATAAAGTCAATCTAAAAAGGTTTTAGACAAAATATCTATACACATGATGTTTTAACAATATTTCCTAAGAAAAGTAGATATTACATCTAATTTATGAAAATGGATGTACATAATCTTTACAAAGAAATCATTTTCAGATATAACATAAAACCCTGAGACATTAGATGCCATATATCCCCAGCACATCATTAGAATTTCCAAAAATATATCAAGCTTGTCATGTAAATGAAATCAGTAAATTTAGAGTAGGTTCTAAACATCAGTATTTTAGCAAAACTGTGTAGATAAGTGATGTGAATTCCCAGTAAAAAACTACTGGCCTCACTTATACTGGGTTCAAATTGAAGAACTAAAGTTGTAACTGAGTTAATGTTTTAAAAAATTACTCAAATTGTGACCCAGAAAATTAAACTGCTATTGTCTAATATTAGGCAAAGCAACCCCAGAACCCTGATAAATGGAAATAGATCACGGACAGTGAAAACAGTCACAATTCTCTCGAACTTTTCCATGTAGAATACAGTTTTTAAAATCTTTATATTAATAATATTTTACCCACGTAAATTTAACCTAGGGAAATCTAAGCAGCTCTTCTGATTTGACAATGCATCCCATGCATCTCATCATTAGCAACATACCAAATAACCTAATTCTTTCTAACTCTTTTCTTTTTACAAGGTGAAAGGATAAATCGTTGTGATTTTCACAGGTCGTCTGGGAAATCTCAAAAGCAGTTTTAGATGCTGGGGAGGCTAATCAGACTTCTAGCTTGACACAACTTTTGACTGGTTTCCTGAGGACCACTGGGACCTGTGCTCTGAATTTCTCACAGTTTTACTTGTTTGCTCCATCTCAGGCACAGACCCTGCCCCATGTGCCTAACCACAAACCAACATTTCCTGTCTCATCTTTCCTGTTAATGCAATATTTAATGATGTTTGTCAGGTTTCAAGAACTCCCTCCCACCACTAGCTTTCCGCACCTCCCCCCTCAACTTTCCATCTCTACCTATTCCAGGAGTCTCTGCATCTAAAAGTTTTGCTCATTCATCCCTTCCCTGAGACATTTTTCAATTAGGCTTTGAGCATCTTTCTGTTATAACACTTCCCTACTCCTATTGCAATACCCTCTTAAGAAAGTTTTTCCTTATTAACATCCAAAATGAACTTTTTTTCTTTACCAGTGATGGTGCCATGACTCGGACAGAATGCCGACTGCTCCTGGCCTCCTGCTTTCTGCACCCAACACCGTCTTCTCAGACTCCTTGTGCCTTTTCCTGGCTGGGGAAATCGGGGTCCACAGTGGTGAGTCACGATTCTTGATGAGAGTTCCAGACATTTGTCTGTCGCAGCATGGTAAAGGCTTGACTGTTTTTGTCTCATTGCTGTCTTTTTCTTCTGTTTTTCTATCTTTTCCTTCTGCCTTTTTGAGTGTGGTGAAAGCCCCTGATTCTCTCCCAGATGTCATACCTTGCTTTAAAGTCCCAAGATCTCTGCCACCGGCAGGACTGTCAATCTAATTGTTGTCCCCTAGACTCCTCAACTGTGGAGTATGCTTTCTGCCATTCTGGTACTAAGTCTACCCAATTTCTTCAAAAATGGCAAAATTTTACTAGAGATAACTTGAACTTCAATGGCCTCTTTGGGGGAACGTAGGATCTCCCCATATTGTCCTATTTTGTAAAGAGCTCTTGAATCCTGTGCCCCCAAGATTTCATTCAAGCAATGGACTGCTTGTTTTTTTGTTGTTGTATTTGGTACAAAGAGAAAGTTAAGACACCTCTCCTGCACAAACATTTTAGAGACCATTGCTTCCCTCAAAAACCGTCTTCCCTCCCCAACAACTTCTGAGACCTGTCTCTTCTCTTCACTTACCCCCTAATACCTCCTTTTTCCTTTTTACCATCTTCCATCTTCCCTTCAGTTCCCTTAAATTTTGGACCTTCCCCCTTGCACACCTTTACCTCCTCCACCCTTCTGTCCACCCTGCCAGAGCTTTTCCCTCCCACTCTGGCCCCTCAAATTCCTAAAGGTATAAGTTCCTGTTTCCTCTTTGGAGGCTCTGGAGGAGCTCAGGGGTACCAAGAGCAGTAGCCTAAGACTGAAAAGGCTAATTGGAAACTGGCCAGATGTTTAATCCACTCAGGTGGGCTTTGAAGACACCAGATGGCCACTTGGTCTCTCTTCTGTCCCTCCCTGAAATTTAGTCCAAAGCCTCAACAGAATCACACATTAGGCCCAAGGACATGTTAAGAGTCTCCTACACAAATATTGGTGAAGACGCTTCAGTCCTTATATTGAACAAGTTACTTCCAATTGCTCTACCTGCCAAAAAATATAATCCTTGTAAAAATGTAAAGGAGAGGGCAATGATGAGAGTTAGCTCCTTTGTATGAACCAGTGAGTTTTGTATTTCTGAGATTATGCTTGAATTATGGCTAAAACTTAAAGCTGTAAGATCTCTATTTATGTCTGTCTATGTTTATATACATTTGTTTGTATATGTATGCATGCACACACACATTATGTTTGTGTAATATTTTCCTAACTCCAGATGATACCACCACATTAAATTACAAAATCCCTTAAAGAGCTCCTTTGGATTGACTTAGAAATAAATAAAAGTGTATATAAATTAAACATTCTTGAATTTCCCACAAATTAAGGAAATTAAATTTCTAATATAATCAACGTGAAAAAAGTATTCTCATAGAAACTTACCAAATTTTTTTAAAATTCAAGGTCACATAATTTAGATAAACCTTTGCCAACTGAGAGTAGTTTGATATTGATGATTTAATAAATATAGCTATGTCTTCTGGGTTGTCCATGTTGCAAGTATACATTTTTATTCTACTTGAGTATTTTCTTCCTGAACTTATATAGACATACTGAATCTCTTTGCTTCATAATCTAGAGATATTCCTGGTATATTCTAACTATATGCCTGACATATTCATGGTATATTATGTCTCATGATTATATTATATCTGAATATTTTTTCTCTGTAAAAATTATGCCCGTTTTCATAAATTTAATGCAATATCCACTCTGCTTTGAAAATAGAATGAATCACTAAGTTTCTATATATTCTGTCTAAAACTTTTTGAAGTGACTTTAAGTGCCACGAGAACAATCAAAAGTTTTTGTCAATTGTATTATTTTTGTAGTGAACTTTCATCAGACCTTTTCTTTTAAAAATTATGAAAAATATGTTAACCATAGCTATTTTAAGTCTTTTCTCATCTATGAATGGTTTTGTGTTTTACTCTGTTGCTTCCCAACAAACAGTTCCAAATCAGCTACAGGCCAGAGGGTTGTGTCTTAAACAAAAAAAGGAACTGTCTCAGACAACCATGGAAAAGGACTATGCCAGGGACTCCTGGGCAAATGTTTCTGATGGCATTGCTTAAATAGCTTTGAGACCACACCAGTGGACTGAGTCAGGAGTTCCAGAGCTCTGTTCGAGAAAAAGATGGGTTCCTGAGACTGCTAATCCAGGATCAAGTAAAACATGGATTAATTACGTAAGACTGAAATAACTGATGAGGGATGATTGTAGGCTTTGTTTGGAACAGTGCTATTGCTTTAATGTTTTATGTTGTGGATGTGAGAGACCTCTTTCTCATTTCTCTTAAGCTATCTATCACTCACAACAATTTCACAGACTACACTTACGCTCATTTCTTTAAACAGAAATGAAACTTCTCTCTTTTCCTCCCTGACACACCTTCTCAAAATTTGAAAACTCTTATTAAGTATTCTTATTTTCATGGCAATATAGTTATTTGCATAAATTCAAAAATAGTCTGTCCTTCCTCTTAACAGGACATAATTGGAAACATTGGTAATACAACCAAGGCTTTGCCTGGAATGTCATATTTGAGAATGACACTTATTTAAGCAGATACGACCAGACACTTTTAAGGAACTAAGGGTGACCTTATGGGACCAATGCTTACAGAGCTCCTCTGGTGAGAACTAGCCTGATACCTGGCTTTGCAGGGTTCCCAGCTTTACAGGTGAGCAAGGAAGGTCACTTCCCAGAAGGCTCAGGAATCTTAGGCTATTTGGGGGATCTCAAGAAGAGAGGATTCATGCCAAATCAATAGGTACTGCAGGGGAAATCTGATGGTGAGTTCTTGGCTTGGCATCTTATCATCAAGAGGTTTTGAAAAGTCCAATTTGAGATTCTCTGTGAAAACTTCCGGCAAAGCAACTGTAAGAAGATCTAAATGTAAATTGCCATTCTTCCTGCAACTGTGTAAATAACCAGGTCAAATCTCATGAGACCAATCTTCTTTTGTGATCAAGAGTAATCTTTCTATGAGATTGTCTTTCATTAAAAGGGTGGTAGGGAGGGACTATAGAAAGAACTTTTGTGTTTCATTGTAAAACCATAGCATACCTGTCTGGATTATCAGATTCTTATCCTTGTCATTTTTAATATTTGAGCTATTTTGTACTTCTTTTTTAAATTACAGGTCACTCATGGATGTGGAAACCCTGTCTTGCCTGGTGGAGATTTAACTGGGTTACTCTCCCACTGTGGGGAAACCAGTTTTGATACCTACTTATACATTGAACTTGGATCTGTTACCTCCCATAAAATATCAATTTTTACAAAATTTTCAAATCTTTCAATTTCTTTAAATATCTGGCTATAATCCCCCCAAACTAACCTTCCAATTTTTCTCTCTTCCTCTTTACTCTTAATCACTGAGAACTAAAACCTTACTACCCAGATTCTTATTGAGATGTGAGGTTGTCTTGTGGCTGGCCCCCAGGATCTGAAGAATCACAGCAAGCTCAGGCCTGATGACTTGCTATAAATCTGTAAATACTAATCATTGCAGCAGACTATCATGGGCCCTAATTTTCTCTGGACAAGCCACCCTCTGGACCATTGCAGAAGTCTGGTGAAATGTATGGGTCACACATGTTCTCACAGTAGAGGTAACCCAGGCTCTGGGCAGTATGACCAAGAGCACCAAATAACACAAAGAGCTGTGCTGCATAATCAAAAGGTTTCATCCATTAACCTCTTGGAATCCCTGGAATGGATACCCTAAGATTCAACATGTCTTTTTTGCTTTAATATGTTCTTTTATATTAATATTTCTCTTATTTTGTTTTAGGCATCCCACTTTTAAGATATCTGATCTGAAGAACACTAAAACAATTGACCTTTGCTAGCATGCCTAACAGATGGTTCAACTGGTCCTCCAGGGACAACAGTACTGAGCAAACTCTGACCCCAAGGACTCTGACCCCCACTCATTCATCTCCTCTTTGAGATACTCCTTATCCCTATGTTGTTCAAGGACAATCTTTCTGAGTCTGTCTTAAACAAGAGTTGGGACTGACAAGGATGATCCAACTTTGTCCTTGGAATAACTTTTGGCTGGTTTGCCTAAACCACTAGGCCCTCAACTTTATATGAACCTTTTCCTTTAATTTGTCCACTCTGTCTTAGATCCAGAATCCCACCCCATGTGCCTACCACAAACCTTCCACTTCCTGCCTCAACTTTTCCATTGGTGCAATATTTGATGTAGTCCATTAAGTCTCAGCACTGCCCTTTTTCTGACATACACCAGCTTTTGGAATCCCATACCCCTTCCACTTTCCATAGGTCCCTACCCCGGGGTCTCTGCATATAAAAATTGCATTTGCTCACCCCTTGCCTGAGTCTTTCCTGGTTTAGACCTTGAGTATTTTCAGACTGCAACAGTTTCCCTTAGTCATGTTTTTCTCACTCAGCTGAAGACTTGTATATGTTTTTTTCTTGGCAATGCAAAAGGTATCATTTAAAATTTGATTTAGGGAAGGTAAAATATTAAAAGTTGTCAGGAAATTTGAATACTTAATTAAATAGTATAATGGATTACTGAGAAATAATACTTGATTACATATTTAATCAAAATGACATCAAAAGATTTTTAAATTACTTATAGGAGGTAATATGATTATAAAACAACTTTAGCTCTTTCAAATGATTTTGTCCTCTTAAAAAAACAAGGACATGATAAAGTCAATGCAAAGCACAAAAAAATCATTCTGATAAGATCCTGAATGTCTTCTAGGCAGATTACTCAGAAGAATAAAAAAAGTCTTTTATAAGCTCTTATTAAGAAAAGACCATTAATCTTAAAAAATTTTCATTTTAGTAGAGAGAAAATCAAATTCGAGCTTTGAATCAGTATAATATTTGATACTAAAGCTCTTACTAAAATTCTTATAAACAAATCCATTAAACTTTACCCAGATTTTCTTGCAAGATGTAAATAAAATGTCTTTTCCATGAAATATCTATATTTTTCTCTATCCAGTCAGGGTTTTGAAGAGCCCCTACATTTTCCTATTTCTCATTCTGGAACAACCATTCATTTTACTTTAAGACAAAATTACTCTTGTTTTCCTAAACAAAACAGATCCTGCATACCTTGTGTACAAAGTGTTCCTTTCTGCCACTGTCACTCCTATTAGGGTCTCATTCTCATATATTGATTATAACATTTAACTAGAGTAACTTCTGTTGCATACAGAAACCTTGGAGATAGTGTCAAAGAAAATTTAATCACTGGATACTTGTTAAAACAGCAAGATAGATCTTATTCAAACTACGCAGGAGGAGAGAGAGACTTCTGTATAGAACTCAGCTCAACTTTCCATGAAGCAAAGATAGCTGGGGATTTATAGCCAAAGAGCAGAGTAAGGTGGTCACCGGATAGAAAATTACTAAGGGGAACTTGATTAGATATCAAAGGTAGAGGAATTCTTGCTAAACTGACTTAATAAGATTCTTGCTAAAGATAGGCCAAAAACTTAGATATTAAGGGTGAGGGATGAGGAACTTGATCAAATATCAAGAGTGGTCTAATATCAAGATTGGGGGATTCTGCATAAACTGGCTTAGCAAGAATCTTTGCTAAAACAGGGCTGGGAAGGTCAAGGTTCGGAGAGGATTGGGGGCAAGGGCAATATACATAACCTAAACTTTTGTACCCCCATAATATGCTGAAATAAAAATAAATAAATAAATAAAAAAGAAAAAAAAAACAAAAAAAAAAAAAGAAGAAAACTCCAACAAACTTGACTAAACTTTGGCCAAGGAGGTACGCTTTTTCAGTGGATAATTTTAAACTGTCTTTTACACACCACTATTTTATATCAAACAAGCAGAGCTTGTGAATATATAGCTCATAACTTTTTATAGCCATGAATATTCTTTATACTACAATTTCTCAGTGTGGCAAAAATTAACCTTTTTATTAATAGACCCAAATATAAAGCCTATCTGTATCATATGAAAATAAGAGGCAATAAGTATATAAGCATAAAATTATACTTAGTAATTAATGCTTCAGTATTTTATTCTACCTAGATATGATCTAGCTATCTAATGAATGTCCATTAACTAACTACATTTTGTATCAGTGCAAAGTTTTAAGTTACCAAGAGATCTTGGAAACTATCTACAAGCTGACCTACTATAAAACATAATTAATTACTTTTAAAATAAAATTTGTCAAAATAATTATTCAATTTGACTAAATACAAACTTATGTTTTTATAATTATAACAATATACTAACTAAAATGATAGCTTATTAAGCCAGAAAACTTATACAAGTTTAGGAAGAACACACCCAAGTAAATAAAAGTGTATGTTTGTATAATACCTTATACTAATAATTCAGAAGACATAGCTATTTTTATTAAACTGACAATAATAAACTACTCTTATTTGCCAAAATTTACCTAATTATGTGAACTTGAATTCTTATAACATTGAGTTAGTGTCTATAAGAATATATATTTAGCATATTAAAATTAGAAGTTCAGTTTTCTTAATTTCTGGAAATTTTGGAATATTCCATTTATATAAGACCTTATTCAGCTCTAAGTATTAATAAATCAGAATAGAGCTTCTTTAAAAATTTTTATAATCTAATTTAGTAATAACAACTAAAGGCAGAAAAATATTACATACCCACCAACACACAAACATACATACAGGCATAAAAAACTTATAGATTTGATTTTAAAATTTCAGCTTCAAATCAGTCATAAACACAAAAATACAAAACTCACTAGTTTATATATAAAATAGCTTTTGTCTTCTCACTGGGTATAAATTCTTAATTGATTTCAGTTAAAATAGAGAAAAATAGATAAACAAAGAAAAAAAAGTAACAAACTAAATTTTTTGTCATCTTTCACCCAACAAAGACAATATATCTCTAAACCATTTAATCCATTTACAGAGATTGTCAAATGACCATAATACAAAACAAAACAAAATCCAGCGCCAGAATTCAACTACATATTCACAAAGAATAAGAATCAAATTCTTACCATGCTACCAACAGACAAGAGTCTGGAACATAGGATCAGAAATAGAGCTCACTGTTAGGTCCCTGGGTTGCCAGCCAGAAATGAAGCACAAAGAGCTCCAACTGCTCTTATTACCTGGGTGGAATAGATTGGCATCTGAAGGCAGGGTCCCATCCTGAGCCATGGCACCAAACTGTCAAAGAAAATTAGACAAGTTAAAAGATTGATTTTATTTGGGGTATTGCAATAGGGAGACCACTGCTGATCTAAAGATGATCAGAATGGTGTAGGCAGCTTAGGCAGTTTGGCTTTTATAGGGAAGCAGAAACAAGTTGCAAATGATGTGGTTTACAGTTGTGGTTATTTTTAAGAAGCAGAAGTTATAGTTTGTACCTAAACAGGAAATGTTTTTGTTTGTGGTTATGAGCTTTAGAGAACAAAGAGTTCTAATCTCAGCTAATCAACTATGAGACAAAGAACAAGATGTTGAAGTGTCAATGTTTTTGCTTTGTCAGCAGATTCAGACAAAAGAGTAAATTTTGTGTTCGGCTTTGTCACATGTGAACAAAAAACTTGTAGAAGAATTTCAAGCAGAGGTAACAACAAATTGAAAGCTCAGGGACAGGAATGAGTCCTCCAGTCCCCCCAAAGCCAAGCTGTCCAGCTGACAAGCAAATCAAAGACTCAATATCTTTCACAATAACAACAAAGAAAATAAAATACCTAGGAATATATTTAGCTAATCAGGTGAAAGATCTCTACAGGGAGAACTATGAAACACTGAGGAAAAACATAGCAGAGGATGTAAACAAATGGAAAACCATACCATGCTCATAATTGCTAAAATGTCTATACTGCCCAAAGTGATCTACAGATTCAATGCAATCCCTATTAAATTACCAACATCATTTTTCACAGAGCTATAAAAAATAATTCTACATGATGTATGGAACTAGAGAAGACCCCATATAGCCAAAGCAACCTTAAACAAAAAAAAACAAATTGGGAGGCATCAATTTACCAGATTTCAAGCTGTGATCATAACAGAGAACCCAGATATAAAACCATTCTCATGTTGCCATCTGACCTTTGACAAAGCAGAAAAAAACATACAGTGGGGAAAGGAATCCCTATTCAATAAGTGGTGCTGGGATAATTGGATAATCACATGTTGAAGACTGAAATAGGATTCTTACCTCTCACCACTCACAAATATCAACTCAGGATGGATAACAGACTTAAACCTAAGGCATGAAATCATAAGAATTCTAGAACAAACAGTTGGAAAACTCTTATAGACATTGGCCTAGGCAAAGAATTTGCGAAGAAGACCCCAAAGGCAATCACAGCAACAACAAAAATAAATAAATGGGACCTGATTAAATTTAAAAGCCTCTGCACAAAAGAAAACAATCAACAGAGCAAATAGACAACCCATAGAATGGGAGAAAATATTTGCATGCTATACATCCAATAAAAGACTAATAACCAGCGTCTACAAAGAACTCAAGCAAATCAGCCAGAAAAAAATTAAATAACCCCATGAAAAAGTGGGCAAAAGACATGAACAGAAGCTTTTCAAAAGAAGATTAACAAATGGCCAATAAACATATGAAAAAATACTCAATGTCACTAATCATCAGGGAAATGCAAATCAAAACCACAATGAGATATCACCTTACCTCAGTGAGAATAGCTTTCATCAAATTGTCCCAAAACAATAGATGCTGGCATGGATTGGAGAGAAAGGAACACTTATGCACTGTTGGTGGGACTGCAAACTAGTGCAATCTCTATGGAAAATAGTATGGAGATTCCTCAAAGAACTAAAAGTAGACCTACCATTTGATCCAGCAATCCCACTACTGAGTATTTACCCAATGGGAAAAAAAATCATTTTATCAAAAAGACACTTCAACTAGAATGTTTACTGCAGCACAACTCACAATCTCAAAGATACAGAATCAATCCAAGTGCCCATCAATCCATGAGTGGATCAATAAAATGTGGTATATGCCAACAGTACCATGGAGTACTATTCAGCCATCAAAAAATGAATTAATACCTTTTGCAACAATCTGGATGGAACTGGAGACCATTCTCCTAAGTGAAGTATCACAAGATTGGAAAAACAAATGCCACATGTACTCACTCTTAAATTGGAACTAACCAATCAGTACTCAAGTGCACAGATGGAAGTAAAATTCAACGGAAATCATGCAGGTGGGAATGGGGAGGAGGGGATGGGTGAAATCATAGCTAATCGGTACAATGTACACTATCTGGGTGGTGGGCACACTTTTAACTTTGACTCAAGCAGTACGAAAGCAATCTATGTAACCAAAACATTTGCACCCCTGTAAATATTCTGAAATTAAAAAAAAAAAAGAAAGAAAGAAAAAGAAACCAGGGAAGACAGGAAGCAGGGAGGGGAGGGAAAGAAGCCAAGCAAGAGTGTGATTTCTCAGTAAGTCCAAACTGCAGCCTGTCCTTCTGGGGCCTCTGGAGTGTAACATACACCCTGAAGGTGGTCATCTCCTAAGACAAAGGAGCTGGGCTATTGTGCTCCCATAGCCAATCAGACATTGGAAACTGGCTTCTCTGAAATATTCTGGGTGGGGCACATTCGGTTTACTCTGTCTGTCACAGATTCTTCCATTTGCTTGATGGCCACAATTTCTGGGGGGAAATTTATAAGAGGCAAAGTCAGTGGAATAAGTTAATCTTCTGCTGTAGCATTTAATCCAGAGGCAGAAAGTGATACTCATCATCTTGCTTCTCTATCACTGCTTTAGATCCTCCTTAAGCTTTGGCTAGTGCTTCTGTCAACATAGGTGACTTGCCTGGAGGTGTTACCCAAACCTTCATTCCAGAGGAGTCTGGGCCCCTAGTTACCATGTTTCATCAAGCCATAGCCTGGTAATACTGAGAGATGTCCCAGGGGGTTTCCTAGCACAGAATGTATTATATAGCAGCAATCCCTTCTCATGACCCTAGCAACTCACTTATTTTACACATCTCCTGGTGCTGTATATCCATTGAGTTTCAGCCCAAGATATCACCTCTTCCATGAAGCTTCCCGGATCCCAGACCTCAGTGCTTTCTTCCCGTAACTCAAAAAACTTATTTCCTATGTCTATCATTTGGCCTGAGACACATGCTGCATTGTGATTCTTCATTACCAGATTTTTCTTGACCTTGGACAACATAATTTTGTTGACTTATGAGTGTGCGGCTTGTCTTTCAAAAGAGAACCTGAAGAGGGTTCTGTCTCACACTTTACTGGCCTGCCTCCTGTGCCTAGAACAGATCTCTGTGCATCCCTAGGGCTCAGTGAACTCAGGTTGAATCAGCCACTGCACAGCTTGCAGACTAGGATCTCTGCACCTTAGGACTAGAGCACAATTTTTTCATCATAAGTCTTGTACCCCAGAATTCCCTAACTTACTTGATTTTTACTGACACTCATTATGATTCTGGCCAAAATTGGCTTTTAAACAACAACAAAAAAGGACAGCTTTAAGAGGCTTAATCATTCCACATTTTAAAATCAGCCCAAACCCTTAAAAGCATATATTTTTAGATACTTTATTGCAAAGTACTTCCAAATGAAGGCCATAATTTTCCCCCACATAGAGACATTTTTCCTTCTTTGACATTACTCAGACCTTGAAGTTGACAAACCTATTTTGTTTGAGAATACTGGGAGTTTGTGGAGAGCGCACAGAAATATTTCCAATCATCACATAAATAGTTAATTCCATTTACATTGAGCACCCTTTTGGAGCTTTATACAGACTGCATTGTCCAGAGAGAATTTTCTTCTTTTTGGTGAAGCTCACGTGTTAGAGTATTTTAAAGTATGTAATAACCTATTGTGGGACCTTAAAGAGAAAGGAGGAGAACTCAAGTCACTTCATTTTTCAACTAATTACTTATTCTGGGAAGATTTTTACCTTATAATTGTAGACTTTATCTCTGTTTATTATTTCTGATTGTTTCTGTTGTGTGTTACCAATTCAGAAGCAAAAATTGAATACAAAAATAGGACTACTCTTGACTATGTGACTTCAGGTATATAATCTATTCCCCACAACAGTACTGAGATGAAATAAAATATTTATATTACTATTAATAAACGTTAAGAGATATTGAATGCTTGGTGTAAGCCAGGCACTCTATATATCAGAGTATATATATCATCTCATTTAATATACATAGCCATTTGCAGAGGATAGGTGCTATTTTCTCTGTTTTATAGATACAAAAATTAAGACACAGAGAAGCTGAACAACCTCCTAAAGACCATAAAGATAGCAGACAAGCTGACATTACACTGCACAGAAGAAAGAGCCCCGGTTCTCTCCTTGGAGATAGCCAACTAAATTATATTCTCAGCCCAGGTCTTGCTAGCCAAGAGATTAGAAGTAAATCAAAAATTCTTTGGGTCTCAGTTTCCTCATTTACTAAATAGATACTCTAATGCCCACACTGCTATATCCAACTATCCATCCATCATCTGTCCATCTTAGGGCATTTAACTTTTATTGTTTTATATTTTGCTTATAAGAGTTACTGGTAGCTCTCAAAGAACAGGAAACATGTCACATTCATCTTTATATCTGCAGTTCCTAGGTGACTATTTTAAATACTTTAAATACATTAAATCATTTATTCCTCACAATATCATGAGAAACGTATTCTTTCTATCCTCACTTATTTCAGATATGAGGAGATTACTAGACCCTAATTACAATAACATTAATGGTGTCAGACAGATTTGAACCTAGGTGTCTGGCCTCAGAGTCCATGCTCTTGATTACTATACTATATAAGAAAGTAATTTTATTTTCTTCTTAAATACAGGTCTACTTTCAGAATGGATTTTTATATACTTCTTATCTCTTTTTTCTCTGTATTCTTTGGCTCTTGTTTTTATTCCATGATCTGTATTTATTTTTGTATAATTGGGAATGTGATTTTCATTGCATACTACTTTTAAAATTCCATATATTAAATCTTATATATAGATATACACACATTAATATTAGCTTACCACTGATTTTCTTAGAAGCAATATTGAAAGAAAAAGTCTTTCTATGATTTTCAAGCTTTACAAGCTTAAATGTGAAGGGTAGCAAAATATGTCACTTTGCCATAAGGATTATTTTGAGCTGAAAACAATTTTGAAGAAGTAGATAAGAAAAAAAAGCTCTTTTCCCTCTACCTATTTTCCTAAAAGCAGGGCATAAATATAAAAAGGTGTCCCTCCTCCCCTCTTTACCAAAAAGGAAAAAAAGACACCTGCACTTGAATGTTCATTGCAACACAATTTACAATTGCAAAGATGTGGAATCAACCCACAGGCAAATCAGTTCCTGGGTCCTTTATGTCTTGTTATTTAATCTTAAATTTATTTGATATAACTTGTTAGGTAAGGTTCTAATTTTATTTTTTCTATTCCTTTTAATGCTGTTGAATAACTCTTTCACAATTGACTTGAAATGCCACCTTTATCATTACCTAATGATTCTATATATACTTGGTTTTTATTTCTGGAATTTCTCTGCTAGTCCACTGATTTCTCTATTGCTGTGTTACTCCTCTGCTGTTTTAAGTCTTATACATTTATAATATCTGGTAAGATCAGTACTTTTATATTACTTTTCTTTGGGAAAAAATTAGTTTTTCTTGTCTATTCTAGGTAAACTCTAAAATCAACAAATAAAGTTCCAAATAAATAAATAAAAGCCATTCTGACTGAGGTTTTAATTTGCATCTCATTGTGGTTTTAAATTGCATTTCCCTGATGATTAGTGACATTAAGTATTTTTTCAGATGTTTATTGGCCATTTATCTATCTTCTTCTGAAAAGCTTCTATTAGTGTCTTTTGCCCACTTTTTTAATAGGGTTGTTTGAGTTTATTCTTTCTTATTTACTTGAGTCCTTTGTAGATGCTGGTTATCAGTTCTTTATCAGTTGTATAGCTTGTAAATATTTTTTCCCATTCTGTAGGTTATTTACTCTGTTGATTATTTCCTTGGCTGTCCAGAAGGTTTTTAACTTAATCAAGTCCCATTTATTTATTTTTATTGCTGTTGTGATTGCCCTTGGGGTCTTCTTCATAAATTATATGCCTAGGCCAATATCTAGAAGAGTTTTTGCAATATTTTCTTCTATACTTGCTCGATTTCATGACTTACATTTAAGTTATTTATCTCTCTTGAATTAATTTTTGTGAGTGGTGAGAGATAGGGACCCTGTTTGATTCTTCTGTATGGGGCTATCCAATTCTTCCAGCACCATTTATAGAATACAGATTCTTTTCCCTTGTGTATTGTTGTCTACTTTGTCAAAAATCAGTTGGCTGTATGTGGATAGTTTTATATCTGGGTTTTTTGGTTCTGTTCCATTGGTCTTTGTCCCTATTTTTGTGCCAATATCATGCTGTTTTGGTTACTGTAGCCATGTAGTATAGTTTTAAGTCTGGTAATGTGATGCCTCCCAATTTGTCCCTTTTGGTTAAAACTGTGTTTGCTATTTGGGGTCTTTACTGGTTCCAAACGAAGCATAGAATTATTTTTTCTAGACCAGTAAGATATGATGCTGGTATTTTGATGGGGATTACATTGAATCTGTAAATCACTTTGCATAGTATTGACATTTTGACAATGTTGATCATACTGATTCATGAGTATATGTTTTTTCCCTTGTTTGTATCATATATAATTTCTTTCTTCAGTGTTTTGTAGTTCTCTTGGTAGAGATGTTTTACCTTATTTGTTAAGTATATTCCTGGGTATTTTATTTTCTTTGTAGCAATTGTGAATGGTATTGAGTCTTTGATTTGACTCTCAACTTGACTGCTGTTGGTGTATAGGAATGCTACTGACTTTTGTACACCAGTTTTGTAACCTGAGACTTTACTGAATTTATTTATCAATTACAGGAGTCTCTTGGTAGAGTCTTGGGGGTTTTCTATACATAAGATTATAACATCTGCAAAAAGTGATAGTTTGACCTTGTCTTTCCTGATTTGAATACCTTTAACTTCTTTCTCTTGCCTGATTTGCTCTGGCTAGGACTTCCGGTATTTTGTTAAATAGAAGTGGTGACAATTGGCATCATTGTCTTGTTCTAGTTCTGAGTGGGAATGCTGTCAAATTTTCCCCACTCAGTATGATGCTGGCTGTGGTTTTATCATATAGAGATTTTATGATTTTAAGATTCTATGCCTGGTTTGTTGAGGGCTTTTATCATAAAACGGTGCTAGATTTTGTCAAATGCTTTTTCTGCATCTATCGAGATGATCATTTGATCTTTGTTTTTGCTTCTATTTATGTGGTGACTCACATGCATAAATTTATGTATGTTGAACCATCCTTGCATCCGTGGGAAGAAGCCCACTTAGTCATTCATGGTGGATAATTTTTTTGATGTGCTGTTTAATTCAACTTGCTAATATTTTATTGAGGAACTTTGCATCTATATTCATAAGGGACATTGGTCTGTAGTTTTCTTTTTTATTGTTGTGTCCTTTCCTGGCTTTGGTATCAAAGTGATACTGGCTTCATAGAATGAGTTTGGGAGGCTTTCCTCCTTCTCGATGTTATGGTATAATTTCTGCAGAATGGATACCAACTCCTCCTTGTAGGTCTGACAAAATTCAGCTATGAATCCATCTGGTCTAGGAATGTTTTTGTTAGAAGATTTTTTATTGCTGCTTCACTCTCATGGCTCCTTACTGGTCTGTTCAGGAGTTTTACTTCTTCATGATTGAGTCTTGAGAGGTTGTGTGTTTCCAGAAATTTGTCCATTTCCTCTATGTTTTCGAGTTTATATGCACAGAGATTTTCATAGTATTTACATATGACATTTTGTATTTCTGTGTTATCAGTTGTAATACCTTGTTTTTCATTTTTGATTGAGCATATGTAGTGCTTTCTCTTCTATTCCTAGTTAATCTAGCAAGAGGTCTATTGATTTTGTTTATATTTTCAAAGAACCAATTTTTTGTTTCATTGATCTTCTAAATTATTTTCTTGTTTTGATTTCATTTAATTCTACTCTTACCTTAATTATTTCTTTTTCTTCTGCTGGCTTTGTGTTAGGTTTGCTCTTCCTCTTCGAGTTCCTTGAGACATGTCATTAGATTGTTAATTTGTGATCTTTCTGTCTTTTTGATGTAAGAATTTAAGGCTAAGAATTTTTTCCTTAGGACTGATTTTCCTGAATTCATAGATTTTGATATCTTGTTTCCCCTTTGTCATTCAGTTTTAGGAATCTTTTAATTTTTATCTTATTTCATTATTGATGTAATAATCATCCAGCAGCAGGTCTTTAATTTCAATGACTTTGTGTAGACTTGAGTATTTCTCTTAGAGTTGATTTCTAGTTTTATTCCACTGTGGTCTGAAAAGATAGATGGAATGGATTAACAACATGTGGTATATGATATGTCTATCATGGAATACTACTCAGCCATGAAGAAGGATGACTTAGTGTCTTTCACAACAATTTGAATGGAACTGGAGACCATTATCTTAAGTGAAGTATCTAAAGAATGGACAAAAAACCACCACATGTACTCACTATTAAATTGGAACTAACTGATGAGCACACTTATGCATAGAGGAAAGTAAAACTCAATGGAAATCAATTGGGGGTGGGGAGAAGAAGGGGGTGGACAAAAACCCACCTAATAGGCACAATGAACACTGTCTGGGTGCCTGCACACTTTTAACCCTGATTCAAGCATTATAAAAGCCATCCATGTAACCAAAAACATTTGTACCCCTGTAATACTTTGAAATACAAAAAAAAAAAAAAAAAAGAAAGAAAGAATAGAAAGAAAGCCTAAAATATAAACACATTCACTTTTTAATGTGACTTTTATAATTTGCTTAAAAATATGCAATCAGGAAACATAAAAAGAACATTTGCTAGCAAGAACTTAGTGATTTTTCTCCCAAAAGTTTTTAACACATTAAATTGTTACAGGCATAATGAAGCTCACATACACACACATTCCTCACAACTTTCCTGCAGTTGTTTGGGATCCATTAGTGAGAGATGCTCTTGTAGCCACAAGTTAAACAAATTAATAAAAGAAAATAGAATAAGATAGCATTTAAGCATATGGTTTGAATCGAGAGGAACAATAATATACAAGGTAAAGATAGATGATGAGAGAGAGAAAGAGATGATATATACAAAGAGATGATAGAGATAAGTGATTGATAGATGCATAGAGAGATAGATACAGAGATACAGAGAAAGATTTCAATATATGTGCATTTTAAAAAAGGTGAATCACAATATTCCCTCATAATATTTAACTTTAGAAAAGTGATAGTCCAAAGCTGCCCACAGACCAAAGCAGGTCTGCAAATTTCAGTTACCCGTCTATGACAAGATGAGTACTGAATTGAGAGTAAATCTTTAGAAACTTTTATAGCAGTTTAACAAAGAAATTTCATATCTGTTGAATCTCACTAAAAAAGTTTAGAGTTGCATTTTATGCCTTTTTCTAATTTTTCCAGTTACTCTTTTATCATATTTCATAACAGAATCAGTCTATGATAGATTTAAAATTTTCAAAATAAAACTGTACCTTTTCCACAAGTGGTTTGAGAAGCTTGTAATTAAATTATATTTGGTCTTGGGAATGCTACAAATTCTTGGCCTTTCTGTGGTTGTACAAATATACATAAGCAGGCTATCATTTTACCTTCCCAGGACCGTAATGGCTCACCATCACTGTAAGAGACATTACAGGAGGTGAGTAAGCTTAGAGAAGGGTGAAAAAGACCTTCCTGCTTAGTAGCTACAAGTTAGAAATGTAAAGGAAGTATATAACCTTAGGAATGGTACAGCTCCTGTCAGGTGTGTAGTTTGCACATTGGTACTGATAATCCTGAGATTATTTTTCTTGCACCTACAAACAGTTTTTCAAAACTTTGTTGTGGACTTCATTAAGTCATTCACAGACACCATTAGATAGTTAAAGTCCCTTCAACTTCTAGGTTAGAGCTGCATTTTAGACTAAAGGCCAAGGAAAATACAAGGATCCCTTTTAGCCTTTGGGGAATTAGTAATATCTGTGACTTGTATCGGATTCACTTTGCTTGGTGGTACTTTTTATGTGATTGTAGTTTTCTGTCCATGCAGGGCAAAGCTGACCTCCAATGGGATGTATGCATACAGAGGGTGCTCAAGAGCATAAAATCTTTATGCCAAAAACAAAAAAAAAGTTGTAAACCTCAAGCATACTCCACCCATTTACCCTTGCTAGCTTCAAACCACAAAAAGTACCTTCTCAGACTTATTTACTTTTTCTCACATTTTCTGAGAAAAGACATGGTTAACACTTTTAAATGCACATTCCTGACCTTACTTACTCTTAGATTATCTTTTCAGAGAATTGATAATAGTCACCTACTCTCAGAAAGCATTGGCTTTGCCCCCCACGCCACGTCCCTATTTCTTGGGCCACTGGTCCTGTGACTAGCCCGATCTACAGGACCTATCCTACGACACACAAAGTCCCTGCTAACTGCCAGATGACAAGGCCATCTCACTTTTATACTGACGCTCCTGCTAGCAACAAATGCAGCTTTTTTATCTCACCTCTATAACTTTCAACCAGAGATTTTTTAGTAGAATAAAAATTCCATCTTGCCCCCAGGCAGGTCTTTCTCCAGAATTCCTTTTGGCAGACCTTGTCTGTGGGCTAGAATGTGTGGCTAAGGTGTAGTTCAATGCTGAAGATTAACACGTAAGTTGAAAAAGAACTCAGCATAGAAGTGATATTGTGTCCTCCAGGTATTAGATAAAACAGCTAGAAGAGAGTTTAAATTGTCATTGAATGAGCACCATTTTCCATTTATCTCTGTAGCCCACATGTCCATTAGGACAATTGGAAGGGTCTAAGGATACTTGTAGCCAGATTTGTTAAAAACTGACATTATCTACAAACAGAGAGTTAGGCCAGGAGACTGTTTCTCAGATTCCTGTTTCTCAGAGAGTAGAAGTAGTCTGCTAATTCAAAAATAGAAAAATATGAGAGGGAAAATAGAAAGAATCCTAAAAACCCATATTGATATTTTAAAATATAAGGAAAATTATATGTGCTATAGTTATCTTTTACATGAGTTTAAAAAAGGAAGAATGAGTTTAAAAGCATCTATTACATATAATAAATTCATAAAAAGAGAACTCTGGGAATAGCAATAATAAATTTGTAGGATAAAAGAGAAAATCCAAAATGTGTCAGAAAATAACCGTTTATTGTGGACAACCTGGTGGTTTCTATTAAAAAAGGTTTCTTCTAAATTACAAAATAAAATATAACAAATCATAACCTACAAAGATATGTTTAAAGTAACAAAATAAAAACAAGCACTCAAAGTACAAAGTATCAAGTGAGTAATTAACCAGCAAAAATATATTAATTTATTCTATTACTGACAGTTACTAAGGGAATGCTAACACAATAAACTCACCCTCAACCTAAAATATATATTAAATAAAGAAATATTTAAAGCCAACAAAAGAGAGAATGACAATAACAACACAAAATCATGAATAAAACAATGGTAAGATGACAAATTAAGTCAATCTGATAAAATGATAGTGATATTAATGATGCTTTGAAAAAATAGTAAAATTGATATATTTGAATTTAACCAATTAATGAAATACCAATAAATATGCCAATTAATAAAATTTTGGATAATAAATGAGAAACTCAATAATTTACTTGCACCTCTATACTATCTATTATTTTATTTTATCCACAATGATTTAAATCAGTGTCCAATTTTCCTGGGAAATTCAGACCTTCCTGGGTCACATTCACGGTTCAGTTGCCAACATGATAAACTGCTTAGTAAATGTTTTTAAATAAATGAGAACATAAAGAAGAAGAGATTTCTAGGTTACTAGACAAGATAAAGAGATTTAAAACAATTCCAAAGGTAAATAGTGACTTTACAATAAAAGTACCTAACTCTGACATATTTACTGGATGATTTTCCCAAACATCTAAAAGAGAGAGGGAAGATAAGAATGAACTATTATTTTCTGAGAGATGATAAGTGCCAGGCACCATCCTCAGAGCTGTACATTTAAAAAAGAGGAGATGCATGAATCAGAAGACATGGAATTATCAATGTTTGTAGATGATATGATTATAACAGTAGGAAATAAGAGAAAAATAAATCCTAAAACTAATTAAGTTATTTTGCATGTAGGATCTAAGGAAACCCCAAGCATTGCAATTAAAATTTTTAAGAGCTAGTGACAGCTAGAAGGTGAAATGAATGGATTCTACTCCTGGCAGCAAAAACTGAGTATCTGCAAATTAATACATTAAGAAAGAGATATTCATTAAATGCACGCACGCACACACACACACACACACACCCTACCCTAAATGTACAAGAACACACACATCAATGGAGAGGGAAAGCCTCCACAAGGTTAAAAAGGCTTTAAGATATCTATATTATTCTAAGTATCAATATATCTCAGTGGTGTAATTCCTGAGTCCTATCATTCCCCACCCACATTCCATCCTAACTTCCACCACTAGATTGATTAATCTAAAATAGAAACTTTATGATGCATCCAATGACCCGAAACATCTGCATCCCCCAAGCTCCAACCTCGCCTTAGCACAGAAAGGGCCAAAGTCCAAAGTGACCCCCACCATTCTTGACATATCTCCACTTTTTTAAAAATTCATAATTACTGAAATTACTGAGGTTTTCAGTTTTGTATGGCAGAAAGAACATTTAACATAAGATCTACCTTTAAACAAATATTAAGTGTATAATACAGTTTAAGTGTATAATATAGTGTGGTTGACTACACTGTATAGCATATGACTATGCTGCATTGTACAGCAGATCTCTAGAACTTATTTTTCTTGCATAATGGAAACTTTATTTCCTTATTTCCTACTCCCCTTAGCCCCTGGAAACCACCTTTCTACTCTCTGCTTCTGTGAATTTATTTTAGATACCTCATATAATGTGGAATCCTACAGTGCTTTTTCTTCTGTGACTAGTTTATTTCACGTAACAAAATGTCCTTCAGGTTCATCCATGTTGTCACGTTTACTTTTTATATCTATTTTCTGATTTTTCCAAAGTTTTCTATTTATGGACCTCCAATGCCCATGCTACATGCTCCCCATCTCTGCATTTTTCTATTTGTGTGCCTTTTCATAAAGCTTGCCCACATTTTTGCAATTTAGGCTACCTATCTTTTCATCACAGAGCATTTAGTCTTATATGATGCCATTTACTGAAATCTTACACTTCATTGTGACATTTCTTGTAGGTTTTGCTTGTACTGCAATTTAGCAGTCTGTGTGTTTCTGTCTAATGTTTCTAATTACATTAAACGTGTGTCTTATACCCTGTTTATATCCCTCATGGTATTTACCGCAGCATCTTACAGGTAGTACTCATGCAGTAAATATTGTTTAATTGATTCAATGTTCATAAACTCCTTGAGGGAACATTTCATTTGGCTTACTTTTCCCAAGGCCTAAGAAGTACCTGACATATAGTAAGTGCTCAGTAAATACTGTGTTGTATGTGAGGAGCAACAGAAAGAGAGTGTGAGCTGATTTGGCTGAGACCACATTGCTGAATACAGAGGTCAGTCCTCAGTTCTCTTCTTCCTTGACCCATCAGCAGCACTTGACCTCACTAATAACTCCTTCCTACTAGAAATGCTTCCTTTACTAAACTTCCAGGATACTTTCTTTCCTGGTTTTCCTCCTATGTTACTAGGAACAAATGATTGTTCCTATTTAGTCTACTTGGCTAGTTTTTTGCCCTCTCCCAACCTCTTTTCCTTGCAATGCCCCAGGGATCAACCCTGGTCCTCTCATTTCCTCTGCTCTTCGATAAGTTCCCTCATTCGTTACTGACTTTCAAAAAACACATGTGCTTATGCCTCCCATATCTACGCCTTTGACCCTGACAACTCCACTATAGCTATAATGTCCTATTGCCTATGTGATATGTCCACTGGGATTTCCAATAAATGTTTCTGATTTAATATACCCAAAACTGAACTCTCAATCTGCCTGCTGAGCCTGCTCCTCCAGCAGTGCTCCCCCCTCAGTTAGGAATGAAGACATCTTTCTTCTAGTCTCTCAGACATTCTTGACTATCTCATTCTTTCACATCTCAAACCGTCAGGAAACACTCTTGTGCTCTATTTTCAAAACACATACAGATGACACCTTTTCACCTCCCTGAAGCATTTAACAGTGATTACCTCGCAAGTAGCTCCCATTTCTCTACCAATCTGGTCTGAACCATAACCATTGCTCACCTGAATTGTTATAAAAGTACCTGCCATTTATTTCCCAGCCATAGGGATCCTTTTAAGACGGAGGTCAGGTTACGTCACTTCTCTTTCCAAACCCTCTATTTCACTCAAAGTAAAACCTAAAGTCCTTACAAGGAAAAATCCAGTTGGGCTTCCCATGTCCTCTCTGACTTCATCACCTGTTGATCTTCCTCTTGCTCACTGTCCTCTTGCTACAATGTCCTCTTTGTTATTTTCTTTAGTCATCTTTTGCTCCATAAAAAAACCAACTCAGAATTAAGTGGTTTAAAACAATTTGTTTTTTTCTCCATGTGGTCCTGCGGAATGACATTTGGGCATTTGCGCTTTAAGTTTTCTTGTGTGGTTATAGTCCAATGTCAGCTAGGTCTGAAGGCTCAATGGACTAGACATGGGAGATGGCTCACTCCTGTGACTGACAGTTAATGCTGGGAGCTCAGCTGGGGCTGTAGACCAGAGCACCCACATATGGCCTCTCCACATGCCTTGGGCTTCTCGTAGCATGGCAGCTACCATGTTCTGAGAGTCAGTGTTCCAAGAGTAAGTGTCACAGAAGGCAGGAAATAGAAGTCGTCAGGCCAGTTAATGGCTATGTCTGGAACTGACACACCAACACTTCTATCAAATTCTATTGGGTAAAGCAGTTATAAGGCCTGCAAGGATTTGAGTGCATGGAGAAATAAACTCCACTTGTTCATGGGAATGTGGCAAGGTCACATTGCAAAGGAGCGGGTGGAATAGGAGACATTATTTGAGTGATCTTTGGAAAATACAATCCATCATTCTCTTTTTCAAACACAACAGCTATAGCCTTACCTCAGTGCCTGCACTGGCCTTTCCTTCTGGCTGGGATGCTTTTCTCCTGATATCAGTGTGTTTTGCTCCCTTGTAGCTTTCAAGTCTTTGCTTTCTTGCCTACGTCAACACTGCTAATAGATTACCATCTTGATGAGCTCTTGCAGGACCACTCTCTCGAACATTACACATAAGCGCTCTCCCTGTGACCAAGGATTTGCAATTACTCATGAACTTTGAGTTGGCCAAACTTTAGCCAGACTTCTCTTCTCCTACAGGCCCCTAAATTTTGGCTTACCCTCAAGTTTAAGCCCTGCACAAAACCACTCAGGTGCAGAATATCTCCCTTCAACAGCTCATTCTGAGAATCAGCTAACCACAGAGAAAAACATTTCCCATTGAAGCCGCCTGATTTTGCCACCTTCTTACCTTGCACTCTTGCCTTCTGAGCCCACAAACTTTCCCCCTAGTTTTACTTCCCTCTCTTTACAAAAGAAAAGCTCCTTTCTATTTTATTTTGAGATGCTTGACGTTTCTGGGATGGAAGCATGTTCTCTGCTGCAATCGTCTTTTTAAGGAAAGTTCCCCTTTACCTCAGTCTGTATTGATTTTGATTGGACACCTGCACTCTCAATCCTGTTTACCCTACACCACTTTTTATATTATGAATTACCTTCTAACATACTATATATTTTATTGTTTAATTTTACCTGTTTATTGTGTTTATTTTCTCTCTCCCTCAATTAGGATATACACTGCATGACAGCAGGATGCTTTTCTATTTCATCTATTGAATTCCCATTACCTACTACAAACATGGTAAGTGCTCAAAAAGCATCTACCAATTTAATAGATAAACTGACTCACGTGTGGTATGATGAAAGCAGGTCCCATCTAACACATAAAGACATAGAAGAAAGAAATATTTGCTACCGGTTCTACCATGATCCCCTTCTCCACCCCAGTTAACTGAGCCTCTGAATGTTCCTTGAGCTTAGTTCTTGTTTCAGTCACCTGATTCCTGTAAAACTAGTGCTCTGTCTTATTTTTCTTAGTCTCTTCTAACCTCTTTTTTCTCTCTGCCCTTCATCTTAGCCCAGAAACCGAGGCCTAATTATTTGTGGACAGGATGATGCTGCTAACCCATGGGGTTTTCAATCATTTCCTCTTAGCACATCCCTGGTAATTTCTGTTAAATTCAAATCCCGGATAATAGCCTGGTACCTCATTCTCAGCTACTCTATTCTGTCATCTGGTCTGGACCTTCTTTCCTCTCCTCCAGCTCACCTGTCCACCCAAGCTTTCCCTGCCTCCTTGGGCAGGTACTGTTGCTGTTTCTAACACCGCCAGTATTCCACGTCCTACTATAGTGAACTAAGTTCCTTATATCCACCCTCCTGAGACAAAAGAAAAAGAAACTTATCGTTTCTTCGTGATCACACATAGGTAAAATTTATGGAGTGAATTTTTGTCAAAAGGATCTGGAAAAACAGTGATTTTTATGTTCTAAAGCTATTCCCCCATTGCAAGGACCTAAGCAAAAAGAGGCGGAAAGTCAAAAGTTTTATGATCATAATGAGTTTCAGGTCATGATCACATAATTCACCTTGTTATTACACAATGCTGATCCTTTAAATAAAATACCAGAGCCCTATTAAAATGAATGAGATACCAGTGCCTCAGAATTTCACTCAAGCATCTCTAATTAAGGGGTTATCTTCAAATGTATTCAAACTACACGAATCTCTTGAGTTTTCAAAATTGAGCTGGAAATCAGTTGGAGGAAATGTATGGGATTTCTGGCCCAGGAAGGAAAGCAAGACAGTTAGGGAACTCAAAACCATGGGGGGAGAAAGCTTCCCTCACATTGATAAACTAAATTGTTTCTAACTTTTCTTTAAAATGTAAGAAGTCTCATGATATCTTTTACATCTTCTTAGTCTTGTTTTCCAATCTGTAGACCTTCAAATGAAGCAAAAGATGAAAGAAAGAGCCCTAGAATCCAAGTCAACAGCTTTGGATCCTATCTTCTTTCCATTCAACACCTAAGTCTCATGTATGAAATGTGAGTAATAACTTATGTACCTACTCCATGGGGCAATAATAAGGATTAAACAAGAGGACAAATTGAAATTACAGGAAGTCCTCAACCTCATCAACAGGTTCTTGGAAACTGTGACTTTAAGTGAAACGATGCATAACAGAACCAGTTTCACCATAGGTTAACTGACTTAAATAAGAGGGAGGTCCCTACCACATATTTCTGGTCACAAAAAACATCACCAAACTTCTAAATAAAGACCAAAACACTTATAATATTAAACATTGAAATAAATGTGAGCTATATGTACATTTAAGAAAGATTAATAAAAACAAGTAAGATCATTATTTACCCAATTATTCCATCCAGTGTCAGTTACCTGGAGCCTATCCTGGCAGCTCAGGGTGCCAGGTGGGAACCCACCCAGGACAGGACACCATCCATCACAGGGCACACTCACATACACACACACACACCATCACAGGGCACACTCACATACACACACACACCATTACAGGGCGCGCACACACACACACCACACACCAGGACCATTTAGTCACGCCAATTCACCTAACAGGCACATCTTTGGGATGTGGAAGGAAACCAGAGCACCTGGAGAAAATCCACGCAGGTATGGAGAGAACAAGCCAACTCCACACAGACAGTGTCCCTGCAGGAAATTGATATTTTTTTTCTCATCAACCTTATAATGAAACAATGTTGGACAGAAAGATGTTATTCAAGGACTTGTTTTATTTTTAATACTAAACTTATAACCAATAGCAGGACTACATATTACTTTGGCATGTAAAAATAAAAAACTGGTATAAATGCAAACAGTTGTGGATTGGATAATTAATATTTTAAAATGTCATTTTCCAAAAAAATATTATATAAATTAAATACATTTTTAAGTATACAAACAAAATGAATCTGAAGTTCAGGTGTAATAATAAGTGTATAAGAATAATTGGAAAATGTTTGGGGGAGAAAAGAGAAGAATAAGAGTAGGCTTGTCCTAATATATGAAATGTAATATAAGGTTAATTAAGGCTAAACCAGTGGTACTCAATTAGGGGTACTTTTGTCTGCTAGGAAATATTTGATAATGCCTTTGAGACATTTTTGCTTGTCACAACTCAGTGTGTGTGTGTAGGAGTGGGGGTGTGTGTGCTGCTGGCATCTAATTGGCAGAAGCCAAGGATGCTGCTAAGCATTCCACAATGCACAGGACAGCTCCCCGCAACAAAGCATTATGCAGCCCAATATGTCAATAGTGCTAAGATTAAGAAGCTTAGAGCTAGAAGTATTAAAACTGTGGTATAGGTATAGAGAGACTAACAAAGAATACAGTAGACTAGAAAGTCTAAGTGCAGTCTCAGGTTTACATAAAAGCATTACATAAAATAAAAAATGTTCCACCAGCTTGATAGATTATTCAATAAATGCTTGTACATTGATTGACTAATGGATTGCAAGGAATAGGGTTATACCCTTTAGTTCCAAGGGGCCATGTATAGCCCAGTGGAAGTCTGGGGTGCATTTGGAGATGCTCTTTCTAGTCATTGCCCGTGTTCACTTATTACCTGAACATAGAAATCCATAGTGGCCTGTAAACTTATCTGGAATCAGAATATGGAGCTAGTATCATCATTGGTTGTAGAGCCACCCTGGACAGCCTCACAAGTGAGGAGGCAATAATGAGAGTAGAGAGTTGGAGCTCTAGAAAGCAGATGAGGCTCTCTATTGACAAAAGACAGAAGAGGGATGGTGGGCTATGCATTAAATAGGAAGGAGATAGGATGTCAAATTAGACAACACTGCCTAATCGTTGGCACTGTGTTTCAAAGAGCAAAGAACTTTCTAAACCTTTGCACATAGACACCACCATAGAGTTTAAGCAGCAAATATTTTTAGGCTATAATAAGTACCCACAGGTTATACAGTCTTTCCTTGACAACACAGTCTTTCTGTAGAAAGATTTCTCAGCCAACTCCAATCTTCAGTTTCTTCTCTGAATTGTCTACATCACCTGCTCATGCATTTGTTTTTCGTGAAATATTCGTTTATGTTTTGCATTTTAAAATCTGAATTGTCATTTAATTTTGCATATAATTATGCCTGGACTTTCTATCTATGCTTCAAGCAACTTGAGAGCACGAAGTTTGCTTATTTTGTATCCTCCAGAGTATAAAGCATGATTGTCTTCCTAAAAAATAGCAGCATTTGTGGCTTTAAATTATAGTTAGTTGATGAATCAGTATAAGTGAATAGAAGATAGAATAATATCTCATTTGCCCAAAATTCACTGTTCTATCAGTCCTATCTATTTGAAATATATGAAAGAACCAATAAATAAGAAGAAGAAAACTTTCAGTCTTCCAAAATGGATGTCACCAAATTCATTTGTACCATCTTAAGTAAGTATCAAACAACTAAAGGCAAAACCTGAGATGGTTACATCGAAGAATTATTTTTAACAATGTGACAAAGGAATTAAGTATACAGTCAATAACCTTTGAGCCAGTGAAACAGATTTTTTTCAGATAGCACAAACTTACATTATTTTTTCCATCAAAAGCCAGGTAGCCTAAACCTCTCTCCTTCCCACAAAGATGCTATTCTCAGACACCAAAGAGTTTAAACAAAGTAATTTTGTAGAGTATACTTTGGAGGAAGAAAAATAAAATCTCAATTTTCAGCATTTTCCTGGATATGCAATAGGCAGTAGAAACAAGAATAGCTAAATAATAGTGCAATAAATGAAGAATTTATTCATAATAGGTGTGCTATAAGGAATTACAAAGAGTTTGAGAACTCTCTGAAGTGATACTATTCACAGACAGAACATAGTGACTTATCTGAAACAGAATTATTGGCATATCTAGTGTAGACAAGTATGAAACACAGCAGAGACTCAGCAAAACATATACAATCAGAAAGGGTCAGTGAGAATATCCAGGCAGGAACAGGATAGTGATATGACCCTTATCACATTACTGAGGGACTTACCATCACCTAAGTGAGGAGAGATGGAAGGTGTCAACCTGTTATGTTATAGCTACATCAGGATATCACTTACAGTGTGAGCTGATAACATTGTGCTTAAGTAAATCAATTAATAAGCCATTCATACTTGACCTTAATGTGTTAAATCAGTCATTCTTAACTAGTTCTTCATGTTAGCAAATAAAAAGCACTGTTCAGATATTGTTAGAAAGAGATTTTATACAGCAATTGCAGATACAATTTAGTTGCTCAGAGTAACGGAAGCTCACAAATTGAGGGGAAAAAATGGTCCAATAGATTTTTTCCCCTCTAAAGTTCATATATATAAAAAAAATCATGATTATAAATGCAAAGAAAAGTTAAATTAAAAACCTATAAAGATGGCCCTGATGAAATAAGTACTTTTTAAAAATTAAACAGCATGCATTTTAAAGCCTAAATTTCTGAATCCACTCTTATGTTAATATTTGCAACTTAAATAAGATTAAATTAAAAAGTGATACTTTGGGTTTTGCCATGACAGAAGTATGGGTTCTACCTAGGCTAATTTCCCTTCCTTCACAACTATGAGCAACTATAAAACTAAACAAAATATATGAAGTATTTTCTGGAGGAGAAATATAATGCTAACTAAAAAGGAAACACATGTTTTGAGCTCAATGTTTTCTCAACTTTCTGCCTTGGGGAACACTTGGGGGTCTACACATCACAAGGATATGGAAGCCAAGGAAAGAACAGCAGTCTTGCTGAGCTGAGGTGGCAGAGATTAGAGTTGAGGGCTATGAATGCAACTGGAATTTGCAGGGCAGAGTACCAAAGAGAAGGGCAGTATCCAGATGGGAATCCTCATGATGCTACATGGAGAAATCTCCATGGATCCTTCACCCAGAGCTGGGCTGTAAATGTATATAGAGAGTGAGTCTCTTCTAGAGCTGACAGGAAATACCACAGTAGTTACAGGCTATGTTTCTGAGTACAAAGGAAATGCATTAGAATTCATTAACTTAAAAAAATGCAAATATCTGGAAATTAAACAACACACTTTTAAATATCACATGAGTCAAAGAAGAAATCACAAAGGGCATTACAGTATTTCAATCATAATGAAAACATAATATATAAAAAAATTAAGAAACAGCTACAGTAGTGCTAGAGGAAATTCTACAACTTTATATATATATTTAGATTTTAAACAAGGCTAAGAATCAGTGATTTGTGTTTGCACCTTAAAAGGTTAGAAACAGAAGAGCAACGTAAACCCAAAGTAAATACAAGAAAGCAAATAATCAATATGAAAACCTAAATTAATAGAATTGTCTAGAAACATTTCAGAAAATAAGAAAGCCAATAGTAGGATGTTTAAAACAACATCAGATATTTCCAGAGTGCATATTATGTGCCACACTTTATGGCCTAGGTTAATTGCACAGATTAAAACAAAACAGTCCATTTGCTGCTGTTCCCAGGTTCACCATATTTGAGGTTTCAGAGATGAACTTCACAGAGTGGTTCCACTGAAAAGTTTCTGAGACTTCATCTACCCTGCAGTGCCTAGAATACAGTAGGATCTCAACAAAGGTTTGTTGAATGAATGAATGAAATATTTTCTTTAACAGATGAGGAGGCCCAGAGAGATAGAGGACTTCCTTCAAGGTCTCCAAAGTCTTAAGTGGTGGGACCTGGGTTGAACTCATCCCTCAGACTCTGGATTTTGTCCTCCACATCAGACAATATCCTCTGCCTTGACCAGTTCAAATTTTAAAGTCTCAACCCTCTTATGCCATTAGTGAACCTTAATAACTAAGTTCTGTTTTTAAATTGCCCTGGCAGCCCATCTTAGAAAGGCATTTCATTAGCATTTCTGTTCCTTTAATGCCAGCTTGCTAGCCAAGGAGCCCACTGGGAGGTGAGCAAGGAGAGAATGAATGGACACAAAGACTCATATTGGAACTTGCAGCTCCATTTAGCACAGTGAAGCTGAACTGCATTGATCCACACCAGCAAAAGCCACTTTCTCAAGGTCTCTCACCTCCTAGCACTGTTCTTTCTGCCTGATGGAACCTGGGGAACCAAATTTTCTTGAGGCAGAACTCAAGTATAATAGAGATGATAGGATACTTCCCACCAGTGGAGACCTGAAACTTTGCAATGAAAACACAAAGTAAAATTTTTTTTTAAAAAGCTCATATTGTCATAATATAGGTAGGCTCAGGAGCAAGACAGGCTCAGATCTTAGCAGCTTAGATCAGAAGGGAGGCATAAGAAGACAGGTCTATTAGAGAAATAGCAAGAGACTCAGGAAGGAAGTGGTTATAGGAGTTGGCACTTGAAAAGGCACAGCATATTCTATCGTCTAAACAAATAAAAGTTTTTGAAAGTTCTATAAAGCACATATTCTATGTCAGAACTATTCTAAACACTTTATAAAATACCTATAAATTACAGCAACCCTACAACATAAGTACTGTTACTGTCCCATTTTACAAATAACAAAACTGAGTCAGAGACAGGTTAAGTAACTCATTTAAATTTACAGAGCTAATAAGTGCTGGAATCCGGGCAGTCTAGTTCCAAAGTTTATGATTTTACCACCCACCCTGCCCCCATACTACACAAAGAATTGATTTTACTGTGGACAGGACTCCTGGTTCAATAGGTAGATCATCCCTGGAATTCTCCTCCAGGTCAAAACCTGCATTCTGAAGCTCAAGCCTTGCAGACAGTTAAGCGTATGATAAGTACCAGTTGCATCTCCTCTTTCCTGTCTCCATTCATTCTATTAGTCATTTGACCCAGCAAGGAGTGTAGAGATATGAGCTGATTTAGTACTCTGAAGGAATGGCAGACAGTTTTCTAAAAGTGAATCACAAATTTTGATTTAACACCTACCACAGACTAGTGTCACACAGATTGGAGACTGTCTGGGATTCAGAGCAGGCAAGAGAATGTTTACATAGTAGGTGTCTATGAGGAGATAATGTCTAAGGTCTATGCCAGCCATGTTTTGCTCTCCCTTCTCGTACGGAGCTTCCAGCCTAAAAGGAAGGACCAATATCACCTTCAAGTGTTACCACTCCCCAAACGGTGATGGTGCTGACTCGGGAAAGGGGGGGTGGGGAAAAAATATGAAACTATTGTTTTTAACTTGCACTGTTCACTTAATAATTTATCATGAATATTTCCCATATTATTTCATATCATTGTACAAGAAATAATGTATACATTATGAGGACATATTGTATCTAACAAGATAAAAAAAAAAATAAATAAATGAAGGGTTAATAAAAGCTTTATTTTGTCCCAGAAAAAAAAAAAAATGAGTAAGAATGAACCTGATGTCATTTGTGTAAAATAACAAAAGAATTTATACACTTTTATAAAGGAATGTGCATGTTTGATAAAAATAACTGGAACTATATACTCTGCAACATGCTCTATACAGTAGTTACCCCTCAAGGGATCAGTGGAACTGGGTGGGAATCAATGCGGGCTTTTACTTTATCCGTATTGTTTGGATTTTTTTGAACAATGAAAATATACCAGACCTTATTTATTATGTTAAAATTTTGAAACTACAAAAAAAAAAAAAAAAAAAAAAAATGGAAGGACCAATATCAATCACCTAATCCATTAGTGAATGTCTAGCTGCACAGTGAGTGAAGTCCTCTAAAGGAGAGGAAGACAGGTCTGTCTGTATTAAGGACTTACAAAGGAAGCTGAGCTGGCCCTGGGGCTGCAGAATAGCCTTTCTTAAGAAAAGCCTGCTTAGGCTGAGAGCTGAAGGATGAAAAGGCTTTCATGAGGTGGCACAAGCAAGATGAGAAGAGAATTCTAGGCAGAAGAAACAGCACTTGCAAAGGCAAGAGAGGGCAGGCCCCGAAGCTGGCCAGTGTGGCCAGCCCCAGGCAGGGAGCAGGGTGTGGGATGAGTTGAGGCTGGAGGGGGAGGAAGAGGCAAGACACACAGCATCTGACAGAGGCACCATCTCTGTGCACAGAGCATGGGGGAGCCATAGAAGGATATAGGCAGAGCAGTGGCATGAAGCAATGAACACTCAATGCACCCAGTGAGTGACTAGACAAATAAGGAAACCCAGATCCTTTGTCCTTCCTCCCAACCTCACTGCATTCTCAACCTGTACACAAAGTCCGCCCAGTAGAGGTCCTCACCAAGCCACCCAGATCGTGGGTCCTCAGAGTTGTCAGGGACCTGGCCATCATGCAGACACACTCGTATTAGCTAAGCACTCTCTTGCCCTCTCTGAATCCTAGGCCATCTCCAATCTGTGAAACTAGATATCTGGATTCAGCATAGGCTTCATAGCTGGGTAACTGCCAACAAATTAAATCCCCTCTGTGACCATCCCTTTCTACGACTGCACAAAGGGGACAGTAGTGTCAACTGACTATTAAGATAACGTAGATAATGTTTCCAGCACCATACCCAATCTTTAGTAGATGCCCAGTAAGTAACGATTTAATCTGAATTCAGCCATTCATCTCGAGCTTTATCTTTCTCCCAACTCGGCAGAGTGAAAGTTCTGCATATCAGACAGAGCTCATAGTTAAATCAGCCCAGTCATCCACTAAATAATTATGTTTGTTAGAGAAACCCATAGAAAAAGCAGGAATAAAAAAAAATCATGAATTTCTCCATGGTAGAGAAAGGAGGACCTGAAGAAAAGAAATGCTGTCATTTTTTTGGTATAATTTTCTATTGTTTTATTCCTTGAAAAATAGCTGGCATAATTTTACTAGGGCTCAACAAATTAATGGGATCCCACCAAAAGACAATGAGTTAAATATTTCAGTTGACAATAAATATTTGAAAAAATTACCTATTTGTATATTTATGTATATTTATTCATATACTCAATTTATAATTACAGGCTCATTCCATGCTAAGTGTTGTGAATCAGAAAGATGAACAAAATACAGTGCCACCCTTCAAGGACTTCACATTCTACAGAAGAGGGAGATACTTAAACAAGTAACTGTAGAATTGGAACTGAAGTGCTGTAGAAGGGTTTTGAACAAGGGATACAGCTGTAACTCTCCCTGCTTGTGTCAACGTCAGGAAAACATTCACCTAGAGGTGAATTCCACCTGAGCTGGATTTGAAGTTTGTGTTCTGAATTTCCCAACTAAGAAAAGAACGAAGGATATTGATATTAGGAGGAATAGCCTGTGCAAAGAAGTGAAGGCCCAAGAAGGGTATGTTTTCTCACCTGTCTACCAAGGTATCTCCTTGTCAACTTCCAGCAAACAAATTAGACATTTACTGATGGGTCCTAAGCATTTTCAGCTCCAAGAAAAGTTCTGAATTACTGGAATTAAATATGATAAATTAAGACTATCATGACAGCTTGACTTTACATCTTATTTGTTGAAGATGCAAGGCAGAGGAAATAACCATATTGTGAATACAACACCCATGTAATCTCACAAAGATTATGCTTAATGACATAAGGTAAACCTAGTTGGGTGATTAAAGAATCTGGGTATAATTGCATCTGACTATATTATTCTAATGTGATGGGTTCAAATGTGCAATGGATAGGAGGAAACAGGTTTTTAGAACTGCAATGGGTGACAGTTTACTCTGATCTGGATTGAATTTGAACATGGGGAATAGGATGGGGTGGGGGCGGGGGAGAGAGCCAGCACATGGCGGGGGAGGGGAAGGACATATTTGTCAGTCTAACTTATGAAGGTGTCCCATGTTCATTTCAGAACAAATCCAGCAGCTGTGATTCTGCCTTTAGCTCCAAGTAAAGGCTTGTCTTCTTTTTTTCCAAGCTAAATGTGTCTACAGAGACTTCCAGCTCAAAATCATTTGCACAGAACTTGTACAACACTCCTTCTAAAAAACACAAAATTTTCCTATTTGATCCTCACAATTGTAGGATGGTTATAATCCCACACCCCCACTCCATTTTGTAGTTGAAGAAACCAAAGCCCAGAGAATTTAAGTAGCCTGTGGGTTGCCAATGAGTGATAGAATCGTGACTCAAGCCTACTTCATTCTGCTTCTACACCCAGTGTCCTGCTGGACTCTGCTCTCACTTCTTAGTTGGGAGAGGCCTGGGAGGACTATTTGTGTCTGTTGGAGATGCACAGACCCTGAGGAGGCCCAGGTAGGTGAGAGCAAATATTAAGAAAAAGGAGATGGTTAGAGCGAAGTCTTGCTTTTTCCCAGCAGACAGAGTCAGTGAGGGAGAAAGTGTGCATCTCTGGACCAGCCCTATTATGGAGCGAAGACTCATAGTGGCTACTACACCTCCATGAGCTCATGTGGCCCAGAAGGTGGCATCCTATAAGTGCGTAGGCTGATGACTATGCCCATTAACCCTATGGACTATGGACCCCAGTAGGGGTTGCACTGGCAGAGATGTTCACTCACACATTAGAACAACTCCACAGGTTGTAGGACATTTCATAGGCTAGAGAAAATATGTCATTTATTTCACTAAATCCTCTCCCTCCTTTCCTTTCTTTTGCAACTTACACCTCAGATTTGAGATGGTGGAGTGGGGCTGAGATTTTAGGGACTATTCTCTGCCTATTTTTATTCTCTGGGTGACCATGTCTGCAGAAACCTATTGCAATATTGGAGTACAGTTCCAACACAACCCTGTCAGCAATCTATGAGCTCTATTTACCTTCATACGCCTAGTGAGCACATCATAGACATGCAGTAAATAAAGGCAGAAATAATATGGAATTATTGTGTGAAGTCCATAAAGTATATATCAAGTTTTATTGCATGGCGTTATGTTTACAAGCAATGACTTGACTCAGAATCTGCTTAATATAAAATGTGCTGTAATGGCCTGCTATTGTTCCTTTAAAGTCCCGAGGGACACCATCCAAGGGAAACAGCTAGTCTTCTTTTTCTGAAACATCATGCACATGCACACACACAAACACACACACACATACACACACAGTCCCCTTCAGTGGTGCGAGTTTTAGCAAGCTAGTGAATGTTGAACAGTTTAGCAAGCTATTGAGTCACTTCTCATTTGCAGGCAGATACATGGTCCTGGGGAATGTGTGTGGGTTTTGGTGGTGTATTATGAGCCCTGCAATCTCCTGGCATGTTGGTTGGGCAAGTTATTTAACTCTGAGATTCTATATTTCCAGCAGTAAGATGGAAATGATAATAATCATTGAGTTTCAAGGAACAAATTACGAGACAGTTATAAGGGGTCAGATTTCCTGAGTTCAAGTCCTTCCACCACTATCGTGGATGCTGTAGTGGGTGCTATCATGGATGCTATAGTGCTCCACTCAGATTCCTTCTGAGAACTGAGAAACTCATGCCCACAGCTCCTGGAAGTATGGGTTTTTGACATCTCACAGCTGAGTTCCTCCCCAGAAATTGCCCTCCATTTGCCAAAGAGAGCTGCCTTGCCCAACACTTCTCTCCTGGGAACAGGCAGAAAGGGTTCAAACGTTTGACCTTCTTTCTTCAATTCAGCTCTGAAGGATCATCTCAACTACAGAAATGCTTCAGCTTCATTGCAGCCACTTTTACCCAGTCCTGCTTCTCTCAACCCCTGACAAGTGCTGTTCAGAGAACACTTCCCCATCAACTTTCTGCAAGAAAAGCTCCAATTCAGAGTCTGTTTTCTGGACTCTTGGTTGTGCCTGTGAAATTCCCTGCTTATAGTGGATAGTTCTTCAGAGGTTCTTCAGAGAAGTGATAGACAGTAATATCAGAGTACAGGAGAGAAGATGCATTTAGATAAAGGACCCTGCAAGACTCCCTGGAGAGGACACAAGTTGACCTTTGGAGTGATCAAGACTCACCTCCAGATGGAAAGCTCAGCATTTTTGTTTGAGAGATAGAGTGGAAAGAGCCCAAGCTGCAGAGTCTGGAAGACTTGAGTTTTAGTCTTATCTTCATCTACTACTAGTTGTGTGGTCCTGGACATCTTTCCTGGCCTCTCTGAGCCTTCGTTTTGTCATTGTGAGACACGTCATTGACTTGTAAACATTAAAGGAAACATGAAACACATCTACTCCAATAGCTGATAGTATGGTAGACATTTAGCCACTGATGTTGATTTGAGCTAACTCAAATCTCTAGGTTATAGTAAAAAAAAATGGCAAAAAATTAATTAACTTCTCCAGTTTGTGCCTTAGAGAAGGCTAAGCCAAAGGAAGAATTTGCTCTTGTCCTCATATCACATATCATACCACACATTCACACATGCACACATGCACACAAACACGCATGCACAAACACGCAGGCATGAGCCACAATCCACAGAGAAGGACTATTTAGAGTGCTTAGGTACCATAATAAACTTCTCCATGAAGTACAGCAGTAGTGTTCTTAATTAAAATCTCTCAAGAACTCTTGTTGTTGACAATATCACCACCCAAAGCCATATTTACCTTGTTAATTATTCAAGTTACAGTGAATAAGAAACAATGCCCAGGCTACCCATAAAATTTCCGAAAATTAAGCCAGAGAAATAGGCAATAAATGTCATTTGGAATGGTACTGATACCAGTTAATTACAAGACAACTGTAAAATAACGGAGCATGAGGTGCTTAAACAACGCCTAGTTAGTAACTATACGGACATTTTCTTGGAAAAAATGGCAATTACATGGTACAAGCACTTAGCAGTCATCATCAAAGGCCCTTAACTAATATTAGCTAATTAATCTTCTCCACAATACCCCAGCAGGAGGTATCACAAGTCCCCATTGAGAGAGGGAGAAGAGGAGGCCAGGAGATGAAATGGAAAATCCTCTTCTGCTCAGTATCTCTAAAGAACGACTTGACACTAGCAGCCTAGAAGCACCCAGGAGGGATCCCCAGGCAGAGATAGACAGGTTGTTTTCTTAATGAGTGGCTTACCCAGGCGATGCATAAGGTTAGTGCAGTGAACTCTTGCCCTCCTCCTGATCTCCAGCCATTCCTCACATCCTGGCTGTCCCGGAGAACTCCCCACACTGAATTGCTGTAGCAGGCACATGTGCACTCTTGCATTTATCAGCACTTTCCCTTTTTCTAACAAGAAGGCTTTGCACCTCAAACATATAAAGCCAAAGGGAAGGACAGGGGAGTGGTCTCTATTTCCATAAAGCCAAACTTATTATATCAGGACATGGCTCACAACTTTGGTTTCAACTCAACTATAAGATCTAGAATTATTTCAGGAGTATGATTGATTTTGATTCCGTGAAAATAGTTTTTTTAAAAAAAGGAGTGAACTATCTCTTATTCAAAATCTCATTCGTATCTAATTTTGTAATCTTTTACCTAAAGAGGGTTCAAAAATTGTATAATTTCCAGACCCAAGATGACTTGTATTGGCCCATCTAACTGGTTGAGTTCTTCTGTCTCTGAGTCAGGGGCCACATTTTGTCAACTTCTGAGGGTCTGGTACCCTTTGAGGTAGACTCAGTTTCATAAAGCTGATCTGAGCCACAACATAAAATGAGGCCTGCATGAATTTTTCTCCACCCAACTCCATCTGTCTTATTATAAATTGATTCTTCCCACTAAAACAGTTAAGATGTAATAATGATAAAGTGGAGAAAGAGAAAGGGGAGAATGAAGAGGAAGAGAAGGAAGAAGAAGAGAATAAGAAAGAGGAGGATAAGATGACAAAGAGTGGGAGTATCAGCAAGGGCAGCATCCTCTCCTCTTTGTAGCAATACCCTGAAAGAGGGAGAATTACTGCCTCCATTTTATAGATGATGAAACTGAGGCATGAAGAGCTTAAATGGCCTCCAGCCCCACAACTAGCAACATGGTGACCCCCAACCCTGGCCCCATCTTGATTTCATCCTAAATTTCTAGTTCTTTCCACAGTGCCACTTTTAGGATGAGTTTCCTTGACACCTCTAACTTGTCTCTCAACCTGTAGCTAATTTATAGCCAGTGGGCAGGCATAAAGAACATTTTGGAATGATACCATCCTAATAAAGTGTTTGATGAATTGAGATCCAGTTCTAGGTCAATCCAAATACAATTTTCTTAGAGCAGCACACACACTTCATAGAACAAGAGTCATTATTTTGCTCCTTCAGTATCATGAAAGAGGGAAGACGATCACAGAACATCTGGAGTATAAGTTTTAGAGTTTGATAAGCCTACATCCAAAAATCCTGGATTCTAGTCATTATCTGTATCATGGGCACAATAATGGCACCTACACTGTGCGGGTGATATGAGGATCAAGTGGGCAAATGTATAGTGCCTGGTATACAGAAAGCACTCAATAAGCGTTAGCTATGTTTCGTACTATATTACCCTATTAATGATTGTTAATGATCACTCCTTTGCTCAAAGTGTACTGTGTTAGTGAACCATGCTGGCTATGGAAACTAAATTTAAATCTTTTATTATCTAATTAGTTTTTGTGTAACCATGGTGGACCTACTTAGCCTCTGTGTGCCTCAGTTTCTTTATTAGTAAAAGGCTATAGTAATAGTATCTGCTTGATGTTTTTAATGCACTTGGTTGTAGGGGTTAAATGAGATAATGTATGAAGGTATTTAGCCTTGCACCTGGCCAATAACAAGATCTTGATAAATGTTAGGTATTGATATGTTTCAGGTGGGCATACCTTAAACTCGGAAGGAACTCCGTCCATGTTTGAGTTATAGATTCAGCAAAATTGATTTGACATTCACTCAACAAACATTTGTTGCCAATATACTTTACAATAGGCAGCATCCTCTGGGCTGGAGATTCAGACATAAATAAACACACGGTTCCTGCCTCAGCTGAGTTAATTGTGTATTCTGGCATAGACGATGTAACAAGAATCATCAGGTACATGTGGAGGGGAAAATATTCTTTTTCAGAGCATCCAGGAATGTTGAATGAATGAAGCATTTTGTAGTTTCACGAAATCTCAAGAAAATACATTTTATTCAACTTCCCACAAAACATTAGAATTTATTTCATCTAAATTCTTACTACAATAATAAACAAATAATGAACAAATGGTGGCCCCTCCTCCCTGAAGTGACAGCTTGTCCTTACAATCTCCGTAGACAGAATGTTTTGTAAAGCAGCTGTTTCCGCAGTTCAGTAGCTCTAAAGTCTCTCCAGCTGCTGATTATACTGAAACCTGGTCCCCTCACCATGGTCACCTTTGGTGATTGTCCTTTCTCCGGAGCCAGACAGAGAAAGCCTAACCCCTCGGCCACCCAATAGGACTTTCTCACGTGTCCACTCCCACTTCTGAGTCATCATTTCTTTAGGTTAAACTTCCAGGCATACCCTGATGAAAGTCCAATAGATACAAGCATGTTTTCTAAATTATGAGCTTCCAGATGGCAGGAGTGATGGCCAGGGCTGAACCCTGTATGCTTGGCACCAAACTCTTGGTCTTAGCATCTCCTCCTCCACCAGCGTCCACATCAGACCTGTCCAAGATTGTGAACTGAGGCCAACACTGCCAGAGTGGCCTCTCCTTAGGCCTTACCGTTGGCCTAACCAGTACTCCAGTCTCAGCCTCTGGGTAAAGGAGCTGCTATCAGCTCTGTCTTTTGGGCCTTCAAAAGAGGGCCCAAAACAGTGCCAGGGGGAGTCCTCAAAGCATTCCCTGTTGGCGTAAGGCCAAGGCCAGCTCTTCTAAACCATGGGTCCTCTTCCAAATACTTACTTACTCCATTCCCAAATTTCCAGAGCTGCTGACCCCTGCTGCTGATGGTTCTTGTCTGCTGGACTTGATGAATGACTCTCCTTGGTGTCCCACCTCTCCATTCCAGAGAGCAAAAGTACAATAAAGTCCAAACCTCTCACTTACCCTTCAAGGCCCCTTTAGCCTGGTCCCTGCTTCCACTCCCCCCCGCCATTTTTTATTTCCCACTCCATCGCCCCTCCCAGCGCCCCAAGCCATGGCAGACCTGCAGCCTCATCCTGGCTCTCCACCTCTGACACTGGCAAATGTCATTTCTGCTCTTATCATGCTCTTCTCAGCCACTTCTGCCACAAAGGCCTGCTCAAAACCTATCTCCCCTGTGAAGTCGTCTCACATTTACCCAAGTTAAAATGAATTAAACCCTCTCTCTTTATACTGAGAATAGGTTTTGGACATCTGATAAAATTAATTATTGACTCAGAATATTTTGTAAGCTCTCACTGTAAGGCAGGGTCTGCTGAGGGTACAGCAGGTTTATCTCAGTCAATCCTCCCCAACATTATATAAGGCAAAGATAATCATTTAAAATCATTTTCTGTAAACAAGGAAGCTGATGCTCAGTGCCACTGAGTGTCTTGCCAAGATCACATGGGTTGTGGGCAGCAGAATCATTTCTGTCTGCCTCCTGTGCCTGTGGCTTTGCTATGGGCTGAGGCTCCTGCAGTCCTGCAGGCTCAGAAGCAAAGCTACTGAGGACAAGTGTCTGAGAGGCAAACTCCTTGCATGGAGCAGAAGGAAAGAAGTGTGGCCTGTAAGGTGTTGACGGACGGAAGACAGGAGGCCATGGCCAAGGGAAATGAAGGTGCACAGAGCTGAACTGTGACCCCTGGTGGAAAATGGAGAAGAGATGTCTGAGATGAAGCTAGATATAAGGAGCTCTCCTGGGCAATAGGGCACTCTGGAAAGAAAAGGGAAGGGCTCTGTGCTAAGACATAGGGAGGAGGCAGGCACAAAAAGCTACCCAAGCAGAGGGCTGAATATTGAAGAGCTGTTTTTTTTTTTTTTTTTTTTTTTTTTTTTTTTTTTTTTTTTTTTTTTTTTTTTTTTTTGTTGAGACAGCGTCTCACTTTGTTGCCAAGGCTAGAGTGAGTGCCGTGGCGTCAGCTTAGCTCACAGCAACCTCAGACTCCTCGGCTTAAGCGATCCTACTGCCTCAGCCTCCCGAGTAGCTGGGACTACAGGCATGCGCCACTATGCCCGGCTAATTTTTTCTATATAGATTTTTAGTTGTCCATATAATGTCTTTCTATTTTTAGTAGAGACGGGGTCTCGCTCAGGCTGGTCTCGAACTCCTGACCTTGAGCAATCCACCCGCCTCGGCCTCCCAGAGTGCTAGGATTACAGGCGTGAGCCACCGCGCCCGGCCGAAGAGCTGTTTTAAAAAGAATGAGAAGGACTTCAAAGGCAAGCAACACCTTTCCTGCCAGAGGATCTCTCAGACTCTGAACAACAGAGTTTTAGCACTGGGTGGAGTATTTCCAGCCCATCCTCTGAGAGGGTAGAAGTCACTGTGCCTCCACCCCATTCCCTGTTTAAAGCCAACACATGCCCTGGGTCACTGGCCTGCACATCCACTGAGATTCACTGAGATTGGCTTGTGCAGGAGTCTGAGAGTCCTTTCCAACCTCCTCCCAGCCAGGTCCTCCAGTTTAATTCACATCAAGGAGCTATTATGTGAAGACTAATATCAAGCACTAATTTTAAATGACAACAATGCCCCTAATAGTGACTGCAACCTTTTGCAAAAAGCAAGCTCATAAGTCCTTTAAATACAATATAGAATGTGTCATAAATGAGACATGCCCCAAATTAGGACTGGCAGGCAGGTTTCATCTAGATTGCCAACTCTGGTTCATTAGGAGTGGCTGCCTGGAATGACTTGGAAAAGATTCTAAGTTGCATCCAGGCTCAGCCAAGAAAATGTGCCGTTATTGATTGGTAATGTCTGCCAGGAGTATATGGGGGAGAAGCGTTGATGCAGGAGCTCTGTGGGAGCAAAGGAGCCGCAATGAGCACAGCCTCGGGCATCAGAGGTGACATCCTATGGGCGATGAAGCCTGAGATGACCCTTAAAGGAGGAGCAAGAGACAGGCAGGTGAGGTGGGTAGAGGTGCCAGTGGAAGAATGGAAGGGAGTAGTTCCTTGACATAGAAATTGCATCAGCGAAGGCATAAGGGTATGATGGAAAAAAAAAAAAAAAAAAGATTGTCTTCGGAAAACTCCCAATAGTTGAGAATGACTCAAGTATACAGTGTGAGTGGTCAAGGTCAAGGTGAGGTTGACAGGTAGGATACAGCCAGGCTGTATGGGCCCCCTAGCTGATTTGGTACACAGAGTTAATTTGGCATTAGAAAAACATGAAGTTAATCACAAGTTCATCAACAGGTACTAGTTGAGTGTATTACATACCTATAAGTATGGGTTTTGTTGTTTTATTTGTGTGTTTTTTTTTTTTTTTTTTTGCTTAAATGAATTCATATTGAGAACTTACAACTCTGGCATAAATATGTGTGGTATCAACAGACATAAAGGAAATAAGAGGAAATAAACCAAGTATAGTGAATGCTGGAGAAATAGAATAATCTCTGTAATCACACAGATAAGGACACACCCAGATGAACTTACTGTGGTTCACACTGGCTTTGTCTGGTTCCACAGAGACCAGTGTATAGACCAGAGGTTCTCTGTGACTGAGCCATCTACAGGGTTCCTACCTACATGCAGAGGGAGGGGCCTGCCCACTTCCACCACAGAAGACACTTAACATACATCTCCAGCTCATTGCACAAAATCACCACACAAGCTAATCATGTCTTATTCAGAAGAAAGTTACCAATGACAAAACTTCTGAGAGCAGCCCACATTTTTCTTAGAGAGAGAACATAAGAGAATGAAACACAAAGAAAGTAAACGAGGAAAGGCCACAGCTTTGCTGTTACTGGTTAAAGCCAATCACCCCAGGCAACCCTGCTTCCAGGACCCCTCAACATACACATATGAGAAAACCAGCCCCTTCTGCCAGCACCTGATGCATCAGTCAGAGGACAAGTTCTTCCTGACATGGCCAGAGAGGACTGCAGGATTTATCCCCAGGCTGGACCTATCCCTGGGGACTGCTGACCTACTGCAACCAAACAGCCTCCTGGGAGGCATAGGTCACATACACAAAGCCATCTTCATCCTTGTAGTCCCTGTAGGTCTCTGCATGGCCACATTCACGCTGATGAGGCTCTTACTGTTCACCAGCCAGTGAAAGGCTTCAGTGGCCCTCAGAACAGCACAGCTTCTGGGATGGGAAGGAGGGTAATGAGAAGGTTGATCTGGGAAGCAGCCCAGAAATCTCCAGGATCATGATGCTCGAGAAGACTGAATTGTTTTCTTCTCCTTCACTGGAGATTTAGGAACCACTAGGCCTCCCAGTTGAACCAAAATGGTGAGGTTATCCCATCATTAACTAGGAGGCATGCCAACACAAACATGCTAAGCAAATAAGCCCCTGTTTGCTATGAAATTAAAGGTAGATATTTCCCCAGAGACACAAATTCTCTCTGGCATCTCACTGTTAAATACCCTTGGGATGGCATTTGGAGGGGATCCACCGGTTCAGAGTGTTCCCTTCCCTTACCCTGCCATTCTGCCCCCCAGCATCGAGGAGATGAGGAAGCAGCAAAGTTCACCTGGACGTAATTCAAATGTCAAGGGCAATCTGAGTCCTGATTCATCCTGAAGTGGATGGCAGTGTGACAACACAGGTGCCCAGAGGAAGGCTCAGTCTCAGTTTAAGTACACTTCCACATGCTCTAATTGGTGAAGCAGGCACAGCCCACCCACTCCAATCTGAGAGCTGTGAACCTTCAGGTGGGCTAAGTCCATGCAACAGTGGGAGATGGGAGTGATTGGAACTTGATTCATTTTACACCCAAAACCTGTTGATTTTGCATTCATGGATAATCTTTAACACCAATCAACTGCTTTCTGCCACCTGAAGAGCGTAAAGTTCAATGACAGAGACAATACGATAAACATAATTAGAGACCTCAGGATTGGAGTAAATGTTCTTTAGGTGAATATCCAGATTTGTTGACTACTCTCAGGAAAGTTGATTAAATCCAACTTCTTACCCAATTCAGGAATCCATACTTCCACATTCCTAATATGGTATTCTTGAACACCTCTGAAAATAGAGAGTTTGTGAAGCAACTGCCTCCACTGATCAATAATTCTAATGTTCTTCCACATCGGGGTAAGGTGAAATTCTGCCCCCGTCACTTCCACCCCTGGTCATTGTCCTCCTCTCTGGCTCCGGACAGAACAAATGTAACCACTCTTCCACAAATAGGTGTTTGCCTATTTAAGGACTTTCTCATGCTTCCATTTGTATTTCTGGGCCTTTGCTTCTTTAGCATAACATTTCACAGCTTCTTAGCTGTTCTTTAAAATGATGTTCAGATTCCTCACCATATGAGTGTTTTCTACGGGATGTACTCTTATTTCTTAGTGTTTCTCTTAGGCTACAGCACCTAAATCTGGGCAATCCTAATAGTGCTGAGTCTTTAGGGAAAGGATAGATAATTCCACAGTTTCACGGTAGGATTTTCAACAACAGAATTTCCTGTGCAATAGAAAGGCTATGGATCATCTGGAAGTCAACCACTGAGTGGATTCTCTGCTATTATGGAAACACAAAACAGCTACCCAAGAATACCTTCCCATGCTTCTTGACCTCAAAGGATGCTTATATCATCTGCACACAAGGAAGATATTCACCTACACTTCACTCCCTTAAGGGTCAACACTTCAAATCAGCCATAAGGTTGATTCTTAAAACATGTTCATCATCAACTATCTCATGTGCCAGTCCTAATCCAGATGGTGTTTGGTTTAACACTCTATTAGCTGACAGAATGGAGATCTCTGAAAATGAGACTTGTCTGGCTTCTTTATATACATTTGGACTAATTTCCATTCTCCTAATTAAACCTCTCTCTGTGATTGACAGAAGCTGATGACAAGCAGATCTGCTAATAGAACTAAATATTTTCAGTTTTCTCTTCAGGACAATAGATGTCCCGAGCAATTTTAGAGATCAGCATTTTGGTGAAAGTAGGAGATCATATAAAAAGATATGTACATAAAGACAATAGTAGAAGAGGACTTTGATTGGATGGAAGAAGTATACCAGGAGATGTGTGGACAGAAACAGTCACTATTCACGCACCAGGAAATAAAATCTCCAAGACAAATGTATAAACATACTCTGGGACAAATGCCTTTACTTCTGCAGTCAAAATCAACCACTTTTTCCTGAGCCCTACACCTAGCGTGGAATGAGGCAGTGTGCACTGACCATGGAGTCCCTAGACCTGGATGTGAGGACTTACTCTGCTTCTGATTGGCAAAGCATGTTGCGCTCCTCTCTGAACTTAAGATAATGATAGATTGCTGCTTACAAGTCTCAAGAATTGTTCGGTTATATAGCTTCAAGTTATATAGGTTGAATATGCTTTATGTTACTATGAAATGTTATAGTTGTTAGTTATGAATGTTAGTTATGAATAATACCACATTCTGTCTCATATGATAATTAGCTGTATACGCTGCCCGCTAGAATATAAATGCTCAATAGCAGAAAGTGCTCTCCTCTCTGCCTCCTCAGTGTCTAGTATGGTACCTATCATGTTCTAGGAGCTTGATAAATGTCTGCTGAATTGACTTCCATTATATTGAATTAGTAACTTGCAAGGTCTTTGGGGGCAATTGTAGAATCTCATTTTACATCATTGCCATTTCCTGGCTCAAAGCTGACATGAGGAAGTATGCAATAAATGGTGAGTGAATGAATGAATGAATTGAGGGGAACTGAAAAGATGGTTCTCAGCCCTGAAAATACTTTAGAATCACCTGAAGTGCTTTTAAAAATTAATCTCTGGGACCCTGCCCCAGAGAGTAATTTAAAAGTTTCCCAAGATATTCTAACGTACAGTCAAGGTTGAGAACCAATGACTTTGAATAATAAGAAAATACAAGGAAGATTTCCCCAATCCTTTTTTTTTTTTTTTTTACTCCTACCAAAGTAGGTTTTAATTCTTAAGCGGTATAAAGCATTCTGAAAGCTTATTCTGGAATAAAGCACTCCAAAATTGAAGTGATGTTGTTACTGCTTTTTAGAAAATGCTGTCAAGAAGTGGTTTCCTAGACTGTTGGCTGATGGACCTCTCGGCAGCTCTCACCTTGGCAGACGCTTGACCCTCTTATCTAGATATAACCGTGCTATGAGGCTAGGTCAACCACCAAGGCAAGTACTCAGCACATCTGCTAAACTTAATGCTCTGAGAGGCTGCCACCTTGTGGTCACCTCTACAGCGACAATTACAGCAGCTTCCTTAAAACTGGCTCATCTTGGATGGCCTTAGGTTTTTCTCTTTCTCAAATTACAGGCAAAGCCATATATGTTCCAATATTCCTGGAAAATAAATATTTGATAAGGAAAAGAGCGTTCTGGATGTTCCATGAAGAGAATGCTGCAGACACGAATGCCAAGCGTGACATGGAGTTTACATATGCAGGTGATTTATTTATATCCCTGTCGAATAGCAAGTGACAGAGGTCAAGAGAGGACAATGTGCTCAGGGTCAAAGTATTGCTTACGTCAAATCCATTGATAAATCTTTACTTTCATGAGAAAACAATATATATAAGAACAGGAATACAGTCCTCATTCCCATTTCCCAGGTGGAGAGACTGAAGCCCCAGGAATTAATTGTCTTGGTCCAAGATGCTGGATAAACTCACGGTGAGAACCAACTTTTTAAGCCAGTATCTTCAGAAAATAAAAGTTCTGTTCATCCTAAAAGAAAAAATTCCCAAACACGAGTCAAATTTCAAGACTGGACTTACATGTGTGTGTAGATGTGAAACAAAGTACACACATACATGTATACATATACACATATTCTTTAAAAAACATCATAAGATGAATTGGATGGTATGAATTTTTTATTTCATGAAAAATTGGACTTCATGATGCTGTTAAAGAAAGACATTTTCCTCAAAGACACAAACTAATTCAAACAAATATCTTAATTTTCAAGTCTTGTCAGATCTGCTATAATGAATAGATTAGCCTCACTGTAAAGACACCTGGTATCTAAAAATGAAGTCTGAATTATATTTTTCACGTCAACCTGCTTTTTCACCTGGATTCAATGTGCGATAAGTGGAAAGAGTTGTAACTGGAATCAAACAGACCTGGGTTTGTGTGCCAACTCTACCACTATGAGCCATGAAGTCTTGCAGAATTTATTTAGATTCCCTAAGCCTGTTTCCTCATATACAAATAAGAATGATAATGGCAATTTACTAATGATTTTTATTGCTGTTAAATGAAAGAAATATATCCAGACAGAGGTTCTAAAACAAGAAACACCAAAATATTAATTGAATGGCTGGAGAATAGTTTCCCTTATCTAGAATATGATTTTCTTAAAATGTTCAGCTAATTGATCAAATTGATGATTGGTGGGGCACAAATTATTTTGTTACTACACCACTCTAGAGGTCAAGAATTTTATTAGGGTGTAGGAAACAAACTGTTCATACCATCGGAAAAAATATGAAAAGGATATTTTGTGCAGCTAAGAGGATTTGGGAACATTGCTCAATGCAACAGTGGGGTCATCATAATGAGTTACATTGTACATTTGGGCACAGTTTTAGGAAGTAATTTATTAGAACAACAATTTTAGAAAGCAGCTCCCAAGAAAGCTCTGACTTTTGATTCCCACTTGACTGGGTGATGAGCCCACTGGTATCTAGAAAGTCAAATCTTGAAGGAACAGTGCTAGGCTTCAGTGACTACAGGCCGTACACTCAAAAATCACTGTTGAAGGATGTGACTTCAGAAGCTGAGATAAAAACACTTCCAAAAACAAAGTCTCCAAGGCAGACATTAGACCTGAAAGGGAGAAATTTCTATTGAAACTGAGAAATCTTTCTATGAAACAGTTTGACTGTCTTTCACCTTAGTATACAAATACCTGTGTTCATCTTGCTTCTTTTTGTTTTCCTACAGCACTGTGGTGTTCAAGCAATGAGCGAACACAAGATTTAAAGAAACTATTTTGATACGGGTGCTATCTGTATTCACACAACACATGGGGATGGGGGACTAGAAATAGGTAAGCAGAGCATTAAGAATGAAATCATTACCTGTTTAGGAATAGAGGCTAAATTCAATCACTTAAAGCACTAAAAGCTACTGGCCTTAAAATCTATATCAGGTTATTTAAAAGGAATAAGATGTTACTATAGCATATCAAAAAACTATCAACACCAATAACATAAGAGATGCTCAACTAGGCCTTGTGTTCCAAACTGGCAAAGAGAATAATCTCCCATAAGGTGTGGTTTGAGGGGCACAGGATAACCACAGACCACCTTAATCTCAAATGACTTTTCCAGCCAGGATTCTATAAGCCTGAAATTCTATTTTTTTCTAGTTTAGGACAGTCCCCAAAAGTATCCAGCAATCCCACCCAAAGGAAAAGAAGACTTTTCTTCAAAAAGACACCTGCACTCAAATGTTTATTGCAGCACAATTCACAATTGCAAAGGTGTGGAATCAACCCAAGTGCCCATCAATTCATGAGTGGATTAACAAAATGTGGCATATATATATATATATGATGGAGTACTATTCAGCCATAAAAAGATGAATTAATACCTTTTGCAACAATCTGGATGTAACTGGAGACCATTCTCCTAAGTGAAGTATCTCAAGAGTGGAAAAACAAACACCACATATACTCACTATTAAATTGGGACTAAACTATCAGTACATGTGTACACAGAGGGAAGCAAAACTCAGTGAAATCAAGTGGGGAAAGGGGAATGGAGGGGAGTGACAAAAACCTACCTAAAGAATACAGTGAACACTAGTTGGGTGATGAGCATACCTTTAGCCAGGACTCAAGCATTACGAAAGCGACCCATGTAACCTAAAACATTTGTACCCTCTTAATATTTTGAAATAAAAAATAGCAAATATGTTTCTTTGAAAGAATAATGGTAGGAATGGTATCTGGTCTGGGTTACTTTACTATGTATAGAGAAAAAACTTGAAGTAGAAAGAGTCGAGGAAGTGGGAAGAGAGGGAGGTAGGAAGGCAGGCTCCTGGTATCTATTCACCCTAGGTGTCTAACTACAACTTCTAGACTTGCACTGTACAATATGGTAGCTTCTGCCTGCCTGTGGCTATTTAAATTTAAATTTTAATTAATTTAAAATTAAAAATGCAGCTCCCCCATTATGTTAGCCATATTTCAAGTGCTCAATAGTCACATAAGGCTAGCGGCTACCACACTGGTCAGTGCAAATACAGAACATGTCCATCAAATTTGTACTGGACAGCACTGACCAAGTGACTCACATTGAAGGAACATATCATATACTTCAGAAGTGATGGGCTTCAAAAAGAGCTAAGCACATTATGCTAGGGAGAGAGCTGTAGTATCCTGAAGCTTTTTTTAGCTTTGACATATAAAGAACCAAGAAGCAGATTTTTTTTTTTTTTTTTTTGACACCAAATAACCTATATGGGAAAAGAGCAAGACGGGTCACAGAGAAAAGGATTCAGACAGGGCAAGCCAGAGGCTTCTTCCTTAGCAATCCTAAATGAAACAGTTCACAGTGGGCACTAAATGAAAACAAATATTAAAACACATTTTGTTCTGTAGAGCTATTGACTATAACCATGGAGCGTACACTCTATGAAGTTCTTTCTCGTGGCAGAGGGGAATCAGCTTCTCACAAATTTCCTCTGTCGTCTTTATTGGTTCACTTGATGGTGTCCTATAATAGACTTTCTACACTCGTTTTAACTTTTTTTCTTTTTGTTCCTCTGACTGGGTGATTTCAAATGACCTGTCTTCAAGCTCAGTGATTCTTTCTTCTGCTTAATTGAGTCTACAGTTGAAGCTCTCTATGAAATTCCTTAGCTCTTTCTTATCTTTGTAAGTTCCAGATTATAGAACCTCCATGTATTTTATAGATGGAGTAGCCACTACCTGACCATAAGAATTGTAGGAGAATCTGCAAATTGAAATTATAGAAGCTAGTATTTTTTGTGGGTTTTTTGTTTTGTTTTTATATAAAATCCAAATTCAAACCAAGGTCTATTTGACTCAGAAGCCCAGATTTTTAAACCATAGTATGTTATCTCTATAAGGAGGAAAAAATATCATGAAAGGATAGTTTTAGCCTGAAACATGTGCAAGGAAGGCTGCCATGGCAGGACTCTCTATATTATTTTGACAAAGTTGGGGAATATGTAGTCTGATGGTAGTTAACAATAGACTTCGAACATTTATGATTTCTTTGCATCTCAGTATCCACTTCTGTAAAGTGAACAGTTAGGACCAATGATCATAGATTCTTTTCAATCCCACATGATTGTTCAATACACTACACTTCTGTAAAGAATTCAATGTGAAGCCTTTGTAAGTAGGGGTTGCTTTATTATCTAGTAAAGATGGTTTTATAGGCACATATTATTTTAGTGCTAAGAAAGGACATTAGTGCACATTAGCTAGCCACAAAACTGATAGTTAACAAATTGACTCACTAGCCAATTTCTCCATTGAATTCTAAAAGTTTTCCTTATATTAAAAATAAATTACTAAAAAAAGTCTATAATCAATTTTTGCCAGATTCATCACCTGAATATGTATGTATGTCATCTTTGAATGCATATATTGTTTTTTGCCCCTCCCTTTCCCCCAACTTAAACATGTTTATGCTTGAAGCTGTTTTGTGAATCCCAAGAAAGCATTTGAAGAAAATTAAAAATCTCTGCCAAAAACTATAACCATCTCTGAGCTTGGTCATAAACTTTAATTGGAAAACTGATATTAAGTATGTATCTTCATTACATTTTGAAAGCATGAATAATATATGTAATCGTCCAAAGGCTGAGCTATGAACACTGCTTTATTATTCAAATATAAATGAAAGTGCATCGTATTATCAGCGTCCAGTTTCTTTGGAAGAGCAAGAAAAAAGAATCTGTTGGACCTCAGCTGGTGATTTACGTTCCCAAACATCTTTATTCGCAAGCCTAACAGTTGCCAAAGCAGTTGCCAAGACAACTTATCCCTGGATTTAGTATTATGGCATCAGGAAAGACGCCTATGAGGAATTTAATTAATTCCTTCTTAGCCAAAAATGGATGGATTTTCTTTCAACTCAAAGTCCATAAAGAATGAGATTGAGTGGAATCAGGGTAGAATTAGATACACAAGATAGACACATACACAGATAGACACACTCACAGGTGCTAGACAATTATAAAATGATGAAGCTAATCTTCAGGTGAGGTTTATATAAAATCTTCATCAGTAGTGCATATATGTTTATTGAATGAATGTGAATAAATATGTAGCTAGGATTTTCCATATGCAAACATAAAATAATTGTATATAATTACACATACACATAATATATGTGTATTATATACATTTATTTATTTTATTTCTTCCTCTCTATTCTCAGTAAGAAATAGGCAGTTCACAAGGAAGTTAACTGAAACAAAAAACTAGCATCCAAGGAAAGATAAATCAGATATAAAATTGACAGAGATTTTAGAATTGTTAGGACTCTGATTCATAATTAGTTTTGAGCTTCCAGCTAGCCATGGCAGTAATGGAAAAGGAACAAATTGCATAGCGTAAATTATTCTTCACACAAGGGAGTGCTTCTACTATCCTAAATTCTAAAAGAAAACATTATTAGGGGAAGGGCGTGTGGCTTGAAAACCATGTGTATTTTTGACTAGCAATATGGAATTCATGGTCTTCACATGCTTTTTTCTCATTTAATCCTCACCACTAACACTCAGTATCTACAGAGCTAGCTGAAAGTGCAGTACAACTTTTGTTTAACAGTATTAATTAGGATAGAGCTGAATTATACTTCCTCCTTTCCCACATGCTGCTTCCCTAAATTAATGTCCAACCTAAAGTGCAAGATCTGGAGTTGAGCACTAAGCATTCACTCTCTACAGGTAGTGATTCCATCTCCCTCTTTGGGGCACTTTTTCCCCAGAAAGGGTAATATTTATGTAATTTTCCTCATTCTCTGGGGATTCAAAATATACATTATGTAAGCTCTGTATTCACATGCTTGCAATTCCAGAAGTGCGTAGTGTTTCGTCCTTTTTAAACATATTTAAATACTTTAATCCCCACAATGAACAAGGGCAAGCAGGTAAATACCGATTTACCATTAGGACGCATTAAGAAATCTCGACTCTGTTAGAACACGAGTTTTCTGACCCCTACTCTAGCGCTCCATACTTACATATCCTTTATTCAAGCACATACTCTGACAACTAAACCATAATTCACATACCTCCAGGATGTGGTTTAGTTCATCAAATTAGCCATTGGCTAAACAGGAAATCAGTGGCAATATAATTTCAGAATATTTCTAATTGTCTGCCTCAGGATATAACTTTAAACTAACCAAGTCTAGTTTGTCTATCAGATAGTGTTAACCTTCTGACTTTGTTCTTCATTTTCAAAGTTATTTTGGCTATTCTAGATCCTTTGAAGTTCCATAAGGATTTTAGAATCAGTTTATGAATTTCTACTGAATAAAAGCCTGCTGGAATTTTGATTGGGATTATGTCAAATCTTTAGATCAATTTGGAGATAATTGACATTTTAACAACATTGAATCTTCCAACCCATAGAAAAGCTGTATCTGTCCATTTATTTAGGTCTTCTTTAATTACTCTAAATAATATTTGATAGTTTTCAATATATAGGTATTTCTTATCTTTTTTTAGATCTATCCATAAGTATTTCATATTTTATGCTATTGTAAATGACATTTATTTCAATTTCTAAATATTCATTGCTAGTATATTTAAATACAATTGAGTTTTGTATACTAATCTTATATCCTTCAACTTAGCTAAACTCAGTTATTGGCTCTAATATCTTTACTGTAAATTCCATTGGACTAGCTACTTAGACAATGAGGCCACCTGTAAATGAAGACAGGTTTACTTCACCATTTTGCAACCTGGATGCATTTATTAATCTTTCTTTCCTAGTTGCACTAGAGAGAACCTCCAGTACAATGTTGAATAGAAGTGATGGGAGCAGATAACCCTGTCTCGGTCCTAATCTTAAGGGAAAATAATTCTATCACCTTTAAGTGTAAGGTTAGCTGTATTTCACTGATGCACATTATCAAGTTAAGTCAGTCCCTTTTTTTTCCTAATTTGCCAAGAATTTATACCAAGAGGTAATGTTGCATTTTTCCTTACTCTTGTGCAGTTTTCTCACAAGCATGCACTGATCAGTGTTCAGATGAAGACTAGAGGGGCACTCCTCTGCAGTTTTTCAGGGTTCTGTGTACTGCTCTTTCTCCAGTACTTTGCCCTGTGAGCTCTAGCCACTTTGGCATTCTCAAATTTCCAGTCAATTTCCCTAATGCACAGAGCCCACCAGGCTCAGCCTGGGTCCCTTCTGCCAGCAACACAACCTGGGAATTATCTCACGGCAGTAAGCTGGGATAATTGTAGGGCTCAGTGCATTTATTTTCTGTCTCTCAGAAATTATTATCACTATCCAATGTCTTCAATTTCATTGTGTTATATGTTTTGTCTAGCTTTTTTAATTGTTAGTACAGGAAAGTTAACATAGTCCCTGTTACTCCATCTTGGATGGAAACAGCAATCTCGCCTGGGTGATTTTTAAACATGCACTCTTAGGGCTTACTTTATACATAAATCATGTGCTAATCATTTTTGAGAATTTGCGCATTTTCAAAACTCCCCACTGAATTTCTTGATAATCCTACCTTGTGAAGTACAGAATAAATGCCTATTTTATATCTAAGGAAACCCGAGGTCTGTGGGGTGAGTTTTAAAGCACGACTAGAAGCACGGACCATCTAGCCTTGACTTTGACGACTCTCTCGCACATGCACGACCAGTTTCAGTGTCTGCTGCTTTGGGCTAATGCTGGGACACCTAATTTAATTTTTACACATTTAGTTAATGCTTAATCATCTAAATATTGGAACAACTAACTGTAACAGAAATTGAGATGCTCAATAGAAATTGGATGCTTCTTGCACTGTTGTAAAAATCACATGCTCCTACCAGATGAGAAAGGAACAATGATAGTTCTATTGTGTGTTACATGTGAGGAAAGCCATCATAGTTTTGATATAGTGAATATTCACCATGTTTGCTATTCTCTTTTTGTCTTTTAAGTGTTACTGAATACCTTTCCAAAGCAGCACCACGTTGGTATTGGTGGTTCCCAACAGTATTGGTCATTCTTAGAAATGCTTTAAAACACAGCTGTTAAGTGATCACCTCCTCCCTGTTGTCTCCTTGCAAAATTCTGGGCAACTTCAGTTGCTCCCATTCCTCACTGCTTGTTGTCCGGGGCACGTAGCATTATTTTAGCCTTCTTTACAATGCACAGAAAATGTGTGTTTGTATGAATAAGACTGTATCAGCATATTTTCATGTGCATTTTCCCAGGTAATCCATTTCATGGAAATTATTGATTTGTTATGTCCATTCTTCCTTTTTAGTTATTCTAGAAATATTCAGAAATCTAAAATATATGGTAATATGTATTACATAATGTGAGTATGTAATTATGAATAAATCTATGATTACATAATTTAACTATATATATTATATGAATGTAGATTTATTTCTTCCTCTCTGGAATTCTGCCTGGGAATATCCGAAAAACAGATAACTGAGTTATATTAAGTTTAATTAATATTAAACAGAATTAAGTTGGCAAGTCCCCTGTTTCCTGTGCTGCCAAATTTTTGAACTCCTGGGTATCTAAACTGACTTACAATGACGGAATACATGGGAAGTTGTTTGCACTTGGGATTCTTTCAAACTGAGCACACCCTGACATTACAGCTACAATTCCTTGGGATTGTTCTCGGGCCCTCTGACACCACTAATTTTTAGGAAGTCAGAGAAAATCTCCCTTGGCAGAGCCTAATCCTTCTACAGAAATGTTAACTCACTGTGAAATTTTATTCCTTTGTTCTTCAGATCATCTGCTAAATTATTCATAGCTTGTCAAATTTAGTGTATAAACAAATAATGGAATTTTGTTATAGTTCAACAGTGTGATTTTAAGCCCCAATGCTGTATTTTAACTGTGAGGTTTGACTCTGAGGATTTAAAAAGATGGGTCGGCTATGTTTACACACACAGCCTGAACTAAGACTGTCTCTCCAATCTCAATCGGGTCTTCGATCACATACGAACTCAGTTGACAATGAACTCAAACTGTTGCACTAAGGTCCATGAACATATTTAATCTGAAAAAGGCATTAGAGATCATGTAATGTTATATTTCTCAGATTAATGGGGGCAGGGGAGGGGGGGTAATTAGAATGACCTGGGGCAGTGAGGAAGAACATAGAGAAGGCTTGAGCACATAAACTTTGACAAGATCCCCAAGAAGATCCTTTTTATCCTTTCACAAGTTTCGAGTCACTGATCTAACCAATACTTTACAGCCCTGGCTACAATTCAAACTATCTGGGGAGCTTTCACAAATCTTTACTATCCAGGTCATATCACAGACCAAATTAGAATCTCTGGGTTGGAACCAGCACCATGACTTTAAAGAATCTCCTGGGACAGTCTAGATCCACAGAGAAAGTGAGACTTGCTAACACTGGAGCTAAGATAAGTGCCCACCTCCCTTGAGAGTGGCCAAAAGGAGAGTCCCTCTCCACCTCTCGCTAGATATCTCTTCAACTAAGGATTGCTGTTCCCTCCAGGGAAAGTGTTATGTCTAAATAAATAATTTTTTAATTGTGGTAAAATACACATAACATAAAATTTACCATCTTCATCATTTTAAGTTTATAGTTCAGTAGTGTTAAGTACATTTAACTTGTTTTGCAACACATCTCTAGAACTTTCTCATCATGTAAAATGGAAACTCTATAACCATTGATACCAACTCCCATTTCCCTCTTCTCCCTACCCCTGGAAACCACCATTCTGCTCTCTGTCTCTATAAATGTGACCACTTTTGAGATCTCGTATGAATGAAATGATATAGTATTTGTCTTTTTGTGACTGACGTATTTCACTTAGCATAATATCCTCAATGTTCATCCATGTTGTCTCATATGGTGGTATTTTCTTCTTTTTAAAAGTTGAATAATATTCCATTGTATGTATATCCCACATTTCTTTATCCATTCATCTGCCGGTGGACTTTCAGATTGTTTCCACCTTTTGGCTGTTGTGAATAATACTGCAATGAACATAGATACGCAAATATCTCTCCAAGATCCTTCTTTGAATTATTTTGGATATATACCCCAAAATGGGATTGCTGGATCAGATGGTAATTCTATTTTTAAGTTTTTGAAGAAACTCCATGCTGTTTTCCATAGCTGTTACACCATTTTACATTCCCACCAACAATGCACAAGAGTTCCAAAAAAAAAAAGGGAACACATCACGAATTTCCAAGTCATCATTGCACGAGAGCCATGCTAATCTTCTCTGTATCATTCTAATTTTAGTATATGTGCTGCAAAAGCAAGTACTAATTAAACAATTTTGATACAATTTTCAGAAATTCTTATTAATAAATCTGGGGGGGGGTGGCAGACAGATCTCCCAGATTTATTTTTAAAAATGCATGTTTGAATAATTTTGTTTCATTTGAAGAGGAATTTGATCAATGGTCAAGGAAAAGTTACTAATAGGCAGCCCTCAAAGGGTAGTCCCTGACCAGCAGTATCAGCTTCATCTGGGAACTTGCAAATTCTCAGGTCCCCTTCCAGACCTACGGAATCAACAGTTCTGAGGCTCAGCAACCTTGTTTCAAAAGACTTCCAGGAGATGCTAATGCATGCTAAAGTTTGAAACACTCTCTGTTATGATTTTATGGATCTTAAGAAGAAACCTCTAAACCTAATACTTTTCCTTCTAATGCTTGAAATGTAAATAAATTTATTCCTTTTTGTTTTGTTTTGCTTTTTGTTTGTTGGTTGGTGGTTGTTTACACAGTGAAAGGTGTCTTGCCCTAAGCATCAGTAACTTTAAGATTAAATGTAGGCTTTGGCAATAATTCACCTATGAATTGTTACTATATTAATATCAACTTCTTAGTAGCTATGTATTCTGTAAAATGAGAAGACTCCATCCGGATGGCAAATATCGTCCTCACAGGCCACCACTTCTCCAGAGCCCAAGGCAGGCATTGCCAATAACCGAGACACTCTATACCACCCAGTCCAGAGTCTCAGAATCCTTCTCAACACAGCCTGTCTTCATCTGTTTTCTGTTGCTTATAACAGAGTACTTGAAACTTGGTAATTTATAAAGAAAAGAGATTTATTTCAGTTATGGAGGCCAAGAAGTTCAAGCCCAAGGAGCTGCATCTGGTGAGGGCCTTCTTGCTGGTGGGGACTCTCTGCAGAGTCCTGAGGCCACACAGAGCATCACATGGTGACAGGGATGAGTGTGACAGCTCAGGCCTCTCTTTCTCTTTGTATAAAACCACCAGTCCCTCTCTCATGATTACCCATTAATCCATGAATAGATTAATCTACTCATGAGGGCAGAGACCTTATGACCCAATCACCTCTTAAAGGCCCCATCTCTCAATACTGTCACATTGGGGATTAAATTTTAACATGAGTTTTGGAAGGGAAAATATTCAAAGCCTAGCACAGCCCTACTGAAAAATTAGGCTGAAAGTTAGGGCGTGAGACAAAACTCATTTGCCGTCACTGTTCAGACACTCTTCATTGTCCCCTCTAGCTCTGTCCTGCTCAAATAGTTTGGATTCTGAACACTTGCAATCCTGTGGGGCACGCCAAAACCAGGTATTCTGTGAACTTGGTTTCCTCTTCTGAAAATGCTACTAATGTCACCTGCCTCCTGGGGTTTTTAGGAAGTTTAAATGAAATAATATATTCAAACCAACTGGATCAGCCCTAGACACAAAGTTTTTAAAATGTCAATAAACCTTAGTACCTAAATTTTTTACTCTTTATTATTTTTCTGATCACTCACCTTACCCTTGGCCAAGGCCAGGGCCAACTATAGCTGATCAAGCTCAGTGCTGCTCTGAGAAGTACCAGTGCTCCTGGTGTTGGCTGGGAACAGTGAGAATTGACGGAATTCTTAGCCAATGCTTCTGCCTCGGTGTTTGTTGCCTTCATCACGCTGCGTATCAAGTTTACACATTTGTCTAAACCATTACTAGTAAGTGTTGCATGAAAAGGGAGATTTTTTCCTTATTATTTTATCCACTCTCTCAATAGGAAAATCTAAATAACCATCTTCTTCAGCATAAAACTAAATTCTGCATAAATATTACCAATGTTTTAGTGCTGACCTAATAAGATATTAATAAGGAGGTTTCTGTCCTGGATTAGACACAAAGGAGTTAAGATTTATTGAGAAGCATGCATGTATAAAATCTTATTAGCCAATTTGCTATTGTATCTGATTTATTCTTCCCAAATTGTTTCTGATTTACAGATGAGAAAACTGAGATTCATAGAAGTTAAGAAACATAACCAAAGTCATAAGCTTTGAGCAGGACCAGTTACCTAATTGATAGGGCCCAGTGCAAAATAAAAATGTAAGACCTCCTGTTCAATAGATTATTAAAAATTTCAAGACAGAGATAGCACAGTATTAAATCAAGTGCATATCCTCTGAGGGTGGCATAAGTCCATGAAGCCAGCCCTGCTTGTATCAGAACTGATTCTAAAACTTATGTCATTTTTCTGATTTATCACATGTGGGAGCCAGGGGACTTAATAGAAAGTACATCTTGGAACTCTGGCCCTGGAAAGGAGTAAAAGGTATAGGGAAATAGTGAAAGCCTAAGGTAGCTCATGAAGTCCACTTCATGGTTTCGAAGAGGGCTGGTTCTAATTCTAAAGAGTGGCCCATAGTAGGGGAATCAGTGCCGGGTTTGAGTCAGAAGACCTGGGCTCACACCCTGGCTGGGAAAAATTTACCTGCATGTCCTCAAGCAAGTCATCCAGGCTTTCTTAGCCTCAGTCTCCTCCACTGAAAAAATGAGGGTGCTGCCATTTTTTCTTAATTCATAGACTGAATCATTACACGGAGAGGAACTCATAAGTTTATATACTACACATGCAAGTTTCTGAGTATACTGGCTGTGAAGTTAGCCACTAACTGTAACCTCCAGCCCCTGTCTGCAATTACCTCTCCCTGACTTTGTTTGTATCCACTGATTTAAGTGGATGCTGAGAGGTCTCTAGTGAAGAAGGAAAACTGTAAACTGTGTCCAATAATTGGATTCTGACAGAGAATGGCAGGAGGTTGAACTATACGAAGGTCAACTGAAGACTGCAGGGACCTTGATGGGAGAATTGCTTGCATACTCAATAGGTCCTAATTCAAGAGCTTGCTGCAATTTTTTTTTTTAATATTAACAATGAGTGGCTCTAAGACTATATACAATCTATTGCAAAATGCTTTTCTTCACTATCTTTTCCTCCCTTCCATGATCACTCTAAGAACCCCAGCATTGCTTTCTTGACTTTGGCCCAAGGAGTTATGAGCATGTTGGGGAGAGAGAATGGAAATGCTGTCCGATGTGCCAGGACACCGTCTTCTCCTTAGCTATTATTATTGTCACCAGTCTGTAGCATCCCTTGCAGTTCCATGGTCCCCGTCTGAAGTTGTGACTGAGACACAGCCACCATTATCAGTTTGGCAGGAAGGTATCTGGTTCAGGGAGGAAGCCATTCTCTCTTAATATAACTTGCTGGGTGGCCTTGAGTTCAGTGCCACGGCTCCCGTGCCCATGGCCTATATCCACATACACAAACCAACACTCATGGAGATTTTGTGAGATTCATCAATAGGACAGATTGGCAAGATTAGAGAGGATTCTACCATCAGCCACATATTGTACCCAGAACTAGATCTCTCTAAGATGGGCGGGCCAGGGGTGGGGGAGGTAGAATACAACTTTATTCCAATCCAACAAATTGGTCCTATTTCTTATTAACATTTCCAAACAAGGAAAGAATAAATAAATATTTTCCTATGAGCAGCTGGGCTTCCACCACACTAGGGTACTTGCTCTGCCACTGCATTCAGCTGGAGGTGGCAGTGCTACTCCCAGCCTGTCTCCACAAGGTCTAGGGCATTTCATCTGCTGCCCTTCCGCTTTCTTGACCCCTCCAGAACCAATATCCACCTTCTCATGTTTCCCTCGCTGATCCCTAAGTTGATAATTACTCTCTCTCTTCCCTTTATTGATTCATCATTGATTGATCATTTATTCAACAGGTATGTATTGAGCACTTTGCATGTGCTACGCATTATTCTAAACATCATGAGTGAACAGAAAATGGTCCCTGCTTACGTAGAGCTTATATTCTAGTCCCAAGATCAACCTTATTTTCTACCCCAATTATTGGCAATTCAAAAGAATATCCACTCTGTCTTGCCCCCATGGTACTTTACAGGTAACTTCCTAAATAAAACAGTGTAGCTCGGTATATTTTCAAGATCTAGACTGCTTAGTGTTATTTATAGTCATCATGTAAAATTTAAAGAGGAAGAAAAAAGCAGATTTGACATGTCAGGAACAAAATTTCATTTCAGAACCCAAGAATTCAAATAAAAAATAATTCTTATGTGTGCCATGGGGAGACTGTTTCCTGAATCAATCACAAACAAGCCTCTCTGGCTAATAAAAAAGGCCGCATGTAAACCAAAGGATGACAAAAACTTGAGGCTGAAGCAGAAATGTGATGAAAGCCTGCTCAATGGGTGCAACTTATTGGATAGAATTAAGTGATGGAATCTATTGCTTCACTTTCCTTTCCTCCACCTCAGAATAATTTCAAGAACCCCAGCTTGGTTCTCATAGCTACCAAAATCAATGAGGTTTTAGATGAATGGATTCATCCAAAAATCTATTAAGCGATGAAGAGAAAAAGGAAGAACCTTGGTGGCAGGGCCCATGTGGCCCCCACATGTACAAGCTACAATGGTTTAGTCAGAGCATGGGGTGCACTGAAGTCAAGTGCTTAGAAACAGTGAAGCAGCAGTGACAGGGATGATGACCCAGGGGAGTCCTGGGAGTGGGAACCCAGGCAGATTCCCTGATGTGCTGAGTCAAGAACTAGATTGACACGAGTTCAGCTGAGAACCTCCCCCTATGTCATCCTGCCATGAGACATCCAGAGGACCAGAGACAAAAGACAATTGGAAAAGTGGTCTAGACTCTGCAGTTATGCAGGTCATGGTTGGAGTTTAAGTTGTAATTTTGAAATCACAATGTGATCTCACCACCCCAAGGACCTTAGGTGACAACTATTTATGGAGCCACAATTATCCTGTATGTTTTGCCTTAAAACCCTAGCTCCTTCTGCCTCTGCCCTTCTGAGAATGATGGAAACTGATTGAATCATTTTCAGTTGCTTCAGTTTCACAGGTGCCGTTGTCACCCTGTTCACCACGTCACTCTGCATTTTGTTCTATTTGGTGACTAGTGGGTGGACTGTAACTGACAGAGAATCTAAATTGCCATCCTGGCAAACACAAGTTTCTGCTAGGTCTGCATGACTTTGCCAGTTTACAGCAAGGGTTAAGAAATTTCTAATTTTATCAGATGGAAAATTACAGAGGTGATGAGAGGCACAAATTCTTTATTATTCAATAATGATCTTGCTGAGACATCAAAAGCACCTCAAGTTTTAATGACTTTTTTGAAATCACTTCTCTTCATGTTCATGTACCACCTGGTCTTATTTATGGTCAGACCAACCCAAGGAAGCATCTCGATCTTGCCACTAGGTGTGCGATCTTGGTCTAATCATACATCTTTTCTGGATTTCAAATTTCTCAATGAAGAAAGTAATGACTACTTATTTGGGCCAATGTAGAGATTAAATACAATAATGTAAGTGCAAGGATTTAGCAGAGTTTACACTCTTTTGCAGCTTTTCAATAAAAATTTGCTTAATGAAAAATAATTGCAGGAATGGACAATCAATAAGTACGCAAATCAATACATGTTTTTTTCCTTTTATTATGCATCCCCACTCCAGAAGCATCCAAGACAAATAAATAAAAAATAAACACTATATTTAGGCTTACATAGGAATTTAGTTTTCAAAGTGAGTCATTTCCTATCTCATTTGATCCTGGCAAAAATTCTTGAAAGACAGTCCAGATGGGGTTGTCATTTACATTTTATATAAAAATAAACTGAGGTTAAGTACAGTAATTTGAATTTTCCAAATCTATATAGTAAAAAAAAAAATAATGAGAGGGAGAGAGGGATGGAGGGAAGGAGAGAGGGTGAAAGGAAAGATGGAAGGAAGGAAGGAAGGAAGGAAAAAGGGAAGGAAGGAAAGAAGGAAGAGAGAAAGAGAAAAGAAAAAAGGAAGGATACTCAAGGCCAGGTCTTCTCATTCTAACTCCAAATTCTTTCCATTTTAAAAAACCATCACCCCATATATCCTTGGACATTGAAGCAACCCACCTGCAATCATTGGACTAGATGTTAGTGCAATCAAAATAGACACTTCCTCCCTGATTAAACCAGATTAATGGCTTAATATATCTACAGTATCATTCCTGAAAAACACTAAGGAGGCTTTTTCATATAAAGCCATCAGAAAAGGTCCAGGCTCAGAGAAGCAATCTTTTAATCATCTTCAGTTGTATTATCTCCAAGATGGCTTCTAGTGAAGGAAAGATTAGGACTCATAGTCATTTCAAAAGTGCCATTCTCAGTGTTCTGACCTGCCAGTCAGAATCTAGAACAATTACAAATGAAGCCTTGGGCAAGTATGTAATGAAGGAGAGCTGTCATATTAGACACCAAAGAGGTGGACTAACTCAGAAATTCCAATGATGTCCTGAAATCAAGCAGAAAAATGAAGGAGTGGAAGAATATATTAATATTTACTGAGTGTCTACCAGGTAAACATAGTATCCCACTTCATCTCCCCATACACCTGAGAGGTAGGTGTTTTTATCCTCATTGTACAGATAAAGGATCTGCAGCTCATAGAATTTAGGTAACTTGTCCATAATTAGTGGCCAAGTTCCAATTTAAACCAAAAGCCCATGTTTTATCCCCTGACCAGGAGCTCTCAATGAGCAGTCCACAGATTAGTGCAGGGCTGACAGAAAAATAATTACAGACACCCATGTCTTGTTCTAGCACCAATCCTGTGATTCAGTGCACCTGGAATGAAGTCCATAATTCTGTATTTTTAACAAGTTTTCTGGGTTATGATAAGGGACAGCGAGGTATGAAAAATTATGCCATATTGCCTACTCAGGAGACAAGGGCATAATTCTTATAGCAGTGGCACTTGGCATTTAACTGGTGTAATGGATATAGATCGCACCTTGACACTCAAAGTGCAAGAAAGATCCTGTTTTTTTATATATATTTTTGCAAATCAGTTAGGTCCTATTCAAACTCTCACTTACGTGTGCCGATCGATCACTTTGCGTGACCTTGGAACATGTTAGAAGCTCTCAAGATTACTCAGAATTAAGAATAGTCCTTTTCTGCGGGTCATTCACAATCATTGTCATTACTCAATCTGTCAAATAACTTTGGTTCTCCTCATTTGCACAAGCCACAGGGTCACTGGCCCTTCACATAGACACTCTATGGCTCCCAGGCAATAGTCTTAAACTTAAACTCTTATCTTTTCCAGACCCTGATTCTCCCTGTGTGCTATTAAGGATAGTTCCCACTCACACAAATAAACTGAAAGTCCAACCATTCCTCCCAATCTCAGGGAATCTCCCCTAATCTCCCCCTAAACTACCAAGCAAAGTAGCCATTACTTTCAACCCTGGGGCCTCTATCCACTTGTCTTTCACCACGGTTTTTCTTTACTAAGGAGATTTAATGGTTAACCAAAACGTATGAAGTATTTTAGGCCCAAGAATTATCAGATAGCATTTGTCTTTTATGAGAATAAGATCAATCTAAAAAACGTGTGAATTAGTCTTCCATCCCCAAGGGATGAACAGCTACTTCTTCAAAGCCATGGGAAACAAAACACAAGTTTGAGTCTTCATATTCTGCTTCATTAAATTCTCATTAGCACACCTTGTCGCAGTGTTTACAGACTTAAATGCAAAATGAGATGCCATTTAAATCAATGCGCACATGCTTGGCCATATAGCTGTCTAATACTAAGTGAGCAAAATATGAGAAACAAAACATGGCCCCTTCCCCACAAGAAATCCTATTGTGAAATGGAGTATGAATAAGAAGACCTTGGACTTCTAGACATTGGGTTTCCTTTCTTTGTTCTGTTATTCATTACCTCAGACATTTAAATGCAGGCTTTCTGCCCTGGCCAAATAATAATAATAATAATAATACAAAACATTGATATTATAGTCATTCTCTTTAAACAACAAAATAAGATGTGGCTGTGTACTTTGAAAACTGTAAAATATCCCATCAAAGTACCAGACACTAAAAAATTTAAAAGTAGAGAATTCTATCAGTACATTATGCAATAACCTCTCCTCTGGCTTCATCTTATCTTTCCTACCTTAATTTCTTCTTGGTTCTACTATCTTCATCCACTTAGACTTATCTTTAATTTTGTTTTAGCTCATTGAATTCAATCCATTCAAGGAACATGTCAAATCTTATCGGTAACAAATTGAGATATTAAACAAACAAACAACATAGAGGTGTTATTTATAGAAAATCTACAGAGCGGTGCAAATTCAAGGGCTGCACAGGGATACAAGTCTTTAAAAGAGTCCAAAGAGGGAAAGACTGAGAAGGAATAGACAAGGCTGGATGGAAGAGAGAGGACAAGTTAAAGCAGATCGGCAGGAAGGGGTAGGAGTTGAACAAAACAACATATATGATAGACAGTGGGGTTGCCTGACCAGAGCAGAGTTTATATTGTTGAGCAATGAAAATATCGGTGGCTATAGAATCCCACACAAAGTATATCAAAAACTTATACATCATGGCCAAGTGGGATTTATTCCAGGTAAGCAATTCTGATTCAACATTTGAAAATCAATGTAATCCATCACATCAACATGTTAAAGAAAAAAAATCATGTGATCATATCAATTGATAATGAAATAGCTTTTGACAAAATCCATCACCCATTCATGACAAAAATTCTCAGCAAACTGGGAATAGAAGAAAACTTCCTCAAGTTGATAAAGAGCATCTATCAAAAATAACCAAAAACAAAACTATAACTAACATCATACATGATGGCAAGAAACTGAATTCTTTCCCCATAAGATCAAGACAAGGACTTCTCTCATCACTTCTATTAAATATGGTACTAGATGTTATACAATAAAATGAGAAAAGGAAATAAATTATATTCAAATTGGAAAGGAAGAAATAAAACTGTTTTTATTCACAGATGGCATGGTTGTCTATGTAGAAACTATTTGACCCAAAACAAAAAGCAAACAAACAAACAAAACTTTTGAAAGTAGTAAGTTATAGCAAGGTCAGGGAATACTAGGTTAATATAGAAAATCCAATTAGTTTCCTACATACCAGCAATAAACAATTATAAAATTAAAAAAAAAAATTTAAATATTAATCACAATAGCACACACAAAGAAGAAATACTTAGGTATAAATCTAAGACTGCAGCCAAATGAAACTGCACATTAAGTTTTTTTCCATGGGCTTATGTGTTAACAATTCTGATACCATTATCTTATATACTGGAATGAACAATAAAGGAAATGGATGGGAAACTGTGGGGGAAAAGGTTTTTCGCTATTGGAATGAGACATTCGTGATAAGCAAGGAGAATAGTATAGAATAATCCAAGCGGTAATAGGTTTGGGTTGGAGACATCAGTCTGAACTCATGTTTAGCTCCATATAGAAAAGAATGTTTACATATAAAAATATTTAAAGATATGTGTATATACACTGGTTAGTGAACATAAGTATTTCCTCAACTCTGTCAGCTGAGTCACTGCCTAGAAGAAACGACACCCCAATGGCTACATCATAGTAGTAATGATGTCAAAGCAACACAGAAGCCAAATGAATGAACTTCCAATGACCTAGGCTGGCATCACTTAAGCAACAAAGGAAACACTAGTAAAATTATAACTCATATATAAAATCAGTACCCATGAGTAATTTATATTGATGAGAGAAAGAAAGGAAGAGAGGAAAGGAAGAAGGAAAGAAGCAAACACACCCAGGCAATCAAATCTACAATGCAAAAGAATTCCAAGTAATTTATGTAAATACTCCACCTTCAAGAGGGTGGGGCACAATTCTTCACTCCTTAAGTGTGGGCTGTACCTAATGCCTTTCTTCCAGTAGGCACAGTATAGAAAGCAGGAGAAAAGAATAATTTTACAGTGGATGAACCTGACAAGCACTACCTTAGCCAGATAATCACGGTTACCAACAAGAGCGATGTCATGTTTATAGTGCATATTCTTTATTTGCTGTGATTTGCACTTTACCCCTGTGGTCTTCCCCGGAAAGACCCACATAACGCCAGTCTAATTACGAGAAAAGCATCAAACAAATCCCAGTTGAGAGGCGTGCTACAAGACACCTGACCAGTACACCTCAAAACCGTCAAGGTCATTAAAAATAAGGAAAGTATGACAAACTGTCACAGCCAAGAGGAGCCCAAGATGACCTGACAGCCGAGTGTAGTGTGGAATCCTAAATGAGATCCTGGAACAGAAAAAAGACATATGTTAAAAACTAAGGAAATATGAATAAAGGTGGACTTTAATGAATGAAATTATGTCAGTATTGGTTTGTTAATTGTAACAAATGTACCATGCAAATGTAAAATGTTAATAACTGGGGAAACTTAGTAAACAAGTAACCTGGGAACTTTCTGTACTATCCTTACAATTTTTCTGTAAATCTAAAACTGTTCTAAAATAAAAAGTTAGCAAATACATAAACAAATAGCAGAAATATTTTTAAAAAATGGTAAATGAAGAGAGTAGAGGTCATTGAATGCTGAAGAAAACTGGAGGTGCCTAGCCCAAGGTGACCCAGCTGGTTTTGGCTGAGTTAGAATCAGAGTTGAGATCTTCTGAGTGACTCCTGACCTAGCAGGATGAGGCAAAAGATTCAAAACAGGAAGAGATAATGAAATACCATGCTTAGAATATCTTCTTCCAAATGCAAACATAGAACTCCGCTTACCCGGCCTTATGATTTATGGAGAATACTAATAAAGCTCAGATAATGACAATGTGCTAAGTGATGATGATGCCAACAGGAAGAAAGTGTCTGGAATACGTTTCTTTTTCAAGTTATATGGGTTTTCTGGAGTTGGATTAAGCTATATTCAACATTCCACCCCCAGACCCTGTAGGAACTAGTTATCTTATAGATACGAAATCTCCTTCTTTGCCATCATGTAAATGTTTCAAGATTTATAAAAAGGATTAAGTTGGCCAGGAGCTCAGGTTCATTGCTTCTGACAATGGATCTAATGATAGCTCTCACATGCTGGGCCTGTCAGGGGCCATACGCTTTGCCTGTGTTATCTCATTCAACCTCACAGTAACACTATAAAGTCAAAATCATCACACATGTTTTCAAGATTGAGCAAACTATCCTTCTAAAAGGTCAGGTGACCTACCAAAAACCAAACAAGTGAACCAGGATTGGAACCCAGGTATGTTTATTCAGAAATCCAAAGTGCCTTTCCAATTCTACGAAAGGAGACAAGTTAGTACATTTATTTTTCAAACACTCTATGGTGTTTTCATGTGCTGGGCACAATTCTAAAAACTTTACACATATTAATTTATTTAATACTCCTAATCACTTATTAGGTAGATATCATTAATGATTCTATTTTAGAAATAATGGAACAGACTTCATCTCTCCTAGTCTGACTTCTTTTCTAAAAATGTTGTGTAAGCGTCCTCTACAGCTTTAATAGTCACCGACTTGTTAATAAGCAATATGTCTCCAAAGTCAAACTCCCTAGACACATGCCTGAGACAAGGCCATTTTGAGGACTGGGTAAAATCATTTGAAATGGCACCCATAAAACTCAAGCCAAAACAATGGGGGAAAAAAACTTATCGAATTTAATTTTTATTGGAAAAGTCATGGCAAACAGAGATGGCATCAGCTGACATTTGTGCAAGTTGCTATTTTAATGTTCATTCATTTGAAAAGGGTGCCTGAAAATTTAATAGAATGAAAGGATACAAAAAGCATCTGACAAAAGTACTCAGTCTTTGATCTTCTTATTCAACACAAAAAGGAAAAGAAAAAGCAGGAAAAAAGAAGGAAGGAAGAAAGAAAAGGAAGGAAGGAAGGAAGAAAAGGAAGTAAGGAAGGAAGGGAGGGAAGAAAGGGGGAGAGACAGAGAGAAAAAGGGCAGAAGGAAAGAAAGAAAATCAGAGAAAGGAATGAAATAATACTTGACCTAGTAAAACCCTTCTAGAGGATAATGAGAGACTGAAAGAAATAAGCTCAATATCAACCAGCGATCTTATTTCCATCCCTAAGCACTGCGTAACCACTGTCAAGTTATCTCTAAATATCAGTGTCTTTACCTGAAAAATCAGAGCAATATCTACTTCATAGGATTTTTGTGTGATGAATAAATGAAGTCACATATGTGAGGAATCTAATATTGCACCTAGAACATAGTAGGCACTAAACAAAAGGTGATCCTTTGCCATCTACTCTTCCTCCTGTGTCTCAATTAGTGGTGCACAAGCCCTGAGAAGTGATTGTGCCTACTCCAACAAAGTGAGACTTGAGAACATAATAAAAATGCAAGTGGAAAACTTTATTTTGAACCATCACAACAAAAATAGTACTGTCACGGCCATCCTCAAGACTAGATGGAACCAGATGATCTCTAGAATTATAGAAAAATGTGCTTTACTGCACTGAAGGAAATATTAGCAACTCCCGGCTAATGCATCCTAACTATTTCAGGTTCCTTAAAACAATGACCAGAGTAGAAGGAGGCTAAGACTGGCATGTCCTTGATATTCTAAGCATTGTCGGCACGTAAAAATGATAAATATGCCTTGAGAGTTCCTCAGTGACATTGTTCAAAGTCACATACAGTATCAACATCAGAGTCTGAATTGTGTCCCTCTTTCCATTTATAATACGTGGCCTGTCTCCCAAGTGCAGATGCCTGAGACTTTATCAGTCATTCAACGATTAATCTATTTATTCAAGTGAATTCTTCTCTCTTTACATCCTTCAGTCAACATTTCTTTCACACTCATATCAGAAAGACTTTGCCATTAAAGCTCTGTGTTCAAATTTCAGCTCTTTTAGTTATTAACTTTAGGCACATTGTATTCTCTGGGCTTCAGTTTTCTAATTAAAAAGTTGGAGTTAAGAATTTTCTCTTCTTAGGGAGTTAAATAAGTTAATATAATCAAAATGTCAATCAAAATGCCTCTGCACACATTAGTTACTCAATCTGTGGCAATTACTGACTTATTTATTCATATTATTATCAATTGTCATCTCTGAGTCCTGTTCCTTATTAATGCTCTTGAAAAACTCCATTCTGAACTCATAGTGCCCTATGCCTCAGACATAATATAATGCCTAAAATCCTGCCTTTCTGAGACAGCTTGTAGTTTTCTAACCTACATGACTTCTGACCAAGTCCTTTACCAATTCTGCACTTGGAAACTCATGCAAGATAAAAAGTCCTGTCATGGATTTGAGCAAACCTAAGAGATGGAAAGAAACATGCCCTGACCAACTTCGGAAAGACAGACAAGACTCTTCAATGTATTGGTTAATGATAAGAAAGAAGGTGCCAACAGCCAAGTGGACTAATTTTCAGATTACCCACTTATTCAGATTAATCATGAAGAAGTATGGCCACAAAGAGAACTAGAAAACCAGGACATTAAACAATTTGTGCAGAGTGATGTTCAGCACAGACATGAGTACATCAGGTCACTCACATTGTCAAGAATAACATAAATGACATGAACGTTCTGGACATTGAAGAGCCTATGATTCTGTTCATGCATGCTAATGGAATCCTTGAGATAATTAAAATGTCTTAAAAACTAGTGAGTGAGGTGTCAAAGCAGATAACTCAATAGAGATGTCAGCTTTCTGTATAACAGCCATCAAAACAATGATGAAGATTTTAGACAAGAATGATTTTCTCTTTCCTTAGCCAATAGATGGGATGACAGGGACTTCTTACCAGTGTGTGCTCAACAAAGTGTAGGCTTTGAAAAAGAGGGAGAGGCAGGAGCAGAGGGAAGATGAGCTGCTGTAGGAACACTATCCCAATAAATTCTACTTTGAACCATTGAGAAGACCTAGTTTTACCTCTTCTTCCTATGCCAGAAATAACTTTCAAAAATGCAAAAGTAATGCATGCTCTTCCCCTGATTAAAACTCGTCAGAAAAGTCACCTTTCATGGGATGCACGGCCTTTGTGATCTGAACCCTCCCAATCTTTTAATCATGATATGTGCAATTTTTCATTAGGCTTGCAGGCAACACGAATTGATCTCCTGTTTCCACCCTCTGTCCATATCTGTCCTTAGCTTTTCTCCAGGACAATTTTGGAAATGTTCTGACCCAATAAGCTCATTCTTACAGGTTAAACCATGTATGATGATCTAATGGTTAGTAGCGTGAGCATTGGAACCAAATTGCATGAATATGAATGCTAGCCTGGTAGTGACTAGTTGTGGTACTTTTGTCTAGGAAATTAACACTCTGTGCCTCAGATTCCTTATCAGTACATCAGATGTAGTAACAGTACCTAACTCCTAGAATTGTTAGGAGCATTTAATTACCTAATATATGTAAAGTGCCTAGTAAAATAAATGTTAATATTTCAAGTTTAACCAAGCACAGACATCACAGAGTCAGGTTGTTGCAGTGGTTTTACAGAAAGAACATGAACCCTGATGCCAGGAAGACTTTAGTTTGAAGCCCAGCTCCTCCGCTAACCAGCTCTTTGCCATTTAACAACATACTTAGCATCCCTGTCCCACTTTATTTATATATTGGAGACGAAAATACAGATCTAAAATACAGAGTTTGGGAAGATAATAGAATCACAAGTGAGAGTGTCTAATGTGGTACCAGGCATATTATATTGGCTTAACAAATATCTCTTCCCTTTCTCCCTTCATGTCTCTAACACAGCACTAACCCATCTCATGGTAATAATGGCTTAATATAACCATACCTCTATCACATTGGAATATTTGGAAGAATTGATTTGAAACATCTGGAAATCTTCCTTGTATCATTCACTGATATATAATAGACACTTTGTGCATTTTAAAATAAATATAGGAAGACCTGCAATAGCATAAATAAATCAAAGAGTAAAAGATGTGAAAGCAGAACCTAGGATCTAGTCTCAGTTTGTGAGCTTTGAAGAAGTCACAACTGAAGGTTACCTTATTGTTTAACTTGCGTTAATATCATCCACCTTAATGCAGTTATTGTCAGAGCAAAACAAGGAAAAGTTGTTGCAAACACCTTAGTTAACATTTCTTATCATGTTTCCCGTTTTGATATCTATATCTCTGTGAATTTGTTCACACTAAAGGAAAGCAAGTCATATCCATGCTGAGTTCTAAGAGAAGTAAACCAGAGGTACTGTAACGGTCTCCTGAAATGGCAACTCGCTTTTGGAAGGTAGGACCCTTACTCTTTGGGTATTCTTGCAGGGATTAGTATCAGAGCTGGACGTGAATCCTGGCTCCACCATTTACTATGTGCATGACCTGGGCAAGTCACTGACTTCATTTATAAAATGTGGATAAAAATACTTCCTGTGAGAGAATTAAATGAAATACTGTATGTGAAACGTTTGGCAGAATATCTGGCTCCTTAATTCTGATTTTTGTATTATTGTTTTCATTATGGTCTAGGTTGCTGCATGCTGCTATAATAAAATATCTTAGACTGGGTAGCTTATAAACAACAAAAATTTATTTCTCACAATTCTGGAGGCTGGGAAGTCTGAGATCAAGGCACCAACACATCCAGTGTCTAGTGAGGGCCTTCATTTTGGTTTATAGATGATGTCTCCTTGCTGTGCTGTCACATGGTGGAAGACAGTGGCTAGCTCTCCGGGGTTTCTTTTATATGGGCCCAAAGGCTCCACCTAATCACCTCCCAAAGACCCCACCTACTAATAACATCACCTTGGTGATTAGGTTTCAACATATGAATTTTAAGGAGACACAAACATTCAAACCATAGCAGTTATTATTAGTATTTTTCTAGACTTATTATATCCAAAATTATAAATACAACCTAAATAAAGGCTCATATTCCAGCTTCACCCAACATTTCTTTCACATTTCAAATTTTTCCAATTTTTTTAATATTAATAATAGAGATTTGATTCAGAATACTGACCACATGTGAGCCCATATTTAGATTTTACTGCCAGGAACATTGCATATTTCCTCTGAAGAAGCTTCCCTGATTTCTGCAGCCCACACACATCTCCCTTATCTTTGAACATATCATTGGAATCACTGCAACATAGTCTGTCATCTACGTTTTACCTAAATCCTTATGTGTAATTTTGTTTTTCTTCTTTACATTGTAAAACTAGTGAAGACCAGATACTTCTACACATTTCTTTGTAGCCAGTCTTCACTCTATAGCCATTGGCTCCTAGAAATGTGATACTCTTTTAATAGATTTGTATAAGCCATCTAGTGAGTGAATAAGTTAAAATATGAATGAATGAATGCAATTCTTTTGTAATTTCTTGAGTTTCTAGCACAGTTATGGAAATACAGTAGATCTTCAATATGCATTTTTAATAAGTAAATAAACTAGAATAAATAAATGTTAACTATTTAATTACCCAAAATGTCATTCACTTATCCTAGATCTTTTCTCTAAAAAATTTAAGCTAAGTTTTCTGTTCTTATTGCATAGATAAGTCATAAAAAGCATTAGATAAAAAAGTCATCATTATGTGGCCTGTCAAAGAGTCAGAAAAAAAGGCAACAAGAACAACCACACACGCACTGGGAAAAAATATATATATATATCTCCACTAACAGTGATATTGTTACTCTGAATTCCAAACACTTCCTTTATCCTGGCATCTTTTTCTTAATGATATTATTATGACCTTTCTCACTGATTTATAACATAGCTAATGTAGTGCAGATTTCTTTTGAATTTATACCTATAGATATTATGCTTTAGATAGTTTCTTCATGATCATTTCAGTAAACACTTTTACATCCACAGAGCAGTAAAATTGACCCATAGTTAGTGAACATTTTGTGTTTGAGACCTTTTATCAATAAGTGAACTCAATGTGATTCAATTAAACTAAAGGAGAAATCCTATTTACCCTTCAAGTCCCCATCTCCCAGACAGCACTAGTTGCTCCTTCTCCACTTCCCCAGTACTTTGCACATATCCCTATTTATTAGCATGTCTTCTCCCCCATCCCAAGCCCAGACTCCCTTAGGGCTCCTCAAAGATGGGAAACGTGTCTAATTCATCTTCACAGGAGCATGACACTGCCTAGCAGAGGCAGTGCTAGTGCTAGTGATGAAGGGTTGTATAATTAATTAGCTACTTCATGGGATAAGCTGAGCTGCCAGCTCCCATTTATACCATTTAAGTGTTATCTGCTTGCCCCTCAGCTTTCACAGATCTTTGGTCATATATTTATGATAACCTATAATAATCAATGACATACTATAAAATTTCCACTTCCGGTTTGTCTTCCTTTCAAACTTTTGAGCTTTTCAAGTACAGAAACTATTAATTAGTCATCTTTATTTCTCTAGCATTTAGTCTAAGGTCCATGTGAGTGTTTGATGATGCATAAATTAATGAATAAGAAAAAACTTTCCTAATATAATTTGCTCAAGGTAGAAGACTTTGATGGTCACATCTACCTTATCTAAAATGTTTTGACTGAGTCCAACCCCCAGCTAAATTACACAATGGCTTAAGTTTTTCTTCAGCACCCTCCACTTGGTCATGCTACCTTCTTTCTTTCATACCCTCCACTTGCTTCTCATAATAAAGTGACATTCATACTTCCTTCTTATTTTTTATTTCAAAATGTTATGGTGGTACAAGTGTTTTTGGTTACATGGATCACTTTTGTAATGTTTGAGTCAGTGCTATAAGCACTGTGTCCACCACCCAAATAGTATTCATGGTACCCATTAGGTAGGTTTTCACCCATCCCTTCCCCACTCCAACCCCTCTGCTTGAATTCCAATGACTCTTACTTCCCTCTGTGCACATGTGTGGTTATCAGTTAATTCCAATTTAATAATGAGTACGTGTGGTGTTTGTTTTTCCATTCTTTAGATACTTCATTTAGATTAATGGTCTCCAGTTCCATCCAAATTTTTGCAAAAGGCATTAATTCATCCCTTTTATGGTTCAGTGGTGTTCCATGGTATACATGTAATACATTTTGTTAATCCACTCATAAATTGATGGGCACTTGGGTTGATTCCACATCTTTGCAATTATGAATTGTGCTGCAATAGACACTTGAGTACAGGTGTCTTTTTGATAAAATGACTTATTTTCCTTTGGGTAAATACCTCGTAGTGGGATTGCTGGATCAAATGGTAGGTCTACTTTTAATTCTTTGAGGAGTCTCCATACTGTTTTCTGTAGAGGTAGTACTAGTTTGCAGTCCCACCAATAATGTATAAGTGTTCCTTTCTTTCTGCATCCATGCTAGCATCTATTGTTTTTGGAGCGCACCATCTTGGGGATGGACATGCTTGAAGCTCTGACTCGGAGTGGGGGTGGGGTAAGGACAATATATATAACCTAAACTTTTGTACCCCCATAATATGCTGAAATAAAAAAAATAAACAAAATAAAAACCATTCTAACAGGGGTACGGTGACATCTTATTGTGGTATGAATTTACATATCTCTGATGATTAGTGATGTTGAACATTTTTTCATGTATTTATTGGCCATTACTCTATATGCTTTTGAAAAGCTTCTATTCATGTCTTTTGCTCACTTTTTTTTAATAGGGTTGTTTGATTTTTTGCTTGCTGATTTGCTCAAATTCATTGTAGAGTCTGGTTATTAGCCCTTTATCAGATGTATAGCTTGTGAATATTTTCTACTGTTCTGTAGTTTGTCTATTTGCTATGTTGATTATTTCCTTAGCTGTGCAGAAGCTTTTTAACTTAATCAAGTTCCATTTATTTATATTTGGTGTGTTATAATTGCCAGTGGGCAATTACACTCAAACTGTAAAACACTAATGAAAGAAATTAAAAGACACAAATAAATAAAAACGCATCCTATGTCCATGGCTTGGAAGAATCAATATTGTTAAAATGTCCACACTACTGAAATTTATCTGCAGATTCAATGTAATCCCATTCCAAATTCCAATGGCATTTAAAAAAAAAAAAAAAAAAAAAACAGAAAAAAATTCTAAAATTGTATGGCAGCACAAAAGACTTGAAATAGCCAAAGAAATTTTGAACAAGAAGAACAAAGCTGGAAGCATCACATTTCATGATTCCAAAGTACATAACAAAGTCCCAGTAATCAAAGCAGTATGGTACTGACATGGAAACAAACATATGGACCAATGGAATAGAATAGAGAGCCCAGAAATATGGTCAACTAATCTTCTACAAGGGTGCCATGGGGAAAAGATAGTTTCTTCAATAAATGGTATTAGAATAACTGTATATCCATGTGCAAAAACATGAAATTACACACTTATCTTACACCATACACAAAATAATCAACTCAAAATGGATTAAATACTTCATTGTAAGACCTGCAATTATAAAACTTCTAAAAAATATATATAGATTAAAAAGCTTCTTGATCTTGGCTTTGGCAACAATTTTGGGATATGACACCAAAAGTACAGGCAACAAAAATAGATGAATAGGATTACATCAAGCTAGAAAGTTTGAAAATCAAATAAAATAATCAACAGATTGAAGAGACAACCTATGGAATGGGAGAAAAATTTTGCAAATCATATATCTGATGAAGGGTTCATATCCAAAATATATAAGGAACTTAAACAACTAAATGGCAAAAAAAAAATAACATGGTTTAAAAATGGGCAAAGAACCTGAATAGACATTTCTCCAAAGAAGACATACAAATGACCAACAACTATAAGAAAAGGTGTTCAACATCACTAATCATCAGGGTTTAGATGCAAGTCAAAACCACAAGAAGATATCACCTCACATCAGTTAGTATAGCTATTATAAAAAAAAACAAAAGATAGCAAATGTTGGCAAGGATGTAGAGAAAAGAGTAGTCTTATATAATGTTGGTGGGAATGTATATTGGTACAGCAACTATGGAAAAATGTATTGAGTTTCTTCAAAAAAATTAAAAATAGAACTACCATATGATACAGTAGTCCCACTCTGGGTATATACCCAAAGGAGCTGAAATCAGGATCTGCAAGAGATATCAGCCCTCTTATGTTCATTGGAGCATTATTGAAAATAGCCAAGACATGGAAGCAACCTAAATGTCCCTTAATGGATGAATGAATAAAGAAAATGTGGTATCTACATATGACGGAATGTTGCTCAATCTTTAAAAAGAAGGAAATTCTGCCATTTGCAACAACGTGGATGAACCTGAAAGACATTATGCTAAGTAAAATAAGTCAGGCACAGAAGAACAGATACTACATGATCCCATTCATATGAGGAATATAAATAATCAAACTCATAAAAGCAGAGGATAGAATAGTAGATACCAGGAGGTAGACAAAGGGAAAATGAGGAAGTGTTGGTCAAAAGGTACAAAGTTTCAGTTATACAAAATGAGTAAGTCCTAAATATCTACTGTACAGCATAGTGCCTATAGTTAGCAATACTCTATTGTATACTTTGAAAAAATTGTTGCTAAGAGGGTAGATCTTATGTTAAGTGTTCTTATCACAAAAACTAAATAGATAAAAAGGGCAAAAGGAAACTTTTAGAGATGGTGGATATGTTTATGACATTGATTTGGTGATGGTTTAACAGGTATATATTTATCTCCAAACTCATCAAGTTGTAATCATTAAAGATGCACAGCTTTTGTATATATACCTCAATAAAGTGTTTTTTTAAAATAAAAGAACTTGGAAGTCATCACTTCCATCCTTACAACAATAAAAAAAAAATCTGAACAAACTGAAAATCAATGACCTTTGTCATACCCATCAGAGGACTGAGGTCACAGGGCAAACCACCAGGCTTCATCTGGAGAGTCAGGTGAATACAGAGAGTCACATTCTAAGAGAGGAAATAAAATCACACAAAATACTCCATTGGAACCAGAGAAGACAGAAAAATAGGTTAAGATAAACAAAAGAAACAAGTGCAGACCATCCAATGCAATAAATTCAAATCTATGTGAAAATAAAAATGACTATGATTGACTAAGTGCTAGCAGCCTGCCAGGAATTGTGCTAGGTTCTTTACATATATTATGTCCATTCCTCTAGCAGCCTCTGAAGTAGGTTATCTTTACCACTATTTTATAGGTGAGAAAATTGAGGATTAGGCAAGAGAAGAAATATGCCTGAAGTCTCACCGTTAGCATGTGGTAGAGCTGGGGTTTGAATTCCGAAGTTGTGTTCTTTTTACCACGGTAAACCATTGTCTCCAAGGGCCACACCGACTCCAAAGAACAAATCCATAATATATATATATATATATATATATATATATGGATTTAGACAAGTAGAAACACGCCATCAGACTGAATACCAACACATACCATAAGATTTAGCTCTAAACTTCCAGGCACTGCCTGTCTCCCACTCTTCTGCTGCTATGACTGGTGGCTGTGGGCAGTCCAGTGGAAGTATGACAGAGGGCCCCAAGTCTCACAGGCTGCTATGTTCTCATTTATCTGCAAGACCAGGACAAGGTAGTATTCTGTGACAGAATCACTGCCAATCAACATCTGCAACATTGAAATCAAATCTGCACTTAGTTATTGTTCATTATTCATTTCAGCCACATGTAATGAGCACTTATTGAGAAGTATGGCCCAATGCTAGATCATGTGAATGATACAATGATGAATAACAATTTTAACAATATTAGGTCCTTACATTTGTAAAGTGCTTTATGCTTAACAGATAACTCTCACATACATTATCATATATAATCTTCATACACCAGTAAGAGGTAATTTATTATCCCCATTTTGCATATGGAGAAACATATATGTCCAAAGTTAGTATTTGGAACAACCCAGATGTGAACATAGAGCCTCTGTCACCAGAAAAGTTAGCCAGGCCTGATTTCCAAGGAGTTTCCATTCCACGAGGAAGACAGAAAAATAACTTGAATGTGAGGGGAAAAAAAGGTTTTACAAAATAAAGAAAAACGTCTTAGGGAAGATGGGGAGAGGAGAGCTGAATTAAGGCACAGTGCTTGACATTGTATTGCCTTCCCTTCCCAAACTCCTTTTCCACTGAATTGGTGGCCTTATGCTATGAAAGCCTCAGTCATAACTGCAAAGGGCCCAAACTTTCCCAACTGGAGACACCATCTACACTGAGCAAATGCAGGCACAAGTGATGCAGCCCACAGGGGACACAAGAAAACCATCAACAGCATCTAAAATTGAGAGGACCCAGGTTGCAAGACTTACAAGGAAAAGGATCTAGATAAAAGCAATCTCACAGTAAATTGAAAAGAAGAAGTCTGGGTTCAAAACATGACCCTGTGACCAAAAAGGATCATGAGTAAATTAGTGTTGGTGAATTTGTCTGTTTATGAGACACAACTGTGAATAATTTATGTCCAGGCCTTGGCAGGTGAGAAGCCATGCATCAATAGTGTGTGAACTCTGAGCAGACCTCTGGGCAGTCATCAGATGAACAGTGAAAGATGGGCTTCTTTTGAGCCTGATGACTGGAGGTAGGGTGGAGACAGAATTCCTCACTCAGCTTCTTTTCTGCTCCTCTTTGCCCTTCTGCGTCTGGGGAATTAATTTCTGCATTTTCCATGGTGACTGAACCAAGTGTCAAGGGGCCAAGGGTCCTTTGTCTTATGACATGAGTATACCAACTGATATAATCTTAATATCTGTTCTAATTGATTCTGGTTTATCTAATCCTCATCCTGAGACATAATGCTGACTCAAGAACAGAGCATGTGTAAGGATTTCGTGGGTTTGCCAAGCCCCTTCCCCACCTTATCTCACAGGTTGCCAACAGCCCTAGGGAGAGTATTGAGCTACTTGGGGGTAGGTAGCAGTGGAGTCCATTTGATTAGCAGTAGCACGTGTCAGGAATAGGTGGGCAAAGAGGACTCCAAAGACATATAGGCAAGAACAGAGGTAATGAGTAGCAGGGTTCCCTTAGCTAGTCTGGGGAGTACTGGAGGGCAGACAGGTGAAGAACATTCAAGACACTGTGTATAGGTAGTTTATGCTTCATGTCATTGCATTTTCAGCAATTCTTTGCCTGGGTAGTTTATATCTGTCACTGCTTACTTGTACAAATGAAACCAAATTAATATCTAGCATTCCAGAAACTGTTACTCCACCTATTAAGGGTGTCATGACTTACTATAAGTCATATGTCCCTCTCGAGGTTGTGCATTTTGTCTAGTGGAGTTCTCAACATGCTCATGAAGTCTTTTTAGTAGTAACAGATGGCCCCCATGTTTTTCACTGGCTTCCTCTGGGTTTGCTAGGGTCTTTGCAATATCTCTGGGAAATCCTTAGTGCTCTTGGTGCCAGCAGCTCTGACAAGCACACTGGGTACTTCTTCCATTGATCCCAAGCATGGCAATTGCCACTTTTGTTCTGGAGGCTCAATATGAAGGTACAAAAGCTTCATGATTGACTTTCATAATAGAATGGAAGCACAGGTCTTGGTGAAACCATTCTTTCCATTAAAAGAAAAATCATTTAAATATAATAATTCCTCTTGGCTACATGGGAGTCAAACCTGAGTTCATGAAGACTATGCTTGGAAACAAAGGCAGGATATGGACATCATGATGTGTTAAACATTGTCCTTCACCTCTCACGTTCAAGATTGTGTCACTCAACCATGCGTATCTACCCTGGCTTTTCCCTCAGGCTGACTTTTTCCCCAGATGCTCTTTGCTTACACAGCCCCCAGGGTACCCCCTCATAGCTCTACAAAGACTCCTTTCCCTAGCCCTTAATTTAAGGCTTGGCTTGGTCATTTTCTATTAGACAGGAGTCCTTAACATGGGTTTACCATTCCCCAGGGGATCCATGGATAGAATTCAGGGTATCTGAAGATAGAAAAATTATCTTTATTTTCGTTAACCTCTAAGTGAAATTGATCATTTCCCTTAGTTGCGAACGTAGTTAACAAATCCTACCAGTATTAATAGTATTTGTGATTTGTCACCAATAGAAAGCACAGATATTTTTAATATCACATTACAGTTGTTGCTGTTATTTCAAAATTTTTACTAAGCCCTTCACCATTTTGTAACTATAGTAGTTATTAGGCTCACCACTTGATCTTATTTCATAAGTTAATTTAAAAGCATGTTAAATAAAAGGCATTATATAACTATATTTCAATATGATTAGTTTCCCTGTAATCCTATGCATTTTATATTATGCATTTAAAAACATTATTTAGGTAAGGAGTCCATAAGTTTCACCAGACTGTGAAAAGTGTTAATGGTTCAAAATAGGTTGTGAACCTGGAATTCTTCTAGTCATAGTCCTGTGTGAGTCTGTGATGTTTGTGCATGTCTCTATCAAAGAATTTTCCCAGTTTCTGTAACACTCCATTAAAATGTGTGTCTCACCAACTAGACCATGTGCAGTCCAGGGAAGAGACTGGGTCCTATTTGTTTGAATTCTCGCAGCATTTAGAACTGTACTCAGGCTTCAGTAGGTGATCAATAATGTTTGCTGACTGAGCTGCTAAGTTTGTGGATGAATGAACAACAGGGCTTTTCAGTAAGCATGATTGGACCCATATTTATGAATGTATTTTTTTTCTCTTCTAAAGTACTTCTCTTGGGGGGGCCACATGCTTACTCCCGTTTACCTTCTCTTGTTCAGGGTATTTCTGCAATCCCCTCAGGGAGTTATCTTCTTACTTACTAAATTACTACCAAGTAATTCAGTGCATAATGTCAATGTTAGACTAGAACTGTGACCCACTTTGGTCACTCACGGTCTTTAAGCTCAGTTCTGAGTGACTTTGACAATTTCCAATGGATATATAAACATCAAAAAATAAACTCACTTTTTGAGCATGATGATGTAGTTACTGCCACAAGTGTTATTCAGCAAGATGCTTCATGCTCTAAAAAAAGTTCCAGAAGAGGAACACCCAAAATGTCCTCAGTAATGGCAACTTTGTGAAAATAAGTTTGTAGTTGCTCAAAGAGATCACTTTAAGTTGGCCAAGAACTTGCATAAATGCTAATGTGTTGATTACAAAATGACTTAATTTTCTGGCTCTCTGTTTCTATCTTGCAACCATCTTGAAGACATTTCAACAGTTCCCCTTCATTTTAGTAGATAAGCCTTATTTTGTACTCAGAACTGGCGATCAAAACTTCTCCAAATACATTTCAATTTTTTCTTGCAATTTCTCCTTAAATGTAAGTACTGAGGGTCTAAAACTTGGAATGAAACAATCTATTTGGTATTTTACTGTTGTGCAGCATATAGTCAAACCCCCTGATATAGAATCAGAGATTTACATAATCATGAACTCTCCAAAGGGTGAACGTTGCACAGGCTCATATTAAAGATTCTCTTCCCTAATCAGTATTCTTTTATCACATACCAGACTGGATTAGATGCATCTATGGAGAATTACAAGGATCTGGAATGATGCTCTTCCATTAATACACCTTCTTTTACATTCCTCTGGTGTTCCGGGAATGAAAGCCACAGACAAATCTTTCTTGTAATGCTGCTTTTCATTTCAGCCACAGAGGAAACAAACAACACAAACACCAACGAGAAATAAAGGCCCCAAGAAGGTTAACGGTAAGAAGAGTTTTCCTCATTCTTCCTTGACCCTTGGCAGATCAATTGTAAAGATCTGTCCATTGGAGATTATTAAAGCTAAATAAATTTTGTAAAAACTGTTCCTTGTGAACTCCCTAGGTTTAAAGAAAACAACATTGATTTATTTGGTTTCCAAGCCAATAAGCTGAGTGTTAATCATCTTTCACAGCAGATACATCAAAGGAGAGAAAAGACATTGTAAAGAAGAAAGTCGTTACAACTTGAGATGTCTCAAAAGCTCATTGTACATCTAAACTCCTGGGCTGCATATGTATCAATTTGGATTTTCTTATTTATATAATGAGTTGACAAGCTCCTGGGGACCACCGGAATCTGGGTCTGTTAATTATCTAATATAATTATGGCAAGAAACATCTGTGCCTTTTCTCCTGCCCGACTCCAGTAGAAACACGCATTTGCACAGTAGGTAGGGAATATTATTGTTACTTAAAAAAACGTACAATGTTTAAGCTCTGACATGGGGTAGGGGGTGGGGGAAGGGCATTATACACAACCTAAACATTTGTGCCCTCCTAATATGCTGAAAAAAAAATTTAAAAAATGTATAATGTTAAACATCCTTATTTAAGTAAAAATACAACAAAATTTCAGGGATTTAGGTTTTTTCATGTTTTAATGTTCAGTGACTCAACAGTTGCATACTATGTGCATTAGATACTTCTAAATGCAGAGAATAAAACTTGAAAAGTATTTGGGTCCCTGCTTTTGTGTAGATCACAGTATAGTGGGGGGAGTAAGTATATTATATGGACTAAGTGCTATACTTGAAGTGTAGAAAGTTCTACATGGACGTGAAGGAAAGAAATAAGTCTGCTTTATTTTGCTTATTATATCCTCCTTTCCCCCTAAATAGCAAACTTCCCCCTCTGTACTGGCTGGTCCTATCTTATAACAGAAAAACGAAACATGGCAGGGCCACTAAAACCCTCCCTCAAGCCAACACCTTCTAGTCACTGCCCTTTCTCCTGCCCTGTCCCAGCAAGCTTGTACATGCATTGTCTACACTCACTGTTTCTTCCTCCCCATGTTTAGCGGACTCTGTGATGCCCAGATCCCCTTTCAAGGAAGGGCTTGCATCTTGGCAGGGCTGTCAGCTCTTCAGGGATGCCTCAGCTGGAGAGAACTGACTTGCCCTAGATGAGCTAGGGCAAGTTAGCACATACATTACTCCTGCCACAATAACTTTCATGAAAGAAAGTGTCATCCTTAATCTCTCCCAATAATTTGTAGTTGTGCCTTACCATGAACTCAGCCAGCTTTTTCTTTGCATATGCATATGCAAATTCCTCCTCTTGAATCTGTCTTCTTCACCCAGACAACTCTTACACCTCCCTTAGGATCCAGTCGTTTGTCACTTCCTCCATGAAGCCCACCCTAAGTCCTACAGGTACTATTAGTCTTTTTCTTTTCTGTGCTTCCATTTCCCTTTGCAATACAGTCATCCCAGAAGCTTGTTACATTTCACTGAACTTGTGTATCTACACATGTGTTCTTCCTGCTGGATTGTCACTCCTTGATTGCAAAGATTATCTTTTAAGTATTTTTTTTAGTTTACTGGGCCTTGCACAGCAATTAGCTCAAAGTAAACTCTGTAAATGGTGCTTTTTGTATGTGTGACAAGATCATAGGTGGTTGACAATTACACTATTTTTTTTTTGCTTTTATTCTTTTTTTAGGAAAATTACTGAGTACCTGCTATGTGCCACTCACTATGAGAAATTCACTAATTCTCAGAAACCCCTCTAAGGCAGGCATTGTTTCTCTTACCTTCAGGACCTGCAACTTTGAGTGTAAAAGAGGTTAATTAACTTTCCTGAGTGCCTTTCTCCCCAGCCCTCTTCCAGCCAGTAGAGTCATTAAAAGCAGTTCTAGTCGACAGCATGCAAGTGGAAGTCTGCTCTGTGCATTCCAGGAAAACATTTGCTTTCCTGATTAAAAATGGGCCACCTCATTTTATTTTAATTGCCATTGTCTTTCCTGTTCTTTTCTTTTTAGGGCCTGGAGGTAATGCCTAGCTTCAGCAGACGTCTTCCAACCACAAGGCTACAAGCAGGAGGCTGCAAGACAAGTACACTCAGGAGGGAGGAGCAATTAGTCAGAGGAGCCTGGGGTCTTGACCACATCTTGAACAGCTGCACCAGTCCTGGGTTGCCTTCCTAGACTTTTAGTTATGTGAGGAAGATAACATAGAAAGATAACATAATCTCTATGTTAGTCCAAGTGGTTTTTTTTTTTAAGTCAATTCCTAATATTGCTACCAAGTGGTAGATCTGAGATTCAAATCTATGTTTCCCTGACTCCAAACCCCGTGTTATTTCACTTTGCCATACTCCCTTTCCATATCACATAGTTTTAGAATCAAGTTCATGGATTCCAATGTGAATGTAAAGAAAAAAACCAAATGACACAAAAAAGGAGGCAGCCATATTCTAGAGTTAGGTGACAAGCTGTGCCCTGTCTGCTCAGGTTTCTCCACGGGGAGGATAAATTTAGCAGTGGTGGAATGATCAGCGAAGGCTTCGTGGATGGGGAAGCCTGCGTGCTAAGCCACAATTATTGGGTAGAATTTGGATTCTCAGGGAGGAGATGGCACAAGGTGGTGCCATCTAGAGTCATCTAGAAAAGAGATTGGCATCCTCGGTGAAGGGGAATCACAAGAACATTTCTCTCTCACTCTCCTGTCTTTACCTTTATGATGTGTTCAGTTAAAATATCATTGAACTTCTTTTTTTTTTTTTTTTTTTTTTTTAGACAGAGTCTCACTCTGTTGCCCAGGCTAGAGTGAGTGCCGTGGCGTCCTAGCTCACAGCAACCTCAAACTCCTGGGCTCAAGCGATCCTCCTGTCTCAGCCTCCCGAGTAGCTGGGACTACAGGCATGCACCACCATGCCCGGCTAATTTTTTCTATATATATTTTTAGCTGTCCATATAATTTCTTTCTATTTTTAGAGGTGGGGTCTCGCTCTTGCTCAGGCTGGTCTCGAACTCCTGAGCTCAAACGATCCGCCCACCTCGGCCTCCCAGAGAGCTAGGATTACAGGCGTGAGCCACCGCGCCCGGCCCTTTTTTTTTTTTTTTTTTAACTCTTTGGCAAAGAGTTTGAGAAGTGCATGCATCATAATTGGTAAAGGTCAAAAAGTAGGAACAGGTGGAAGAAGGAAGTGCCTTCTGGCAACCAAAAGCACTGTTGATGTAAGACAGGCAGTGGAGTCAACCTGAGATGCGTGGGTCACCGGTAGGTTACTTTTTGTACTCTCATTGCTTTCCCACATGCACTGGGTGGAAGCTCCACTGTTCTCATGCCAAGGTGTGATGCTGCTGTCAGGAAGGCCCACAGAAGACCAATAATTAGGCCAGGGTTTTGACAAGCAGTGAGTGAGTGCCCGCATGTTGGGTTACTTGGGGGGCTTTTTAAATAACTACCTTAAATTTATTTGGTGTCTGAAGAGATTTGGTGTCCAGTAGAATCTTCACTGGCTTCACTGCTTCCTTTCAAAATCACACATTTCTTCTGAGGGTGCACTGGAGGGACAGGGAATAGTCTTCAGCTCCTCCTCCACTTCCTAAATCAATTTTTTTGCTGCACAGATAAGAGCTAAGTACAGTATCACTGTCTTTAGATGGCCTTGTCCAAAAGACCTGCCAAAATCAAGTGCATTTGAGATCTTTCCTCCAAACTTTCCTAACTTTATATATACATTTATGTGGAAATGTTTAGCTAATTCTTGAAATGTTTATAAACTGGTTATTCATGTTTTACAGAACGAACAAACTCAGCTATAAGTGGTCTCCTGAATGCTGTTTAGAACTAATTTTCCTGTAGTACATTTTGCCTTGATGTAAGTGTTATTTGGGTTTTCCCTAAATTGCTTTTATGTCATAATTCCATGTACTACCTAAAAATAGCAGAGTAAGAGTTTTATTTTTAGACTAAGCTGTGTTGACTACTGAAATTAAAACAAGCTAAAAGACTAGAGGGATAGACTTGCAAAGGCACACAGGTAGGAAGCAACATGACATCTTTGGGGAAATTCAAGTAGCTTTCATTATTAATAACTGGTATTTTGTAATATGTCTATTGCTGATAACTAATGATTTTGTTTCATTCTGTTTATCATATCTGTAGATGATCCAAAAGAGGATTATCCACAGATAGTCCCTGTTCTCTCAGAGGTGTCAGGATAAGTGTCGTCATTTTTAGTCTGGTTTTCACAGTATTGCTCAGAGGAATTACACAGAAAGAAACCTTAATTCTGGTTCTGTCTTCTGACATTATTTCATTTGTGCATGCATTCCATCGGTACTTCTCAAACACCTCCTCTGTGCCAGGCACTGTGCTAGGCCCTAAGGGTACCTCGACAAATAAGTCACAGATGCTACCTTCAAGGAGTTCACTATCTGGGGAGGAGACAAAACTTGATCCTAAAGAGCCAGGAGGCATGAAGTGTCGCCCTGGCGCTAACATGAACGAGCTGGGAAGGCAGAGAGCTGGGAAGGCAGAAGCAGGCCCTTAACCCCTCATGCCTTTGGCTTCCTCTTTTTAAAATGAATTTGGATTAAATCATCTGATCTCAAAAGTCTCTTCCAAATACCAGCCCCTATGAGTTCTTCAGGGACTGTGCAAGGAAAGGAGTCTCTCGGAGAGTGATTAATTGAAACAATAACCACAGGATTTAACCAAGAACTGTGCCATTTATTCTCCAACCAAAGGACAACTATGTATCAAACACTGAGGAAGAAACCAATCTCTGCCACAGCATCCCGTATTTCACTCAGAAATTAAAATGAAAGCTCTCTAGGTAGGCAGAGCCTGGGCGTAGGGCAGCACACAGCAGCGAAATGATAGCGCCAGCCCAGGAAACCGGCCTCACTGACCCGGGGACCGTGTCTCAGACACTGTACCCAGCACGGAATAGTGAGCACTGGGGGTGGAGAAGGACTCGTTCCGGGTAGCTGTCATGAACACATTCTGCTAAAACAGTTCAGACCCTAATGTGTATCTGTGAAGGTTTTCACTCATTTGAAATTTTACCTGTCATTAAGTTTATAGCCCTCAACAAGATTCAAAACATCATCTGGGGGATGGACACACTTGAAGCTCTGACTCAGGCGGGCCAGAGGCAATATATGTAACCTAAACATTTGTACCCCCGTAATATACTGAAATATAAATAAATAAATAAAAATAAAATTCTCATTTAATTACTCTTTAAAAAAAAAAAAAAAGATTCAAAACAATCTGTCAGTACTCCAAAGCCTCCGTAGCTAGGCGTGCTGGGATACTGGCAACATAAGCCAGAGAACAAGAAGGAGCCAGGACTTCAGAGGAGTTCCACTGGTGGGGATAAGACCACTGGGGCTTAGGGACCCCATTTCTGAGGCTGTGGGAGGAGAGGAGGTGAAGGAATGCTGCCTGAGCAGGAGCCGGAGTTAAGGGCAGAAGTTAACTGCCTAGTTGGGGGACATTCCAGCGATCTGGGAGTACAGCAGAGCAGATTCCCACCTTAAAACCTGAGGGGCCTCATGCCTAAAAACCTCGGAGCGGCTTGACATGAAAGCCACCCACGGCTGTAAAGGAAGATTGCAAAATGTCAGCCCGGGAGAAGGCACCCAGACTCCAACTCTCAAAAAACACCAGGTTGAGTTCCTTCCCTCCCCTTTCTCAGTAGAATGCCTCAGTTAATGGGCAGCTAACCTTCCAATAAGAAGTACTAATCTCTCTTTGTTCCTCAATCGAATGGGCCACAGCTGCTGAGTTCAGAGATACTATCTATACATACCTTAAGGCATAGTTGTGCTTAGTAACGAGCTATGTGTTCCTGCTTCTACAGATAAAAGAATAATTAGCTAAGACATCTTGTGACTATTAGGGGAGACTTGAAACTTCTACAAATTGTAACACACAAGCTTTTCACGTGAAATCATTGTAATCTATAGCGTGAAAAAGAGAATAAAAACGGGTGCTAGATTTCAGTCAGTACCACCTGGCTCACGGGAATGCTGGTGGTCCCCTGATTTCTCCGCCCCCTTTCACTTTACTTTTTGTGTCCATGTCTTTGTCTCTCCCATCTCTTGCAGCACACACTGCCCAGGGACCCGGTTATATCTGGGAGCCTTGCGAACCCCCGATACTCCATGAAAGAACTGACCAGCCACTGAGCCACTCGTCATCAGAACTGGGGATCAGCTGGTCAATACATATGCAAAAATTACCCGAACGTAGATGCAAATCCAGTAGTTGCTGGAATATAAGCTTCACTAAGACCTGCCCAATGAACAGGATAAGGATGTAGTTGCCCATGGGCAATATTCTAGGTCAAGGGGATGGCTATTACCCCCTAGATGGTATGTCTATTTCAGAACAGGATCTTAGCCACCAGTGGAGACATAAGCGCTCTGGGAAGGGACCCGACAAAACTTTTGCAGGCAAGACGTCAAAAATCTGCCACATACGGAGGCAGTGAGGAAAGGATGCTGATTGCAATGATGCAATTGGCATAAAAGCCAAGACCCTGAGTTTGACAAATAAGCAAATGTAGTGTGATGTGGATAAAGGACGACTCCTAGGTTAGACTCACGGCAGCAGGACAATTGTTGCTGCTCCTGCCGATTCCTTACCAGCCTTAGCAGGTCCCGTGCCATGAAACTGAGGAAGAATAAAGGTTGGAAAATCAGGTAATTGCCCACTCTCCACTCCGCTCCACTTGAAGTAGTAAAATCTCAGCTGGGGACACCTGTCATTAACTCCCAATACTATAGTGTCTTTACCTCTATAAAGGGTGTAATACCTCAGTGCAGGGTAAAGACCCAAGACAGCTAGTCTACAGGTAAAATGGGAGTCCTTCATAGTTCAGTACATTCTCATGTGAAATGTAATATGAGATTGAACAGTTCATTCATTAATTACTTCATCATTATATATTTTTGATCCTCTCTTATCTACCATGAACTTTGCTAGATATCTTATCATAACCCTGCAGATGAAAAAGACTTATAAAAATAGTAGCTACCATTTATTGAGTGTATATTATATGCTAGACTCTGTGCTAACAGGTTTGTATTGTCTTTCTCAAGCCCCACAACAAAACCATAAAAGAGAAAACATTTTTCCCATTTTACATGTGAGTAAACTGAGACCTGGATTGTGTAAGTAATTTGCTTGACATCACAAAGATAATAAGCAACAGAGTGATGTACAAACTCCACCCATTTGACTACCTGGTACTCTCCTACTTTGCTGCCTTATATAAATTATCATTCTGGAAATGGTACAAATGCATAAAAATTCATCAAATATCTAAAACTGTAATATTTCTTAAGAAAGAAATAACATCTATGCATCAGTCATTTTTGGATTACTGATGATTTTAATATATAAACTGTGAATGAAGAGAGGGAGTTATTGAGGAAAGATTCTCAATCAAAATTCTAACCTAGGACTTTCACTGGCAAAAACTAATGTGATTTCAGTGAAATGGACAATAAGGAATGAAAGAAGGATTTGATGTGGGATTTAAATGGACAAAACAGTGCATTCTGAATCTGTATGTACTTCAAAGAACAAATTGTCAATCAGAGTCCAATTCCAAAAACGTGTGAAAGAAAGTTGAAATGCCACCTCAACAAATCCACAGAAACTGACATGTCCTTTTGAGAACAATCATCACAGCACAAATCCCAGAGGATATAAGAGCCTAGAAATGTAAATCTTAATGTCACCGGGACATTTATACTTTGCAAAAGTCATCTCTAAAGAACTGCCCCCAAAATGACAGAATGATACTTGGAAAAGTGAAGGTCAAACTTCATATCTCCATCCTGGATATTTTCAAGACACAGGAGGTTAAAAGTTATGTAGACCATAAGAGCTTCAAGAAGGGGACTAGAGTTCTGTCCTGATCTACTTGCCCTTAAAGGTACACAGCTCAGGTCAAAGAAAGACACTCAGGAACTTATCTAAAGAAAAGTTCTGGGCTGTTAAAAATATCTTCCTGGACCAGTGTTCTCCAAATACCAGTGTTTGGGAGCCATTGATATACAGAAATAAAGACAAGAATAGAAGATAAGTGATTTAAGTTTAGACCATGACATCTATATTTTCATGTACATTGGATGTCATGAAAATTTGTCATTCTTCTCTGTGCTTGGGTCCCCAACCCTTAAAATGATTTGATGATACGAAGGCTGCCAAATTCACAAAGTTTCCAAATAAAATAGAATATGTAAAACTATGTTCTAAAATAATAGTTTTTTCCACTTGACCATGACATAATTATTTTGATGTGTTGTTGAAATCAATTTGCTGATATTTTATTGAGGATTTTTGCATCAGTGTTTATCAGAGATATTGATCTGTAGTTTTCTTTCCTTGTGATGTCTTTGTCTGGCTTAGGTGTCAAGATGATGATGGCCTTGTAAAATGTGTTTGAAAGTATTCTCTCCAGCTGTATTATTTGGAAGAATTTAAAAATATTAGTATCAATTCCTCTTTGAAAATTTAGTAGATTTGCTGTAAACCCATTTGGTCCTGGACTTTTGTTTGTTGGAATTTTTTTAATTACTACTTTAATCTCTCCACTCGTTAATATTGATCTATTCAGGCTTTCTATTTCTTCCTGATTCAACCTTGATAGGTGACATTTTTCTAGGAATTCATCCATTTCCTCTACATTATCAAATTTGACAGCACATAATTGTACACAATACAGATGCTCCTCAACTTATGATGGCATTACATCTCAATAAAGCCATCTAAGTAATAAATATCACAAGTCTAAAATGCATGTAACACCCTGAAAACCCCATCGTAAAGTCAAAAAATCGTAAGTTCAACCATCGTAAGTCCCTTGGGATCCTTTTTATTTCTGAGGCTACTTTAACATATGTAAATAAATCAATGTGATATATGAACTGACTGGAAGGCAAAAATAACATGGTCAATGGTAACTTATTTGGTTCTTTTGATGAGGTCATGTTTTCCTGGATGTTCTTAATGCTTGTAGATGTTCTTCAATGTCTGGGCATTGAAGAGTTAGGTGTTTATTTTAATCTTTGCAGTCTGGGCTTGTTTGAACCTGTCCTTCTTGAGAAGGCTTTTCAGATATTCAAAGGGAATTGAGTGTTGTGATCTAAGTCTTTGGTCACTGCAGCCGTATCACTACTGGAGGTGCCCCAAGCCCAGTAATGCTCCTCAGGATGAGCTGGTAGGTAGCTGGCTGTCATACTCGTGGCCTTCTAAATGCCAGAATCTGGAGGCCTTGCTCGAGATACCGATGGTCACAATGTTTTTAGAGCCTCAAGTTTGTTTGTTTTTCCTGGGGGCTAAATGTGCCACCACTGAGCCCTCCAAATGTAGGAAGGGAGTGTAGCCAGATCAACTGTCCTATCACAGACTTTTCCTGAACCTCCCAGCCTCCAGCCACATGCCCTCCTCCTCCTCACCTCCAGGCCATTTCCAGGGTCTCTCCAGAGTTCATCACATCAGCCTTGTTCTTGGTGGGCGCCCACCCTGCCCCTATTCCAGCAGACGATTGTTTGGCTGACTGAATTAGTCATCACTTTCCTACTGACTCCTGCCTTCAAGAGATGCATCATAATGTCTTGTTTTCTAATGACCTCCTTCTGTTCTCTTCATTTTTGAGAATTTATACCTCTTTTGCCCTTTATTCTCATTTTAATGTGATTTCAGGAGGTAAAATTAAATACATGTGGTCAATCCACTCTTTGATCTAAGAGTTTCATTGCTGAATTTTAAAATTCATGTACATGAAGGGAGGGAATGGTGTAAAATGTGTAAAAGTGTATCAAATTGAAAAATAAGAGTTTTCCACCATAAAACCTTTTTTCTTCATTCAATTACATTTTCCAAAAATATGTATCTGTTTAAGTTCGTCTGAAGATTTACACCATGATTCTAAGTAACATACTTCTGCTTCTATTTCTTGATTCAAAAAACTTACTTAGTGTTTATTGACACTTCACATTTGCACCTTTTCAGATAAGGAATTTATCTCACCAAACTGGATATGTGTAATTCTTCTCACATCTCAATCAGGCAACCACTTTTGTTAATTATATTACTTTTATTTTTTGATTGTTTAACTTTATAATTATAAAATATACTCAAAACTCAATTTCTATTTCCAAAATGTTTTACACAAATCTGTTTGCATCCATGACAGTGTACCCAGGACAAGCTACATAATTTGCAGGTCCCTGTGTAAAATGAAAATGTACACTCATTATTCAAAAATTGTTAAGAATTTCAAGATAGCAACAGCAGAGCATTAAACCAAGCAAAGGACTTTTGTAAGTGTAATGCCCTGTATGACTGCACAGGTCCCACAACCAGGAAGGTGACCCTATGTACCACTCAAATCTCCTTTCAAGAAAAATTTTCCACTCCCTGAAAGGAATGCAGGAAACTAACGGCTTTCAACTTGCAGTGTGTTGGGGATTCACTTCGGCTCTTGGGCCAATGCCATGCCTGTCCCAACCAGCTACCAGCCAACGATTAAGTGCAGCAGGAATCCTACGGTCTGGCCATTTCTGCCTATTCAGGACTTCTCAGTGTCCCGTGGACTTGTGTGAGCCTTTGTCAGGTCTGTATCTGAGGTTCTCCCTGCCCAGTCGTGCTTTCCACCCACCTTAGCTTTCTCAGATGTCTCATCTGCATGGCAGTCTGCAGGCTTTCCCAGCCCAATCCTGTTTGAACCTTCTTCATCTTTCATAGGCATTACCTTCCAATAAGTCTCTTGTATTCCTCACTCCATCTGTGTTTGCTTCTCAGATGACCCAACAAATACAGCATCTCTCGATTCCACATTATGTGAGATAATGAAATTCACCTTCTATACTATCCTCTACCTCTCTTCCTCCCCGGAGGAGCCCTCCCATCACCTTCTGATTTCTGTCTACTGCACCATGATTTCCATATTTTCAGTACTTATTAATGTTCATATCCAAAAATATATTTGTTTTATGTAAATATATATAATATGCACGTTCTAAAAACCAGAGGGTTCGGAATGTTTCCCACTATTGTCTCCTCTCCACAGACCCTGCCATCCCGAGCCACAACTTTACACTGACTTCAGGAATGTCCCTGTCTCAATGGGTGTGGAGGTCTGTGGGGGAGCCGGATGTCCTCCCATGGGTCAGATCGCATAGTGCTGGCTGGCTGGGGGGACACAGCCCTCCCATGCTCTATTCCCTATTGTATTTCTCGCACTCTCCAGTCTTTGCGAATCTATCTCCCTTTCACCTTTTTTCCTGCACTGCTTGTCTTATGCTGTTTCTCTGCAGATTCACAACACTGTTCTGGAGGAGAGTGATCCATTCACGTGTAGCCATCTGAGTTTTCACCTTCTTCCCTGGGAGCAGTCAGCCAGAAGGCCACCACTAATCTGCCATTTTTTCTCCCTCCCAAAATTAAGTTTTAAGTTATTCAACCCATAAGCATTCCAGGTGGCCACATGATTTGGAGCAATTAAGATTAACTCATCGGACAGGCGCGATGGCTCATGCCTGTAATCCTAGCACTCTGGGAGGCCGAGGCGGGTGGATCTCTTGAGGTCAGAAGTTCGAGACCAGCCTGAGCAAGAGCGAGACCTCGTCTCTACTAAAAATAGAAAGAAATTATCTGGCCAACTAAAAATATATATAGACAAAATTAGCTGGGCATGGTGGCGTATGCCTGTAGTCTCAGCTACTCGGGAGGCTGAGGCAGGAGGATAGCTTAAGCCCAGGAGTTTGAGGTTGCTGTGGCTAGGCTGATGCCACAGCACTCACTCTAGCCCGGGCAACAGAGCGAGACTCCGTCTCAAAAAAAAAAAAAAAATAGTTAAAAAAAAAAAAAAAAGATTAACTCATCAACAAGAAGTCAGGGTTATACAACCTACCTGTGGATCCCAAATTTTTTCAAGAACTTATTAAGGAAAAAGAAATTTTCCACACTGTTTTAGGGATAATTAGAAAAATTGGGTTTTCTTTCATTTGATTTATGTTTTCCCAAACCTGCCAAATGATTGATTGCACTTTTCATTTCACTTCAACTGAGTCAGGTTGGCCAGTGAACAGGGATTTGAAACATGCTCGGAGGAGGGAATTCAGTACACAATAAATTGTTCAATGACAGCTGCGACTATATAGCCCTTGTTTTCTGAGAGCTGAATGTGATTTGACCTGAATCCATGTCCCTTCCTGACAATCATATGGAGTATTTTCCTGGATGTGTTCAATCTGGACATTTATGTTTTCATCTTCCTCTGATCTCTGTCTTATCATTGTTGTTACTGTAATACTGTTAGTATTACTTATTTGTTATTTTTAAAAACATTGCCTCTATGTAGTACTTCACAATTTACAAAGTACTTTTATGTACTATGTTTTATTTCATTTTTATCACAGTCCTCTTAAAAGGACACAGTTGCCTCCATTGTAAAATGACAGAAATGGAGGTTCAGAGTTTAATAGTTAAGAGACTTACACAGCTAGGGCATATATTATTTGGGGGCATGAGAATTTGGCATGGTTAATTCTCTCCATGTCTCAATTATTCTCCTTAGTTTAAGAAAACATAAGCATTTAGTGATTGAAGGCTAAGTATCCACAATATAATACATGGATAATCAAGAGAAATGGTATTATATTCAGGTCCAAATCTTACACACACACACAAACACCCCACTTACACATATTAATAGTTACTACATTTTGAGCAACCTTCTGTGTCAAGTATTTTGTGAGCCCCATTATACATCTCACCTATACATGACCTTTCAATATAGCCCAATGTACTTGGATTCTTCCAAGATTTAAAGTGCATCTATGGTAAGATGTGTGTGATGCGTAGGAAGTAATAAACGTAAAACGAGATTGACGTGTTTCTGTTGTGAAGTGATGACAACAATGCTTTTCCAAAAAGACATCAGACTTAACAGACTGGACATTTGGGGCATAGCCAAGGGCACAGAGAATAATAGTAAAAATATGGGTTCTCAGTTGGCCACCTATAAATTATGACCAAAAAAAAAAAAAAAAACAAGGTCCAAGGAAACTTCATTTTATTGGCAAAAATCCAAGCAGATAAAGAGTGGTAAGATATCTTACTTAACTGCTTTTGTATGTGTATTTCAAAGTATTTTTAATAATACAGATTTTTTTCCATTGAGTTAGTTCAATTTACTGAGCAGATAGCCCTGCTTTCCCTTTTGCCATTTGGGAGCGGCTCCTATTTCTAGCTTTATCTTTCTGCAAGTTTTTAGTGTGTCTCTTTTTGAAGAACTCCAAAAATATGCATAACTTCTGCCCTCTCTCATAACCCTACTCAAAACTACAAATGGATGTAAAACAACCAAGCCAAACATGAACATACAAGGACAAGAGAACACAGGATAATAGCAACATCTGGGAGCTAGATAGGAGAAGGATGAGTGACAACACGTATAGCCAACTTTGAAAAGCTAAATCGTTAACCAGTACTGGGGTAAAATCAAGAAGCAACCCTCTCCCTTCCTTAGAATCTTTAGAGGGCTTAGGGATTTCCTACAACAAGTACTCTAGGAAGTGGAGGTGAAAGAGAGACCAAAAAAGGAAGATTGGTTAAAAGTTTGTTTATAAAGTAGCCACCTTCACCCTGCACAGTTGGGTCAATGCTACTTTTCCACCCAAGAAAGGACAGAAGTCCTGTTCCTTGAAGGAAATAAATCAAGGGTTACTTTTATACATACCAGGCCATGATATGAGGTTGGGGTTTTATACTAAAAATAGGGGTAACTTTCTTTGCTACAAAGAGAGATCTATAATGGGAAGATTACAAAATAATTAGAAATAATTTTGTAGCAAACACACCAAAACATACACAGCCACATGAGTATTTTTGCCTGTGATGTATTCATCTCATGAATCCACACACTTCTTCCAATACACATCTGGGGAAATTTGGGGTAAATTAACTATAGTTGTGTTTTTTGAATTTTATCCATATTGATAGCAGAATTTATTATAAAAAACGAGGATAATTCTTTAGCACATAAGTTTAGTAATTGAACTGGATAGTAACATTTTGCTTTATAAATGTTCAACTATAATGTAAAGTAGCCAATTTTCTTATTTGGCTCATAAACAACTCAAATCCAAAAATGTTGTGAGTTGTTGAATGAATATATGTGCTCAGACTCTGACTAAAGGTGATAGAGTGAACCCACTGATTTGAAAGCCCTCAATACAGTGACAATAAAGGAATACAACAAAATAATAGCCAAGAAATTAGGAATGGACCCAGGAGAGGACAAGGAAATGGGAATAGGTTCATCACAGGGTGAGAGGTTTCAAAAAACAGCTGGAAGCAGGAAAGCAGACGGAGTAGCCGTGGATGAAAGGGAACTGAGAAAACTGCATCCTGCAATGTGTGTGGGGAGGGCTGCCCTGAAATCTGGGATACCGCAGAAGTGCTATACTTCGCAACCAATGGTACAGTCAGAGGTGGACCTGTGAACTGGGGCTGAAAAGAGGGGAGCTACATAAACATCCACTTGTGGAACAATCAACCACACCCCCAACACTCTGTACTCAGAGGAACAAGGAATCATACGTTTACACCCAAGCAAAAAATAAATAAAGTAGAATAGAGAGATTCTCAAGCCTGGGAACAACACGGACTTCTGGAAATTCTCCAGATGGGACTACTGTGGAGGTGCGTGGCTACATGATACGTCTGGAAAAGCAAGGTCATGGATACTAGGATTCCCAGGATCAGAAAAGTGTCTGGTGTCCACGTAATATGGTCCAAAAACCACAGAGTTTTCCTCAGAGAGTTTTGCCCTTTTTTAAGCTGGTTAGGACCTCTGTGCAAACGTGGGGTTAGGGAAAGGAAGCCCTAACAAATCTGTGATTGAATTTATTGCCAGCCAACCCAGATAGAGTTTCAATTTGGATTTAACATGATTTCAAGAAAATAACTACTGACTATGTATTCTAAGGCTAAAAGCAAAAAAAAAAAAAAAAAAAAAAAAAAACTATACAGAGATATTCTAGTTAATAGGTTTGTTTTTTATAGAAATATGAGTTGACTTTAATATGATTTTGAAAAAATATTGATTATGTACTCTAAGGCTAAAGATAAAAAAATTTACACAAATATTGTACTCTCATTAGGAGGTTCATTTTTCACAGGGGTATGGTTGGCAATTTTAGAAGTACTTATGTGTATTCTGGGATTGAGCAAATAAGTTAATATATCATAGATAATGAGAGCCAGGTTTCTTACTGTTGGAGAAAAGAGTTATAAATAGGAAAGGGAGAAGTCTAGCACGAGTCCTGTGATGTCGGACTGGAATTGGAAGCATCAGTATAAACTCATGTTTTTTAAATATGTATACAGATAAATAAAATAGAAATAGATGTCACTCTGTCCACTAAGAGTACTAGAAACAATGACACTCTAATACCAATGAGAAGCTTTTTATTTTTAAATACCATTCTCTAAGCCTTAGAGAAATGGTTGATTCAAGGACTGGGACAAGGAAAATATAAGATGGGGATGGGGGATGGGGTACCTTATGGTTCAGGAAAAACAGAAAGTGCTAAAAAAATTACTAGGAAAATTTAAAAAGACACAGAAGCGAACTTGATGGGGCTCCCTATGGCCAAATCAGTACAATTTGAGAATTAAAACACACAATGATAGAATGGTATCCATGAGTACTTAGAGATATAAATAAATAATAAAGGGGTGGAGAGAGAGAGCTCTTCCTTACAGTAGAATTCCAACTAGTAAATGTAGATGTTATAAAGGAAACAGAAAATCACCATGTGGCAAAAAGTAATCATTATCTTAGGCAACGGCCATCTATGAATACGATGGGTGGGTAAAAATTTGATGAAAAACAGGATAATGATATAGTCTCAAAATATCACCCAGCAAGAGACATATTAATTATAAAGACAAAATAGTTGCTATACAGGGGAGAAACCTGGCAGTTATCACCTTAACAAAACGATCAGAGTTAACCTTTTGAGCACCAGTCGACATCATCTACCTCCTGATTCAATGCCATGAGAATGACACATTACCACTAGTGCACTCTTCCTGAAAAAAATGCATAACCTGAATTTAATTAAGAGGAAATACCAGACAAACTAGACTGAGGGGCATTCTAGAAAAAAAAAAAAACTGAATAGGACTCTTCAAAAGTGTCAAGGTCATGAAAGGAAAGGAAAGACTGAGGAACTGTCTCAGGTTGGAGAAGCCAAAGAGACATGACAACTAAATGCACTGTGTGATCCTAGATTCAACCCTTGACCAGAAAAAGAAAATCAGTATGAATATTGGTGAAATTTGCATAAGGTCTGTAGATTAGCATTATATATAGTATTCTATCTGATAATCCCTTGGTTTGGGTCATTGTACTGGGGCTATGTAAGATGACATTTGTGAAATTTTGAATGATGTATGGGACTTCTTGGCTTTATTTTTGCAACATTTTGTCATTCTGAAGTTGTTTCAAGAGGAAAGTTAAAAATAAAGGAAATCATCAATGGATTTTAAAACTAGTCTGTGAGTTCACTCCATAGCTCAGGGCTTAGAGCACTGGTCTTGTAAAACTAGTGTGTGAGAGTTTGATGAAGAATGATATGTTTATGTAGTCTCAAATTATTTTCCTACTGGTTATGTATTAATTACTTACTAAACTTATTGAATTACTTACTAAGCTACTCCTAGAAGTTCTGACTATACCTTGATAATACCCTCCTAGTTAGTCCTTCTCCTGCCCACCTCCCAGTAAATACTGCACACCATAACAGAGTAATTTTTACAAAATATGAAGCTAATGATGTCAACCCCTCCCTGACTTAACCCTCCACAATTGCCCCTTCCTCCCATGATAAAGACAACCACCCTTAACACTGCCGACAAGTGTGACCGCAAGATCTTGTGTTCCCTCCACACTTCCTCTGCTTCTTCTCTCCTTTGGCTTCTTCTTGCCCTCTCTGCTGCAGCCACATTGCCCTTCGTTGGTCCACAGTTCTTGCCATGCTTCCTTAAAATGTGACACCTTTGTATATGCTGTTACCTCAGCCTGGAACTATTTTTTTGTCCCCTCTCCACCTCATTAACTCCTTCTCGTCTCTCACATCTCAGCTTATGCTGGTCAACTCCACCATCTTGGGCTCTCAGCATCAATCCAATCTTCTTCCTCTTACTTGTCACAAAAAGTATAAAAATCAAATGGTACCTTTGTGTGACTTCTTTAATAATGTCTGTCTCTTCTAACAGACTGTACGTCGTGTGAAGGCAGAGTCCATGTGTGTTTTGGTTTATCATTATGTCCCCAGAAGCTAACGCACAATCTGGAACATAACAGACAAACAACAAAGATGTGTTGAGTGAATGAGTGAATAAATGAATGAATGATATTGTTTCTGTGCCTTTATAATAAATATCCTTTTCTGATTAAGCAACTTTGAGTAGAATTCTATGATCTTTAATCAAAATGGGTTTGAATGAAACAACTACTTCATCAACAGCCAAAAGCCTGTGGGTTTTCATCTATAAAATAAAAGCAATAATGTCAGTTTTCCAATTGATAAGTTATTATTGGAGTTAAAATCATTGATCAAAATGGGTTTCATAAAGTTTGGTTCTCTCTGGCCAAGCCTGGTCTACTGCACCCCCTGGATCTTTTAGATGCTGCTCATGCCCTGAGGCGGAACCTCGTTGCAGGCTCTAATTGCACACACAGATGCTCAGTTGTTGTTATGCAACCCAGGATAATGGTTCAAATTGGCACTGGAGGCTTAGTGGGGAATTTCACCCAGATCCCAGGGAAGAGATTCAGGCGATGCCATGCAACATGGCAGAGTTTACTACCATGTAAGGCAACATGCTTGAGATTTAGGGTGATTTAGTTGGAAATATAAGAGACTGTATGGGCACCTCTTGAACAGGCAGAATATTATTTCCACCCACTAAGCATGTCACAAGTGAGAAACAGAGAGACTTGAGACAGTGAGCTCACCAAATATGTTGCAGCCTGATGACAATATCAGGTGTTTGGAAAGAACATGACACCAACGGTTATGAATATTTGCTGGTAACATTTGCTGGCCATACGCAGCAACTCATGGCAGTGCAGTGTGGCTTCTCTGAGTGCATATGTGCCAGAGGGCTCCTTTAAATCAAGCCTTCAGCTTCAACTCTGGCTCCGCTTCATAAGCTGTAAACGTGTAATGTAGGATGAGCACCAAAGATCTCTCTTCAGTCACTGTCACCTCCAGCATTCACAAGTGTTATCCCAGGTAAAACCTTGGAAGGTCAGCTACGAGACACCTTCATGTTACTATGGATAATGCAGCCAAAGTGGCCTTAAAAAAAAGAAAGAAAAAACAGATCAAGACAATCCACTAGTTAATACATTTGAATGACTTCTCATTGCTCTGGTGAAAAAGACCAAATCCTTAATAAGTCTATGAGCTCCTTGGTGATCTGGCCCTGACATACGTCTCCAGCCCTATCATATTCCACGCCTGTGCCCCTATGTTGTTCCCACCTCATCATATACATACCCACATCTCTGAGCTCCTCTACTCCCAGCCACATGGATTTCATTCTATTCCTTATTCTTTCCAGGCTCTGTCCAGCCATACAGCCTTTGCACATGGTGCTCTCTTTCCTCGCAATGTTCCTCCTTCTTTTCCCATGTGGTAACCTCCTGATCACCTTTCAGATATCAGCTTTAAAGCATCACTTCTTCAAGGAAGGCTTCCCTGATCTTATTGACAAGGTTAAATACCATTTCCATAAGCTCTCTCATTCCAATGCGTCACTCCTGTTCAATTGACTTATGTGCCTATCTGATTGATATTTGACTCCAGTCCTTTCAAGTGGGGCTAAGAGACTTACTGGGTTTTGTTCACCATTATGTGCCCAGTCATTAGCACAGCGCCCACCTCTGGTAAAGTTTCAATAAATAATTGGAGGTGAAATCAGTGGATTTTAAGCCATGCTCGACACAGATGATTAATGCCTCTATGACTCCTGATGTCCTTAAATTTTCCTTCTCCTTCAGAATCATGGGTAATACAAAAAGATTAATCTAGCCTCTGCAAGGGACCTGTGTCTCTGGCTTACAAATGTCCCCTGGTTACTTCCCTTCTATTTTCAAGAAAACAAGTATCCTGCCACAGGGGACAATTGCATTATGAATCAACAAGTTGATGGGCATTAACATGGAACTCAGTCATTTTCCTGTTTTATTATTTGTTGGACAACACATGTTTTTTGATGAGGCTATCAAAGCAAGCTCCAGGAAAGCTGCCAATGTGTTTCTGAAGTGATTTTTGACAATCTATTTCCGTCAGCCTCATGCAGTTCTGCACCTATTAATGCATTCCTTTGAGATTCAATTTCATTCTGAAATCCATCAGTTCAGAGCCACATAAATCAAATTGAACACCAAGAAATCTCATCAAAGTAGTTCAATTAATTTTAACTAATTTTCCATTCTGTTTTACAATCCCAAACACTGAAATTCACACCATTCTTGCCAGAGGATACATGGAAAGATTTTGTATCCATCAGGTATTTTGTTTTCACTCTAAACATGGTTACTCCCACACCTGTGTAGCTACTGACTCTTCTGAATTCCTAATAATTTGAGGGAGTCAGTGCGTTGTATGACCATCTCAATCCCCTTCCCACTTGGTAGCCATGGGCCCTCTGATATCAAATAATGCAAGAGACCCAGAGAGGTCTTAGGGAAGTTTATGGATCACATAATTCCCCTGACTGACATAAGTAGACAATATGGCCCCTCAAGTACAGCTCAGTGTAACTTATATGGGCAAAGCTTTTTCTCTCGTATTAATGTATTCTCCAGTCTCTTCCCACTTTAGTCTGACCCTCTGCCATTGTAATGATTCATATTCCATAATGAAAAGCTTGAGTCAATTTTGAACATTTTTCAAGCTCTTTGGCTCAATATGTGGAGGAATTTGCAACCTTTTTGTCAATAGATTTAGGAGGTACAAGTGTTTTTTGTTACATGAATGAATTATATAATGCTGATGTCAGGGCTTTTAGTGTACCCATCACTAGAATAGTGCACATCCTATCCAATAGGTAACTTTTTATCCTTCACCCGCTTCTTAGTTTCCAGTGTCCATTACACCGCTTTAAGACCATACATATGCCTTGTTTAGCTCCCAATTATAGGTGAGAATATGTGGTACATGTTTTTCCAATCCTGACATACTTCACTTAGGTCTCCAGTCCCAACCAAGTTGTTGCAAAAGACATTATTTCATTCCTTTTTATGGCTGAATAGTACTCATGGTCTGTGTGCGTGTGTGTGCATGTGTGTGTGTGCATGTGTGTATACACACACATTTTCTTCAGGCACTCTTCAGTTGATGCACATTTAGGTTGATTCCATCTCTTTGCAATTGTGAATTGTGCTGTGGTAAACATTTGGGTGCAGGAGTCTTTTTTTATAAAATGATTTCTTCTGCTTTGGGTAGATACCCAGTAGTGGGATTGCTGGATCAAATGGTAGGTCTACTGTGAGTTCTTTGAGGAACCTCCATACTGTTTTCCATGGAGGTTTACTAATTTACATTCCCACCAACAGTTTATAAGCATTCTCTTTTCATGGCATCTGTGCCAACATCTCTTGTTTTTTGACTTGTTATTAATTAATGATGACCATTCTGATAGACGTAAGATGTTACCTCATTGTGGTTTTAATTTGCATTTCCCCGATGATTAGTGATGTTGAGTATTTTTTCATATATTTATTGGCTATTTATTTTCTTTTGAAAAAAAATCTGTTCATGTCTTTTGTGAATGCTTTGATAGGGTTACTTGGGGTTTTTTCTGATTGTTTGAATTCTTTGTAGATTCTGGATTAGTTCTTTATTGGTTGTATAATTTCTGAATGTTTTCTCCCATTGTGTAGGTAGTCTATTTACTCTGTTGATTATTTCCTTTACTGTGCAGAAATTTTTTGTTTAATTAAGTCCCATTTATTTATTTTTGTCGTTGCTGTATTTATCCTTCCTCTTCTATTCCTGGTTAATCTAGCTAGTGGTCTATCGATTTTGTTTATCTTTTAAAAGAACCAACTTTTAATTTCATTGATCCTTTATATTGTTCTTTTATAATCTTCGTTATTTCTTTTTTTTCTACTAGCTTTGGGTTTCATTTATTCTTCTTTTTATAGTGCCTTGATGTACAACATTAGGTTGTTAATTTGTGATCTTTCTGTTGTTTTGATATAGGCATTTAGTGCTATGAACTTCCCTCTTAGCAATGATTTTTCTGTATCACAGAGATTTGGGTAGCTTTTGTCACTTTTGTTGTTCAATTTAAAACATGTTTTGATTTCCATCTTGATTTCATCATTGACTCAAGAATCATTGACAAGAGATTGTTTACTTGTCATGTATTTGTGTAGTTTTGAGAGTTAGTCTTGGAATTGATTTCTACTTTTATTCCACTGTTGTCTGAGAAGGTACTTGCTATGATTTCAAATTTTAAATTTGCTGAGACTTGTTTTGTGGTGCAACATATAATTTCTTTTGGAAAATGTTCCATATGCTGATGAGAAGAAAATACTGTAGTTTTGGGGTAGAGTGTTCCATAAGTGGCTGTTAGGCCCATTTGTTCTAGAGTCCCTTTTAAACCCAGTGTTTCTTTGTTGATTTTCTGCCTTGATGATCTGTCTAGTTCTGTCAGTGGAGTCTTGAAGTCCCTACTGTTTATTTCTTTCCTTAAGTCTAGTAGTATTTGTTTTATAAATCTGGGAGCTCCTGTGATAGATGCATATATACTTAGGATTGTTATTTCTTCTTGTTGAATAGATACCATCATCATTATATAATGATCATCTTTTTCTTTTTTCACTCTTACTGATTTAAAGTCTATTTTATCTGATATAAGAATAGCTACTTCTGCTAGCTTTTGCTTTCCATTTGCATGGAATATTTTTTCCCTTGTTTACCTTGAGTTATGAGAATCTTTACAAGTTAAATGTTTTTTTCTTTGTTTGTTTGTTTTGGAGACAGCATATTTTGGATTGTAGTTTTTATGCATTCTGCCTATTTATATCATTTAAGTGGGGCATTTAGACCATTTACATTCAATGTTAGTATTGATATGTTAGATACTGTTCTGGTCATCATATTGATTGTTACTTGGTTGCTTTGTTTTCTCCATTGTGTCACTGCTTTATTAGAGCCATGAGTTTTAACTTTTGAACATTTTTACACTGGTGGGTATTGATTATTCTGCTCCTTGTATACAGCACTTTTAAGCATTTCTCATAGGGCGAGTCTAGTGACAAATTCCTTTAGTGTTTGCTTGTCTGGGAAAACCTTTATTTCTCCTTCATTTATGAAACTTAGTTTTAGAGGATACTAAATTCTTGGCTGACAATTATTCTGTTTGAGAAGACTAAAGATAGAACCCCATTCCCTTCTGACTTATAAGATTTCCTCTGAGAAGTCTGCTGTTAGTCTTACGGATTTTCTTTTGTAAGCTACTTGGTGCTTTCATCTCACAGCCTGTAGGATTTTCTCCTTCACTTTGACGTTGGCCAGTCTGATGAATATGTGCCTTGGAGATGTCATGTTTGAAATAAATCTTCCAGGAGTTCAATGACCTTCTTATATCTGGATGTCTAAATCTCTGGTAAGACCAGGGAAGTTTGCCTCCATTATTCCTTTAAGTAGGTTTTCTGTACTTTTTGCTTTTTCTTCTTCTCCCACAGGGATACATATAATTCCTATGTTTGGTTGTCTTACATGGTCTCATAATTCTTGAAGTCTTTAATCATTCTTCCAGATGCTTTTTTCTTCATTTTTGACTAACTGGATTAATTCAAAATCCTGGTCTTCAAGCTCTTAATTCTTTCTCATTCTTGGTCTAGTCTGTTGTTAAAACTTTCCACTGTATTTTGTACTCCCGTAAATGATTCTTTCATTTTCAAAAGTTCTGTGATTTGTTTTAACTATGTATCTCATTAGTGAATTTTTCATTCATTCCCTGAAATTATTTTATTTTATTTTATTTTTGTTCTTCATGTTGGTTTTCAACTTTCTCATTGATTCCATTGAGCTTATATGTGATCCATATTTTGAGTTCCATATCCAACATTTCAAAAATTTCCTTTTGGTTGGAGTCCATTGCAGGACACCTAGTGTGATCTTTTTGGGGTGTCAAAATAGCTACTTTTTCATATTGCCAGAGTTCTTATGCTAGTTCCTTCTCATCTGGAACCTATTCCCTCAGCTCAAATAGATAGCTTTGCAGTTCACCTGTTCTCTTCTGCTGGGAACTCTGCTACTCAGTGTAGAGAGAGAGAGAGTTATTCTGCCTTTTGGCTTATAAAGGTAGGTATCCACTGTGATGTTGCTGGCAATTTGAGTTGGTTGGACCTCAGACCCCTGGGAAAGTGTGCAGGTGCCAGTCATGGTGGACAAGTTTAGGTAATACCCAGTTTCCAGGCCCCTGTGTGGTGTGCTTGAGTCCTAGGTACACCAGACCAAGACTAAAACTGGAAAACTTGCTCTCAAGCCTCCCAGGGTATAGGTGCTGGCTATAACGGGGAGGGGTAAGGAGCTCTTCTGCTCCAGAAGAATGCTTAGGCAGGAGAAGGGCAGATGCACTGTAAGCCTGAGACAGGACAGGCAGGCCCCTCTTGAGGAGATTAGCAGAGATGGGCAGCTATGGGACACACAACTTGTTAACACATCCCTCTCTCAGCAATGACAGCAGTCTCTGTGCTTCAGGGACACAAAAGTGCACAGATTTCCAGCTCTCGCACTAGCTCAGATTTGGCAAGCATGGTGGAGGCAGTTCAACCTGCTGTGTTGGGGGCTACCAGACCAAGTGTGGGCTGTGGCTGAAATGCTTTAGTGCGGGAGGTGTGGTCGTGTCAGGGATCTGTCTCCAGGGAGGGTAGGCTTCTCTCAGAAGAAACAGGCAGCTTGTAACTTAGGGAGATGACTTCTAGCCCCGCCCTCCTTCAGAGAGCAGCAGCTTTTGTCCTTGGGGCACACAAAAGTCCTCACTGCTTTTTTTTTAGTGGGAAGGAAGTGAGCTCCATCTTCTGTGGAATCCTGAGTGTGATAAATGCTCTGTCAGAGGCAGGGCGGCCAATTCCAAGTTCCTTGGCTTAATGGTCCCATGTGGAACACTTACCAGTCCTGAGCAGAAACAGCCTTTCATCCGTGGCTGCATCTGTAGCAGTGGGCAAAGTGGAGGAAGGAAGAAGAGAAGGACCCAAATGGTAGGGAGTGTCTCCACCTGGGAGGGGCACAGAAAACTTCAGATCATAATCCAGGGGCTCTCTGGTGCAGGAGAGTGTGCATTCCACCTTCCTCTGTCCTAAAAAGCATTCATGGCACTTGCCAGTCCCCTTGAAGAAGCCTTCCCCATGGATCAGAACTCTGGGAACACTGCTACTTCCATGTATCTCCCATTCCTTTGTGGTTGTCACAGTCCAAGTGGGTGCTGAGGCTGTGAGTTTCCCAGCTGGGTGGAGACACCCAGCATGTGTACAGGCAAGATGGTTCCCCCCATCTCAGCTCGAGCCTATGACCACTACCCAGGTCTACAGGCTTGTGCTCTGCTCCCAAGAAGCAGTTCTCAGTTCACCAATGGTAGCAGTGCCTAGGAAGAAGAGAAGGGATCGCCAACAGAATGGGAGCTGGCAGACTGCCACAGGCAAGAGGGGAAGAGAAATAATCACTCCCACCTCCTCTTTCCACCACACTCCAAATCCCTCAGAGTCAGTCTCTGCCAAAATTTTGTTCCTTCTTGTTCTGCTCCACTACTTCTTCCCGTGTGATATGCGGTAAGGGTAGGTTCTGGGTCCTTTCCATAAACTCACATTCTTGGCCTCCTGTCAAGTAAAGCTTAAAGTGACCCAGGTTCCATCAATCATGAGCATCTGGAGGATATAGTTATTTTTAGAAGAGTGAGGAAAGAAAGCAGTGCACTGAGCCCACTACAAGGAGGGATATGGAGGGACATGCAGCAGTCAGAGGTGGTAGTAGTGATGGGTACACTGGTGGCATTGCCCCATGAAAGCTGTGGTGTCTGTGTCCACTGGCAGAAGCAACAGTGTCTGAATGACAGCAGTCGGGGAGTCTAATTGGGAATTTCTTTTTCTGAAGATATAGCCTCCAATCATAATTTTCTGACCTTTCCAGAGATCTTGTAAGATACATAATATCCTTTAAGCATTTATTAATTTATTTAAACTACCTGGAGTAAGTTCTGTTGTGTATATTAAAATTGTGACTGATACAGCCTCATATCATCACTTCTAATAATAAATTTCATTGAGAAATAATCTATGTGCCAGGCATTGTACTAGATTCTAAGTAAACATCATTATATACCACTGTATAAAGCAGACTTCGTTCCTGCCTAATGAAATTTTTTTATCTCTTACAGAACTGAGCGGAAGCATATATTTCTTTTCATCTTGAGATTTGGTGACAGTGAGCACTCTGGCACATAAATCTCATACAGGTTGCGTTTTGTTATAGTAAGCTCAACAGATACATTTTTGCAGAAAAGGATATGAGAGTGTATCAGGACTGAGATGTTCAGTGAATATGGTTTCTACATTTCCTCCAGCTTTCTGACAGGAGACGTGATGACAATGGCATTCTGCCTGTCTATGATGAGGTCCTGCCATATAGGAGGATGCCACAGTGAATTTATATCCCCAATCACATCCCCTGAGACTCCTGAATGATAACTGTATATATTGTTGGCAAGTTTCAACACTTGAACTTAACATCCACGCAGGTAGAATTCCTTATTATGCCACCAGCAGCCTCTTACTAAATTGTCTAGAGTCTGCATGGTAATCATTTGAGTATTTCATACGTGAAGTCTACGTAATGATGACCTAATTGTGGACCTGTGGAATCCTTTATCTCTTATATTTTAAAGTGCCTATCACCAGTCCATCTGGGGCTTCAACCTCCTCCTGTGAAATTTTGCTACTTGATTATTATTCTACCAATGAACAATGTAAATTTTTCATATGCATCTAAAAACTTAAGATAACATCATCTCCGCATTACATAAAATCTGTTCTACGTATTGGCTTATTGACTGAGTGATTTTATCCATTCACCAAACTTCTTTGAGCCTCAATTTCCCCATCTATGAGATATGTTTGATAATTATAATACTCTTCTCATAGATAATAATATCTACTCTCATGACATGCACAGACAAACTAGGAGCAAGCAATTAGATACATTAGACCCATATCAAATGGATAAAATTTTACCAAAACATGAAAGTGCATCATCCAGATCATCTTCAGATTTTCCCTTTCTCAAGATTATAATATTTTACTAGTGTCTGTCTCCTCTTAAGAAGTTATGTTTCTGGAGTTGCCATGCTCACATAAGGAAGATAAACACTAGTCATACTTGTGGTAACAGGATTTTATGTTTGTTTCTTTCTCTTTGGGAAGCTAACAGACAAATCAGTAACAATAACATGTCTCTAGTTTATACAAATGTGCTCATTATGGTCAAGTTTGTATTATTTTCTGAGTGTGCCTGAAGAGTTTCTTATCAGTGAACATCTAGCAAGGGATGTGGCACATATTAGGTTATCAATGTAAAATGAAAAAGGGAACTGAACCACACTATAGGTGTCATTCAGCCACTCCAGCTGTTACTTGGCCTCTAGGCACAGAGCTGGTAGAGTCTAAAAGTTTCTATTCTAGAGGCTTTAACCTGATAATTTTATTTCACATGTCCATGGCTAGATATTGTTCACATTGGGTTCCCAGTTCAAGAACACTTCTTTGTCTCTTTTGTCTTTGAAAAATCTGTAAATCCTTCAAAATATAGCCAATACCTTATCCTATATCCAAAATGTTACTTAGTAGCATGATTTCAAACAAAGGATATATAATAGAGCTCTCCCATTTGCTGACTGTGTAGTCTTAGGCAAGTTACTATGTAAGAGGAGTCTGAGCTTCCTTCTCTTAAAGATGAGGAGAATAATAATGCCAACCGCATGTGGTTGTCATGAGGATTCAATGCTGTATGTAAGACATTTAATAAAGTGCCTGATAGTCACATTCAAAAGTAGTGGTTATTTTTATTATTACTTTTGTTTCTATTTTACCTCAAGCAGTATGTGTGTGTGAGTGTGTGTGTGCGTTTGTGTGTGTTGGGAGAAGAGCACATGCATGTCTATATATTTTATTGTTTTCACAATTGAATTGTATGTTCCTAAAAGGCAAGACCTACTGCTAACACTTTTCCCATGTCTTTACTGTTGTCTAAACCAGTGCTATTCCCACAACAGGAATTCAAAAATTACTCAAAGAAAAAAACCAAAGAAACAAGACAATATAACCTGTGAAGAGGCATTTTTCATTTAAACTCAATACCCATCATTTTCTCCTTGTTTTTAGACTTCCCACTCAGAATTTCAGAACCTGGCACATCCAAATAAGATATAAGACACGCAAGTGGAGAGCATTTTAGAGTAATCCTACCTAAGTTTACCATAAAAATGAGATTCCACCTCCAAGCCTCCATGAGAAGGAGTCCGTTCATTCATTCATCCAAATGGCATTAATTTGGTTCCAACTATAATACAGTCAGTGAACAAAATAGTTAACAGCCCTTAACCTAACAGAGCTTATGAAAGGATAAAGAATGACTAGAAGCCAAGGGGGTGGGGGGGTTTCTACTCCGGCTAAGGTAACCAGGGAGAACATCTCCAAGAAAATGCTGCTTGAGCTGAAACCTGAAAAAGAAGAAATAGCAAGCCACGTGAATGCCAGGAAGAAGATGGATAGGAAAAGCAAAAGACCTGAGAAGGGAATGATCTTGGTATGATTTAAAAGTAGAAGACGACCAGTGTGTCTAGGAAGTAATGAGTAAGAGGAGGGTGTTAGGGAATGGAGTTGCAGCGGTGGGCTGAGCCAGATCATGAATGTAGGCCATGGAAAGGACTTTCAACTCCATTCTAAATGTAGTGAAAAAGGTTCAGGTTGGTGAAAGTTATTGGAACTGTGCTTTAACAGATGTGTAAAAACACGATTTTAGAAACGGCAAGAGTAAAAGTGGTGGAACACCAGCAAGGAAGCCATTGGCATAGGGCATAGTCCAGGCAAGGAGTTCTACTGGAGTGGCAGCAGCAGAACTGGCCAACAGGCCTCTGCCTGGACACTCCTACCAATGGTGACTACTAGGAATGTGGGAACAATAGCTTGGCCCATTCGTGGGAAGCATGGATATGGCTGGAGAAGTCTTCTTTAAGCAATTTGACAAGCTGTACCAAGACATTTGAAAATGTGCATTCTCCTTAGTTCACAAGTCCCACTATAAATAATCCCTCTTAAATAAATATTTTAGTAAAGATAAAGAAAAAACATTAATAAAAACCTGTGAAGTTATTTATCATGACATTAATTATGAGCAAAAAACCCTCAAAATCTGGTCATAGAAAGATGATAAAGAAAATTATGGTGCTATATCATGCAGGGATTTTTATGCAGTCACTAAAATTTAAAATTATGAAGAAACAATTCATCATAGAAAATGTTTGTGAAGGTTATAAAGCAAATAATCATGACTAAGAGGTATGACAGCTTGTATCAACTTTCTTAAAATAGGTCTATATGTGAACAAGGCTTGGAAAGGAACATGGGGAAAATAATATGATAAAGGGGTTGGGGGTAGATTTTTTTTTTAACATTTTCCATAAATTTTACAGGATACTGGTTTTTATTTTTTGGCAACTGGTCTTGATTTTTTGTTCCTTTGAGAATAGTTCCAGTCCAAGAATATCAAAATTCCTCTCTGGTAAGTAAAACATAAACTTCCCCAATAAATTTAACCATAATCCTAAATGACTCAGAGGAAATTGCTCCTTTTTGGAATCATAAGTCTTTCTGCAGAGCCCAAGGCCGAAGATGGGGAGGTACAAATATAAATCTGGACTCAAATCCAGAAGCTTATATGTCATTTTAATGTCTTTGAGCAAAGAATATACTCTTCTAACACTTTTCTCTTCCCTTCTGTTATCTCTGCTTCTCAATAGGGCAAAAAACACCTCCAGGACGGGATGAACAACCCTTCTACCAGACGGCTTGTGCACACAGCAAGGAGCACCCTATCTTTGCAATAATATCGATCCACTCCCAAGAATTTGGCTCACAGATAACCCTTCTCATTCAGCTGGTGCATGACTGACTCTAAACATGGCATCACTAGGATTTCAAAGAGAAGGCTGCTGATTGTCTTGCCCCACAGAAACCTAAATGTAAGATCTCCTAGGGACAATTAACCCCTCAATTATAAAATGATAGAAAATAGATGGTAAACTACAACCCTGACATAAGAGCATATTACACAAGCTATTTTCAAACAGAAGTGGGATGTCTTTAAAACAAAACAAAGAAGGGACTTGGTAAGAATTATTCTTCCCACAGTTGTTCTCCCAGGTCCAGATGGCTTTATCAATTATATATCCTTTCCCCATTTAACCTTGTGACACAAGCAAAACAAGGGCAGTCTTGTGTCACTTAACAATGGGGATACATTCTGAGAAATGTGTCATTAGGAGATTTCATCGTTGTATGAACATCATAGCATGTACTTACACAAACTAAGATGGTATAGCTGACTGCACATCTAGGCTATGTTGTGTAGCCTATTGCTCCTAGGCTACAAACTTGTACAGCGTATTGCTGTACTGAATACTGTAGGCAATTGTAGCACAATGGTAAGTATTGGGGTATTTAAATATATCTAAACATAAAGAGATACCATAAAAATACTGCATAAAAGGTAAAAATGGCACACCTGTGTCAGGCATTTACCATGAATGGAGGTTGCAGGACTGGAAACTGCTCTGAGTGAGTCAGCGAGTGAGTGGTCGGTGAGTGAATGTGGAGGCCTAGGTCGTTACTGGACACTACTGTAGACTTTATAAACACTGTACACTTAAGCTACACTGAATTTATATAAAAAAGTTTTCTTTCCTTAATAATAAATTAACCTTAGTTTAACTTTTTTACTTTATAAACTTTTTAATTTTTATTAACTTTTAGATTCTTTTGTAATAACACTTAGCTCAAGACACAAACACTTTGTACGGGTATACAACAATATTTTCTTTTTTATATCCTTATTCTATAAGCATTTTTCTACTCTTTAAATTTTTATTTTATTAAACTTATGTGTTAAAAACTAAGACACAAACACACACATTAGCCAAGGCTTACACAGGATCAGGATCATCAATATCACTGTCTTCCTCCTCCACATCTTGTCCCACTGGAAGGTCCTCAGGGGCAGTAACACACATGGAGATGTCATCTTCTATCATAACAATGCCTTCTTCTGGAACACCTCCTGAATGACCTGCCTGAGGCTATTTTACAGTTAACCTTTTTTCATAAGTAGAAAGAGTATGTTCTAAAATAACGATAAAAAGTACAGTAAATACATAACCAGCAACATGGTCATTTAATAGCATTATTGAGTATTATGTACTGTGTACAATTGTAGGTACTATGTTTTTACACAACTGGCAGTGCAGCAGGCTTGTTTACAGCAGCATCACCACAAACACATAGTAATGTACTGAACCACAGTGTTAAGAGGATTATGACGTCACTAGGAGACAGGAATTCTCCAGCTCCATTATAATCTTACAGGAACACCTTTGTACACGTGGCCTGTCATTGACTGAAATGTTGTTATGTGGTTCATGATTGTATTTATCGAGCATATGGTGCTCTTAGAATCTAGAATTCCAAAGAATGTTCTTTAAATTCAAGGCATTTATCATCTCATGGGCATGAGAAATTCACACCAGCATCAGTTAGAGAAGAAACTAAGACTTATGTAATAAAGTGTTAAACTAATGGTAAAGTTATGTGGTGTAAGAGACAGATCTCCCTTAGAGTCATAGACTGAGGTTTAAATTTCAATTCTATCACTTACAAATTAAGTGACCTTGGATGACTCATTTTAATGTCTTTGAACTTCCATTTCTTTTTCTGTAAAATGGGAATAATAACAACAAATAATTAGCCCTCATATGTGTTAGAAAGAGCTGCCTAATGCAATCAAGTTCAGGTTTCAGAAAAACAACTAGGAAAAAATGCCTGTGGTTTTAAATCTCAGGTAGAGAGTGTCCAAAGCAGGTGACATATTCTGAGGCTCTAAGTAAATGCCTCTTTTTTAAAACAATGGAAATATGGGTGCAATAACTGAGGAAGGGAGCATCTTAGATCCTTTTTGTCATGACAAAGAAGCAAGCAATCAAGACAGTTGGGAGGAGACTGAGTTAGAAGCCACCCTGTCTTCATTGGCCTGGCAGCAGTGTATGCTGAAAGAACTCACTTTTACACACAACCTGGTGTCATCAAAATGTCACCATCAACGAGGGAAATCAGGGGATCCCCTAAGAAATGCTATGGCCCCTCCTCCACATGAACTACAGATAAAAAGCTACTCTACTAAAAACTTACCTCATTTAAAAATGTATAATTATCAAAAAGGAGCCACCCTCCCCAAAATACAAGGTTTGCTACATAAAAAAGAAGAAGAAATGAAAATAACCTAAATGGCAAAAAACACTCAACATGAAAACATAGCCATGAAAATTATAATGATAGGTAAAAATTGTTATCAAACTTATCACCATAAAAGTTCATCAAACAATTGTCTCTTTGAAGCACATGCTTAAAAAAGAGATAAAAATTGCTCAATAACCCTTTGACCACACAACAAAAGTAGATGGATCAGCAGTTTGCAGAGAACTGCAAAAAATCACAGGGAAAATAACCATAAGTGAAGGGTCACACTAAAATGTTAAAAAAAGACAATCAACACTACCAAGAACATAGTAAGAAACAAGAAGAGAGGAATAAGATTCAATGATATCAGCAGATGAATAAAATGATGCTGATTAGAGCCTTAAAGGAAAGGACATGATACATATGGAAAACTCGTAAGGGCCAGTGGCCTTAAAAAAGGTTATCAAGAAAAAAAAATACATTAAAGAAAGAATAAAATCCAGAAGTAAAGAAAATTTGACTATGCCAAATGGGAAGACGAATGTCCCAAGAAAATTTTACAAGATGATCCACGCTAAGCATTACTTAATAAAGTTAAAAAAAACTTTTTAAATAAAGAAAAAATTCTTCGGGTAACCTGTAAAAGGATCAAGTCATTTCTAAGGGCAAAATTTCAGGCTAGCCACAGTTTTCTCCACATTTGATTTACAGGAACAATATCTATAAAGTACTTCCTCAAGAAAAGAAAGCAAGATACAAGAATTGTATACTCAAACAAATATTGTTCAAGTATAAAAAGAAAGACAAATATGTTCAAACATGAAAGTACTTGAGAAATACAGTGGCTCCTATAGTTTTGTGTTTCTCCCCCAAACCTCATGTTGAAATTTGATCCCCAATGTTGGAGGTGGGGCCTAAAGGGAGATGTTGGGTCATGGAGATCTCTTCTGAGTGGCTGGGTGCTTTCCGCAACCTCATGATAATGAGTGAGTTCTGCCTCTCCCTTGCTTCCTCCCTTTCACCGTGTGATCTCTGCACACTCCGGCTGCCTTTCGCCTTCTGCCGGGAGTGGAAGCAGCCTGAAGCTCTCACCACAAGCAAATAACTTGTACCATGTTTCATGTACATTCTGCAGAACTGTAAGCCAAATAAACTTCTTTTCTTCTAAATTAACCAGCCTCCTAGCAACATGAATGGACTAAGACAGTGGCCACACACCCTTCTTGATGAGGTTCCTATTGGGCAAAATTCTGTCAACTAAAATAATTGGAAAACTCTGGCCAATGTGCCAGCAGTGAACAGTGAGTCTATTTAGAAATAATTGTATGAATAATTAAAACAATTCTAAAAATTATGACTACAAAAATAGGTTCCATGAAAACCATGTCTACGTAAAAACATAGCTAGCAAAAATTTGGAAAAAGTAAAGATATTGGGAGGTAATTACAGTGTCCTGAGTTCCTCATATTACATAGCTGAGTTCTTAATAATGAAAAACAATATGTTTAAAAATCTGGCTGGGGTCATAAAGAAAAAGTTTAAAATATGTAGAAATGCACTTAAGAAATCTGTAAGATCTATATTAAGAAACTTTAAAATATTCCTAACGGACATATACATACATAAACTTAAGTCAAAGAAAAGCATAATGTATTCTTGGATATAAAGATAGAACATGATAAAATGCTGATTATTCTTAATCCAGATAAAAATTTATAAATTTGATATAATCATAAATTTCAAATGGGCACTCTCATTCCAACGTCTGTATTCAAATACATGTTTTCAGTATTGCCAAAAGTGAAAAGTAATGAAGTAGTACCTACTTTAATCAGACATTAAAAATAATTTTTAAGGGCTACAGAAATTAAAATGGCATTTTATTTTCACGTGAATTTTAAAAACATTGGAAGAAAATGGGGGCCAGAATTAATGTGTATTGAACCCAATACACAGATGATACAAGAGGCTTTGCATATGAGTTGAGAAAATATGAATTATTCAATTAGTGATATCAGTATAACTAGGTAAATGTGATGAAAAAAGCAAAATTTTGTTTAATTCCTACTTTTCACAGTGAAATAAATTCTAGATGGAGAAAATATTGAAATGACAAATCATAAAAACTCTAGAGGGAAACAATTTTTGAAATTTTACAGGTAATATTTGAAAATAATTTCTGCATAGTAAACATTTTTCTAAGTATGACATAAATTCCAGAGACCATAAAGGAAAAACATGACAATTTTGAATATTTTTTAAAATACATAATGAAAAGGAAATGGAATTTTACAGAAAAGAGAATACAACTGGCTCTTGACTATATGAAAAACAATGCAATCCCATTATAATGGGAATGCTAATTAAAACTAAGTAGATACTGCTCCTTAAATATCAAATTGGCAAAAAGTAAAAAAAAAAAAAAAAAAAAAACTTTACTAACACAAGGGTCTGACAATGGCATTTGTGGAGGGAGCACATTTATATATGCTCTATGAAAAACAGCTTGGAAATATCTATTAAATATGAAAACTTATACACTAGCAATTCCATTCTTTGGAATTTACCAACAGGCATTCTTGCACCTTAAAAAATGATATGTGTACACTGCAGAGTTATTTGTAGTAGAAAAAGTTAAGCAGCATCCTAAATTTCCATCAGTAGAGGACTAGTTAAGTAAATTATAGCATAGCTACTAGCAATGAAATAATATGCTAACAAAAAGAATGAGAAATCTCTTTATGTACAAATATGGAATAAATCTCCAAGATAAATTGTTAAGTAATAACAGCAAGGTGCAAAATATATAGAGTAATATGGCTGATTCTTTGCGTGTGTGTGTGTGTGTGTGTGTTTGAATATACATTTGAAAACTCATAGACTATCTTAAGAGGAATACTTGAAACTAGTAACAGTGTATATCTCTAAAGAGGAGAAATATGTGTCCAGGGACAGAAATAGGAACTGCCCCTTTGATTCTACTAAATTTTGTATTATACAGTGAAAAAAAATGATTTTTTAAACTATTGCTTCAAAAAATTGGGACTAGACCAGGGAGAAGGGAAAGGGAGGGCTTTGTTTTGTTTTGTTTTGTTTGTTGGGGGGGGATATTATAAGCTCACTTCTGTATTACTTGATTTAACAAGTGCTATTTTTATCTTGAATAAAAACTTCAAAAATTAAGCATAAAAATAATTTTAAATACTCTGTTCTATTTTAAATATTCTATCCCACCATGCTGCTGTTTGTGCCAATTTGGGAAGTAGAAAATATGTCACTGTATTTATTATAAAGAAAAAATTTTCAATGTAATATTAGAACACAAAAGAAGGATCAATGAATTCTGCAGGCAGATGGACAGTTGCCAGGCAACTCAGAGATGGAAAGTGCAGGTTAAACTGGCCACTGAAGGATGTGAAGTTCACTGAACAAACACCTGGCGCAAAAGTCTTACATAACACAGGGTGCACACGGCATGAGCAAACACAGCATGGAGTTGCACAGAACCAGTCATGTTTGGGGAGCCACAGGTGATCTGGAGGGACATGAAGGTAGGAATGGCACAGGAGGAATAAGCATACATAAGCTGGAAAAGGGAAAGAGACTTGGAGGGACTTACAAAGAGCCTTCAGTGCCATTCTACAAGCTGCCACCCACCCTTATTTAGCAGATCAGTGGATCCTAAACCTAACTGGTTATCAGAATTACCTGAGGGAACTTTGCGATAACACAAATTCCTGGACACCGTCCTGGTCTATACCAATTAAATAGGACTCTGATGGATAGGTCTGGGAATCTGCAATTTAAAACTAAAGTCTCTCTGTTACAGCCACAGACAAAGGGGGATCATCAGAATTCTGGCTGTGGTGTTTAGGAATAGCACTCTGTGTAAGGAGAGAGGAACGGAACCAAATGTTCCATCAGGAAGTTATTAAGAATTAATCTTATGTGTAGTCTCACTCCTTGTACCTGTCAGGCTGAAAATTAAGATTTCTTTCCAGGTACTTAAAAGTTCTGAACTCATTCTTGCCTGAACTGTGCTGAAGGTGGGGCAGGAATCGGAAATGAGAAATAGCTGCTGTTTAATTTATTACCTTGTCTCTGCTCCTCCCTCCAAGCATCTTCATTATGTTCACACTATGAATTATCTAGTCAGGAAGTACATGGATGAGACGGAGCAATCAAAAACATTCATTAAGGTTTTTTGTTAGAAGCAAAGACTTTTATTAAAAAGTCTTTTACTAAAATGGCAAAAACCACAACATATAACCAGTCCATATCCTGAACAGCAGATTTTGTGTAAACTTTTGTACAGTTGATTCAGTTGCTACCAAGTCCTAGACTGATGTTAATTATGTAAATGACGCTCAACAGATACTGATACTCATGAATTCTTCCAGAGTCCTTCTTCCAGTAACAGTTTTGCTCCATTGATTTGACATATAGCTGTTGATCATGGAGCTATGAAGATGCATTAGACACAGGTCCTGCCTTCAAAATTTTAACCCTTCTTTAGTGATCAATAGATTTGGTGTGATTTCTTCATCCTACCCAGTGTAATATCAGTTCCTAGCAATAAAAAGCCACCATGAGGTGATAGCATCCCAAAGAGCAAGACTTCAGTAGTATAAGTGTGGTATATTTTCACTCTTGAGCTGAACAGAGAAAATCAAATGAAAAGAACTTCCAATATCATTTAATCCAGCAACCTCAATTTATAGTTGAGAGAATAAAGGTGCAGAACAACACATTGGTTTTTCTCAAAGTTATATAGGAAGTAAAGAGCAAAACTTAAGCTGAAATCAGACATCAGACGTCCACTTTTAACCTTACAGGGTGGGTGATTAACTTTTCAGTCCCCAATTTCATAACTAATCTTCCTGAGTAGGATCAGAGTGAGGATGCGATTTGGATTCTTAGGGAAGTTGAGGAAATTGGAGAACTTTAAGTTACTAGGATGGGATATAACGACCCACAGGAGGGAGATAACATGACCTAAGTTCTTTCACATGCCCAATTTCTGCAACAAATAGTTATTGAGTGTCCGTGAACAATGATAAGTAACACAGGTAAAGACCCAGCTTTCTGACTTGGATATCTCCAATTATCTCACCCAAGATACATGATAGTGACCGTAGCAAATTCATGCTTGTTCTCATCTGTTTTAGCTGCAAACTTACAGTCTGCCCGTATTCCTTTCTTCCCTCCTCAAGTTTGGATCTCAAAGCAGAAATCAGAGATGACATGCATCCTACCTCTGTCCTGTCCTCTATCCTTGACAGACATCACTAATCAATCACAGACCTCTTTCCATTGTATTGTAAGGAAACCTTAGAATCTTTTCCCCCATAGCACTAGACTACTACTATCTATCTCAGATGGCATATGACTCAAAGTGCATCCATTTTCTTTTCATTTTTCTTTTCTACACAACCTCAGCCTGAATGAAAACCTAAAATAGAGTTGCTGGAAGCATAGAGTGGAAGAGGAAAAGCAAAAGAAGAGTTCTAATGGGTAAGACACACATATGTGCACACACACACACACACACACACACAACTGGTGAGAAGGCCCAGCATCAATTCAAAATGATTCATTAAATGTTTGTTGAATGCTGGCCCCATGCTGGATAATGAGCATACAAACATGAATAGTGATAGTCTCTATCTTAAAAACTTTCCAAAGTAGATCAAGAGAAATTCTTATAGATAGATAATTTTTAAACAATGGAGTAGTGATTGTAACTGGGTAGACTTCATGCCCTCAAGCAGCAATCATGACTATATTTTTCATCATTGTATACCTAGCACCCACCCCCACACCTGGCATAGATGAGAAGTTCAGTAATATCTGTTGGAACAAAGATCATATTAGTTAATTTTTCTGGACAAAATGGGCAAAAGCCCTAAGGAAAAAGTTAAAGTTTTCCCGAATCTCTAGAAACCAGTGAGGATTTTCCAGATGAAGAGGCACACATAAGGACAAGAACTCCCATTTATAACTTTGCTCCAAAATTATGATGAAAAACAAAATAAGCCACATGTCCTCCATTTATTCATAGATCACATAACAATGACACACATCCCAAGTGATTTAGAAGACTGCTTAATGAATACATAATAAAGTGAAATGTATGACTATGTTTTCAACAAAGTCATTGTAATCCATCTTTATTTGCTATAGATATGCTGGAAACCCCAAATTCAACAGTGCTCACAGATTCCACCTGGGTATATCCTCTCAGAGTGATCTTTTACCTGGTTTCTTTTGTGTAAAACTAATTAAAATCAATTAGTGTGACATGTCATTGACTGGCCTGCTTTTACGAGTGCATCACAAAGGGGTAGAAGAAAAGATTGAAGGGTAATGATGTGCTACTTGTTTTTACCCCCTAAATTGCAAATGGCTGTTTCTAATGGATAAACAACTGAAATTTCAAAACACTTACTTGAAGCATAACTAAACATCTTCCATCAAGTAGTTATATTAGAGATTTGATTAGCATCATCATTTTTTCAAAGGTGCTTGAAAGATTTCATCCCTTATGTTTTTCATGAAATATGTTCAATGTTTCCTATCTCTGAACTTTGGTAAGACGTATAGCCTGTCCTCCTCCCCCTTTGTAGCTGATTATATTCTCTCTTGGGTTGTGCATTAATTGTTTTATATGTACTAAATCATGTGTCTCCAGCAAGCTTGTAGTTTCAAGGCAAAGAGATCAGGCATATTTCCTTCATGACACAAAATAAAAGAGACAGGGCAAATGAGAATAAGGAAGAAGAGAAGGGAAGGAAGGAAACAAGGAGAAAGAGGAAAACAAGAAAGAATGGAAACGTGCATATATTGGACTGGACATCTATCATCCATGCATGGTGCCATGTGCCTTTACATAACACATGCCACTTGATCCTTGTGAGAATACTGGAAAAATGAGTACCTCTTTGTCTTTTAGGGATAAGGTAACTGAAACACAAATTGGTCACCAGCTGAATGACAGAGGCAAAATGAAAACACAAGTCTGTCCTTCATGCTTACTTCTCCTTATGTAGGAAGTAGCCCTCCCAAAGTCCCTTCTCAGGGACAGCAAGGGTACTATGTTGTACATGATCTGCTTGATTCTTCCCCCCATCTTTTGAGTGCAAGTGATTGAATAGAATTTCAGCATCTGCGCCATAGGCATGTCCTGCATAAAAAGATTAAGCTATTCATTTTATTTTATTATTTGTCCTAAAAATAACTGAGAATTTGAATTAGTTAAATGTGGGAAACAAAACCAAAAGTAATGATTAACAAATTCCCCTGTCTGGCCTTGAATAGAATATATTTATAATACATATAACCAACAAAGAACTTTTATCTGGATTATGTAAATAGTTCTTACATAACAGTGAGAAAAAAACAGATACCGCAATAGAAAAAGATGGTCAAAATATTCGAAGAGGTACTTCACAAAAGAGCATATGCTATGTAGAGTGACTATACAATGTATCATCCAAACTGGGTGATTTGAGAGTGCAAGGAAGCCCTAATTATACCAGGACAGCGGGAGTAGGCTCCAGCTGACCCAGGTAAACTGCAGTGTATGGGTCACCCTACCCAAATAACATCAAATGTATGAAAAGATGCTTAATCTCATTGGTCATCCAAAAAATAAAAATTAAAACTGCAATGAGACACTTACACCTTCAGAAGGACTAAAATGATAAAGAATGGCAATACTGTTGGTGAGGAGATAGAGTAACTAGAACTTTCATACACTGCTAGGGGAAAGTGTAAGTTGGGGCAATCACTTTTAAAATTGCTTTGGCAGTATCTACCAAGTAAAACATATATATGTATGACACAGCAATTTCTACTCTCAAGTATGTATACAACAAAAATATGCACATAAGTGAACAAAAAACAGAAATTCACATAGCAGCGTTGTTCACAACAGCCTCGAGCTAGTAACAATCCAAATGGCTAAATATGCTATAGCATGCTCATACAAGGGATGACTATCCCATAATTAAAATGAATGAACCACTGCTACACGGAACAGCACGGGTGAATATCACAAACGTAGTGCTAAGTGTAGGGTGGGGACTCATAACGTGAGCTGAGGAAGAATTTTTGACACAAAGATTAGAACAGTTTTAAGCAAAGAAAGTTTATTTTACTTCCCAAAGGCAGGAAGCCTGCGGCACAAGAGAAAGAAAGAAGACGTGTCAGCAGGGAGGATAAGTTGCGGGGTGTGGGGTTTTTATTAGAGGGTAAATAGAAAGAAAATAATGAATAGTTATTGTTGTCAGCTGATAGTAAGAGGGCTGTGAACCGGCTGGGTCTGGCTTTTTCTTTTTCTTTTTTCTTCTCTGTGAGGCTGGCTTATCAATGTCCTTGGAATGTGGTCTGGCTAGAGTTGTGGAAGCAACAGGCTCCTTCTATCTGCTCAGTTCTTTTCAAGTGTAGTGAAAAACAAAACTCTCAGAAACAATGAATTGGGCCTCAGGTGGTTAATCTTTCAAGGGGCTGTTGTGTGTTGTGATCTTCCCCTTTAAAGGGACAATTATGTCTTGTGAGTTTTTTCTTTTTTTCCTGATAGTTTATTTTTCTCTCTGTTAGATAGTTTATTAGCAAGGCCGTCTTATCACTGAGTGCTAAGAAGTTGGACTCAAAAGAGTAGATACTGTATGGTTACATTTTTACAAATGTCAAAACAGGCAAACCTAATCTGTAGTATTGGAAGTCATGTTACTCCTTACTCTGGTTAGTGACTTGGGAGGGGCAGTAGGAAACTCTGGGATGCTGGTAACATCCTGTTTCTTCTTCTGGGCGGTGGCAATTCAAATATGTTCAATTTGGGAAAAATAATTAAACTCTACACTGAAAATGTGTGCAGTTTTCTGTATGTATGCTATACTTCAATAAACAAGTTTATTAGTAAAGAAAAACGACAAAAAAGAAAGAAAACTTTTCTGAATTGAAACAGGGCTCTAATAGTCAACATACAAGCTAGACCATTAAAGGAGCAAAAAAACAGAGGAAGCCACTCAGCAGAGAGTAGAATGGAGCAGATACGTAGGAAGACGCCAGGAGAAACCTCAGGGGAGAGACAAATATTAATAGAATAGTCAATACCTTGCATTTCCTCTCATCCTGGTGGTTTTCCCATTCCTGATCTCATTTATGTGTATCTTTATAATAATCACCCTTTGTCTTGAAACAGTATGAGCGGCTCTCTCTTCCACAAAAACAAACAAAGCTAACTAAAACATCAACAATGCTTTCCTCCTCAGACATCCTAAAAGTACAATCTTGGCAGCTAGAGAGCTTATCTTCATTAAAGCTATTTTTTGATATAAATGAAACCAAAATAAAGTGGACCAAGTAGATGATAAATCCTCATGCCTTTCACAATGAGGGTTAGATAACTTCCAAAATATATTGCAAATAGAGAAATATCATCCTAGCTGAGAGCCATTGTCTTTCCTGGATATATAGGCCATGAGTGTAGCTCTTGGCACATGGAGCTAGATGTGGGTTCTGGGGTTATTGAGGCAAGCATCATATGATTTCACTTGTTGAGGAATTCTTGGCCTCGTAAGTTTTGTCTATTTTGTTTCTTGCTGAATCTCCAGCACCCGGAACAGTGCCTAACACCTAAGTACTCAGTAATAGTTTTTGAATGAATCAATGAATGAATAGGTGGTATAGATACACAGGTGATCGCCAAGCCATGGACAGGCTTCAGTGATGCAGGGAAAGTGACTATTTCTCCAGTAGGAGGAAAACAAGGCTGCATAGAAAGAACCACTGTGTTGAGCCCTAAAGAATTTTCTCCAATTTATTGAGAGACAATGAAAGACATTGCAGGCAAAAATAACAGTACGGGAAAAGTTATAATTATGTGTGTATGTTTGCATAATTTTTTCACTCTTCTCTTCCCTAACCCAATCAATGCACTCTACTATCAAAAAAGTACTTGAGTATAAGTACTCGAGCTGACTCATGTTGTGTGGTGATTTTCAGGTTTCTCGGAGGTACTGCCACATAAACCACCCTGGAGTGAAGGGGCAGAGAGTAGGGCCCCCAACCCTGATTTAACCAGAACAGCTCCTCTTGTATCTGTTTTCTGCATTAGCATTTTCTGTGAGATTTTACTGGGGAAGTTACTGTCTATATAACTGTGTAGTTATTCTACTTTTTTATTAAGTCTTTAAACCACTGAGCTACAAAGCACACATTTACAGAATAATTGTACAGCCATTTACTGCACTTTGTGTTGACACAATTTAATCACAGCAAGAAAAAAGAAATCCCTTTATTGACTTTTATTTTTATTTTATTTTTATTTGAAATTATGATCTTTCCTGACATTCCTAGTCCACCGAGGAGTAATACTTAGTTGTGATTTTCCACATGGGGAAAGAAAAGACCGCTCTCACAATTGTCTCAGAGATGAAGTCACTGTTGTTGGACTAATTTTGATCACCTCTCCCCATTCTCATTTTCCCTTTGGTGTCCTTTTTTGTGTACTCTCTTCCCTGGGATCCACGAGCCCCTTCAAACATCTCTCTCAGTTGCCATGCTGTTTGCAGCCGGGCATGTGAAATAAAATACCATATTCATCTCAAGCTCCTCGCACTGATTTCCACATTTGATCTCAGTTCGTGACTTTATTTGCATGCATTTACAGGCTTCATTTCATATATAAAGTAAGTCAAGGGATGTTATAGGTCTGTTGAATGTGCTAACATGCAGGGTGCCCATGCCATTTCTAGATATTTTATATATTCAAATGAGTCATTTCCTTTTTCCTTTCTCCAACTCTACCAGTGTTATTATTCCTGTTTTAGCACATGGGATTTTGTAAATTTTTCAAAGCAATTTTATAAGTTTCCAAAGCAATGCATGTGTATTCATCTTTGAAATCGACCATATATATAATTTGACTATACTACTTGTACATAAGAGACAGCGATGGTCAATTTCACTTATAACTCTAAGATCTTGGCTTTCTCAACTGTAAAATAGGAGTGATTGTGTTTAAACCTTACAGATTCATCATATGTGCACAATAGGCCAGCCATGGTACAACTGATCTTTGTTTCCTGCCGTCCTTCTGACAACCCATGGAATTTCCACTTTGATCATGAAGTAAAGAAACTGATTTTAATTAAGAGTGATCAGGCTGTTACATCCAGGTGAGCACTGTTTTTTTTCACCTGGCTACCCTAGGAATCTGAAATTTATTTCAATAATCTTTGTTCATTCGACAAAGATTTATTGGCTACCACTATCAGTCAGGCAGGTACTGTTTGAAATGGAGGCTGAAATACATAAAATCCATGCTTTCTTGAAATTTATAGGCTAAGAGAGATAAATACTAATAAAATAAAATCACATCATTGGATATATAATTACAATACTGGCAGGTGCTGTGTGAAAGAGGAAAAAGGACATATGAGGTCTTTAAAAAGGAGCTGACCTTCCTAGAGGAATCAGAATGAGTTTCTCAAGGAAGGGCCTCTTGAGCTGAGATACGACGGAAGAGTAGAAGTGAATCAGGAGCAAGGAAATCAGAGCACGACAAGATATTCCTCTGAACTGTTAGGTTAGGTGTACTCTTTTCTACAAGGGACAAATATATCCTTGGAAATTATGCATTTCACATTGAAAAATATATCATTTTACCTTTTGAACCTGACTGTAAGTCCCTCCAGGATATAATAAAATAATAACAACAATGATAGAGGCCACTTTATTTATCCCCATTTGGCAGGTAAAAGACCCAAGACTCCCTGAAGCTATCAGCTGGGGCAAGTCACAGAGCTCAACTTAAATCCCAGGCTTGATTAACTCCAAAACCTGGTTTTTGCCACTTTATTAATATTTCCTATCATGCTTTCATTTATACCAAGTGCTTAGCCTAGTGCTTAGAAAAATGGATGTACTTCATAAATTCGGGATAAATAACTGTTAAGTATTTTTTTTCAGGTACTGAAAATATACCCAGATCTCATCAGTTCTTGAATTCATGACCTTTGTATCCAAAAGCAGCAAGTTAGTGATCCAATCCCCGCCAGCTTCTCCTTTGCAGGAAAATACCAAACATATATTAGGTGCTCAGCATACAAAATTGTTGATAATTAACTGGACTGTGGGATTACTATATTGTCACCCTCTGAGATCAACTTTTTAAGAGGTTTTTTGTTACTCTACATTACTGAGATGAGAGGTTTATGAGGGAGCAAAGAGATTTGTGGGTAGAAGCAGAGTTGCTATTCAGAATACACTCTGGGTGTGGTATTGTCTCATAATTATGGCTGTTAACAACCAGGACTCCATACTGGTGACTATCAGGCAATTATAAGCCCTGGGAATTGGAGGGAAAAGTCACGTATTACCTAGTGAATATTGATGCATACTGCAGAGTAGAGGACAGAGGAGTTCATTCATTTAGCAAATGTTTACTGAGGGCCCAACTACATCTTATGCACACTTCTAGGCACAGGCTTATCCAGGCAAAGACAGAGCAAAAAGAAAAAAAAGAGAAAACTCCACAAGGAGTCAGGGAAGCCTTTCAAAGGCACTGAAGCCAATAGTATAATTCCATTTTCTAATGGAGTATGGAGAGTTGGCCTGCCAGTTGGCGAAGACAGAGTAATTTCATTATTCATTGGTCAATATCCCTGGCCATTATCTCTCCTCTTCCTAAAACAAAAATCAAAATTGATTCAAGACATTTGCTTGTAGCTGCAAAAAGTCTCAGGCATAAGCTAGTCCAACTAGCCCAGCCAGTCACCCAGGTCTCTCAGTGATTCTTTTCAGCAGCTTTTGGAATGTCTGGTGACAGGTGGGATGTGCTCTCTTGAAGTCACTGAAGCACAGAACCACTTTGTGTCTTCTATCATCTTCTCTTTGGATGCCCCTCTCGTCTTGCCAAAATCATATCCACTCGAACTGCAATTCCACTCACCAGTTCAAATGAGATATTTCTGGCCGCCTCCCACTTTCACATAGCACATGTTCTCAGCTCAGTCCCAGGAAGAGTCTGGAAAATTTAGAACAGAACAGGGAGAGATGATTGGGACCCCAGCCCTCCCGCACCTCCAAACCCATGTTCCAACCAGTTCCAGCTATTTTGCTGCAAACTGAGCTCATTCCTGCTCTTCCTCCATAATTGTGCCCTCAAACGGTTCTATTCTATTAAATATTTACGAAGGTTTTAACTGGTTCAACTGAGCCAAGGCTAGGACAGGGCCAAGCAGTGTGAAACAGGGGAAGAGCATGGGTTTTGGATGCAGACCTGAATGAGCATGGCTACTGGGGTCTGCCTACCTGTCTTGAATTCTAGCTCCACCACATAGTAGGTTCCTAGAGCCAGTTACTTAACTTCTCTACATCTTAGTTTCTTCATCTATAAAATAAGTTAACAGTATTAATTCTAGTTTGGTTGTGTTATTGTGAGTATTATATTGATATATAATAAATATATACTGATATATAACACATCTAGAACAATGTCTAGAATTAACCGATGTTGTGGTTATCTATTGCATCTTTCCCACATGCAAAATAAACTCATCTCAAGGTGGCTGCAACAGTATCTCCCATCCCACATGTTCTTCTGCAATGTGATCTTGCCACCCCCCAGTCCCTCCGTCAAGAGGAAGAGTGTATTTCTCCATTCCATTGTATTTGGGAGAACTCTGTAACAGCTTTGATCAATAGGACATGGTAGAAATAATGCTGTACCAGTCCCATGCATGGTCCTAACTGGCCTAGGAGCTGCTTCTTCCTGCTATCTTGGAAGCTAGCCATGATATAAGAAGTGCGACTACTGTAAGTCCACTGTGCTGTGAGAAGTCCAAGCCAAGGCCTTGGAGGATGAGGGGTGACATAAAAAAAGAAAAGGCCAAAGAGCAACAAGGCACCAGATATGTGAGTGAAACAGACATCTTGCACATCTAGTTCAGGTGAGCCTTCAGGTGGCTCCAGCCCTGGTTACCAACTGTCCACTACCATGTGAGAAACCTCAAGGAAGAACCACTCAGCTGAGCCCAGCCAAACCACAGAACTCTGACATGTGATAATAATGGGAGATACTGTTGATAACACGTTGCTGTTTTAATGCCTAAGTTTTAGGATGATTTATTAGCAATAAGAGAGAACTGGTATGACCCTGGACAAGCCACTTAATCTATCTGATCCTCAGTTTCCCCAGGTGTCACAGAGAAGACACAAAATAAATATTAGTTTCTTCCCTATCTTTTATCCAAGGTTGTGGCAGAAATTTTGTATTTGTTTTGCCATTCTCATGCAACATCTTTAGAGGGCAGATTGCTGCTCCTTGGTTTGACAGGGAAATAAGAAAACAGAGAGATATTTTATTGATGCACCAGAGGATTTTCCACCTCTTCTTTGCTGACATTGACCTACGTTATCTCTCTGTTGTCACTTCTATATAAAGATGAAACACCATCTGCCTGAGTTCCAGCTTGCGTCTTTCATCCTAATGGAAATCTCAGAAGGAGAGACACATTGTACCCCCAAACCTTCCCTGAAACCCAGGGCCTTTCATACCCCTGGCCTTTGCATATTTGTCTCCTTTTAAAAGGGGTAACTTCTTCCAAACCATCACCAGTGTGAACACTGAAAAGAAAATGACAGACTGTTTTGGAAATCGAAAAGCTATACATTCCTAGGACTGTGATAATTATTCGCATCTAGTACTCAGTGAATATTGAATGCATGCAGAAAAGGAGAGTGCCTTGTCTCATTATTATTGAAAAATGATTATATTTCAAAACCTCTATGTCTTAAGGAATGTTTGTGGAATCATCACATCACAGTCACCATAGGGCTTGTTAAAAATGCAGATTTCAGGCACTCATTGAATTAGAATCTCTTGGCATGAAGGCTGGAAATTTGTATTTTTAACAAGCACCCATAGTGATTATTAAGAGCACTAAAATTCAAGAACCACAACTCTAAATTCTCAGATTTATTTCCATGTTTGGTTTGGAGACTGTGAAATGGCTAAGACTGGGAACAAAAAGACCCAAGAAAAATTTAGAAATTCCAGTGCCTTACGTACCTCTTCACAGATTTAATCATATTCATGAACTTCTTCTGTACTTAAGGGCATAAACACTACAGATGGTTTACTGATTTTTTAAACCTATTTTTGCTTAATCTGTCTAAATGTAAAACAAAAATGAGAGCACCTTATTATAATTTCCAAGGCTTCAGTAAAAACACTTACTTAAAGGCATGGAGAGGATTTAATGGTAAAGAGTGATTACTTCTTTCCCAAGTAAAACAGTGTAAGAATTCCTGATTGCTCCTACTCCTTTGTGTTTGTAAAAGAGCATAGGATTTGGGGGATGACCTTGAAGAAATCGATTAACTTTTCTGAGCCCATTTCCACATCTGCTAAGAAAGTTCCTATGAGGATTATGTAGGGCCACTATGTTGCACAATGTGCATCATAGTTTATGTGCAATGCACAACTTGAATATCTGCAAATGAAATACCGTGAATGAGTGAACCAGTGTGTATGAATATACTGTAACGTGTGTGCCATATACTGTAAGGATATAAGGGATTTCTACACAAGAGGTGGTGATAGGATAGAAAAAATAAACTTTATTTGGACCTATAAAACGGAAAACTGAAAAAGAGATTGTCCAGATGTAAAATTATTTGATTGAAGTTGCTCAATACAAAAACATACATGTGTTACTTGCAAGCATATATAAACATACAAACATACACATTGTAGAGGACACTTTGGATTCCCTACCAGTATTTTGAATATGTTCTCTTTTCTTCTGACAAATTTCTTGATTTCCATTTTTGGACTTACTGCTCCTCCATCCTCAGGACATGTGGTGTGGGTAGGACTCCACATTCAGCTACAAGGATGGAGCATATACCCGATACCTTAGTCAATCAACATATCACCTTTCCTTTGGGGTGAAGGGGAGGAGTAAATGACCCAAGTGGACCATTCAGACTGAATGTCAGGACTTGTGCTGGGAAAGACTCAGGCTTTTTCTGCTGAACTTCATTTGAGATGAGATAAGGCAGAGATGGTTTCTGCCATTGGTACTAGGAAAGGTGGGCTCAGGGATGAGGAGGGCAACCTGAGTTTGAGGTCTGGATTCCACTATGCCTGAGACAGACCTTCCAGCTATGTAAACCTGTCAATTCCCCTTTATGTTTTTGCTTAGACCAATCTGAGTTGTTCCCCCATTGTTTGAAACAACAGGAAATAAATACTACACACAAAACACAGACCCATTGTTTGACTAAGTCATACGAAGGTTTTACTTTGTCTCTCTACTAGTTTTTAGTGCATTAATACAACCAGTTTAACTAGGGTGACCATATAATTTAATCATCCAAACAGGGCAATTTTGATAATGAAAGGAGTGCTATTTATAACTATCTCAGGACAAAAGCATAAACCCAGGCAACTGAAATCTACGGTCAGACCTAATTTTGACCAAATAGTCAGACTACTGTATTCGAAGATGCAGAGCTGGTATTTTTTAAGAGTGGTTTGTTTCTCAGAGCTCACCACTGTATTGCTGACGCTTAGAGCAATGTCCAGCACAAAGTAGATACTAAATATTTATTTAATGAATAAGGCATTTCATAAACATTTTGGAATATTTATTCATGTATTTCTTCCACAAATACTTAAGTATGTTTTATGTGCCAATCATTGTTCTAGGCACTGAAGGGACAGATGTGAGTGAGATCAATTAGATCTCTGTTCTCCCGGAGTTTTCATTCTTGGGGAGAGGCCTAGGACAATACATGAGGAAGTAAGTGCTTTCTGGTAGTCATAGGTGCTAGGGGAGGAATAAAACAGAGTGGCATCTGGAGACAGAGAGATATTTTCAGTTGGGAGCATCTGAGAATATGTCTGAAAAATTGATGTGTCAGCTGAAACTGAGTCAACCAGGCAAAAAGGGAGAGGGGCGTCCTACAGCAAAGACGGGTTCTGCCTGCTACTCTGCTCTGCTCTCCAGCTCACAGCGAGACCCACAGGGTCATATAGTGCCCGATGCACCAGGAGCTGCCAGTGAACTAACCTGCAGGAGGGGCCAAATTGATTGAGGAGGGAGAGCATTGACCAGGCACAGAAGTGAGTGCTGTGAGCATCTCGGGCTGGGAGCAGTCAGTGCATCCTGGGGTTGGAGATGGACATAGGGAGAGGCTTCGCAGAGAGGAAAGACGTGAACGACAGCTTTAGAATTAGGGAACAGAGCAGTGGTTCAAGGCTCAGGGATCAGGCCCTGGGTTTGCATCCTGGCTCTTCTGCGTACCAGCTTTGTGATCCTAAGCAGATAATCCGCTATGTCTTTGTGAGATTCACTATCTCTTCTGTGAGACTGGGATAACAATAACGGTGCCCTAATATGTACTCAGGGCTTAGCACAGCGTCTGAGAAACAGCGAGTGTTCAGTAAGTACTAGCTATTACTAAAGAGTGAGGAGAGACAGTAACAATTTAAATATGTGAAGAAGTACAGAGAGAAATAAGATACTGGCCTTACCCTTGGGAATCTCATTATGTACTCACTGGAAAGAGAGTTCTCAAACACGTGTCTACTGAACGCCAGCTCTCTGAATGCTTCACCGAGGGGCTCTGCCGTGAAACCAAAATAATGGTAAGTTTTATTTCTCAATTCTCAGGGGAAAAAACATAGTTTACTATCATATCTTTTTCCTTTTCAAGTTTTCTTCCCATATATATCTTTTGTAAATTTTAGACATCTGCTACTTAAAGAACTGGCAGATGAAAAAAGAAGTGAACAAGCAGCCGACAAATATTACCAGAAAAACTCAGAAACAGCTGACCACGTTGAGACAAACAGCTTGTTCTTTTCATGAATGTGTATACTTGAGGCTCTGGTTTTGAAATTGAACACAGATTGTCATATTGTCTGGAAGTAAAACCATCCCTACTGCATATCTTGGAATTAAATTCATCAGTATTTAAAGACTGTCATGCCTTCCAGATGCTCTACCTTCTAAATAAGTTTGAGACTCACCTATAGAAAAGTTCAAAGCCTTCCAGAGATAGTGTCTAAATCGTCCTCACTTTCCCCAACCGGGAAGTGGAATGTGAAAGAGATACCAGAGTGGCAAAAAAAAGAAGAAGAAGAGGAGAGAAGGTGATTAAGACATTGCTATGTCCTTGAAGAAGAAAGTGAAACCCAGGAGTTCAGGAGATGGTTGATGATATGCCCAAGGTCACTCAGAAAGTTGGCAAAGGAACTAAGACGACATCTCAGAGAAGAATAGTTCATAAGGTCTTTGCTGTGTGCATAAAAATCACTGAGCTCCCACGGGCAATGATAATGAAGAATGTGGCTTAAGAATTCTGATGGAGACACATTTTGAAGTTTCTAATCCCAGAGGCATAGTAACTAAAAGGGTCTCAAAGCAGCAGGCAGAAATTGTCTGGACCTTTTAATGGATGACACCGCAGGTAGCCACTGATTTCCCCTTTGCACTCTGCATATTTGTTCAGGCCGCTATGTCTTCAGTGACACTAGAAAGTCCTCTCTGTCACTTAGGCTTAGTGCCCAGCTCAAATGCTACTTATTGCATGGAGTCTTTGATTGGCATCTCTCTACTCCAATTATGTTTAGTGATGGCTTTTACCTGCTTTCTAGAGGGCAAGATCCCCATGAGAAATATCTTGGGATGATCTGCATTAGTTTTTATTGCTGCCATAACAAATTACTACAGATGTAGTGGCTTAAAACACCACCAATTTATTATTTTACAGTTCTGGAAGTCAGAAGTCAAAAATGAGTCTCCCCAGGCTAAAATCAAGGTACCTATGGGGCTGCATTTCCTTCTGGAGGCTCTAGGACAGATTCCATTTCCTTGCCTTTTCCAGCTTCTAGAGGCTGTCTTCATTCCTTGGCTTGTGGCCCCTTCTTCCGTCTTCAAAGTCAGCCTTGTAGCATCTCTCTGACCTGCTTCCATCATCACATCTCTTTTTCTGATCAAGGTCAGAATGTGATTTCTGCTTTTAAGAACCCGTGCACTTAGATTGGGCCCAAGAGGATAATCCAGGATAATCTTTCAGTATCAGTGTTCTTAATTTAATCACGTCTGCAATATCCTTCAGCCATGTGAGATAAGATATTTTCTAATTCTGGGGATTAGGATGTGGACCTCTTTCAGGGGCCATTATTCAGCTGACCTCACTTTATCTTTGGCCCACAAAGATTGATGCCCATCTCACATACAAAATACATTCATCCCAACCCAAGTTCTCCAAAAGCTTCAACCTCTTACGGTATCAACTCAAAGTTCAAAACTTCATCTAAGTCAAATCCCAAATCTCAGTATCTAAATCATCTAAATTAGGTAAGGGTATGGCTTGGGGTATACTCCATCTTGGAGCTAAATTTTTCTCCACCTTGGACCTGTGAAACTCAAGAAACAAGTTCTCTGTTACCAAAATACAATGCTAGAAAAGCCAAAATGACAGTTGTAGACATTACTGTTCAAGAAAAGGATTGGGAGATAGAAGGGAAAAAGAAATCCAGCCAGGTGAACTCAGGTTTCAAGTCCTGTGAATAATCCTCTGAGGCTTGTGGCTCCTTCCTCTTATATCGTGGCTCACTCTCTGCATCCAGAGTTCTTTCTCTAGGGTGGAGGTTCCACCCTCCAAGTCATGGTTACTTTTTCATAAAAGGCATAACTTGCTTATAGCAGAGTAGTTTTAGCAGTTTGTTTCCTGCCAATAGAATTTTGAAGGTGAACTGCCTTCTCTTGTGTAGTACTCTATTTTAGTACAAGCTGGCAATGTTTCTGCTGATATAAAATTCTTAAGAAATTTTTGGGTCTCCTGTGTATGTCACAAAGATTCCCACACAAGACCAATCTGTTCCCAAGTCCCCTGAAATTTACCTGAGTTTCCATTCCCTTCCTCTACCCCAAAACAAGAAGATTCAGCTCAGGAGAAAGGCTCAAAGGCCCTTCAGGAATATCCACCATTATCCAAATCTCATGCTTTCCTTTCAAATATTCCTTGGGATGTTTATTACAGCTGTGGAGAGAAAATGTTCTCATGCTATCCTACATTCATAACATGCAATTATCTATGGAATAAAACCTAAAACTCAAGAGTTTCTGGTATTGTTGTTGTTGTCAAATCTACGCTTCATGAGTTCTCTGGGATTTTTGGCTTTTGATACTCAAAGCTAGAGTTTTATCGTAAGAGAAAACCATTACTCTCTCCAAAAACCTGGCTTCTGCAACAGAAAGGCTTGACTTTTAAAACTATTATATCCGATATGAGTTTTTAAAAGTCCATTTAGCTACTCACCTGATTCCACCCTTCTAGTCAGTGTGTTTAGAAAGTTCTCGTTGATTCCCGAAAGTGGAAGAACAATGATGGGTAAAGGGAGTATTGCATCTGTTAATAATCAGATTATACACTGAAATAATGCTATGTGAGTCAATCCTTTTGGTAATTCTCAAGTTAACAATTCATATTTCCATTTTATCATTGAAGAAATAGATGCACGAAGTATGAACAACTTGCCCAAATCACACAGCTTAAGCAAGTGTGTAAGTATATAGATATATATTCCCAACTCAGTCTGCCTAATTTCAGAACTGAACTGGAGCAGGGAGTTCTTGCAAATGTCCAAACCAGATAATGCTGCCAACTCTCAATTTCTATATTTGTAGAATGAAGACATGGTTCATAATCCCTCATCCACAATTCCAGAATCCAAACAACTCTGAAAACCAAGTGTTTCTGGTATTGCTGTTGTTGGCAAGTTTGGTACCAAAACTAATGTGGTCACAAAACAAGACCTGAACTGACATTTAATGCCAGCTTTGTCTCATTACTTCTACAAGTTGCATGTGCCTCTGCTGCTAGTTAATATTTTTGTTGGATTGTGGAGGTTTTGTGGCCTTTAATTGCACTATGAAAATGTCAAACAAAAAAGTCAAGATACCTCTGTGAATAATAGGGACAAGAAAAGGAAGAAGTATAATCTTTATCAATAGCAAAGAAAGGGGAGTTATTGCTGAACTAATGGTGTATATGTGAGGTGTCTTACCATGTAATATAAGGTAGAAACCTCCACCATATACAATTTAGTGAAACTAAAAGACAATTTGTTGGTGTTTTACAGTGAAAACGACAACCAAGAACTAAGGTAAGATGAGTTAAACATTACATTGGGGAAAATATGAAGATCTTGATTTTGTGTTTGTTAGATTTGAAAACAATAACGTGAATGTGTGACACTGATTTACTAATCATGGAACCAGGTAGGCTATTTTATGAAGGAATGAATATTGAAGGTGAATACAATTATTCAGGAAGTTGGCTGTATAAATTTAACAAGTGTCATCCTCTTCCCTAAGGCCAGCGCTCTCTCTGTCTCTGAAGAGAGAAGGCTCAGCCCAGTCTTCACTCAGACCATTGCTTCTGTGATTTTCCCCCTTTTAAATGATGCTTTCCTCTCCTTCCTAACACTCTCAACCCTGCTTACTTTTTAGAGACAAGATGTAATTATCCAGCTCCTCCGTGATGCCTTCCCCAATACTCCTGCCTCTGCTCACCTGCCCCCCTGGAGAACTTTCCCACACACTGTTTACTGTAGTATGTGTTCTAAAGCCAAACTTCCTAGATTTAAATTCTCGCTCCTCAACTAACCAGATTATCTACCCTTGCTTTGTCTGAGTTTGCTCATCTTTAAAATGGGGATAATGATAACATTTACCTCGCAAGCACTCAATAAACATAAGCTTTTAAATGTCAAAATAAATAAATAAATAAATCTAACACGAGTCATGGTATAAAACATTTGAAAATATGTGGTAAAAAAGCTTCTGTTGATCATGAAGCAGCTGAGAGTTCCATGTATAAATCTGCTAGGATCATATCTGATGAAAACCTTAATCCTAAACAAGTTTGCAAATGCTGATGAAACAGCTCTATACTGGTGCTATGTTCTTAGAAAATACTTAGCAATGGTTGACAAGAGAACTCCAGCAGGTTTTAAGGAAACATAGCCCAGAGTGACTGTTTTTAGACGTGTCAATTCTACAGGAAAGATTAAGGTGACAGTGATGGAGAAGAGCCAACATCCGAGATATTTAAATGATGTATGAAACTTACCTGTCATTGCTATACAGACAAGAAAGTTTGAACAGATAAAATACTTTTGACTGATTGGATACCCCCTTTGCACTCCTAGCTTAAGTTCATTACAGGCAACCTGACCTGGAAAAAAAATGTAGAGTTTATTGTTCCTGATTATTACTCCACACATTCTTCTCTTGAACTTCTTGGAAAATAGTGTTTTAGCATTTAGTGTCCCCCTCAATGTTATAGCTATAATACCAACTTGTGGGCCAAGAAATTTTACACTCCGTGGAAAATGAACACAGGTTTCCCTCTACATTCCTTTTTCCTTTAGCTGCATGCTTGCCACAGTTAACAGAGGCCCAGGAACCTCAGACATGCTAGAAAGGTTGAGGAGGTCATTTCTGCCATAGCTAATGCTTGGAACAATGTTGATATATGCTTGGCACAGGCTTTGGACTATAGAGATGTTTAAAAGAAGAACCTGCAGATGAAGACTTTGAAGATTTCATCAATAGTGAGAACAGGATCATGCCAAAGTTCACGGGTGGCACTAAAATTTCACTGGCCAAACATATGAATAAATTAAGAGTTGACATAGAAGTGCTGAATGCTACCACCATTGTGCTTCCCTGGGGTGATGGGAAAGTTGTGGGAATGGCGTTGAGCAGAAACTCAGTAGAGACGACAATGATGCTGACGTTGTAAACAAAGATTAAAAATTCATGTAGATGACGGATTAACAATGATCCCAGGAAGGTGGCTGTAACTCAGCAGTGAATGAAGAATCTCCTTTTCCTACTCTCCTATTCCCCTTCACTGACTACAGGTTTCATGCACAAACCTGATGAGGTAGAATTTTATCTTGTGTGTAATTTGCAGAGTTTGCTTAAAGTGTGAATTATCTCTATTGGCTCAATTTATTTCTATAACTTCACAAGAAACACCTGCAAAAAATGCTATCAGAAGAGATGAATTATAGAGTGAGAGGAAAATAGAATATAGGTTACTCCTAAGATAAGTGTCTGGAATGAACATAGAGGACAAAGGCCAGGGTCTTGAGCCACACAATACTTGAGTTTGAATCCTGGCTCGGTTACCTGCTGTGTGATCTTGGGCAAGTTATTTCACCTCTTTGGGCCCCACTTCCTTGTCTGTAAAATGACAGAAATAATAGAAAATATGTCACTGGATTATTGTGCGGGGTGATGAGTTAATATTTTAAACCACTGAAGATAGTGCCTGGTACATAGTAAACACTAAAGAAGGGATAGTGATCATCATTATCCGCTTACAATGTGATGTTGAAACAAGTGCTTCTCACTTGGGAGAGACTTCAAAAATATCAGAATAATGAATGAATAAGTTAATGGCCTATATTTCACTCCAGACACTAACTACATCCTTATATTCAATGATTACTCATGGCCAAGCTGATCCTCTACTCTGTTTTTGCCTCTAAGCTCAGCTTAACTTGCCCAAGTCAGTGGCCATGAATACGATCCCCCAAAAAGCAGTTAACATAAAGGTATTTTAAAATGATAATACTCACAATTAATGTCAATGTATGAAAGTGGCCGTTCATCAAACGTTGCTGCTAGGAATACAAAGTGATGAAGGAATTGCTCTTCTTCTGTATCCTGATCTCATAAAATAATCAGAAACATGTACAAACATCATGTAAAATGACATTCACTTTCTCTAAAGGAGACTCACTCGGCTGAAGCCTGAGCAGCTATTCATTGAATACCTGCATATGCCAAACATAGTTAAGGGTGCTCTGTATTCGCTGTATCATTTATATACCACAGAGGCTCTGCAAGGGAGGTTTTAGTTTCTACATTTTAAAGATTGAAAAAAAAAAAAAAAAACAGAATGCACAGTGCTTGACTTACTTTCCCTTAGTTATAATGTTGATAAGTGAATGAGCCTAAACTTGAATCCAGATCTGTTTGAATCAAACAGATACCAAAGTTGGGCTCGTTCTAATGTGCCGTTCTGCTCTGTGGCACACTGTACATGTACTAATTGCTGTTGTTATCCCAACCCCATAACTTTCTGATTTGATGATTCTAGGACTATCGCACTAATTTTCACAAATGTCCCTATCTTACTCTATCTGTAAGTTAACTCCTTAAGAAAACTCTCAGGATAAGGGCAGGTGGGTTGCTGGGAGGTTCATGCCTATTTTCTCAGCTCCATTCCTTGCCCTTTCCTTCCTGTGCTCTGATCCCTGCAAACCACACTTCTTGGAGGACTTCACGCACTAGCTTCTCCACAGTTTCACCCAGTGGAAAACATTGGCATGAAGTCTGGAGGTTGGAGAAGGGAAGAAGTCAGGCTATTTCTCCCCTGTCCACTGTGAGAGGTGACCCCGCCTGGCTGTGATTCCTCCATGGCCCAGCCTGCTCTGGGCAACCTCCTTGCCTTTGCCTCCGGTTCATCCGGGCTGGTTCCTCCTCCACAGCTCCTGCCAGGGAGCACAGCTCTCGGTTCCGGTCATACTTTCATCCTTTAGTCTCAGCCCTAAGCGTAATGTGGTTTCCCACAACTGTGACCCTCCAAGTTGTCTCACCTCCCCACCGCTCACTCTGCACACACCTCTCTGACTGCCTCCCTCCGTTGAACTACCCGGCATGCTGCCGGTTCCTGCCTGGCTGCGGACTCCTGCCTGGCTGCCGACTGACACAGGATAGTGTGACTTGAGTGGGCTTCTGGGGTTCTGACTCAGATCTTCCTGGAAAGTAAACAATTGATGACAAAAAAGGAAGAGCAATGGGTGAGGAATGCAGAAGGTGAGTCTGACGTTCTGAACCTAACTAGCTGCTGTGACTTTTCATTATTCCCCTGCCTCCGGGTCTCAATTTTCTCATCTATGAAATGGACATATTGACATTTCTAGTCCTGTGAAGCTTGAATTTCTTGTCCTGCTTCTGCAGTTCTCAGAGGCATCATTGCACGCTTGCAAGCACTACCTACACTGACCTCATTAGCCTCTCGGACACGTGCACCTTCCACGCCCACCACAAGGCAACAGATGGTGATGCCGTGGGCTCTCGGAGTCTCCATAGCTAAAGCATCTTGCTCTTGCCATTCTCTTTTCACCCAAAGCAGAAGCCTTGTACTTGTGCAGCCCCTCGAGCCCTGCCTACAGCCTTCAGTTCCCCTGGGGTCTGGTTCTTTGAGGGAGACACATTCCAGCGCCAGGAACTTTCCCAGGTCTCTTCACTGTGGGTCACGAAACAACCATCACATGTATGATTCAGTCATTCTTGTGAACAGTGCAAACCAGTGATTTTCCCCTGAATATTTTTTACTCCAAATTCAACTAATTGGTTATGATAATTAGCAAAAATATAGCTCTTATTGCTCATTTGGGAGCAGACTAACTGCAATGATATAGACAGCTTCTCCTACCAATGCCACACACATTGAAGTCCAGCAGACATCTTTATTAGCATAAGGGTTCCATTAGCTATACTACAGCCACAATTTTTAAGTCACACAATTTTTAAGTCACACAATTTTTAAGTTGGTTCCACGGAGTCTTCCTATGTGTGCTGTAGACTACACCCAGCAGTTGTAAAGAGCCCCAAAGCATGCACCTGCTCCTCAGAAGACTAAGAGGCTCATCCATTTTTTAGACCGTGCCCTCTTATGTAAACATAAATCACCCCTTTCCTTCCTAATCTGACATTTCAAATTAAATTATGAAGTAGATAAATCCAATGCTAATCTATTACATGCTTCTTTATAAAATCAAGTCAAAGGAATTATATACTTTTTCAGGTTTGGCTATCTCCAACTCCCAGGGACTCTGACATACCTCCTCAGGGTAACCCATGCAAGGTTGGGAATCGCTGACTGCGAGGGAAAGGCCATATCAGATCTTTCATCCTGAAAGATAAGTGTTCCACCCTTTGGCTTTCTCAGCCACTATGCACAGGGGAGCCATCAGGCCTGTGGATGTAGCTCTGGCCTTGGGAGTGGACAGACCTGGGCCCAAGGTCCAGCAGTTCTGCTCTGGAGGACAAGTATCACCTAAGGAAAGTTTTCCCACCTGTCTGATCCAAGTTTCCAGTTTTCACATTTCAAGAAGAAGAAAAAAGAAAAAACTGCCAGGTTGTTTACCAAGAGGATAGATGAGATGTGTAAACTGACATATGAGAATTGAGGCTGACCTACAGGCAGGTGCTGTGCCAAGTGTTTATGGGCTCATGAACTCCTCGCAATCCTCACGATAACCCTACAATGTAGATAACTGCTATCCCATTTTACAAAAAAGGACAACTGAGGCTTGAAGAAGTTAAGTTCCTTGCCCAAAGTTCACAGTTGTAAAATGACCAAGAAAGAACTTCAACCCAGATCTGTCTGACCCCAGGAGCAGTGCTTTTGACCATTATGTTCTCTACCTCCCAACATACAAGTTAGTCCCCTTCCCCCTGTCAGAAGTACTAACTACTTATACTAAGACCTGCCCTATACTGGGAGTTCCCCAAGGCAGGGATACCGATCTGATCACCATCCTACCTCCAGTGCTTAGACCTGTCTGCCGCAGAGTTGTCATTCAGTCAATATTGGTTGAATGAATGAATGAGCTAACAAGGAATGGATACAAAATGCACTTGAATTTGAATTAATTCAGAGCACTATTTCTAAACCTTTTCACCAGCAGGGATTTCTTTTATTAATTTCTTCCCATGGGCCTCATACTTTGATAAATTTCATCTTCCAGGCTGAGGCTAGTGACAAATTAGGTTTTCCTATGTTTAATTAATCAAAGACAGATAAATTGCTAACCAGCACTTCTAATGAGCATGAAATACATAACTGCCATAACCAGCCCGGGTTGTTTAATTCCAGGCTAAAACAAATACAATGACCTGTTAACTTAGGTGCCCTCACTTGTAAGAAAATGGACAATAATTCCTACAATTCTGAAATTCCACTGCTAGCTGATGAACCTATGGAGATCTCAGTACATAGTTAGGAAACCCTTCTCTAATATTATTCACATCATATATTGGAGTGGCAACTTATGGAAGGCTTGGGCTTCAATGTCGGCAAGTAAGGAAACACTTGCATTTGGTCAAAATTATCTTTGAGAATGCCTTAAATATCCTAGATTCAAGGTTGCATATATATATATAGGACTTTACAGTAATGTGTCTATAAATCTGTAGGTGATACAGTAATATGCAGCACGTAGTTAAGTATATTGTGCAAACCACAACTGAAGGTATGGTTTACAATTATATATGAGTGAATATCCAGTACACATATATGATTAAATTGGCCAGTTAAATGTGCATAGGATGTGAAAACATCATATTTTTCACATATATAATATAAAGTAATATATATAATAAATATTTATGTCATAAACAATATTAAGTAAACACCATTGTAACTCCAACCAGATTTAAGAAATTGGACATTGCCAAGAGTTTTGAACTTCTATGTTATCCTTCTTGGTAGAATTCCTCCATCTGCCCTTTCCTAGGTTAACACTATCTTGTATTTTGCTTTGCTTTTCAATTTTACCACATATGTTTGTATTACTAAACAATATATTGTTTAGTTTTATTTATATTTTGAGCTTCATATAAAATGGCATCATATGACATGTATTTTTGTGTGATTCACATTTTTAGCCCGGCATTATGTTTGTGACTATATTCATCTGCCTATAGTTCATTTATTTTCATTGTTCCACAGAAAGTAATTTTTCAACTTAAGATATTCCTTTCCTAAAATTAATTACTTTTATCTAATTTAGCCATGTAACATAAATGCATCAAGATAGATAATGATGATATAGCACCTCTTGTATTTTCCTGGATAGAGCTGGAACCCATTCTACTAAGTGAGGTATCCCAAGAATGGAAAAATAAGCTCCATATGTACTCACCATCAAATTGGTTTCACTGATCAACACCTAAGTAAACATATAGGAAAAACATTTATCGGGCGTCGGGCAGATGGGGGTGGGGATGGGTATATACATACATAATGAGAGCAATGTGCACCGCCTGGAGGATGGACAGGCTTGAAGCTCTGACTCGGGGGAGGGGTGGAGGGGGCAAGGGCAACATACGTAACCTAAACATTTGTACCCCCATAATATGCAGAAATAAAATTATTTCTCAAAGAAAAAAAAAAGATAGATAATGAACACTAACTGCTGCAACAAATAACCCCAAACCTGAGTGACATTAACAAAATGAAAAGTTTTATTTTCTGCCCGTATCATAGTTCAATGTAAGTGGGCAGTTCTCCTGGGCAGCCCTTCTCCAGAAAGTGACTCAGGGACCCAAACTCTGTTCAGCATGTGACACCAAGGTCTTCAACAATGGCCTTCTGGTAGCCACAGGGGGAAAAGACAGAATAGACTTTTCAGGGTTCAGGGAAGGCTGAGAAAAGCCTCCTATGTTCCCAAGGAAAGGAAACAGATTTGCTGAACATCTCTGCTATTTGTCACATTTAAAATGCTGCAAAAATGTTTATTGGGCTTAGGATCAAAAGATTGTCTTGAACAAACTTCAAAAGTTATCTAATCTAACTCTCTTTGTTTTATCATTTAGTACGTTTTTTTTAGTACCAACTATACACCACGCAATGATTGAGTGACATCCATAGCACCTTTTATGAGGAACTATCCATCCTCTTCTAGAATGCCCCCAAGCCAGGGAACTCACTGGCCCCCAGACAGCAACTCCCATCTCTGCACAGCTTGAAGCGATTACTATTCATGATGCACACAGCAGGCAGTTCCAAGTGAGGACAAGGATAAGGGTGTGTCTGTGTTTGTGAACAACTGAGGAGGATTCAAGGTGATCCACAGGCCAGATTTCTTGAAGGGGTCAACAAAGCTAAAGTCATCTGTGATGATGACAGTAATCCCATATTATAAACATAATACCCACGGCAGCTTCTCTCATTTTTCACGTTCTAACAAATTGTCATATAGTGTTTTCCAAAGTTTGGATGTATTGAGTGTCTCCAAATCCCAAAATAGTGGAGCCAGCTGGGTTTTGCCTCTACCCAACTGTTCCTTGGTTTTTTTCAATATCCTCTCTCTCTCCTTCACTCTTTCTCCCTCCCTCCCTCTCTCTCTCTCCCTGTCTCTCTCTTTCACACACATACATAGGTACACACACACATACATACATGCATACTGAGACCAACATGCTATTTTGTAACTGATAAAGACATTTTTAACTTTTTGTGATTTGGTAATACCCCTAATACTTAGCAACCTAGCACAAATCATACCTTTAACACAGGCATTTCCAAGGGTTTAGTATGTTTGATAATGTCAATAAATTCTGTAGAGGACAGGGACTTTGATAGGAATACAGGTCCACTTTAAGGCAGGGCCCAGTTTTTCAAAAGAGGAACCAGCACAAATAAATCTAATTCCCAGAAAACAATGCTGAAACTTTTTCTCCATTCAAAAATACTTTGCACCCAGTGAATCCTAACTCTTAGGATTATCTCTTCTGGTGAGTTTGGAGTCTGACTGTAAAATCAAATAACTATTTGGTTTCTGTATGTATATATGGATAACTCATGAAAAATTGTTAAGGTAACTAACTTGAATTCAAATGTACTAGTTATGTTTAGTCTAGGGACTGGCAAACTTTTTCCTTAAAGGATTAGATAGTAAAAATTGTAGACTTTGTGGGCCATATATTCTCTGTCACAACCACTCAACTCTGCTGTTATGGCATAAAAGGAGCCATAAATAAATGGATATGACTGGTTCCAATAAAACTTCATTAATAAAAACCAGCAGTGAGCTATATTTGGCCCATGGACCATAGGTTTCTGACCCCTGGTTTAGGCCATGAAGCCAGCAGCCCTTGAGAAAAGCAGTCACCCCTGAATTGGGTCTGACGTAGGTGAAGATCCCCAGTGTCAGTCATCTGAGGAGAAGAAAATGGTACTAGGGAGGTAGGCCTGAAACCAGCTGGGAGGGCCTGTCCTATCTTTCTTTGAGCTTCACTCACTTGAGTCCCAACTTTGAAGACTGTAGACTCGTTGGTGGGTGCTCCAAGTAAGAGGACAATGACAGCCTTTGCCACTTGGCCACATGGAGGCACCTGCAGACTTTAACAAAGAGGACCCTGAACTTTCCCCCAAACTAGAAAGAGAGTGAACCTGTGACAGGAACCACTTTCTAGCACACGCTACTCTTCATTTATTCCTGGTTGTTATGCAGCACCCTTGGTAACATCATCTTTAACTTGATTTGCTTAAGCCTCGCTGTGCTGCCTGGGGTAGGTGACATTTTAAGAAAAAGAAAGAGCAGCCCTGAGGCTGCCTTGGGAGTTAAGGCCTCAGAGAGATTGTGTCTTCCTGTGCAGGCCCCAAGCCAAGCCACCATCCCTGCCTCTTATGTTTTCCCTTTAGAAAATCAGGGTCTTCCTTGTGCTCCCTGGTGAAATCCCTTGCTGCTCTACTTCCCTCATTTTTGGCCTCATGGTATTGGTAAAAAATAGCTAGCATTTTTTTAATGCTTACTACGGCCTTTGTTTGCAGTATAATCCCAATTAATTATCAAAAGAATCTTATGAGGTAGCTACTATTTTCCACATATTTTAGAATAGCAAGCTGAGGCCCAGAGAGGTAAAGTTACTTTTACAAAGAGTTACAGGAGTGAAATTTAAATTCATACCCAGATCTCTCTGGTTGCAAAGCCTGTCTCTGTTTGACTTCAATCATAATGTTGCTGTGAGGGAAAAACTGTAGCATAGTGAAGTCAAAAGCATGAGCTCTAGAGTCAGCTTACCCACATTTGAATCCTGCCCATGCTACCACACGACTTTACATAGGTTATGTCGCCTCTTCAAGCCTCGATTTCCTTATCTCAAAAATGGGGCAATTAACATCTACCATAGATGATTGAAGGGTGGAGTGAGATAAAGTGGGAAAAATGCTAAAATGTCTTAGTGATTATTATTCCTGATTTGACAGATGATGAAAAGAAGAAACAATAAAGCAAATTACTCAAAGTGAAATTGTTAACAGTAGAAGAGTCAAGAAGAGTTTAAGGTTATGAAATTGCTGATATGCCACCATTTTAGACCTGCTACAATGGCAATTTCACACCGTTCAATCTAATAGGTCTTGTGTCCCCAGTTCTACGCTCCACTGACAGGAGCACAGACTGGACCACAGGTGAGCATTTGAGAGCTGCAGTGTGGGTAGCTTGTACTAATCTTGGTGTGAAGATCTGTCTCTCAGGATTCTCTCATTGTCAGTGACAGTAGGAAGAGAGAATGTAGGCACTTTTAAATTTCAATATTACCACAAACTTAGCAGCTTAAACTATCACACATTTATTATCTCACAATTTCTACAGGCCAGGTGTCCAGGCACAGCTTTGCCGGCATCTCGGTTTAGGGTCTCACAGGGATGAGATTACGGTATCAGCCGGGGCTGTTGTCTCATCTGAGACTCGACTGGGAAAGATCTGCTTCTAAGCTCACACTTGTAGGCAGAACTCAGTTCCTTGCGGTTGGAGAACAGAGACCCTCAGCTTCTTGCTGCTTGTTGGCTGGGGCCACCCTCAGCTCCTAGATGCTGCCCACAGTTCCTTGCCACATAGGGTTTCCCAAAGTGGTTTCTTCAAAGCCAGCAAAGGGAAACAGAGGGGCTTCACAATCTCATGTAATTAATCACAACATCACCCCATGTGATCATGTTCATCCCATCAACTCAGCTGTTTCTGTTGGTTAGAAGCAAGCCCTGCCCACACTCCAGGGGAGGAGATTATACAAGAGGGTTACCAGAGGATGAACATCTTGGGGACATCTTAAAAGTCTGTCCAGCTCACAGAGGGTAGTGACAGAAACACATGGGGAAAAATGAATGGTGATATATACTTGTAACAGTTAGTAGGAGGTACAAAAAAAGTCAGCCCACAGCTTGCCATAGGGTACCTACTTCTATCATTGACTTGATAAACTGATAAGTAAAATGACATTCAAGACAGGGGTTTGGAAATTTTAAAACTCTACCCTTAAGATTTGTGTACTTTAGGCCGGGCGCGGTGGCTCACGCCTGTAATCCTAGCACTCTGGGAGGCCGAGGTGGGCGGATTGTTTGAGCTCAGGAGTTCGAGACCAGCCTGAGCAAGAGCGAGACCCCATCTCTACTAAAAATAGAAAGAAATTATATGGATAGCTAAAAATATATAGAAAAAATTAGCCGGGCATGGTGGTGCATGCCTGTAGTCCCAGCTACTCGGGAGGCTGAGACAGGAGGATCGCTTGAGCCCAGGAGTTTGAGGTTGCTGTGAGCTAGGCTGACGCCACGGCACTCACTCTAGCCTGGGCAACAGAGTGAGACTGTGTTTCAAAAAAAAAAAAAAAAAAAGATTTGTGTACTTTAGATATAACTCAGTAAAATAATTCTGGAGTTTTTATTGTTTCTTACAATTTCTTTTTTAAAAGTCACAATTTATTTCTCCCTAAGAGTTGTATGCTTGTGGAGTAACCTAATTTTTAACACTATTTGAGGTCTGATTATTTTCCTTGTTTTAAATAACAAAAGAAATTCTAATTTAGTTCTTATTCAACCAAAACAAAACAAAAATCCCAATTTTAACGTATCGTTACCCCCTGAAGAGAAGCGTGGTTGTTTCATTTTAATGGTTGATCTCCTAAATAAGCTGACAAAGGAATGATATATTTTGATTGAATTTATCAAATGTTTATTATTTTTTGGTAGCAGTTATTCCAGGGTAATTAGGGCTCTATAATTCCGTAAACAGATTCTGATGTAAACAACTGTGAAAATTGCATTTTTGAATGCTCCAACTGTGCCCACAACATAATCAGAAGCAATAATTTATTAGTCAGACTAATAATTAGAAGTAATTAACTACTAGAAGCAATTAGCAATAGTAATTTATTTCTTAATGTAATGAGCTGCTTTTTCAATGTATGTTTGAATATTTAGCAACCAGTGATTACTTTTAGAGGAAAGAAAGAAATGGGCTGTTTAGTTAACAATCTTAGATGCCTAGTGCAGTCTGGCCCATCACCGTGAAGGTTTGACAAGTCACTGGGTAGAATCCTGCTGAAAATGAGAGTTCTATGACATACTTGGAAAGAAATTAATTGTCTGAGGATTTCATATTTGTTTAATCACTGAATGAGTTTGTGTTGAGTATCTTCTAGGTATTACATCATCTGTGCTAAGCACTGGTGACATATCAGTGAATGGGATGGGGGCCATGCATCCCCCAAAAGAGGTCACACTATAGAGGAAGATAGAGACAAGTGTGCCAAGTAGCATGACAGAGAAGCACAGGAAGTCAGGGAGCTGTGGGAATATCACACAGAGTAAGGGCTTTTGTTTTGTTTCTAATACCCCACTGGCATCCTCAGATTGACATGTAAACCACAGTCTTAACTAGATGAAGGAGCAGGAGAATAGGCTTTGGCAACGGCAAACACACAGATGAAAATCACTTAACGTGGGACTGAGCTGGACACCTCCAAGGAACTAAAAAAGACCCTGGAGGCTGCAGCAGAGAGATCAGGAGACAGAGGTGGGGCAGCATATGGTCCCTGCATCCGTGGCCATCCTGGCCACATTGAGGAATGTGGCCTTTACCTTAGGAACAATACAGGACCATTGAAAGGTTCTAAGCTAGGCAATGACCCAGTAAGATGTGCCTTTCTTAAAGATCCTCCTGACAGTTGGTGGGAGATAAACCGAGAACGGCAGGAGAGGATGTGGGGAAGCTGACTGGCATGCTACAGAGCAGTTCAGTTGAGAGACACGGTCGCTTTAACCACACTGATGGCTGCAGGATGGAGGAACATGCACTGAGTCATGAATATTTAGGAGTAAAACCAGTAGGTGTTAATGATGGATTGAATAAATTGGTGACAAAAATAGAAGGGAACTGACTGGTACAAGTGAATGGATGTGGAATCGTAAATTAGTCAGGTGGCAGAGTTGGTTGACCCTGTGTTTGGGGACACTGACTTTGAGGTACCTATAAGACATGAGGCGGAGCTGGAGAGCAGGCAGAGTATGCACCCATTTAGAATTTGGACGACAGGGCTCAAGTAGAGGTTGGGGGTCATCAGCGTAGAGAAGGAGAGCTAATTCAAGGAGGATTTAGAATGAGGAAAAAATCCAGTCTAGAAGTGAGCCTGGAGAAACTCCACCTGTACAACTCCAGTAGCTAAGCACTCTGTATACCTCCCCAGGTCTCCCCAGTTATTTCTCAGGATCCCCATGATGATTCGCATGTGTGACAGTTCTGCTCCCGCCCCTTCATGATATTCCTCTGTCTACAAACCTTTTAAGGGAGGCGACTCTTTGCTATCACTGCTGCTGATACCAACCCAACTCCGACCCCTGCCAGTGAGAACTCAAAGTTGCTTTTCTTCCTGGGGGCTTCTGATGTTCCCAAAGCTACAGACTCCTGGAATAATCTATAGTAATGTACTCTCCCCAGTCTTTACTGTGTTTATCCATCCATACTAACCTTGATGCACAAATGAAAGTGTTTCCCTCTGCAACTCTGGGGGACACAATCTCTTATCCAGACAATACCATGGGTTCTCTACCTAGGGACCAGGCATAGTTCACCTGGCAGGCCTAGTGAATGGATGCCTTGCTGGTCTCCCTGGTGGTTCACCTCTCTCCTGTCCTGAAATCATCCACTCACAGAGCTCATGCACATAGAAACCTGAGGTGATGCTGGGGGTGTGCACTGGGGGGTGACCAGTGCATTAAACAAAACCAGTCTCTACAACCCAGTTTTGTTTCAGCCACACTACTCTTCCACAAAACGTCAGTGGTAATAATCTGTTCTAAAGCCAATGCCAATTAAATCAACAGGCATTTCTGTAGTGTGGGAAGTTTATGAAATCAGCATACCTTACCTAATTTGATTTCCATAACAATCCTGTGTGGTAAATATCATTACCCTCATGACACAGATGAGGAACTCAAAGGCTCAGAGATGTTCAGTTAATTACTAGAATCACACAGTGAATCGTTGGTGGAACAGTAATTGAAAACTGTATCTTATAACTAAATTTTGGACACTTTTTATTACACCAGGCTCAAAGCTACTTAAGCCAGAAGAATCAAAATTGATCAAAGATTTCATAGGTCTATGTCACCACAACACACAAAATCTGGTAGGACTATCCAGAGTAAAATGAGTCTAGGAAAACTTTTGCTCACAGCTAGTCATAAAGAAGTTGCAAAATTCAGGGGCAGAGTCATAATTCCAGGAAGAACATGCTGGGAGAATGAAGAGATAAAGCATTATGAATTCAGAGATAAAAACACAAGCAAAAAATAAATTATCTAGATCTTCATTTAACATTGCATCATTAAGTAGAAAAAAACATGAACTCTGTTTTCATAGTATGGTCCATCACCAGAAACAGAATCACCTAGGACATGCTTTAAAATGCAGATTCCTTTGCTCTTCCCAGACCTACTGACTCAGAATCTCATTTCCAGAGAAATTCAAAACTCTTGGATTGAATTTCAAAAAAATTTGAATTTCAAAAATATATTCAGTGATTCTTTTGCAACCTACAGTTAGAAAACTACTGAAATAGACCATTGCAAAACTGTTTGTTAGCCTGTTAACAGAAAATGGGAACAGCATGAAACACTAAGTTTTCTTAATATAATGATTTTCACAGTAAGTGTAAGGCCTATAGTCCTTGGAGAAGTTCTAATCAATGGAGGTAGATATTGTGAGGAGGAAAATTGCATTTGGTTGTGGAAATTTAAAATTCCTACTTTAGGCCGGGCGCGGTGGCTCACGCCTGTAATCCTAGCACTCTGGGAGGCCGAGGCGGGTGGATCGCTCAAGGTCAGGAGTTCGAGACCAGCCTGAGCGAGACCCCGTCTCTACTAAAAAATAGAAAGACATTATATGGACAACTAAAAATCTATATAAAAAAAAAAAAAATTAGCCGGGCATAGTGGCGCATGCCTGTAGTCCCAGCTACTTGGGAGGCTGAGGCAGTAGGATCGCTTAAGCCGAGGAGTCTGAGGTTGCTGTGAGCTAAGCTGATGCCACGGCACTCACTCTAGCCTGGGCAACAAAGTGAGACTCTGTCTCAACAAAAAAAAAAAAAAAAAAATTCCTACTTTACCAAGTTGCTTGAAAAAGTCACTTAAATTCTGAGCCTCAGTTTCCTCATCTAAAAATGATGAAATGAGTTCTTGCCTTCCAAGGTTATTTTAAGCATTAAATAAGATCCAGAGGGTGGAACGTTGAATAAGATGAAGCACTATCCATAGAAAAGCTATGTGCCTTTTGTTGCTATATGCTTTTGTGAGTTCCCATCCATGCATCACTACTAATAGGACTCCAGCAAATAGCAAACATTAAAATCAAGTCCATGACCATGAGGTCTTGGCAAGTTGAGTTTTCAATGCCCTGAGAACTCCCTATTTAATTTTGTTGCAAAAGATGGATAGCTGCAGAATATCAGGCTAATTTCTGCCAAGGAGAAGAACCGGGAAGCATCATTTCTCCGTATCCCCATCGTATTTTATCCTGTTGGCTCTGCAGCTGGGTCCCACCCTTCCCTCCCCCAAATAAAAAGTGCAGATTATTCTCTGTAGAGCAAAAATTATCTTTATATATCTTCTGAATAATATGCTAAGGCATGGTTCTCATGAAATATTTTCTAATTATCTTGCCCTAAAACATTAATATTATTGTAGTCTCTGCTGGACTCTTAAACACATAGCACATGAAATTGATTCTACTATTAAAGCCCTCCTCTTTGCAGGTCTGGTAAAATTCGACTGTGAATCCATCTGGTCAAGGGTTTATTTTTTTATTGAAAGCTTTTTTTTATTACTGCTTCAATCTCATTGCTCATTATTGGTCTGTTCAAAGAAGAGCTGGTATCTACACTGAAGAAATTATTTCATAACATTGAGAAGGAGGGAATCCTCCCCAACTCATTCTGCGAAGCCAGTATCACCTAGATACCAAAGCCAGGAAAGGGCACAACAAAAACAAACTACAGACCAATATCAGTTATGAATAGAGTTGTAAAAATACTCAGTAAAATACTAGCAAACTGAATTGAACAGCATCATCGAAAAAATAATCCACCATTATCAAGTGGGCTTCATCCCAGGATGCGAGGATGGTTCAACATACAGAAATCAATAAACATGATTCATAAACATAAACAGAAGCAAAAACAAAGATTATATAATCATCTGAATAGATGCAGAAAAAGTATTCAACAAATGCTTTCATGCCCTCAACAAACTAGACACAGAAGGAAAATATCTAAAAATTATAAAAGCCACACATGACAAACCCATAGCCAGCATCATACTGAATGGGGAAAAGTTGAAAGCATTCCCACTAAGAACTGGAACAAGAGAAAGATGCCCACTGTCACCACTTCTATTCAACATAGTACTGGAAGTACTAGCCAGAGCAATCAGGCAAGAGAAAGAAATTAAGGATATCCAAGTTAGGAAAGAGGAGGTCAAACTATCTCTTTTTGCTGACAATATGATCTTACATTTAGAAAATCCCAAAGATTCCACCAAGAGACTCCTGGAATTGATACATAAATTCATCAAAGTCTCAGGTTATAAAATTAATGTACACAAATCAGTAACATTCCTATACACTGATAACAGTCAATCTAAGAGTCAAATCAAAGACTCAGTAACCATCTATAATAGTCACAAAGAAAATAAAATAAGTAGGAATATACTTAACCACAGAGGTGAAAGATCTTTACAAAGAGAACCATGAAACACTGAGGATAGAAATCATAGAGGACACAAATGGGAAAACATCATGCTCATGGATCAGCAGAATCAACATTGTCAAAGTGTCCATACTACCCAAAGTGATTTACAGATTCAATGCAATCCCCAACAAAATACCAACATCATATTTCACAGATCTAGAAAAAATAATTCTATACTTCATTTGGAAGCAGAAAAGAGTCCAAATAGCCAAAGCAATTTTAAGCAAAAAGACCAAATCTGTAGATATCACATTACTAGATTTCAAACTATACTACAAAGCTATAGTAACCAAAACAGCATGATATTGGCACAAAAACAGAGACATAAATCAATGGAACAGAACAGAGAACACAGATATAAAACCATCCACATCAAGCCAACTGGTCTTTGACAAATCAGACAACCATATACACCAGGGAAAAGAATACTTATTCAATAAATAGTTCTGGGAAAATTGGATAGCCACATGCAGAAGGATGAAACAGGATCCATATCTCTCACCACTCACAAAAATTAATTCAAGATGGATAAAACACTTAAATACAAGGCATGAAACTATAAGAATGCTAGAATAAAATGTTGTAAAAACTCTTCTAGATATCAGCCTAGGCAAAGAATTGATGAAGAAGACCCCAATGGCAATCACAGCAACAACAAAAATAAATGGGACTTGATTAAGTCAAAAACCTTCTGCACAGCTAAAGAAATAATCAACAGAGCAAATAAACAACAGACAGAATGGATGCAAACTATAATTCCATAAAGGTTAATAGCCAGCAAAGAACTACAAAGAACTCAAGCAAATCAACAAGAAAAAAATCAAATAACTCCATTAAAAAGTGGGCAAAAGACAAGAACAGAAGCTTTTCAAGAGAAGATAGACAAATGGCCAATAAACATATAAAAAAAAGTTCAACATCACTAATCATCAGGGAAATGCAAATAAAAACCACAATGAGATACCACCTTACCCAAGTTAGAATGCCTTTTATTAAAAAGTCCCAAAACAACAGATGCCTTGCTGTGGTGGATGCAGAGAGAAAGTAATGCTTATCCGCTGTTGGTGGGACTGCAAATTAGTATAATCTCTACAGAAAACAGTATGGAGATTCCTCAAAGAACTAAAAGTAGACCTACCATTTGATCCAGCAATTCCACTACTAGGTATTTACCCAAAGGAAAAGAAGTCATTTTATCAAAAAGACACCTGTACTCAAGTGTCTATTGCAGCAAAATTCACAATTGCAAAAATGAGTAATCAACACAAGTGCCCATCAATTCATGAGTGGATTAACAAAATGTGGTATATGTATACTATGGAATACTACTCAGCTATGCAGAAGTATGAATTAAGGCCTTTCACAACAATTTGGATGAAACTGGAGATCATTATCCTAAGTGAAATATCTAAAGAATGGAAAAACAAACACCACTTGTACTCACTATTAAATTGGAACTAACTGATGAGCACACATGTGCACAGAGGGAAGTAAAACTCAGTGGAAATCCAGCAGGAGGGAGGTGGGAGGAAGGAATGGGCAAAAACCTACCTAACAGGTACAATGAACACTATCTGGGTTATGGGCACCCTTATAACCCTTACTAAAGCATAATAAAAGCAATGTATGTAACCAAAAACCTTTGTACCCCATAATATTTTGAAATAATAAAAAATAAAACTCCACTTTAATTGAATGATAAGTAGCCTTATTTCATCCCAACTTGGACTGGCATTCACTTCTTTTCAGTCACCCATTGTTTCATCTTGTCCTCAAAATATCTGTACGCGCATTCCATTTCTGTGGTCAGTCAGTAAGCATTTAACCATAATGAATCCTGCTTCTGAAAGTGATTGAATAACTCCCCAGAAGAATTGCCTTTGTCCTCTTCCATAATCCTTTCTTAGAACTAGGAGTGAATTCAACTAATTCAAATGGGAATCAGCTAAACTAATTTCCTAAGGATGTAAGTTAAAACACCCAGCATACGGTCATATGGATCTTAAGAAGCAAAGAGTCTTGAAAAACTAAAGACAGAAGAGAAGGGGAAGAAGAAAGGAAAGAATTGGCCAGATCCAAGCACCTTCGATATGAAAAACTCTAGGCTAAGAACTTTAGACTCATTCCTTCCTTTAATCAAAACTCTCCTTGTCCTCCCAGGCTTTAATCTTAATTTCTTGTAGCCCATCCCTACCTTAGCTGCACTTATAGCAGAAATTTTGTTTTTCTGGGAAATCCATATGAGGAATAACAGTGTGATATTTTTTAACAACATGGACTGAATTTCCCCACCACTCAACCCATAAAAACCACTTATCCATCATCTCTTACTGACCCCTTTGCTCAAGTATCATGTAAATACACCTCTTTGTGGATGCTTTAACTGCTGATTTTGCTACCATGGCTCTGACTCCTGTCCTAGTGACCCATAAAGCTGGAAGGGACCTTATAGATCATCTAATACGGTACTCATTCCCCAACTTTAGAGATGAGAACATTGAGGGCAACCTGGCAGATAGGTGGCCCCTATAACCTTTCCACCTTTTTGTGCATCAGAAAGGGATAGAGAATTGCTCAAACTCACCCACCAAGGGTGATGCCGTCTGATTTTTCTAGGGCTTCTATTTAACCCTGTATTAAACCTATTTTAATTGTTTCCATTGCTTTAACTGGTTGTTTGCATTGATTTGTGGGGCGGGGGTTGGGGGGAAGATCACTCAATGCATTAGTCCTGAGCAAAACTGAGATGCATCCCTTCCATAGCAACACTCCAACAACCAAGGAGCAAAGCTTGTGTGTCCTGCCTGTCACTGAAACCAGGGTCATTTTAGTGTAGCCTCCAGGGATTGACCCTTCCCAGTGTCATTTCCATTCTTCAGGGCCATTGTCAAGTATCACTATGCAGTGCTCAGGGGTAAAAAGGAAGTAAAGATTGTGGGGGGATCTACATTTTTACAATAGAGAAGTGGAATTCTGATGATACCTAGAGCCCATGACAACATGGAACCAACCTCATCATTCTTGAGCTAGAGAGGAAATGTTCCACAGGTCTCCTCATTGAGGAAAAGATGGGCAGTGTCTGTTTAAGTCAAGGTTCATTTTGTGTCAGGGAAAGGAAATCTACTGCAGCTATTTTAAAGCACCTGGGGGCTTTTGTTGGTAAATTCTAACAGGGAAGCTCACAGAAAAACCAAGGCTGAAACTAACACAGATCTCGCAGGGCAAGAGCTGGGAAGTTAGACATTTCAGCTACTCTTTCTGTCTCTCAGAGGCCATTTGATCCCTCAAAATTCTGCTTCTTTATGGATTAATTTCCACTCTCTCTCAGCTATCTTCTTTGGTCAGGACCCCACCCCAATACCCAAGCTTCAACTCCAGTGACTTCCAGGTAAGAAAATTGAACATACTCTGTGTCTCTTCATTCACTGTAGAATGGTTTGCCTTGGCTCACATGTTTTTCCCTGGTCCAGTCAGTGTGAGCCGTGATAACAAAATACCATAAACTGTGTAGCTTATGAACAACAGAAATTTATTTCCCACAGTTCTGGAGGCTGGGAAATCCACAATCAAGGCCCCGTCAGATGTGGTGTCTAGTAAGGACCCTCCTTCTAGTTCATATGTGGCGCCTTCTCACTGTGTCCTCACATGGTGGAAGGGGCAAAGTCACTCGGAGGTTTCTTTTATAAGGACACCAATCATGAGGGCTGTGTCCTCATGAGCGAATTATCTCCCAAAGCCCTCACCTCCTAGTGCCATCACCTTATAGGTTAGGATTTCAATATATGGATTTCGGGGGTGGACACAAACATTCAGACCATAGCAGCTTCCATTAGTGTCACATGGAGAAGCAGCAGAGCACAGCAGTGAGAGCAGCGATACTGGAGACAGGCTTCCCGGGTTGGATCAGTGTGACTGTAGACAATGTACTTAACTTCTCTGTGCCTCCGGTTCTTCATCCAGAGAGTGACGATGAAAATAATAGTATTAACCTTATAGAGTTGGTGAGAGGATTAAAAGCGTTAATGTATGAAAAGTGCTTAGGAGAGTTTCTGGCATAGTAAATGCTATATAAGAATTAGTTATTATAATTAAACTAGATAAGTGAGTTGTTTCATAAATTCAGTGTAATTCCACAAATATTTGTTGATATATATGCATCACAGATATATATACACACACATATATGTATGGGAAATATGTATGCATATACATCACACACATAGACATGTGTATACATATTTATATATTATTATATAGAAAGATTAAGGAATCAGGTGAGGGAGATAACTGCATAAGCAATTAATTCATGAGGTCATTTTTTTAAAAAAATGCTACAGAAAAGTACCCGTAAGGTAATGAGAAATAGACAGGGGTGAGGGATTAATTCTACCAGGGAATTTTCTCATGTATGGCTCAGAAATTCCAATGGTTAGGAAAGTTTGCTAGTTTGTAGAAAAGCTGAGGTCAAACTTGGATTGACAAGAGCCCACCCACAGTGTAAAGCAGAGGTGAGAGGCAAAATAGGAGTGGCAAAAATAGTTTGTAAGGTTTGGGAGATGATTTAGAACCAAATCCTGGCCTTGGAGTCACAGGTCCTTGTCTGGGAGATTCAGGTTGAATTTGGTCCAAAGAAAATAATGCATTCCTCTCCAATTAGCATCCTGAGTAGAGCTTATTTTGGCTATGAGACGCCCAACAGGCGGCCAGGTACTAAAATCAATGAATAGCATTTCTGACCAACAGTAATAAGCTAGCAGTGCCCCTTCCCAGCCTTCCCTTGCTCACAACTTCCCACGGCTTTTCCTCATCACATTTGCTCAGCAAATTCCAGTTGCAGCCATTAGCTACCAAGAGATGTACTGATGTCGGAGGTGATGCCTGTGGAGAAGCCATTTCTCCCTCCCTTGGGAATATAATGACATCGTCCTGTGTTTCATCAGATTTAGCTGAGTTCTTTACTTTCTGTTTGTGGCCATGGACCCCAGAAGAAATGATCTTCCTTAGACTATGCTTGTCCTGTAAGGTTGCTTCATGGGGTGCTGGGGAGGAGTTTGTGTAAATCCAACCTATTTTCCAATTGATTCTCAAGGTCATTTCAGGACTGCAGCATCCTCATTAGGAATTGACACACTATGAGCATTCACTGTGAGTGTCTCTGTCTCAATCTCCAAAGCTCTGCTAGGATCTAAAAGAAAAAAGTCACAGTGTGTTTAAGAACTGTGTATTTAAAAGTGTCTCCATCCTGTTTAATAGAGTCAGCACAGAAAATGAGTTGGCCTAAGGGCTTGATAACAATCTAAAAATTGTTACAAGGCCTGATTCAGAAATGAATAACATAAATGAAAACAGCATGGTTTCTAGATGTCAACACACCAGCACTGCCAGTTACCACCTGTGTGGGCCTGGACGCATGGCTTAACAAATACCTGCCTCTAAGGGCTGAAACAAACACTCAGACAGTGTTTGTAATGTACCTAGCTCGGTAGGTGTTCCGAAGTTTGCTTTTTTCTCCTGTCCTTCTTGCTATAAATAAAATATTCAGTAGAAACTAAGGACCTAGGGAATGGAAAAATGGCTGCGGCGTGATCCAGGACAGATGTGGTAAATTTTCATTCATTACTCATTCAAAAAATGTTTATTGAATTCTTGGTGTGGTTTTTAGGCTCAGTATTGGCTGTCGTGAGACATACAAAATTGAGAAACAGACATGGATACCGCCTTCAGGAAGCTTTCAAGTCTAATAAATCTTAAAAAACATATATGCAAAACATTCAGGTACATGTCAGATCATAATTTGTGATCTAGAAGAGGTACTAATAATGATTGGGGGATTTCAGGAGATAAGAGATGATACATAGTTGCTACAGGTGAAGAAAGCATTGTGGGGTGGAAACAAAGACCCACAGGTGGTGAGACAAAGCATTTATGTTGTCCTTGAAGGACTGAGCTAAGGTCTCTGATAGGAAATTCTGTCCAAAGGAATGAATAAAAGCATAGCTAAACTTTCAGGTTTTGAGGGCCTACTATGAGTCAAGTGTTGTACTTAATAATTCACACATTTTCTCATTAATCCTGACCCTGATACTGTAAGAAGGATATTATAACTCCTGTTTAAAAAGAAGAAACTGTCCCTAAAAGATTGAATGACTTTCCTGTGGTTACACAGTGAGACCTGAAGCCAGAATTTGGGCCCAGCTTATCTGACTCATAGGCTCTGAATCAATATGCTATGTTCAGAAGAAAGGAAACACAGGACATGTATGGCAAACAGTGAATACCCCAACTTGCTGGGGTTTAGAATGTTTAAATATAAATAAGAGACATGTAGGAAAAAAGGCCAGGTCAAAATGTGGGAAAGCCCCAAATGTTAGCTTAAGGGTTTTGGCCTTTGTTTTGTATTTTAGAATTAATTCAGGAGAGCAGAGAACACAAAGATAGCCTGTATGTTTTCCATTAAGAAAAGTTTTAACCACTAAGACAAAAATGAAGGAGAAAGGAACAGTGGGGGTTCTGTGGCAGGAGTTTTCTCTTATATCAGCAAAATGGGTCAATCAGAATAGGCCAGTTATGCTTCAATTATAAAAAAAAGAAAACAAAAAAAACAAGCAACCCAAAGCATCAGTGGTTTAAAACATTACTCTTGCTTATGTTGCATGTCTACAGAGGGTCAGCAAGAAAGCTTTATGCCACATTCTCTTACTCCAGGACATTGGCTAATGAAGTGGCCACCAGTGCCAACTCTGGCAGAGAGCAAGAGAGCTCTGCATGGTTTGCATCTGCATTTAAAAGCTCCCATCCAGAAGTAACACATGTCACTTCCATTCTAATTTTAGTGCCACCTGACCACAAAGCAGTGCACACCTAGATTATACTTAGAAGTAGAAGGACCAGAATCTTTAGCCAATAACACTAATGACTATGCCAGCAAATCTGGGCTCTGGAACTGCCCAGGGTCTTCTAAAGATTTCATGTCCTATCATCCCTATGAATGGCTGCCTGCTCTGGAGAAGAGGCATACCCTCTGGGGATGGGGAAACAAAATGTAAACTCACCTCACCCCTTAGATTTGAATTAATATTGGGATTACTTTATTGTTTTAGTATGGGAAATATTGAAGCCATAAGGCAAGCTGCTCACATAGGAAACTAGAACTCATAAGGGAAACCTTAACTCAAAAAGGGAACACTAGTCTCTTTGTCAGCCTACTTTCTTGTATCTGGACCTTGGGGCATGCTTAAAGATGCCCCACTCCACTCCCCAGGTAGTAAGAGAGGAATGAACTCAGCCGGGAGGCTGTCTGTAGGGGCATATGCTCTAGGTCATATGGATGTAGGTTAGAGTGTGTATGTTTCCATTTTGTTACTTCTGTGCATTTAGTAGCATGTTAAATATTTACATGTATCAGTCTGAGCTCAGCTGAGTGGTTCTTCTGCTCATGTGGCTAGCAGGCATTCTTGTGATTGTAATCAGTTGGTAGATTAGCTATAGGCTGAGCTCATCTAGAGACTGGGATGGCTAGGCCTCTCTCTATCTCCCTCTCCTTACAGTCTCAAGGCCTCTTCTTTTTTATGTGCCTTCTCCATGTGTCTGCTCTACATGATCTCTCCAGCACAGTAATCTGAATTCTTACCTGGTAGCTCAGGGCTCCCAAGAAAGCAAAGGCAGGAGCTTTGGAAGATTCTTAAGACTTAGACCTGGAATTTTCATGGCATCACTTCACTACGTTCTGTTGGTTAAAAGGAGTCACCAGGCTAGCCCATATTGAAGGGGAAGAGACTACCCAAGAACATGAATGCAAGAAGGTGTGGATCAACAGTGGCCATTAATGAGATAGGCCATCACAATGTGCTTAAACAGTAGGATTCTTACAGTCATAGCCACCCTACCACTGGAAGGTAGAATGTTTAGAAAACACAGACAATGGCTAGAGATGAACCTTTCAGAAGGGACACTATGACCACCCTCTAAGAGAACTTAACCCACAGCACTGTATAAAACTCAGAGGAATCAACTTGTGTGCCCTCTCAGAAGGCTCAGCTAGCTTTCCCCAGCCACATCCTTGAGAGGGAGAACCCACAGTCACTCCCCAGTGCCTGGTCACTCAGTTCAGTAAACAACTCCCAGATACAAACAACCAAAATGGCTTAGTGCTGGTTTCATGTGTTCTGGGACAGATCAGATCAGAACAAAGGTGAAGGATAAAAAGGAGGTAACAGTGGGATTTCTGGAGTGGGAGTGGACACAGTGTTCTCTATTTCCAAAAGGGCCAACAGTTCACAGCTGTCATGTCCCAAGAAAAATTACAAAAGCAGGATAAAGAAGAGAGAAGCCACTTCCACCTCCATAAAAGGCATCTGAATTTGGACATGACAAAGTAGAGAGGTAGAAACATTGATAGGACAGGGAAGTTTGGTTTATTTGGTGTTGTTTTACAAATAAACCCAATTATGGGATTGTCCTGATACTCTCATTTAGAAACTCTTTATCCCTCATCTTCAACCTGTGAGATCTTAGTGACTTTCTGCTTTCCTACCTGAAGAGTTAAGATTAATAAATACTGTCAAGAGCTGAAAAGTAATAAACAGAAACCTAGGGTTCAAAAGGAGCCTGAAATTGAGAGAATCCTGCCATGTTTTTAATCTCTTATTTCAGAATCAGAGTGATTAGGAAGATGGTCAGAAGCTGGTTATTAGATGTACTAAAGTCCATCCTACTTAAGTGTAATACCCATTGTAACCGTAACATTTTCAAGAGTCAAAGGAGAAACATTTATTCACACTAAAACATTTATCAGAGCCTTATTAGACAGCACACAAGCCCTGTCTGCTCTAAGTTGAGAGCTCTAGATTTGCCAACAGTAACAAGAGGATTTTGTAATAATCATTGTGTCAGTTAGTGTCCAAGCAGCAAACAGAATTCTACCAAAAAGGATTTAACAAAAAAAAAAAAAATTCTAACCATTGATAGAATTAAGGGAACGAACTAATGATGTGGAAGCACTCAGAGACTAGCAATAGCAATAAGTCATCACTGTCCCTTCGAGGAAGGTTCTAATGGGAAGAAATAATACCGCCAACGTCTGGTAAGAGCTGAAGCTGTGGAGAAGAAAACTCTCGGCAGGAACTCTGGTGTAGAAGGATGCAGCCACTATCCAAACTGCAACACTGAAACAGGGAGGATGCAGGGACATAAATGTTCTGAACCCTTTCTCCTCCGACACTCCAATCTCCTGATGGTGTCTTTCATTGGTTGAGTCAAACCATAAGCCAGTGGACAATGAGGCCCTTAATATAGTCCAAACAGATCAGTCTCCAACACACAGAGAGTTGAACAGGAAGGACAGAAAATGGAAAAATGGATTCACAGCACAATTGTAGAAAATGGGAGTGGGAGGAAGGTGAGTAGTTCACAACAAGAGTAATGGGAGTATAATCAACCCTTTAAAACACTTAAAATTGTATATAAAGACTCAGAGGAAAAAAAACTGAAAACAGTCTTATTCATTCTATATTACAGATTTGGGGCAAATGTGGAGAAGAAATCATGGATGGAGCTTAAGGGTACTGATGGAACACTGACTAAAAGGAAAAATATTAAAGGGTCTAGTACCACCAAGCTGTGAAAATTTTGGCATCACAAAAGAATTATTATAGTCTTATGGCTAACTGAAACAAGTTGTGCCTGTGAAAGCCCATTAGTTCATAATGATACTCCAAAGATGAATTTAAACATGAAGTATATTAATGCAGGTGTAACAATAAAGGTACTTGAATGCTTACTGCAGCACAATTCACAATCACAAAGATGTGGAATCAACCCAAGTGCCCATCAATCCATGAGTGAATTAATAACATGTGGTGTGTATACACACACACACACACACACACACACACCATGGAATACTACTCAGCCATAAAAAATGAATTAATACCATTTGTAACAATCTGGATGGAACTGGAGACCATTCTCCTAAGTGAAGTATTGCAAGAATGGAAAAACAAACACATGTACTCACTATTAAATTGGAACTAACCAAACAGCACTCGCGTGCACAATAAGAAGTAAAACTCAACAGAAATCAAACAGGTTGGAGGAGGGGAGAAGAAGAGGATGTACGAAATCATACCTAATGGGTACAAGGTACACTATCTTTGTCTCAAGCCATACAAAAGCAATCCATGTAACCAAAACATTTGTACTCCCATAATATTCTGAAATAAAAAAAGAAGGCACATGAAAAGATTACATGCTATATGATTTCATTCATCTAAAAATAAAATGCATACTAATCTATGGAGACAGAAAGCAGATCAGAAGTTGCCTAGAGGCCAGTGGTAGAAGGAGGAACTGTGAAGGTGCATGAGGAAATTTTGGGGAATGATGGAAAAGTTCTTCATGTTGATTATGGTAGTTTCAGGAGTGTGTATAGCCGCAAAAACTCATAAAATTGCACACTTTAAGCCTGAACAGTTTATTGTACCTAAATCACACCACAATAAATTCAATTAAAGAGAAAAAAATAACGGTGAATATAATAAGGTATATTTAATATTCATTTCTTTTTAGGAAGTCTAGAGTACAGATACATATGAGTATGTTGTTTCTTCTATTCAGTACCTGTCTATTTATAAAGTTTCAATATGTTTTATTTCTCTGTCAGTAGAGAAAAGTAAATACAAAGAACAGGATGAGATAAATATGCCTAGATTATATACAACAACCAAGGATAAAGGCAGCTTCAAATATGTTCCAAAATTATAAATAAGATATATTCTTAAAGAGGAGCATTAACTGTGCAAACTCATTCCCTCATCTCCACGGATAACAAACCTTGGAAGCTTAATTAAATACTATAAAACACACATTAATGACACATGTGTTTAATAATGCAAACAGACTAGGTTAATATATCACAAAGTGGTCAATAGGTCATGCAACATAGGCCAAGTGAGATATTAAATGTACATAATGACTTCTGCCTCTATTCATGAGAGAGTAAAAGAGTCTGAAATTACCTTCCCACTGTAAACAAGAATACTGGAATATAAGCAACAATTCTTTGGAGACACTGGACAGCATGCATAACAGGACTGTAAATCTCTGAAAAAAATAAAAATGAATGGGGTGAGCCCTACCACTATCCAGGCTAGCTGCCTGGAGGTAATCTCTAAAATGTGGCACAGGGGAGGAGAACTCACACAGTACACGAGAATCTTGCTGAAGTGAGGAGACTGATACCAGAGTTCAGGGCGGCCAAGATGATTAGAATTGGTGAGGCAGATTACCTAACAGGAGACACCCACACAAAGAAAGAATTGAAGAAGCCTACCTAGATGACTCTTGAGTCTTTGGCTAAATCCCAATCTACACATGTGTATGATAAAACTTCACGATGCTGGGGCAAGGAACACTTCCAAGGAGAGAATGGTTATTCAACAGCTGTAAACCAAAAAATTCCAGGAGTTCACATAAAGACAGGAATCATCTGAAATTCCACTAGCCAATATAGAGAGACTTCAGTGAATAAATTAGACAATCTGTAGGGGACCCAGATGGCATGCCTCTGAAGTGGGGATAAGTTAGCCCTAAAGTATTGGGTATTCTACATATGCCCTAAAATACCTTAAAAGAAAATTTTAAAAGGATGAACTGACCTGCATGTAACTTAACTTCCTGAAAGAAGAAAACCTAACGTTCTTTTAAAATAACAAAATCCAGCATCCATCAGCAACATAAAATTTACAACATTCAGTGTTCAATCAAAAAATAACAGACGCACAAAAAAGCAGGAAATTGTAACATGTAGCCTAGAGAAATATTAAGCAATAAAACAGAAACATAATGGCAGCAGTGATAGAATTAGCAGACAGAGCATTGAGAACAGCTATTATAAATATGTTTCATATACTCAAGGATGGAATGCAAACATGAGCATAATGAGGAGAAAATGGAAGGTAAAAAAAATGGAACTTCTAGAGGTAAAAAATAAAATAAAATATTAATAATTAAATGTTAAAGTAGGTGAGATTAACAGCATAGTAGATACTGGAGAAAAAAAGATCAATGAACTTAAGGACATAAAAGTTGAATTTCAGCATAATTAAAACATTGGTTTTTCCAAATAAGAAAAGACATGCAGCAGACTGAGAGAAAATAGTCCCCACACAAATATTCTCATCATACACCTGAAAAAGCACTTGTATCCAAAATATATTTTATTATTACTATAACTCCATAAGAAAACAAGCCCATTTTCCCAATGAGCAAATGATTTAATAGATACTTCACCAAGAAAAACATACGAATAACCAATAAGAATATGAAAAAGTGCTCAACATCATTAGTTATCAGGGAAATGCATATTAAAGTTACAATGAGAAACCACTGAACATCAAGTAGAATGGCTAAAATTTAAAAATAAAAACTGACGACATCAACGTTATCATGAATGTGGAGCCACTGGAACCCGCTTACACTGCTGGTGAGAAAGTTAAATGATAAAACCACTTCAGAAATTTGGGCAGTTTCTTAAACTGTTTAACATACACTTACCATATAATCTAGCAATTTCATGTCCTAAATAAAGAAAATGTGAAAACATATATCCACAGAGATCTGTACATAAACGTGCCTAGCATCTTAATTTGTAATCACCAAAAACTTCAGATATCCCAGATGTCATTAACTGGTGAATAGATAAACAAATTGTAGTGTATCTTTTTACTACTACTATTACTACTACTCCTCAGCAATAAAAAGTAATGAATTATTAATATATACAGCAATGTAAATTAATCTCAAAAATATTATGCTGATAAAAAATATAAATAAAAAAGACTACATACTGTGTGATCTTGTTTATTAAAAACTCTAAAAAAGTAAAAATTCATATCAGTGCTTGCATTCATTCGGGTCTGGGGAAATGACCAGCAGAGGGCATAGGGAAATTTTGGATTATGATAGAAATATTCTATGTATTGATTATGATTTTATTTATGTGGTATATTCATTTGTGAAAATTTATTGAACTGTATACTTTGGATTCACTTTTGAATATATATTCTGTCTCAATAAATTTGAAAAATAGAAAAATACAATAAAAGAAAAAAATGTACATTTTGTAGGAAAATAGAAAATTGCAAATATGGAAGGTATGCATCTAAAAAGCTTTATTAGTGGCTATAGTAATAAAAACAGCATAGTACTGGCATAAAAGTAGAGATAAAGATCAATGGAACAGAATAGAGAACCCAGAAATAAAACTATCTACCGACAAGCAACTGATCTTCGACAAAGCAGACAACATACACTGTAGTAAGGATGCTCTATTCAATAAATGGTGCTGGGAAAATTGCATAGCCACATGCAGAAGACATTTTGTATATCTCTCTCCATATACAAAAATTAATTCACGATGGATTAAAGACTTAAATGTAAGGCATGAAACCATAAAAATTCTAGAAGAAAATGTAGGAAAAACTTTCTAGACATTGGCCTAGGCAAAGAATTTATAACTAAGACCCCAAATGCAAATGTAGCAACAACAAAAATAAATAAATGAGACTTAATTAAATTAAAAATTAAATTAAAAATAAATAAGACACTTAATTAAATTAAAAAGCAGAGCAAAGGAAATGATCAACAGAGTGAATGCACAGTCTATAGCATGGGAGAAAATATTCACAAACTATACATCCAACAAAAGACTGATATCCAGAAGCTACAACGAACTCAAACAAATCAGCAAGAAAAAAACAAACACCCCCATCAAAAAGTGGACAAATATCATGAACAGAAGTTTTTCAAAAGAAGATAAGTAAATGGCCAACAAACATATGAAAAAATGCTCAACATCACTAATTATCAGGGAAATGCAAATTAAAACTACAGTGAGATACCACCTTATCCCTATCAGAATGGTCATTAATAAAAAGTCAAAAAAACAATAGAAGCTGGTGTGGATGCAGAGAGAAAGTAATGCTTATACACTGTTGGTGGGACTGCAAATTAGTACAACCTCTGTGGAAAACAGTATGGAGATTCCTCAGAGAAATAAATATAGATCTACCATTCAATCCAGCAATGCCACTGCTGGGTATCTATCTACCCAAAGGAAATGAAGTCATTTTATCAAAAAGATACCTGCACTTAAATGTTTATAGCAGCACAATTCACAATTGCAAAGATGTGGAATCAACCTAAGTGCCCTTCAATTCATGAGTGGATAAAGAAAATGTGTTTGGGGGGGGCTGGTGTATACACACACAGGCGTGGTGGCTCTGAGATATACTCTCTTAGTTGTAAGATTAATTCCAGCTGAAAATTTTTTTTTATTTTTAGAATATAGAAGCCCTTTTGAGAAAAAGCAGTGGTTCAACTCAATTCCAATTTGAGCAAATATGGATGTGTGTATGCACACATGCAAACTTACACAGATATACGTGTGTGTGTGTATATATATATATATATATATATGAATGATGTGGCTCCTGTGAAATTTATTTTTTTATGTTTTATATTTTTTTTTTTTTGAGACAGAGTCTCAGTATGTTGCCCAAGTTACAGAGCTAAGTACAGGATCCTACATTTGAACCCAAATGGACTGACTCTAGAATTTATACTCTTTTTTTTTTTTTTAATTTATACTCTTAATGGTGCAATACTACCTCCTATTCTTCGAGAAATGTTGGGTGATATGTATGTAAGAATGAGGTGAGTGATGAAGGAATGTATAGTAAGTGTTCCAAAATTTTGCCTATTGAAGCCAACCCTGCCAACTTTACCCACATCTATACATATACACACACATACACACACACACACACACACACATATATATATATATATATCATGGAATACTATTCAGCCATAAAAAAGGATGAAATAATGTCATTTGCAGCAATGTAGAGTGAACTGGAGACCATTATCCTAAGTGAAGTATCTCAGGAAGGGAAAACCAAACACCACATGTTCTCACTAATAAGTGGGAGCTCATAGATGGGTACACATGGGCACAAAGTAATATAAACAACATGAGAAATGAAGAAAGGGGGAGGATGAGAGGGTGGTCATGGGATAAAAACTTACCTATTGTATACAATGAACACTATTCTGGTGATAGGCACACAAAAAGCCCTGACTTAAGCATTCTACAAAATATCCATGTAACAAAAACACTTGTACCCTTTTAATTAATGTTTTGAAATAAAAAAATTAAAAATATATACAAAATAAGCTCCCTTTTATATAAATAAATAGCCTTATTGGTTTAAGTTTATGTCTACTGGACAGTGGCATATGTTTGGATGGCTTTGGGCAAGGCAGAAGTTCTTATGCCTTGACTGAGGATCAATTGATCTAAAACGTAAGTACTAAAATCTTCAATATTCAACAAAGATATTCTTTTTCTTGTAGATCTAGTAAGATCGCTTCTTCCCTGGGTAGGCATCAAAATATTATTATTGAAATTCTAGAGACATCCCTGCTAAGTGAAGAAATAACCCTTAGAAAATATAAAATCAGATACAAACAGTCCCTGATTTACCATGGTTCAATTTAGAATATTTCAACATTACAATGGTTCAACTTAAGATTTTTTGACTTTATGATGGTGCAAAAGCAATATCTATCCAGTAAAAACTGTACTTTCAATACCCATACAAACATTCTGTTTTGCTCTTTCAGTACAGTATTTAATAAATTACATGAGAAATTCAACACTTTATTATAAAATAGGCTTTGTGTTAGATGATTTTGCCCACATGTAGACTAATGTAAGTGTTCTGAGTACGTTTAAGCTAGACTAGGCTAAGCTAAGCTATGAAGTTCAGTAGGTTATATGTATTAAATGCATTTTCAACCTAAAATATTTTGGAACTGGAGACCCTTATCCTAAGTGAAGTATCTAAAGAATGGAAAAACAAACATATGTACTCACTACTAAATTTGAATTAATTGATAAGCACACATGTGCATAGAGGGAAGTATAACTCAGTGGAAATCAATCAAGGGAGAGAGAGAAGAAGGGGATGGACAAAAACCTACCTAACGGGTACAATGAACACTATCTGGTGTGAGGGACACACTTATAACCCTGACTCAAGCATCACAAAACCTATCCTTGTAACCAAAAAACATTTGTACTCCCGTAATACTTTGAAATTAAAAAAAAAAAACCCCTTAATACTTCCCTCCTAAGGAAAAAACTATTTTCCACTTATTCATAACCCCATTGTCAAGTCAAGAAGCATCTGCATAGAACTAATGAGGAAATCAATTGAAACCACAATGACGACATCTCAGAATAGGTTTGAATGCAGGTATGATAATATGCTTCATAATAATTCTGTTTGTGCTTTGCCTGAAGTTTAATATGTGTGCAGCATTTAAAAGAATAAGTTATACTAAATTTGAAGCTGCAATTAATTATTTGAGAAAATTTAATCAATCAAATTTTAAATCAATAATTTTAATATTTTTGAAAATTAGTTTTTAAAGTTTTGATTCTTAGACATATGAACTTAACAAATTGCATACTAAATGGGTTACAAATGTTAGTGAGTATTTACATCCATGTAAAAAAATGCCTCAGACATTAGAATATTTATCGATACAGATGAGGAAAATAAATCCCATAAAAGTTAAGTAATTTGTTTAGGGTCACAGGGCTTTCTGACTTCTGGGGCTATATCTTTCCTAATACATTACATTATCTCTTAGGATAAAAGAAAGTTTAAATACATTCTAGGAAGAGATGACAGCATAAGAAATTATTGAGAAACGGTTGCTCGTGGTAAATGATGGGGAATGACATGGTAGGGTATGGTGCAGTAGAAAGTACTGGACCAGAAGTCAGGGGTGCCAAATTCTTGCCACAGGATGACCACTCACTAGCTATGTGAACCAGAACAAGTCATTTCATCTATCCAGATCACTTCCTAATACAGTGTCTGGCTACAGAATTTCCACATACCTTCTGCCTAAAACTGTGAATAATGAAATGGCATTCTAGCCAATGATGTTGCCCACACACACACATAGGAAACAATAAGATAAAAAAATATAAATTTTCAATAGTCAAGGTAACAGGAAAATCGAGGTAGATAAGATCAAAAGAAAAACAAAGGCCAAGAAATTCAATTCAAAGTTAAATATAAGTGTAAAGTTCAATGATAAATTTGTCTCTAAACTTTCTGGCAGCCAAAATAAAAAGAGAAACAATCAGCTATAAGAAACAGTATTGCATAGTGGTGTCAGACTCTCTGGGTTCAAATCCCAAATCTGCCATTTACTGACTCTGTGACTGATCCTAGGTAGGCTTTCTTATCAGGAAAATAAAATGATAATAGCACATACTTCAAAGGATTGTTGCAAGTATTTACATAAGTCAATCCTTGCTTGACACAGTTAATTCATATGCAACATAGTGTCTAGTATCTAGAAATTGGTCAGTGTTACTTTTTTTAATTTCATATTTTACATAAAATATAAGCATAACATTTTTTTCAGTAATGGTAACTCCAGCTTATTCCTATTTTCACAACACACTAAGAAAATCTTATATATATCTGTTTGTGACTATTGATATGTTCATCAACGACTTATAATTGCCTAAAAGCACATAGCAATGGATGGCAAGGATTTTTTAAAAAAACTAAATATCCCAAGAACCCACAGTGCAGTTCTCAGACCATAGTCAATGTTCCATATATGCTTACTGAATGACAGGTATGGCATCAAGTGCCAGCAATATTAATGAAATTAATAAAAGCTAACACATCCCTTTAACATCTTCCAAAAGGATCTGTTAGCATATTTTTTGCTTTTGAAATATTTAGACAGAATATCTCTGATCCAGAAGAAATATAATGAGGTATGAACTACACATCCATCAGCACCCAAATCCTACTCAGATGGTAGGTCTTTTATATCTAAAGTTTCAATAGTGCATGCATTCAGTGCCAAATGTGTCATTCAACAAGCATTTATGGTGCACCCCCAATGTTCTAGGTCCTTCATTAAGTACTGGGGATGCAAGAATGCATACAGACCTCGGGGAGAGAAAATCTCAATGTCAAAAACATTGAATATCATGACTTCAAGGAGATTATGATCCAGTAGAAAAGAGAAGACATACACCAATAAGTGTATAATAGAAGACATATATGAGCACAGTAAGAGCAGTAGAGATTAAAAATGCTGCAGGAATCCAGAGAAGAGTGAGAATATATAAACTAAAATTCCTGCCACCAAACGCTAAATGTAATAAAGTGTGCAGATAGAAAGCCCATTCCAGTTCTGCCATGCTTGTGCTTGTGTTTTCTGTTTCAAGTCTCTCATGAAATAGATCTGCACAAACAAATTTTATAGTAGATCCTAATGAAAGTCTCAGACAATTGAAATCTTTCTTTGCTGTCTGACACTTGTCCCGAGGAAAGCTTGCTATGTGTCAACTCTGATAGAACACAACAGCCGATGTTTAAACATTCCATCTCCTCAAGTTGTCTTTCCGGAATGTACCCAATTCGTCTTGCGTGAGGTGAAAGACGTGGTCCGATTTCTGAGTGATGAAATCATTGAAGGAATACAGCTGCCACACGTGAAATACTGCTGTGTTAATATTTGATGCAAGGGAGTGTGGGACTAGTTATCAATAATTCAGTCACCATTTAATATCAGAGATGTGGAGTGCGCCCGGCTGTTGTATTAGTTTACACGTTAGAGTGACTAAGACGTAGCGTGTTATTGCCACTGTCACATTTCTTGTGCTACATGATGACAGCATAGCTTATGAGGATTGAGATGATATACCTGTTCTGCCGCTCAGATCCATAAAACAATTGGGAGCAGCTAGACCAGCCCTACTGGGAGAAGTTGTCAAGAGAAATGTAGACTAGGAGACTGCTTTAGTTTTGATCCTTCCAAAAAAAAGTAGCCCCTGAGATGGGGATTCAAACGCAAATAGTTTATTAGGAAGGTGGAGAATACTAGTAGGGGCGTGGATGACACAAGGGAGAGGAGGCAGTCAATTAAAGGCTTATCTTTAATTGGCCAATCATCAAGCCAGCTACCACTGTGACTGTCCGGAGGTTAAGCCCATGGGGTCACTCAGGAGTTGTCACACCCAAGGGATGAGGAAGCTGGATATACAACACTTCCCTTTAGGTACTGGTTGGGAGTTTTTCTTGAAGAGGATTAATCCGCTGGCATTTCCAGCCCAGCACAGGGACATGAAGAGCATGCCTCAGAGAGAAAATCCTCACACACAGAAACGACCATCAGCAACTGGAAACAGGGAGTGCACCACCGTGTCCTAACAGCTGGCTCCTTGTCCTGTCTCAGCTACATGAACACACAGAAGGGAAAGGAATCAACAGTTATTAAGTACCCACTAGGTGCCAAACGCATTGCATGTGGTGTGACATTTAATCCCTACAATTATGGCATAGTCATTGAACTAGATGTCAGAGGAATAAAGGACTTGCCCAAGCTAGCCCAGCCCCAGCAAGTGAGGACTTAGACTCAATTCTCTCCAGCCTCAAAGCTGGCACCTTTTTAATAAAGGGCATTAGAATTCCTCTGTGCAGCCACATCAGACAACGCTAAGTCATTTAGACACAATCTGTAGATCTAAATTTTGACTGGTGGTTTCCAAACGTTTCCAGTTGGTGCCTGGTTTCCCTCCTACCTAGAACGCCTTTCCCCTTTCACATCCGCTTATCTAGCTGGGCTGCTGGTGAATTTGAAACCAGCCTTCAAAGAAGACTAGGACCCAGACAAGCAGAGCTAGGCATACAGAAACCATCCCACATGGGAGAATAGGATGAAGGTGGTGTTAGTATTTTTAACAAGCTTCTTAAGTAATTCTCACTCCTGCCAGGGTTTGACAACCACATGTACAGGCAAAAACCAAGAAGTAAGAATGTTCACAGGATGCTCAGGAAAAACAGTGCACATCCTTTGGCTATAGCTGTGGAGGAAGAGTCTGGCAGATGGGCAGAGGCCAGCACAGTGGCTTTGAACACCAAGCTACTGGACTCTGGTCTGCTTCAGGGGACAATAAACCACTCTGGTGGATTTCTGAGTAGGGAAAGTGTCATACACAAAGTGGTATTTCAGAAAGATTAATCTGACAGCCATGAACCAAATGATTAGAAAAGAGAGTATTGGAACCAGGAACACAGTATCAAAATATAAGGAGCTTTTGAAAATTTCTCTTGGGTCCCTGGAGTTTAGATTTTTACTAATTCACATTTTCCCTTTTCTATCCTAAATGAGGGATAAGCCAATCTAGCTTTGCTCAAATCTTGAGCTGGATTTCAAGTACTGGCTACCGACAAAGGACATTCAGATAATTCCCTCTCCTGGCTTTGTGAAGTATAAAAATCTAGCCAGTCTCATTTCTTACTTTCCACTCATAATTCTGTCTTAGACTTTTAGGAAGTCTTTCCTCACTATTAGAAAGGTGATTTTTTTTTTCCATTTCTAAACTGATAACCTTTTAAGTCAAAGCTAAAAAGTTCTGGTGCCTGTAGAGCCAAGATGTTAAAAGTGAAAACACATTATCTTATCTTGCCAGGTGAGTCACCAAAACCTTCTTAGGTGTAGCTGTCCACAAAGCATGCTGTAGATGCTTACTGCACACACAAAGGCCTGGCTTCTGCCTCTGCTGGTGACCTGGAGGACATGCCTGTCCTGCCCTTTATCTAAACAAGGGGTTTGGTTCTCAGCCCCAAGAGCCATTAGGAAGACACCTCAGCAAATGTTAAACAGGACTGCCTTGTTACTCTGAGCCTTTCCTGACTTTTAATACAATTTTTATTTCAAATTCCATGCCCCTTTGAATGATTCAGAAGGGTAGCCAGCATTACCCTTCACTACTGATGGAAGTCTACCCAGCACTTTGCTAGCTAGAGATTGGAAGAAACATTTACTCCATGAGGAAAGTGGCCATCAGATAAAGAATAAGGGACATTGTGAGTTTATGGTCATTTCCAGTTTTGGTCATTCCAGTTTAGCCAAAACTATAAAAAAAAAATAAATAAATAAATAAATAAATAAACTGAGACTATAAAAGTCACTAGCATCAGGGAAATTAGAATAATCTTTTTGAGAATTTCATGGACTACCTAACACCTCTCTTCCTCATCCAGTTCTGAACAAATTAAAAAGTCAAATAATGAAGAGTAGGCTGAGAACTGAAATATCAGCTCTCCCATCCTAACATTAATGATACTGTTACCATCAAAGTCCTGGCTTCCAAGTTCTCTTTCTTGCCTGCACTATGGAAATCAACAGCAGCGCAGAAAAAAAGAGAGGGGCTTAATAGAACTTTGTCTGCTAAGCTGGAACTCTGTCTTCACTGACGTATTTGGTACTCCTTTTGGGATAAGTTCATTTTTAGTTAAAAATAATAACTTGTCTTTTATTTGAGTGGCATCTGATTGAAATTATTTCCACTTTTGGCAAGTAGGTGAATGGAATTATGTATTCACATGGCCTAGAGGAGTGAGAAATAAGTCAGATACTATGACAGGTTCAAATCCTTAGTGCAAGGCAGAAGAGAGAGAATGCAACAGGTTCTATTGCAAAGGGACCTCTCCAGAGGGCACCAGTAACTCCAGCAGGCTTCTGAAGGATGCAGAAAAGGCTCAAGCCGAGTGCACAAGAAAGCACTTAGATATACTTCAAGCTTACTTATCGCTTTCAGTCATTTAGGCTTCAGTAATGACTTTGCCTAAATAAGCAACCCCAGAAGATTTAAAACACAAAAGTATTTTGATCTATTTATGTTAAGAACAGACCCTTTTCCAGTCCATTATAACACCCAACAGATGTACGACAAGGATGGATTCATTACTAGACTTCTCTTTGCAGTGCTACAAATGTATGTAGTTAATTATATAACCACCTGCAGTTGTACAGATGGAAACATCTCAGCTCCAGCTGGAGCTCACCCCGAGCCTGGAAGATGCTTGGCAGCTGCAGTTACAGGCTTTGGCAGCCAAGGGCTGGGATGGCCTGGTCTGTTTTTCCTTTGGGGTTCCAAACTACAGCTTGGGTGGACAGAGGTTACCCATCCTTTAAAATATTTCTGCAAATGACTAGGCTAGCTGGCATGACTGGTATCTTTCAGTCCTGACGCCTTGGTTTACCTCCTTAGGATTCAGTATTTCCTTGGTTTGGGCCAAAGTAAGTGAATTTACTTTATTTATTTTATTCAACTTTATTGAGCTGTGAAAAATAGAAAAATGTAATTATCATAAAAAAGTGTACCAAGTATTTGTTATGTTAATAATAATCACTACTAGATTTGTACCCTTTGGAGAGAGGAGGAGATAGAGTTATAGGCAACAGTTGCCCAGGAAGACCCTAGAGTTAAGTTCAGACCCTGAATCTACTTCAGAGCTTTTTCCACTGCATCCCAGTGCTTTCTGCCTCTCAAGAGCTTGCTCAAGACACCTGGAGAATTTCATTTCATTTGTGTCTGAGAATGTCTCCTAGATTATTTTATGAAGTGATGCCTAGGACCAGTAATATGAAAAAAAAACAAGTTTTATTTGATGTAAAACTTCTGAAAATCTGAAATACAGACTGGCTTTTCCTGCTTCTAAAGAAGATCTTCTTAATGTTTTAGGAAGGCATCTACAAAACAAAACAGAAAACAACCTCCCTCAAGTCTGGCTGGGAAAAACAATGAATGTGTTAATTTTGTGGGGAACCTGAGGTCTACTTGCTTCTTTTGAGATATTGAAAACCAGCTTGCGGTTTATTGCTTCTCTTTGAAATAGTCATTTCGACACATAGCACACAGCTTTTTGAAAACCATTAGGCATCTTTTAAAACGTGATGAGGTCAGGTGTCTGCTCACACCATCCTAGAGATGTGAACACAGAGAATAATCTGCAGTAAACACCCTTTGTCAGCCTATCCTTGGAGGAACTTATGCTATCATTCAGAGCACATGTAAAGCTTGCCAATTATATTCACTTCAGGGTTTATTATTCTTTATCACATTCCTTGGGTAAAATGAGTCATTATTTGTATTAATATTATTGCTCTTGATTATAATTCCTATTGACAAGATAAAAGAGTGAAGTCCAGAAAAGTAACTTGATTTATATGAGGCTACAAAGCGAGATAGAAGAAAAATTAGAATTTTAAAACTCAGAATTATGCTGTTTAAATCAAGCTGATACACGTATATATGTATAAAACTGCTACTCCAAGTAAGCAATAGGTTAGACATCGAAGAATACATTAACAAAAAATAAAATAGGGCCCTCTCCTTGACACGAGGTCTGATCTGGGGAAAGACAAAACTGTAAAACAGACAACTTGAGAACAATATAAGAGAGGAAGATTATCATGTATGAAGCACATTGAATGACAGAAAATGAACATCCTTTTGTTACGGAAAGTTCGGCACTTGTCCCCATGACCACATCAGAAGAAGAGAAGGTTATTAATTTGGTGGCAAATGAGGAGATGGCAGACTCACAGTCTTAAAGTACTGCAGTCTTTATCCATAAGCAGAAATGCAGAGCTTATAAAGGGAATTTTCAGGTTGGGGCTGTTGCTTCCTACCTCTAGTTGATGGTCCCCATCCACCCCATCTCCCTGGAAGACAATCTCCTGACCTCCACCCTGACAATTCTATTGAGCCCTCTCCTGTGGTACAAAGAACAAAGGACACTCCCCTCCCCCTCTCATCACGGGCCTGGGCAGGAACACAGGTTTTAATTCTCAGGAAGAGTTGGGGTGGGGTTTAAGAGATAATTTGTAAAACATTTTACCCTTTTTCAGGCCCATTCCCTCTGTTACACTTTGTGTCTGTTGACTCTGCCTCTGAGGTTCCTCTTCCACCCCCTCCCCTAAGTTTATTTTGGTTCACAGGTCCATGGCTTTATTAGCTAGGAGGGCTGCTATCTTTTCCAGATTGACAGGAATAGTTTTGCCAGGGCAGGGCAAATCTTAAAAATCAGCAGCCTTTCTGTCAGAAAGGACAAGTCTGATTTGAAACAGAAGCAAAAATTCAAACAAGTGATGTCATCAGTAAAGTAGCAAGCTCAGAAGAAAATGAATGGAAAAATCCAACAGCTCTGCTAGCCTGAGGTTGCAGACCCAATTGGGGTAGGCAACAAATTAGCTAGAAATTTAACAGGAAGATGCAAGAAATAAGAGAGCTATAGAAGGGCTAACTACACTTTCAACACATCCCAGACTGATGAGGAAACTAGAAACAGCCCAATGTAAAGCAGACTGAGGACTGGTTGCTCTTTGAATGAGTACCCCATCCCTAAAATATACCCATCAGCAGAGGGTGGGAGCTTCACAGACTTGAGGTGTTTGGGCAAACCTCTGCACAAATCATTGGTTTACTACTAAGCAGTGCAGATACAGGGGTAACCCTAGGAAGCCAAATAAGTTTAAAAATAAAAATAGAATATTGAGTAAAGACATCAATAGCTATACACCACAAGAAAAGCAATTCTTCCAGTTTAAGTTCAAGTGTTTCTGAAAACTTGGCACTTGTCCATGAGACCAAATCATAAGAATGAGGACAAGTGTTTTGGGGAGGAGGAAAGAGATTACTTTGCCAGCAAAAGAGGAAAAATGGCAGACCTTCTCATCTCAAAATCAAATCTCCTGAACACAGGCAGAAATACAGAGCTTTTAACGGGAGGGCTCTTCAATTCTAGGCTACTGTGGTTACTTATTGTAATTGTCCCATCTCTGCCAAAGACAAAACCTGCGAACTCCACTAGCTGCCCACCTGGGAGGCTGGCACCAGCTGGAAGTTCTCTCTTTTAACAAAGGGCTTAACCTGCCTCACAAATGCAGACCGGTTTCAGTACCCAAGTTTTAAAGAGACAGAAAATCTTTTTTTCCCCTCAGGCCCTTTCCTTGGTTACAAAGGCAAGTTACAAAAAAAAAAAAATTCAGATTTCAGAGCTGCTACACTATATTATCTAAAATGTCACTATACAACAAAAAATTGCAAGATATGCAAAGAAGAGGAAAGTTTAACTCATTCTCAGGAAAAGAGAAGTCAATAAAACACTCTTAGGGGTCCTAGATGTTAGATTTAGTGGACAAAGACTACAGGGCAGCTATTATTAAATATGTTCAAATAATTAAAGGAAATTATGTTTAAAGAATTAAAGAAAATATTATGACAATGACTCAAAATAATCAATCTCAATAGAGAAATCGAAACTATTTTTAAAAGGACCAGACAGAAATTCCAGAGTTGAAAGGTACAGTAACTGAAATTAAAAATTAATTACCTGAGCTCAACAGCAAATTTAAAATAGCATAATAAATAATCACTGACTTAGACTATAAATCAGTGGAAATTATCTAATCTGAAGAGAAAAAGAGATTTTAAGATCCTCACCTTAATCAGATATGCAAAGAATCTTTTTTGCCGTATAAGGCAACATTTACAAGTTCCAGGATTAGAAAATAAATATCTTTTAGAGAACCATTTTTCAGGCTACCACACTACCCAATTTCAGAACTTATTATAAAGCAATAGCAGTCAAGATAATGTGATGGTGACATAAAAATAGACTTAAAGACCACGGAACAAAAAAGATCCAAAAATTAACCCTATACTCAAGGTCAATTTATTTTCAACAACATTTCCAAGGCAATTCAATGGTGAAGGATAGTCTTTTCAATAAATTTATTGTATATCCATTATAAATAAAAGACTAAAAATCCTTAGCCCCTTATCTCCCACCATGGGCAAACATTAACTTTAGAAAATGAATAATAGATTTAAATGTAAATGCTAAAATTATTAAATTGGCTGGGGCTAAGTCTTCCTAGGAAAGCTTTTCCTGGAAGTCAATCCTTTTTTTCACCTGAACGAGAAGGGGTTTTCCTAAAGGAAACGGGAAGAAAGTTCAGGAACAAATTGCTAAGAAGCAAAACCACAGAAGCCATGTGGACTTTAATGTTGATTCCAGCGGCCTTAAAGAGGTAAGTTCCATGTCAGAGTGGGTGAAAAAGGAGATAAGGGAAGCCAAAAAAACAAACAAATAAAATACAGGGCAGTTTTTGGAGGGTTAAAAAATCTGCAGAACTTACTCAACAGAACTTTAAAGAGGGAAAAAGAATTCACATTTATTTTACTGACTTGCATTTTACATAATGATATCTCACTTATCCTCTCAAGAACCCCCTAAAGCAGTTATCATGATTGGCATTTTACAGATGAGGAAAGGGAGGCCCATAAGTGATTTGCGCATGGTCACAGTCATCCCTCACTATCCTCAGGGGATTGGTTCCAGGACTGCCCATGGATACCAAGATCTATGCATAATCAAGTCCAGCAGTCGGCCCCCCAGCCCTCAGATACAAAAGGTCAGTCTTCCACATAAGTGAATTTTACATCCCATGAATACTGTATTTTCCATCATGTTTTTTCTCGGATATGGACACCACCAATACAGAGGTAGCTGACCTTATTAATTGGAAAAAAATCATGTATAAGTGTACCTTTGCAGTTCAAACCCATGTTGTTCAACAGTCAACTGTAAACAGAACCAGAATTCAAATTTAAGTGTGTGTGACTCCAATATTTCTTACTTTTCAGGATTTTGTGTTAATTAAACGTGCTAATACCCATAAAACAAGGAGCAGAGTGCCTGATAGATAGTAAATGCTCTCCATTTGTTCCAGACTCTAATGCATAATACTTAAGGAGGCAATGCCACCAAGCAGCTATGCTTGACTGCTTACTGTGCGCAAATTCACAGTCTATAAATGCTGTTGCCCAAGGAGCACAGGACAGAAAAGCTACCCAGGGAAAAGGAAGCATGCCAGCTTATGAGGATTTGCAGTTAGGACCACAAAGCCCTTTCAACAGAATACTTGGGCCCGGGGTACATTGCAGAGAGTTCCTTTGAGGTTGCTACAAGAACATCAAAGGACAAAAGTGGAAAGCAGATCAAAACATAAAGAACACAAGCAAAGAAATAAATCACTGACCTAAAGAATAGTTAACAGACCCTGGCATCATTAAATTGTAATATGTAGCTCAACTCTTTAGCAAATCTGTGTACATTTCTCCAGTCATTTTTGTCCCAATTAAAGACCAAATGGGCACTAATTAAGATAGCAATAGAAATTACTGTATGATCCACTGGTGACAAAACAGGAATGAATTGAGTGTTTTTGCATGCTGCCAACTGGGTAGAAAAGAGATTGAGGAATTAGACAGCTGGTGGCTGAAATATGGAGGTTATTTATTAACTTTGGTAACTGATACTAAGGAATATTAATATTTATGTGATCATAACAACAACTAATCTACACTGAACACTTGCTATGTGCCTTGCTGGCTGAGCTATTTATTTGTTATTCACAATCTTACAAGATCCCATGGTTATCCCTATGAGGAAACTAAAACTGGGAGTGCTAGTTACCTGTGTGGAGTCGCACAGCCAGTAGATAGAAAAATCACAAAATTAGAATTAGGTCTATTCAACCTTATAAATGAAGCCTTTAGCTCTAGCTCTACATTCATCCTTTATCCCCCAAAAGTGGTCTAATAGCACATCTTTCTGCTCCTCTCTTCCCCCCCAAAACCTGGCAGAATCATGGTTTATAAATAATCCAAATGTCTTTCTACTTTTCTGCCATTTCCTTAGGGGATCCACTTTTAGAATATTCCAATTTCAGTCTTGCAAAGTGCATTAGTCACTATGGAAACAGTTAATTCATTGATAAGAGCATATATCTTTTATTAATAAGGATACAACAGTATATGTGATCCATAATTATTAGTCCTGCGTAGAAAAGCATCCGAGCGGAAAAAAATGTGGCATTATAGTATTATGGCCTCACCATAACCTATTGCAAGATGCAAATACAGGATGACCACTCACAGAGAGTCCATTTGGCAAATCTCCTGAGGGTTATTAAGTACTGGTCTACCCAGACTCATTTCCCGAACCTGCTACTAGCACAGTGGTAGCAAACTGCCTGCTGAGCACAAAGTGGCCTCGGTCCTCCCCACCACATCATCCTGGAGGGCTTTCAAGAGAGGATGAGGTGGCCAGACAGTGATTGGGCCTAATTAGCTCCCCACCAACTGGAGCACTCCTTCCCCAAACCCTGTGGTCTTCCACACAAAAGCTGCAAATTGCTTTCCGACCTTTGAAGCCATCCCAGGAAGCCCTGAGGAAGAGCTTCCTAGCTGTGCCTTTAGTGCCCGGCGCCCTCTGATCAAAAGCCTGGGCAAAGGGCAAGAGAACCAGCCCCTGATGGGCAGTGGCTTTGGAGTAGGGCGGAGGCCCAGAGCTAATCGGGGCTGACTGTGGGGAGACAAAGGGTCTGTGTATTTAAAAGTGAAAAAGAAAAACCAGCCTCTGACACCATGTTGTGGATTTGTCCATTCAGACACAGTCAAAGCCAAAGCCAAGGCCCTGGGTCATCTCCCTCCTCCTCCCCCACCCCATCTTCCTTCTCTTTCTCTTCCAGGAGGTGTTGGCTTGGCTTTCACGCTCAAGGACGATAATGTCAGGGATGAAGGAGCTTTCTGCACCTGGATCACCCCCTCACTTTCCTCGTCTGCTGCTCCTCCGTTTCCAGACAGCCTGCACTTGGATTCTGGCTGCACCACCCACTAGCGGTGTGGCTCTGACTCTGGACTTGCTCCTGAATTCTCTAAGCCTCACTTCCCTCCTCAGACTACCCGAGTTTGTGTACCAGCTTCCTCGCTTAGCAGCTGGGGATCTTGGTGCTCTCATATGCCAAATGAGGACAACAATAACAATTGTCACATAGGCAGGAGCTGGAGCCACAGGGCTGAGAGCTGGAGTCATGAAGGAGACACAGCCACTGCTGGGGATAACCCCCTTTGGGCTACCCAACAGTGAGTAAGCCACAGGCACCAGCACCTCACAGTGTTCAATCAGTCCTTTCTGGCAGTCAGTGGTCATGGTCAGAATAGCTGTGGTGGTGAGAAAAGTAGCATCAATATGCATACAGCTAGCTCCTGTGGCCATGCGTGAGTCACTGTCCGGCCTGGACAACCTGTCCAGCCACTGTAATGCTGCTCTCCCAACTCTGGCCTGCCAGGCCCCTCCCTAGTTCCAGTGGCACCAGCAACACACAAACCTAATCATGCCTTTCTCTGCCTTTTGTCTGCTCTTATTCCCAAAGCCCAGAGTATCACTACAAAGCATCACAGAAATATGCCAACCAGGTTCATACCAGGATGCTGCCCACAACTGCTATCAGCTTGTATCCCTAGAACACTCTCCTCACTGTGGCTCCTCCCAGAAGAGCATCCCCTTTCCTTTTACTGAGCCAGGAGCACAAAAAACTCTTCTCCTCGCCCTCCAACTCAGCTATAAGGTGCAGGGTAGAGATTAATGGTATAGACTTTGAAATCAGGACTGATCATTGGCTCCAACCTGGACTTACTATGTGACTATGAATACATCTCCCAACATCACTGAGCCTCAGTTTCCCCATCTGTGAAATGGCTGGTTCTGAAGACAAAAAGAAGGAATATATGGAATGAAATTAGCACTGTATCTCTCACAAATGAAGTGCTAGTTTTATTTACTGATGCTAGTTATTATTTCCTATTATTGTATCCTTGCTCCATACCTATCTTGTCTGCTTTTACACTTTTCTTAGAAAAAACTGGATCCCTCCATTTTTACAAGTAGAAACCCAACTTCTGTTCTCCAGGAACTATTTGGATGACTTTCCATCAATTATCTCAGCTGTCTTCAACATTAGTATTTACTCTTCTTCTTCCTTCAAAGTATCTCTACCCATATTTGTAAGTAATTGACACAAGGAAATTATAAATAGAAAACACAGGAAAATTCTTTCTTACTAATAATTATAAAAACATACACTAAAATACTCTGAGCATCTACTTTACTAAAATAATAAAATTATATCCATTCCTTTATTCTTTTTTCAAATGGGAAAATACCATCAGGAAAGTTGAGAAAAAATAGGTAGGATGGTGACCCTATAAAGTGGCACAATGTTTGCAGAAAACAATTTAGCAAATGGTGACAAGTCATAAAAATATTTACACTCTTTGACCCAGGAATATCAGTTTGGAGAATTTATCCCAAAAAATTAATTCTAATGCAAAAGAAAATGAGTTCTGCAAAGATGTTTATAGCTTCCTTAAATATTATGGTTTGAAACTGGAAACAGGCAGTCCTGGAGAATGACTAACCTGCTCAGACACTGCATACACGGGGACAAGATGTGGTCCTTTGATGTAGCAATTATGATGGAAGAAAGAAGAAAATATTGAGCAACACTGTTACCATAACTGCCTCCAAGGACTCTTTGCAGATCTGAATCAAAAGGCCATAAAAACAACCAAAAATTTGTCTCCTAAAGCCATACAATGGAAACAGGCAGTAGAATTTTGAAATAATTAGTACTACAAATGGCTAAGGGTGCTTTGCTCTTACTTCATTCAACCAATAGAAAACTCCTGCATTCCTATTACATGGGGTGGTAGGATAAGGAACAGGGACACAGAGACAAAAAACAATGGTCTCTGCCATCAAAAATTCAGCACCTACCCACTACTAAACAGTACATCACTGTATGTTGTGACAAGGGGCTGACAAAGAGGAACATGCAGTTTGCTCTAGGAATACTGTCTTAGTCCACTTGTGCTGCTAAAACAAAATATCTGAGACTGGGTATTTATAAAGAACAGGAATTTATTTCTTCGCAGTTCTGGAGGCTTGGAAGTCCAAGATTAAGGCACCAGCATCTGGTGAGGGCCTTCTTGCTGCATCATCTTATGGTGGGAGGTGGAAGGGCAAGAGAGAAAGAGAAAAGGGGGCAATATTTGCCCTTCTATAACAAACCCACTCTCACGGAATGGCATTAATGCCTTCATTAGGGCAAAGTTTTCATGGCTCAATCACCTCTTAAAGGCTCCACCTCTTAATACTGTTACAATGGCAATTAAATTTCAACATTAGTGTTGCAGGGGACAAACATCAAACCATAGCAAACACCAAGATGGCTCAGGTCAGGGAAGGGTTTCTAGAGGAGGCACTCTCTGTGCTGAGAGGAGAATTTATCCAAGCAGAGAAGGAGTGAGAAAGGAAATTTCAGGCAGAGAGAACAGTGCTAGAGGGCAGAAAATTTGTGTGAAAGAACATGATGCCTTCCAGAAACTGCAGGTGTTTAATATGGCTGGAGCACAACGTCCTGGAGGGCGGATGAAGAAAAGCTTGGAGAAGGAAGCTGGAGCCAGGTCAAGCAGGGTCGCCACATTCTAAACTCTACACTGCACATGGAAGGTTCTGGAAAGTCCTGAAAGATTTAAAAAGCGAATGTATAGTCCTTGTTTTCTTTCCTACTGTACACAAAGCTAAACTCTTAATTGTTCTTAGGCACTTTTACAAAGCCCAAGCTCACTCTTTCTGGTTCTGATATATTTGTTCTTATACTTGGCTCCTACATTTGTTGTATTAGGATCATTTGTAATTCTACAGTCAAAAGTCATTTTTACACCTCACACAGATGGCACCATCTCACTATTTGAAGTCATTTGTTGGGGAGGATGCATAATTACATTTTCTCTGAAATTTTTACAGCATGCTTGATGGTACAAAGGTGCTTTAATAAAGTAAATCACCCTATCCATTTATTTATTCCAAGAAAACTGAAGTGCCAGGCATGGGCTACGTCTGGGAGTGGGGAAGAGTCTGCAGGCAAGGGACAAGATACCCAGAGATGACTCCCAATATCTAGCGGGAGAGTCCAGCAGGAGAGGCACAGATACACACAGATTAAACAGGTCCAGTGTGTTAAGTGCTGCAGGTGATCCAGCCATGGCATATGGGAGCCCTGAGAAAGAAGGAACTAGCTCAGGAAAGTGACTAAAAGGGCCAAAGTCTCAATACTGATATTAAACTCTATGGCTCCCCCTCTTCCATCATGTCCAAGCACAGAGACTGCCGGAGTCACAAGATCACAGAATCACCAACCTTGGGAGTGGAAGTGACCTGAAATATCAGTCAGCTTAAACTTCTACCAGGGCATAAGTCTCCCCTCCAACCTGTCTCTGCCCGGCCTCCCATGACGCAGACCTCACTGGGCTCGCCGGGGAATGAGCTGACAGAGCGGAGAGAGCAAAGGGTTTGGGGCCGGATAGATGGGCTTTAAAATCCAACACATACTAGCCTGTGACAACTTAGCCTCTCAGAGACTCAGATGTCCTGTCGGGTAATGTCATTGTATTACCTACCATACAGGGTTGTCACAGATGGTGGCCGACTGCTTACCTGCTGAGGCAGCCCATTCCATTGTGGGACAAATGGGATTGATAGGAAGCTCATTGTTGGAGTAAGAGGAAATCTGCTTCCTATGCATTTTGTATACATTGGTCCTGATTGTGCATACTGCACAGGGTAGAGGAAAAAGCAGCTTTTTCAGTCCCCTGTATAATAGGACTGCAGACTGGACCATGCTAATGTACCAATGCTCTTTTTTTTCCGTAGCTGCCCTCTCCCCGCAGTGGCCAATTCTCCCGGCTTATTTCTAAGTCTTTGTATTCTTCCAAATTCAGCCATCTCAGCCCTCAGAGATTTATACTAGTAGCCCTCACAGTGCCTGCTTATTACAATAAACAGATTTTAAATTAAATCTTAGGTGCCACAGTTCTCTTTCAATAGAATCACATAAAATGGAAATGTCAAAAGTTGGAGAAAGTATAACTGTTTGACAATTGAAGATAGAACCATGAGATAGAGGAATTCAAACTAGCTCATTGGGTCACACAATAGATGTTTCTATTGCAAGGAAAACGGTATGTGGGATCTCCCGTCACTTCAAAATCAAATTCATTGTGTTCTGATAAGGTGCCAAAAGGAATCCCATTGACAGATATAAAATATTCAAACTGCAGACTCTGTGGCTGAATGCCAAGCTTTCAGCTCTCTTACTTACCATCTTTAGCAATGCAAAGCAAATAAAATGAAGTCTCTTTCATAAGAGAATGACACATTTCTTACTGACCCCTATATAATACAAAATCCTCTGACCAATGGTGGATAACAGTCCAATTATTTCAATGTATTTGCAAATTGCACACCAAAATGATATGCAATTTTATAAAGAGAGAGTCAAATTTCACTTTCTGGCTATATTTCCAAACATGTTTTGTGGGGGTGTGAAAGAGAAGAATCAATTAGCACACTTTAACATCATTTCAAAAATTTAAGGGGAAATGTAGCAATTTGGAAATGACCATAGACTTCAAAATTTTTCCATTTTGCTACTTATCTGCCATTGTCATATATCCCAGCAGGTAAAGGAGTGAATGAATATCTTTTGATAAGATCAGAAGTCATAAAGGAGACCCACAATTGCCAATTACATTGCATTTTAATTTAGAGATGCTCTTTGGAAATTATATATTCATTTGGCATTTCCCTTGGAAAATAATGGAGGGGAAGAAACATTTTCAAAGCTCTTGGGGCAGCTATTTAAAAACCAAAGTGCTAAGTAGGCCTGCTTACAGGGAGAGTGGTCCTTTGTGGTTGAGTGTGACCCTGCTATTTGTGCCATTTTTGGAGTCAGCCCACTGCAATGAAACATTCTACAACCATAATTAAATGTTACTTGGAAAGGTCTTTTTGAATATGAGAAGTTATTTGTTATATGAAATGCTGTCAAAGAAGGGGGTTGGTATGGAGGTTGTCATTGGGTTAGGTAGCAATGCAGGCTGATGCCAAGTCAGACACCTAATGGAAAGAAACAGGTGTGAGAACCTCCAGAACTAAAAAATGGGACAAATGAGGCAAGTGGAAGGACAAACTCCTGGATAGAGACAGGGAGTCTAGAGGGGCCTTCACTCAGAAGCAGAGCTGGTTAAAGCACAGGCTCTACATCAGACCACCTGAGCAAGCCAGTCTGTTAGCATCTAAGCACCATTTTTGCATCTGTAAAATGGGATAATAGTAATATCTAGCTCACTGTAAAGCATTTAGCATAGGGCCTGGTAGTTGGGAAAAGCACAATTATAATTATTAGTGAAGTGATAACAATTAGGATCCCTTAGACTCAGGCAAGAAGGACCACATGATTTAGGGTGCTCTCCTTGTAATTTCCTAAAGACACTCCCAGTGCCTAAAATGGATCTTGGACAAGCAGTGCCATAAGGCAGGGTACACCAGACCTGAACCAGAATAGACTTCAGGCTCTGCTCTCCCTTTGGAGTTGCTCTCGAACCCTCTGTTCCCACCCTCACTATGTGAGTGACCAAATGCCCCATGAAGCTCCAGGACTTGTGCCTGTTAAATTGCTCGGGAGCCTCATAGCTGAACCCCACTTCCAGGAGGGTGGTCTGGCAAAGAGATTGCTCCACTGGCCAGCATGATATTTCTTTTGCAGGAATCATGCAAGATTAGAACATCAAAATGGTACTGACATGCTGATTTAGAGTATTGCAAATTGTTAATGTAGACAGAAGCCCTGTAGAAAATATCTTCTGGAGCGCCCACATACCTTAGGGGCAGCCCCAGTAGTAAGATGCTGTCCATTGCATTGGCTACACTTTTTCCATCCCCATCCAGGAAAAGGACTCAAAAAGTTCAGGAGAAACATAGTCAGGAAATTCTATGGATCTAGATGATCCAGGGTAATACAAAGGCAAATTATTTCAAGTCCTTCCATCACTTCAAATCAGCAAACCACTGCAAAGGACTGGCGAGAGGGGAGGCTCCCCTCTGACTCCCACGGCCCAGATCAGTGAGCACTCCTAAACCTCAGCCAGCCACAGAAGATTTTTAAAATTACTCCTAGTCAAAGACATGAACTTAAAATGGTGATTTCACATTCTGCCTACCAGAAAAATTGTTTGAGATAATTCCAGAATGCTGACCACCGTGAAGTGAAAGAGGCACTTGCCAATATTGCCAGTTGAAGTGTAAAATGGTACAACCCTTTGGGATAGCAATTTAGTAATATGTGTGAAGAGCATTTGAAATGCTGGTGCCCAGTTATATCGCTTCTGGGAATCTAGCCCAAGGAAATTATCGTAAATATAGAAAACGCTGTCAACGTTTCTACCCATAGCAACCAGCCTCCATCTCCTTTATTTTTCTCTCTTGTAAGAACTTCTGGAGAACTAAGTAAAACATGAATTATACTTTAGGCTACTCCTAGTGACAGATACAATGAATTTCATCATATTTTTATTAAAGCTAACATTTATTGATTCTTCACGAAATGCCAAGCAGTGTGTGAAGTGTTTTATATAGGCTGATTCCTTTAATACTCCCCATAACACAAATAACAATGAGCACATTACTTAGAATTCCTTCAGCCCCCCAAAACAGAAAACCCCACCTCTCCTGGCTTAACCCATGAGGGAAATAATAATACAAGAAATTCAAGTGACTCAGTGGTTGATAGACTCAGTGGTGCCATAAAGAAAGGACCCAACTGCCCCCATTTATCCGCACTGCCACCCTCTGGCAGCCTGACCCTTTGTGATCACAAGATGGTCACCATGACTCCAGCCTCACATCCAGACACAATTATCTAATAGAAATATCTCCATGTTTCTTTGACCAGAAATGCATTCCATATTAATTCCTAAACCAATTCCTAGCAATTGGCTTAGAGAAGTACACGCCAATGTAGAGGATGAATTGCATGAATAAATTTGGGGACAGTTAGAAGTATCAAAGGGAATTTGGACATTGGACAGCAACCCACAATCTCAGCTATGAGTTTGATATGTATCATATCCGTTTAGCAGAAAAGACACCTAAAACCTTAACTGAGGTGTTAAGAAAGGTTAAGTAACTTGCCTGAGGCCACCCACCTAATAAATGGCAAAGCTAGTCTTTGAACCCAGAGCCCACACCGTCATGATTACGATGCACTAGTTTTCCACATATTACATACAAACATATCAAAATGTTCTGTATTAGGATTCTCCGGAGAAACATATTAGATAGGTAGATAGATAGATAGATATAGATAGATAGATGATAGACAGATAGATAGGAAATTGGTTCACATGATTATAGAGGCTAAGAAGTTCCATGATCTGCTATCCACAAGCTGGAGATCCAAGAGAGCGGGTGATGAGGTTCCAGTTCAAGTCCAAAGCCCTGAGACCAGGAGAGCCACTGATGTAAGTTCCATTTTGGGTGCAGGAGAAGACAGGGATGTCCCAGCTCAAAATAGTGAAGCAGAAAGAGCAAATTCTCCCTTACTCAACCTTTTGTCCTATTTGGGCCTCCAATGGGAGGCCCACACACATTGGGGAGGGCAATCTGCTTTACTCAGCCTACTGATTTCAAATGTTAACTCAGAAGCACTCTCACAGACACGCTTGCAACAGCGTTTAACCAAATATCTGGGCACCCCTATGCCCCAGTGAAGCTGACACATGAAAGGACCCATCATAGATTCTCAGTGGAAATCATTTGCTTTCTTATTGTCCTTGCTGATAGGAACTTCTTTCATGCCAGCAAACAACAAAAACATGGTATCAGTCAAAGTACAGAAAATGCACGAGAAAGAAAATTGAGTTACATCCTCTTCCATTTTGACTCGACGGTGCTGCATAAATTAGGCATAGACACCCATTTCTGTAACTTATTCCCTCATTTATTTAACCAATGTTTAATGGAAAGAATGGAGGCCTGGTCTTTATAAAACATGGGTTCCAATTCCAACCCTAGTTAAAGCTTAGCTATAAACGTTCTTTGTAAAACAAGAGATGAAATACAAGTAAAAGTAGCTATTAATAGTCCCAGTAGAAATAGAAATAATATTTTCACCAAACTGATGCTTTTGGAAAAAAAAAGAAAATAGACAGAAATAATGGCAGTTTGACAAGGACAAATATTCATAACAAGGTAGAGTTTCCAGCCCTGTCTTCTCTCCTGACAGCTAAAAAGAACTTCTGCATCTATACTTGGCTTCTCCCCACCCCCTACGCTGTTCTGTCTTTGCCTGCCTCCTTCTGGGCTATTCTTTTAATGCAGAATAGGGAGGATGCTACGAAAGGAGCCGGAGGAAGAGGCAGGAGACAGAAAGGGCAAAGCCACTTTACCTGGGGGAGAGCCAGAAAAGGGTTCAAGGAGGAGGGAGTTACGGGGCAGCTTTGGAGAATGACAGCCTGAGGGGCTGGGAAGGGACGGAGGAGGCAGCCTGCGTTTTGAGATGGATTTGAATTCATGCCCTTCATGAGAAACAGGTAAAGCGCGTAAGAGCTTTGTAAATACTTTTCCTTGTTGGAATGTGTTTCTTTGAATGTGACAGTCCACCAAAGAGGAATGACGTAGAACTCTAGAATTTGAGTACTAGTAATAGTGTAGTAAAAGTACTGCTAGTAAGAGTGGCAGCCTTGGGAGCAGAAACAGTAGAGGTATCAACAACTGGGTGGGTCACACTCGTTCTTTGGACCTCAGGGTCTTTATTTGCAAAATAAGGGCATTAGAAGCTCCTTCTAAGTTCTAAAGGTCTGTGATTTTACTCGTGTCCACTAAGTGCTCAATCTTGAGCTAAGTGACAAAAAGACGGCCCTAGGATATACAACACATTATGCTAGCCCTCCAGGATTTGACAGAGAGGATGGGCTTTCTGGCGGTTCCTTCACGTTCATGGCTGATTTCTGCCCCAGGACCTTTGCACTTGCTCTTTCTTCTGCTTGAAATGCTCTTTCCCCAAATATTTACAAGAATCTGTCCCTCACCTCCTTCAGGTTTTTGCTGTAATGTCACTTCTCAGTGAGGTCCTCCCTGACCACCTTATTTAAAATCTCAGTTCCCTTCCATTTGGCACTCTCTGCCTGCCTTCCATGCTTAATTTTCCATTACACCTGTTGCCACCTAATATATTATATAACATATTTACTTGTTTGTTATATGTTATACCACATCAGAATTTATGCTGCATTAGGACAAGATTTTTTCTGTTTTATTCATTGCTATATCCCTAGCAACTAGAACAGCGACTTACTTGTGTCAGAGGCTTGGTAAATACTTATTGAATGAATGAATAGGATGCATGACATTACTTGGTCAAACAATAGAACAATAAGCCTGTATTTAATACACATAAGTAGAAAAAAATACACTAAAGGAATTCAGAGAGACATGCAAGCTGGAGCACTTAAGAAAAGGCTCCGTGGGATAGGGGATATTACACAGTGTTTTCAGGGATAAGATGGACCTCCTCTCTGATGTTCTCTGAGGCAGTCAAATAAGTAGTGAATATGAGCCACATTCTCATTAGTTTGCTTTGGATATTCTTTAGCTATTGGGACGAGCTATTTAACATGAGCCTTTTCTGAGACTGGACCATATGAATCCCCCAAAAAATGAGGGTTATAAATGAGACCATGCTGTATTCTCCACTATTAACACCAGTAATGCACAATTTCAGCTCTTAGAACCAATCATAGCTCTTTTGTTCACTTTACCAGCATTTTTTTGAATACCTACTGGATGTCAGAAATCTACTGAATCACAATCCCTAGTGGCATAAGTACTAGAAAATTCTGACAGTCTCACAAAGACACCCTAAGATCCAAAGTCCAGTGATCCATATTGTTAAATTGACATTGTTGTTTTCAAATAAAGACGTAAAGACTTTGGGAATCTGGAGAACACGTGTTATTTAATAGTTAATGTGGCAAAACATCAAATTTTTAGTCTTTATGACTCAAACCCTTTTCCTGGACCCCTCCCCCTTTCCTCATAAAAACATCCTTGAACTGAACCTACAGTGACGGTCTATCATGATGTCTAAACTTAAGCCTTGTCAGAGGCCCGGAAGTAATTACCACCCGTTCACTCAGCAGCTCAGGTACTGCACATCCAGCACATCAGCAACAACCTCACCTACAACATTTGTCCATTTGCAGCCAATGATGATCAACCCAAGGAACACGAATTTCACAGAAAAAAGTGCACTAAAGACACTACGTCAGGTTTCCCTGTGTTGCCAGGCTAGTTCACCCTCTGCAAAGAGACCTGCTGTGATTGCCTAGTGACTTTGATAGGCTTGGTAAATATTAGATAAAGCTTTTCCCAAACTCCCAAATGTTATTAGGCAGCATGGGGAGCGAAGTCAAAGTTGTACAAAGGCATGACCTTCAAAGGGGCAGAATAAGATAGATATTATTGCAGAAGTGGAAAGGAATAAAAGAGCTCTAGGGTTAGTTCATGCTTAGCTCCTACATGTTCCACGATTGTCACATGTTTAGGTCCCCAACCCCTCCAAGATCTTTGCTATCCTATCCAAAATGGGCAAGTCATTTGATCTATATAAGTTTCAGTGTTGCTAACTGTAAAATGGAGATACTGCCTTCACAGGATTATTTAGAAAAATTTAAAAGATTTTTTATGTACAGTGCCTGGACTAGTGTGCGTACAGAGGATCAGATAAATAAGGGCTCTTTTACAATCTCCTCTGCAGCATTGTTAGGTGTGATAGTGCCTGGCACAGCAGGCATTTGTTTTCCTAAGGGAGGCATGGAGAGAAGTACAAGACCTATGGGACTGAGCCCATGATTTCAAGCATAAGTCATTCAGCGTCAAGTGTAGCTCAATGAGGTAGAAAGGTTGGAGGTTAGGAGAGCTTAACTCTAGCTCTCACTTAGCCACTCACTAGTTCTTTTTACCCCAGCATGTTCCTATGATCTGTATGTGACTCAGTTTCCTCCAACTAGAGATAGCATAGCCCAAGCTAATATACGGTGCTGTTGTCTGGATCAAATTCAAATAACAGAGCAGGTGTGAAAGCTATTAGAAAATTCTAAGAAGTTATTAAATGTAAAGTAATTGTTATTATTGTCAGCAAAATGCATCATTGGGACTAGATAATCTCCAAGCTCACTTCAACTTCTGACACTCTGTGATCTCTGAGCCTTTAGCTCACTCCAGGAACCTGAGCCAGGTCCCTTTGCCTCTTCCTTTCTGTGTCCCTGGCCCCTCCTCTCACCTGGTGGCAAACACAGTAATAAGGAGTATTTGAAATATGTGCAGCACATTTTCCTCCAGAACAGTGAAAGCACTTCGTTCTAGAACTACCCAATTTCACTGTCCATGTGCATCACACAACAGAACAAATCAGAATCTCAAGTATTGTTTTATTGGGTCAGTCTGAGCTGTCTGGCCATGACTGATTTAGCACAAATTAGAATTTTAGGCCTGAGCAAACATGTACAAGGGAAAATCCCAAGTCAAACTAGAAGTTTGGCATCCCATTATCTGTAGGCCAACAAGCATTGAAATTGAGTAGTTGCAGTAGATTAAAGATGTCTGCAATGTCATTTAGCCTTAAAAAGGGTGGGAATTCTATCATATGCTACGACATGAATAAATCTTGAAGACAACAATGCGAAGTGAAATAAGCCAGTCACCAAAGGGCAAACACTGTATGATTTCAGTTATATGAGGTACCTAGAGTAGCCAAATTCATAAAGACGGTAAGTAGAACGGCAGGGACCAGGGCCCAGGGGCAGAGAAGAGGGGGAGTTACTGTTTAACGTGTCAGAAGCTTTAGTTTGGGGAGATGGGAAAAGCTCCAGAGATGGATGGTGGAGGTGGTTGTACAACAGTGTGACTGTACTTGAGGCCACTGAACTGTACCCTTTAAAATTTTTGGTAAATTTTATGTTATATGTATTTTAGCACAATAAAAAAAGATAGCTGCAAAACCTTTTCTACTTCTCCCATTGAGAAGTAGAATCTCATTCTCCTCCCCTTGAAATTAGGCTAGCCTTGGTGACTTTCTTGGCTAATAGAAAGTGGGGGAAGTGAAGTGCTAGGATTTCCAAGTCTAGGCCATAAGAAGCTTTGTAGCTTCTGTAGGGGCCTCTTGGCATACTTGCTCTGGGTTGTCAGTGGGAGAGGGGCAAGGGATTTGTCCCCCCGGTGAAAATGTCTGAAATATCTTTGGTTGTCATAAGTGGGGGTAAGAGGGTATTGCTGGTATCTAGTGAGCACAGTCCAGGGATGCTGCTAAACAGCATATGGTGCATAGGACAAAGAATTGTCCATTCAAAGTGTCAACAGTGCTGAGGATGAGAAACCCAGCACTGGGGGAAGCCAGCCGCCATGTAAGAATTCCATCTACCCCAAAATCACCATGTTGTAAGAAACCCAAGCTAACTATGTGCACAAGTAATGTGGAGAGAAAGAAAACACCTGACTAGCTCCAACTGTGCCAGCCACGCCAGCCCAGATGTCAGACACGTGAGTGAAGATGTGTACCCCAGCCCCGGCAGAAGCAATGTGAAGAAGAACCAAAGAACCCAGCAGACAGCCCTAGATGTCTACCTCCAGCTGACCAAGCAGACCTCACCAGCAGGTGGCCCTGCTCCAGTTGCGCACTCCCCAACAAAGAGCTGTCTTTGCTGTGTGTTGCCTGAATTCATGACTAACAGACATAAGAACATAATAAAATGATTGCTGTTTTACATCACTTAATTGGAGAGTGATTTGTTCATAACAATAGGTAACAAGAACAGCAGCCTGTTAATCTCATAGAAGAGACTAACCCATAGAAACTGTTGACCTGGTTTCAGGAAGACTGGAACTAAGTAGACAATGCAGGCTAATTCAAGCTTAACCTCAAAGACCACACCTCTAAAATGGTGATATTAATCTCTACCCTGCAAGACATTGAGAAAATTAAATAAGATTGGGTATTTAAAAGCACTTAGGATAATACCTGGTTTAGTAGAGCTATTCAAAAAATGAGTTTAGATTGGATTTGATCTGGTTTGTCTTAATGCAAAGCAAAGATGACTTTTCTCTCAGACTAGTTCTCCTTTAATATGGAGTAATTTAAATGGACATGAAGTGGTTTTGCCTCAGAAACCCTCTTTCCCCCACCTGCCTCATGCAAATATCTCCTACAAGTCTTTGTCAAACAGACGTAGTTTGGAGTTCTGCTTCTAACCCTTACTAACTGCATAACTGTGAGTTATTAATATCTGCCATGGTCTGAATGTGTGTTTCCCCCCAAAATTCATCTGCTGAAATCTTAACCCCTAAGGTGACAGTATTAGAAGTGGGGCCTTTGGTTAGGTCATGACGGCAGAGCCCTCATAAATGGAATTAGTGCCTTTATAAAAAAGGCCCCAGAAATCTACTTGCCCCTTTACCGTGTGAGGACACGGCAAGAAGACACCATCTATGAACCAGGAAATGAGGCCTCACCAGACAGCTCACCTGCCAGCAGCTTGATCTTGGACATTACAGCCTCCAGAACTGCAAGAAATAAATTTCTGTTGTTTACAAACTAACCCATCTGTGGCATTTTGTTGTAGCAGCACAAATGGACTAAAACAATATCTCTAAACCTCTTTCTTTTTGTGTAAAATAAAGATAATAGTAGCGTGTCTATCTCATAGAGTGATCAGGCAGATTAAATGAGATAAATGCACATAAAGCTCTTAGCGCAGTTCCAGGTGCAAACCAAACTCTCAATATCATGTTATATCCTGTGGACCACCTCCTGCCCCACCAACTTACCTGACATCTCTGAATTCCCGCAGCGGGAATAACTTAAACTCTAACTGGTCCCTTCACAATGGTCATAAAATAAACTTTCCCCAACTTTGAATCGGTGCCTAAGGGACTGTAACTATGAAAGAAAAGACAGATCCATTTCTCCTTTTCAGTAACAAGCAAAGCATTCCTTGCAGCCCAGGGGCACTTTCAGAAAGTCCAAGAGGAGCATCTTATGACTTCTTTCGAAGTCAAGACGTGAGGAGTCCTCTGCTGTGTGAACATCCAGAAAGGAAATCAGTCCCAGATGTACCAGGCTGGAACCCACGTTGGCAATTTCACTTCTCAGCTTCACCATCTGGTGTTCTGACCAACACAAGAGATCATTCTGCAAAACAGAGGTTCTGATCTGAGTCCATATTTTTTTCCAGGCTTGAGTAAAAGGATTGCACAAAAGCTATTACACCACCTATCAGCAGGAAATTAGGCTGGTCATTGAGGTGTGAGCCCTGTTTCCTCTCTCACAGCTGGTAGAGTTCATTACAGCCAATGGCCATGCCCTGCACTTGAACACCTTGCTCAAGTGCTCCTGCAAGCCACTCTACTTGGAACCTGGAAGCAGAAAAGCTACACCCTGGCCGGGCGCGGTGGCTCACGCCTGTAATCCTAGCACTCTGGGAGGCCGAGGCGGGTGGATCGCTTGAGGTCAGGAGTTCAAGACCAGCCTGAGCAAGAGCGAGACCCCGTCTCTACTAAAAATAGAAAGAAATTATACGGCCAACTAAAAATCTATATAGAAAAAATTAGCCGGGCATGGTGGTGCATGCCTGTAGTCCCAGCTACTCGGGAGGCTGAGGCAGTAGGATTGCTTAAGCCCAGGAGTTTGAGGTTGCTGTGAGCTAGGCTGACGCCACGGCACTCATTCTAGCCAGGGCAACAAAGTGACACTCTGTCTCAAAAAAAAAAAAAAAAAAAAGAAAAGAAAAGCTATACCCTGGGCAGATCATCCAGATGAAGACCCCCAATGGTGGGACTCTCCAACTCGAGAGTCCTACTTGGTGCTCAGGAAAATAAAGGAGGAATACGTACAGATGAATTTGATTGGATTTCTTGGAGAATCATGAAACAAGGAGGAAAATTCTAAGAGCTTTTACTTGAAAAATGGAGTCTTCCTCTGGGCCGTAGTGTCTGTGGTTTAAAATGAGCCTCAAAATCTGTCCCCAGGAAGATGATTATGCTGTCAGTTCAGAGGAAATACTGCACATACACAACTCATTAGCCACCCAATTAAAACACTGGGTGCCTTTTATTTTCCCCCAGGTAATGATAGCCATTTAAAGTCCTATTAATTCTATACGCTCCCTGGTTTTACAAAATCACCAAGATTCGCAAGAATGCTGTGCTATGAATGAACCAAACGAAACCATTTCCAATATTTTGGTCAACAAAATATTTTCACATACATGATGAGTAACATCACGGAAACATGACAACTAAAAAGGCCACCCGCCCCACCTCAGTGTTTCCCCACCCCTCCCGCTGACAGACCGTATTTTCCTTATATGTGTGCTCATTTCCTGTTTTACCTGACAGAATGTAAGCTCCATGGGGTGGCTGTTTCCGCTGTTTTGTTCACCGCCCTCTCCATGAAGCCTAGAACAGTGCCTGGTGCATGGTTGGCACTTGTATAAGTCAGGGTCCAGTTAAGAGACAGACCTCACACCAGCAATTTGAGCAAAGAGAATTAAAAATTATTACACAGCCATAAAATTATTAACTCGATAACTAAAACATTAAAAAGAGATCTCAAAGTAACTAGCTAGGGAAGAGGTTGAAATTGTTGAAACTTGGAGACTTGGACAGGGGGCCCATGGAGCCCCTTTGAGAAGGGGACGCCGCTGGGCTGACGCTGGTGTGTCTGAGCTCACAGGAAGACCTCACGGGCCTGGGAGGGGCACTGCCCGACTGATGTCTTGGAGGTGGGATGTGGGGAGTCTGGCTCCATAAGTGCTGGGAAAACTGCAAACTCGATTCAGCTGCTGCTACCAGAGGGTGCCGCTGCTTCCAGGGTGATGCTCCAGGAACCGTAAGCCCGAGGGTAGCTCTGGGAAGCAGTTACCCTCTTCCTCCTCCAGCTTTGAAATGTGGTCTGCAAAGTCCCAGCCCCCAAATCAAAATGCTAAGTGTGAAAGGAAGTTGTTTGTGCCTACAGGTAACAACTTAAAGCGATCAGTAAAGATCTATGGAAGAAACAAAATGAAAGTAGAGAAAGAAGGAAAGAAGGGGAGAAGAGAAGAAAGAAGGAAGGAAAGACAGATAGACAGGCTGCTGGACATTGCTGAAGATAAATAACTCCATGGTATTTAGAGTAAGAATGGTAACAATACCTACCAATCGTTGAGCTCTTACACTGTACTAAGCTCTTCACACATCTACTCTCTTGTCCTCTCACAACTCTATAATATAGAATTTATTATTCCCATTATATTAATGATAAAGCTGAGAATCAGAGAGGTTTAGGTACTTGCCCAATGTCACAGAGCTAATAAATGCTGGAGCAGAGATTTGAACCCAGGTCTGTTTAGTCCTAAAGCCCATATTTTCTCATCCTACAGTCATTGGCTTATGAGTAGTTGGAAAGCTGGTATTTCAGAAGGTTAGGGTTAGAGTGCGAAGAGAATCATGCTCCAGTTAACTTACAGTTAAAAAAATACGGTTCCAAGGTTTAGTTCTCCATCATAGTAGCTCTATGTGCCCTCAGTGATTTCCATCCTTGAGCTTCACATTCCTACAGCATGGAAATAACAAAACCTACTCTGTGGCGGGAAACAGAGGAATGACTTATCTGAAATCATGTTGATGATATCAAGGAGTGATTCAGATGTGGTTTCCCCCACCAACAATCACCCACAGTTTCTTCCTTGCTAAGGGAATCCCAGATTTGTTTCCAGAATTAGGGGCCATGTGATTTATGTTTCCTCCCCAGTCCCAAGAATGAAGTTGACTGGTCTAAGGCGATCATATTAATTCTATTCTCCTTCTCAATGACTGACTTAGAAATGGCCACATGAGACAGCCCCAGTCAACATCACCAAAGAAGAAGTAAGCGGGAGGGGTTCTGCACACATTTTCTCACTCTTAAAAATAAGCAAGACGGGGACTGCTTGTTTTCTGCCTCTGAACCTAAGTAGGTGAAAATGTGATGCCTGGAGCTGCTGCTATCGTGTTATGACCATGAGGAGAAGCCATTAGCAAAATGCTACCAATCCTAAAACCATCCCATCTACCATTATCTGAAATAATAATTTCTTTATTGTTTAAGCCCATTTTAGGTTTTCAGGTATGCTGGTATTTTAACCACAAGCATTTGAACTGATCAAAAGAAATCATCAGAATGATTTTTAAAATCTCACTCTAAAATTTAAAACATTGTAGATAACTCCATGTGATTTTCTTTAGTGAGCTCATGAAATTGTGTATTTAATAACCTTCCTTCACTATTTTTCTAATGACCCAAACTTCAGAATATACTCAAATAGGAGTAACTTTCTAGGAATTAAAGTATTTCATTTTTTGAAAGTATTTCAGTGACATTGGTTTTTAATTTTAAATACAATGCTAACATTTTTTTATATGAAAAAAAAAAGTATTCTCTTTGGTATATTTTCACAAGACTGCCCTCCCCCACTCTCCTGTAGGTGACAAAGCCTGAAACAGTGAGGGATGGAAAAGCTTTAAACTGGATAAGCATGTGGAGTGTCGATGATTACACTAGACTGTACCAGAGTTATATTATTACACTAGACTATACTGGGGTTATGGAATTTTTACTGCCCTGAGATTTTTCATGTCAAAACAAAGGGACTATTCATTTATTTTCTAATAATGACTTGAAAGAAAACTATGGAACCTGCCCATGATTTTATTCAGGAAAGGAGAAGGAATAATCCAGAAGATATGGTTGAAATGACATCAGGATGCCTGTCCAATCGGCTAGTTACAGGCGTGTCAGCCATGCAGGGGCCTGGTTCATGCCACCCTCGCTCTATGGCTGTGCTCTGTGCTGAGCCACTGTTCTGTCCGTCCCCCATTGTCATTCATGGTCTTATGACTCTTTGGCCTCTCCAGGCCTTAGTCCACCGTCTCATAGTATCCACTGAGATTCTGGAATCTCAAGTCAACCTTGTGGGTGTGAAGTCCTGGCTCCACCACTTATATCTGAGTAGTATTGAGTTTGCTCCTCCATCTCTTCATTTGTCAAATGGGAATAAAAACAGGGGCTGTGTCCAAGGGCTGCTTTAAGCACCACATCTCATTGGAAGCACTCAATAAACGTTGCCTACCTTGTTATCTCATCCCTTCATTCATGTGTCCTTCTCACCAGCACTGCATTTTTTCATGTTGTCTAGGAACAGATCTCTTAGCATGGCCTTGGGAACCCCTCCCACGAACTTGCCAGAAATCCCCACCCGTCCCTGTCCCATCCTCGGAACATGATGGAGTTTGAACTAGACCCCAAAGAAAGGTGGTGGAGGAGGAAGGCTAGCTTCTTAAGCCCTTCGTACATGCCAAAGACCTTATGCTCATCATTTCATTCAACCCTCACTGCAGAAAAGGAAAAAGGCTCAGAGAGTCTAAGTTACCCGCAGGAGTTCAAGCAGCTAGTAAATAGTGAGGCTGATCAAATCCTAGGTCTCTTTGGCCCAAATCCCAGGCCTTTCCAGCTCAACCTGCTGAGGAAGATAAAAGGAGCTGGGGCAGGAAGGTGGGAGAGGTTAAGGCAAGTGTGAGAGGCCCACGGAGACCACAGACCGGCACAGCAGGCATCTGCACATTCTGAAGCAGTACGATGAGTTTTAGGGTTGCTAAAAAAAAAATTATTCTCTGTTATGCACCAGGAAAATATTCTACTACTCAAATTAGTTCATTTGACCTTACTGGGTTTACAAGATGAAAAAATTAAGGAAAAATTATTAACAGCCCTAAATCACACAAGGTAAAGTGACAAGGGATCAAAACCAGGGTCTTTCACTCCACCAAGTCCAAGGCTCTTTCCAGGGACCACACCAGTGTCCGCTTGGGGACACAGTAATGTAAGGCAGTGACCCTGACTGGGAATAGAGCGTGTGCAGTTGGATACATCAAAACTTAAACACAAGCTCCCATCCTCAGTGATTCCTTTTGAAGTGGCGGCATGTCCCAGCCGAGCCCGTGTGGCACCTGGGTATCTGCCTGAGTTTACTGCCATGTGGGGTTTTGTTCATTTCTTTGTTTGTTGTTTTATTTATGTGGCTGCATGGGGCGGGGGCAAGGAAGAGGGGCAGGGCTGAGAGTGGCAACCAGAGGAGAGAAGAGGGTCGATGCAGGACAAGTGGGAGTCAAACCCTCTGTGTTCCGGGGCCCAGGTCCCCCCCACCCCACCGTGGGAGGTTGTGACATCCTGGGAGCTCTGAGTGACCCCACCCCGACAGCCAAGCTACGCAGGAGCAGGAGACACTGTGCCCTCCGGGTGCCGCCCTCCCACCAGGGGTGCCAGCAGCGCTGGCCACAGGGAGGTGCCTCAGGAAGCCTAGTAAGAAGGGGACACCGTGAAAGGATGCTCCCAGGAGAGGAAGGACATGAAGACGTGGCAGACCCACAGGGCACCTGGCTTGTAAGCACCTGGCAGGTAGGGGGCACTCCTGGGCACCAGGGGAAGAAAAGGACTTTGACCTTCATGGGGGTCCAAGGGTCTGCATGAGCATTTGGCGGGGGCTGGGGGAGTTGTACCCACTTGGGACACTAAGCTACCATTACTACCACCAAAACCTTTAACAAAGGAAAGAAAGAGAGGAAGAGAAGAGGAAAGGAAATGAAGGGGAGGGGAGGAGGAGAGGAGAGGCCAGTGCAGTGGGCAGCAGGGAGGGGAGAAAAACCCTCCTGTTACAGGCGGCTGTGGGCACCGAGCCCTTCCCCATGCAAATAACTGCCCGAGAGAGTCAACTTTTCTTCCTTTTTTCAACCAGAGCAAAAGAAACTGTAATGAGGTTATTTATTTCCCCCAAGAAGCACTGTGGTAATAAGTCCCTTAGCTGACTGCTCTTGGGCTGCGCTTCCTCACAAATATATGGAATGCCCAAACCCCGCCATCAGTGCCGCTAATTGAAATGCCAACTTGAAGTTCACTAGATGACTGCCGCTGGGGTCACAGTCATTACCAGCGATTAAACGTTATGCGAAAAGATCCATGAAGAGACATAGTTTTAGCAATATGCTTTAACCCTACACCCCACTGTGGGAAAAGAAAATGAGAGACAAACATTGGACGAGAAAGCTGGGCTGGAACCAGAACAGGGTTTGGCTCTGGGGCTCAGCAGGGGGACACAGAAAGACTGCAGCAGGAAGGACTTAGGCTAGCTCTCGGGAAGCAGATGGCAAAACCTGGGTGGATTCAACTTTCTTTACTAAAGAATCTCTTGATCGGGATGGCACAGCAGGCCCAGGAATCGGATCTGGGTGCCACTCATGACTTCAGTTCTTTTTTTCTCACCTGTAAAACAAAGATGATACCTGTATTTTAGAATTGCCAAAAGAATTAAATACATAAGTCATTTAAATGTTTGCATGAGTGCCTGCTGTACAACAGTTACTCGATAGATAGATATTTCTACCATCAGCTGGCCAAAAACAAATTAATAAATCTTCATTGTGAATTTATTATACCTAGGAGCTCTTGAAGGGATGCAAAGATGAAATGTGACCCAGTTTCTGAGCTTAACAGACTCTCAAGTTGGGATAAGTGAAGCAGCATTTGTCTAGCACATACCAGGTCCCAGGGCCTGTGCTAAGCATTCTGCATAAATTAGAACCTTCAGCCCGAAACTCAGGAATCGCCTTGGCATACCGAGAAGCTGTGTTCCAAAGCCTGGCGTGTCTGTCTCCCAAGGCCATGTCATTTCCCTATATCCCTTGGCTTCCTATGATGGAAACATGTAAAATGTTTAAAAACTATGAGAGCAGGAACACAGCCCATGGTCAACGAGGCATCCCAAGGCAGCACACGTTCCCCAGCCCGGTGACAGCCCCACGCTTCCAGGAGGAAGGGGTGTCACGTTGGGTTGTTCATGCCTGTATTCGTTTCCTTGGGCTGCAGTAATGACTTACCACAAACCTCGTGCTCTAAAACAACAGAAATGCATTCCATCAGAGTTCCGAAGGCTGGAAGTCCTAAATCAAGTTGTTGGCAGGGCTTCACTCCCTCTGGAGGCTCTGGCGGCTCCCAGCAATCCTCGGCTTCCTTGGCAGCATCACTCCAATCTCTCCTCCACGGTCAAGTTGCTGTTTGTATGTCCCTGTGTCTTCTCCTCTGTCTCTTATAAGAACCCTTGTTTTTGGATTTAGGGCCCACACAGGTAATCCAAGATGATCTCATCCCAAGATTCTTAATGTAATTATATCTACAAAGACTCTTTTCCCATGTAAGGTGACATTCAAGGGGTCTGGGTATTGGGATGTGGATATATTTGGGATGGAGACACCATTCATCCCACTACAATGCCCTAACCTGCCACCTACCCATGTCGGGGCCTTCCCCTCACCAGTTTTTCCTTCTCTCTCTCGCCATGTCAGTCTGTCTCTCATCAGCCTGCTCATACCCATGAGCAAGATTCTCTTGCTTTAAAACCCCCCTTCTGCATCTTCTCTTCATTCTGTAAACACTAAACATCTTGAGAGAGTTGTCTCCAGAGCAGCTCCGGCTTCCTCCCCACCTACTTGCGTCTTAATCCCTTGGCACCTGGCTTCCCCCCTTGTGCTGGATGGGCAGTCCTCTCCCAGGTCCAGTGGTCTGTCCCCACGGCTTGTTTCCACGAGGCCCCACCTTGCCCTGCGCCCCCTCCTCCACCCAGCCCCACACGCCAGCCTTCTTGCCAACTTGAAGGCTCACTTCCTGTCTCAGGGATTGCTGGTCTCTCTGCACAGAATACCTCCCACCCTGAGTTAGTCGGGCCTTTCCAGAGAAACAGAACCAATCGGATGTGCATGTACATATTAATAGAAAGAGAATTATTTAGGGAATTGGTTCATGTGTTCATGGAGGCTGACAAGTCCAAAATCTGCAGGGTAGGTTGCAGACTGGAGACCTAGGAAAGCCAGAATTTTCTCTTGCTCGAGGGATGTCAGTCTTTTTTGTTCTTTTTAGCTAGGCTTTCAGCTTACTGGGGGAGACCCACCCACATCATGGAGGGCAATCTGCTTTACTCAAAGTTCACCAACTTGAATGTGAATCTCATCTACACACACCCTCACAGAAACATCCAGAATAGTTTCCACGTGTCTTGGCACTGTGGCCCAGTAAGTTGACAGATGACATTAGCCATCACGTACCCCAACTCTGTTGCTTGCATAGCTGACTCAACCTCCTGCTCTCACTCAAATATCACCATTTCAAAAGCCCTCATTTATGCTCCGATCTAAAGCAGGCTCTCTGTTCTATATTTTTTTGTAGTAAGTCTCACTGTCTAAAATTAGCATTTCTTTGTTTGTTGAGTTTTTTATTCATTTATTTTTTAATTTCAGAATATTACAGTGGTACAAACACTTTGGTTATATATATTGCCTTTGCACCACCCAAGTCAGAGCTACAAGTGTGCCCATCCTAGACAGCACACACCACAGCCATTAGGTGTGAATATACCCATCCCCTGTGCCCCACCCCACCTGCCTAACACCCAAAGAATGTTTCTTCCATATGTGCACATAAGTGTTGATCAATTAATAACAATTTGATGGTGAATACACATGGTGCTTTTTTTTTCCATTCTTGTGATACTTCACTTTGAAGAATGGGCTCCAGCTCCATCCAGGATAATATAAGAGGTATTAGTCCACCATCATTTTTTATGGCTGAGTAGTACCCCATGGTATACATATACCACATTTTATTAATCCACTCATGTATTCATGGGCACTTGGGTTGTTTCCACATCTTTGCAGTTGTGAATTGTGCTGGTGGGACTGCAAATTAGTACAACCTCTATGGAAAGTAGTATGGAGACACCTCAAAGATCTAAAAGTGGAACTATCATTTGATCCCGCAATACCACTACTGGGTATTTACTCAGAGGAAAAAAGGACATTCTACAATAAAGACATCTGCACTCAAATGTTTATAAATTAGCATTTTTGTTTGTTTGTGTACCTATTTATTCCCCATCATCTCTGTCACTTTCACCAATGTGTGACATGAAAGATATTCATCTTGGCCACCACCACAGCCCCAGTGCATAAATGCATGACACTCATTAGGCACTGTGATAGTGTGAGTGTGGATCATCTAGGAAGCCAACGCCAAGATGGAGTTGGAAGTGCAGAGATGGACTGGGGATACCACCTGTAAAGCCAAAGGGGCAGGGGCTGAGGATCCTTGGGACCCTAATGCAGCTCTGAGTGCTGAGCAAGGATGGGGAAGGAAGAGGGCTAGGCAGGAAAGGGTCTTCTCCTGCAGCACAGTTCTGAGAACATTTCAGCCAGCAGAGGAGTCCCGCATCTCACAGGGACAGATGGCCATCTTCAACCATTGGCTGGGAAGCGCCCAGGAGAAATGTGCCCCACACAGAGGCCTGGGCCATCATGAGGACAGAGGCCAGGCTGCCACACACCCCTCAGATGGAGAGCTGGATGGGGCATTTTCACAGCCATCTCTGGCACTTAATAACTACTGGGTGATTGAATGGATGAATGATCTTGGCCGACATCCTGCTCCAACTCTCCCTAGCACAGGACACAGCGGTTGGCCACGTTCCTCCCACATCATTCCTGCAACTCTCCCTTGGCCTCTGTGCATTTGCATTGCATCCCCGTTTTACCTCTTACCCCTGTAGCCCTTCTATTTCCTTCTCTATTCCCTCTTCCTCAACTCCACCCTGATAAAAAGGTGTCCCCAAACTTCTACCCCCTTGCAAGTCCTCTTTCTTCTGCTACAATGTCCTGTGTGCCTGTGACAGGCTTGGAGTGAAAGGTCAGGAAGGGCAGGTGTTGTCTGCGTGACACCAGTCCTACTAGTCATTTACAGAGTGCTCACCATGTGCCAGGCCCTCAACTGAAACTGTCATTTGTTGGTGATCCTCTCTTGGACTCTAACTAGGCATTAGCAACCCATTTTAGAGATGTGGAAACTGAGGCTTAGAGGGCTACTTAGCCCGAGGTCACACAGCTTATGAACTGCCAGAATTTAAACTCAGTTCCACATGGCCCCAAACCTGTGGTGTTCTCACTAGACTGAAGGTCCTTGAGGTTAGAAATCACATTTTACAACTTTTTATATCCCATGGCACCTAGTGTAACTGAGCACACAGTAGGTGCTTGGTGACTGCTGCGCGCCTAATGGATTCCTACCCTGAGACACGCTGCCTGCGGAGCCCCTGTCAGCAGGGAAAGGGTTAACAGCTCTGGTGGAGGAAGTCTGGCTTTGGGCAACCTCTTTTAAATAAGGAGCCTCTGGTATTCTTGCTAATGACATTCTCCTCTCACTGCTCCAGGTTTTACTCACAGGAGTAATGAATTAATTAGTGAATATGGGTGAGATGCTCTTTGAAGTCGTAAAAAGCCCAGAGTACAAATGCTAAGAAAAGGGACCAAATAGACTGAATCAGATACCCTGTGAGTGCTGAACAGCTCAGTGTGGCTGAACCACCAGCTCTCTGGGGACAAGTGCAGACAGAACAAAGAAAAGGGAGAAGAGGCCCCTGATGGCACCGTGAACACAACCAAACACCCAGGCCAGCCTTAAGCGGCTCCCAATCCCCTCCCGGAGGCCTGGCAAACAGCTTATTTGGTCTGCCCACCCCACGGATTCACAGTGGCCACCTGGGCAGCTCTGCAGGAGAAGAGTCTGGGGCCACCTAGAGGTTCAGCAAGAAAGAGGGCCATGTTATCAGTGCCTGTGGGAGTGTTGTGTTGGCTTAACTCATGCTTTAAAATCGCCACATAACCAACCACCCCAGGACCCAGGGGCTCTCAATGACCACCATGTATTCTTATAATCTGCAGGTGAACCGAGGGTTGGCTGATAGAGGGTGGGTCTGGCTGGTGTGGCCCAGCTCTGCACCACGTCTGTCTCTCTTCCCTTCCTGGGGTCAGCCGCCAGCTCAAGCTTGTTCTCCTTGTGGCCATGGCAGAGGTGCAAGGGGACAAGCCCACTCACTCAAGTGCATCCCAAGACCCAATCTGTGCTCATCTGCTAACATGACTTAAGCCAAAACCAGTTATAGGAATAGAAGAGCCCAGTGATAAGAAGTGAGGAAGTGTGCCTGACCACAATGGGAGGACACCGCAAAATTATTAATATAGCGATACTAAAAAGGGCCGATACAGTGAGGGGTAAAGAATTGAGGGCATTAATGCAGTCTAACATGAGATGGAGAAGGCGGAGGAGCAATCCCCCAGGTATTTGGCACTCATGACCAACAATCCAAACTCCTCAGCCTGCTGCTTCTGCAAGGCAACAGGCTGGAAGCGAGACAGTGACCTCCTCAGAGTAGGGCATGAGCTCTCGGGTTCATCAGTCCTCACCAGGCCTGCTTCCCTCATGTATGCCACCTGCTTGGCTCCTGAGGGCAGTGGAGGTGGAAATCACCATCATAAAATACACTTAACATTGCAGGTAACATATATACATAACGCCACCTAAACCAAGGAATCTGCCACCAAGAATAAGAAGTATTGCTAATTCAGTTGTCCTGAGAGATAAATAGCTAAATAATCGTGTGGCCCTTGCTTAAACAGTCTATGCTGGTGAAGTACAAATATGAAACTTTTATTCCCTCTAATTGCTGCCTTCAAGTTTGCTGTGTTGAGTCTCCTTTTCCAACACTTAGTGACATCCCATAGTTTTTCAGTCACTTTTAAATATTAAAATGTAGCCCCGTCCACCTGAAAACACAGTGTCCTGTTTAATTTGGCCTTCACGTTGCCCCCTCCGCTCACTGGTTGCCGTATCTTGGCCTGAAGAACGTGGGGTGAAGGGGGTGGGCTGCGACCTTTTTTCCTCTGCCTCATCTGTCTCCACTTCTAGCTTCTCCAGGGCGGGGTGGAGAGACGAGGGAATTAGGGGGAAAGAGGAAAAGTCTTTTTACCTGACAGGTGTTCTCTAGGCCAGCTATGAGCTCTGAGTGGTGGGCACCCAATTGCTGGCTGTCTCATGGGCACATGTAGGAGTCCCTGCAGGGTCTCTCCACTGCGTCATGAGAGATGCACTCTGGAATAACTTACAGTTCCTCCACACCCACACTCAGATCTCTCCCTGGCAACCCTCCCCCGCAACAGCCCTCTTGGGCTGGGTACCAGCAACACAATGTGGCAGATGTCTTTGACCCCCATCTCTCATCCTCATGCTGCCATTGTGCCCTGGCCGCTGTCATAACAATAAGCTCTAGCATCTTGCTTCTGCTGCATCAGGCATCTCTTGCTTTCTGCCTGGGCCTCTCACATTACGAGCTGTGCACTGGGATCTGCTCAGCCACTCCGGTGCAAACCGGAAGTGCAAAGGCATTAGCACCTCCAGGACTCTACATGACCAGTGAAGACCAAAACACAGTTTTCCACATCTCTGGTGAACAATTCCAAGGCAGCATCCCAGCAGGAGCAAGACCCAGTTGCCCACAGTGGTAACTGACTCAAGAATGCACCCAGGGGATCGGCTTTCCCTCCTTCCATATCACTCTTCCCAATCCCTCCACCCCAGTGGCTGGAATTTGTATGAAGTTTCAACAAGTTGATATAAATGAATAATTAGGATGGTCCTTGGCACATAATGGCCAATAAGTGTTAGTATGATTGTAATATTCTAGTGTGTAAATGTTTCTCATTTTACCACAGAACTTTTAAAACATTGCATGAAAATGTAAAATATATATAGCATATATATGTTATATATTATACAAGTAATATATATATAAAATATATATAAAAGCTGAATATATTTTCCATATACTGGCATATATACTGTTCATATGCTAGCCACTAGCCATAGGAATCTTTTGAACATTTGTTGGTGCCACATGTTAAGATGATAATGTATTGGTTTAAATAAAATATATTATTAAAATAATTTCATCTATCTCTATTCACTTTATTAATAGAAAATGTTTATGTTAATGTTAACATCCATGTTATTTTATACAGGAAAACATACAATGTTAATGTTTAAAATAAAATTTTTTAATTATATATGTAGCTTACATTATATTTTTATTGGACAACACTGCTCTATAAGGTGCTTAGCACAGGACCTAAAACAGAGTAAATTTTCAATAAAATCAACCTTTGTTTACCCAAAGTTATCTCATCTATTCCTATAAGGTAGGTGCTTTATCCATTTCACATATAAAGAAACTGGTGCTTCCATTCACAATAGCAAAGATGTGGAAACAACCCAAATGCCCATCAATACATGATTGGATTAGTAAGCTATGGTATATGTATACCATGGAATATTACTCAGCTATAAGAAATAATGAAGATACAACATCTCTATGGTTCTCCTGGAGAGAGTTGGAACCCATTATATTAAGTGAAGTATCCCAAGAATGGAAAAACAAGCATCACATGTACTCACCAGAAAATTGGTTTCCCTGATCATCACCTAAATACACATCTGGGAACGACACCAATCGGATATCAGACTGAGGTGGGGGGGGGAGGGGATGGGTGTATGCCTACACAATGAGTGCATTGCGCACCTTTTGGGGAATGGTAACGCTTGAAGGTGCTGACTCGGGAAGGGAGGGGTGGGGAAGGGAGGGATATATACCTACATGATGGGTGCAACGCGCACTATCTGGGGAACAGACACGCCTGGAGCTCTGACTTGGGGGGAAAGGCGGTACATGGGCAACGTATGCAACCTGCAATTCTGTATCCCCCATAACAATAAGATGAAATAAAAAAAAAAGAAAGAAAGAAACTGGTGCTTAACAGAGAAATTAAATAACCTGCAGGCAGCTGCAGCACTGGGAGTCCCACCCTGTCCCCGCATTTCCAGAGCTTGTCTCGCTCTACTATGACGTGTTTGCTGTTTTCAAGGCATCAGCTGTCTGGTTCTCCCAAGTGATCCACAGCAAAACCCTGAAACCCAAAAGCCCCGAGATTTGTCCTCGTGGGAAGCAAGGGTGTGCAGGGTGGTTTCACCATGGCAGGTTCCTCAGCTGGGCTTGGGGGTGAGTGTGCCCACAGGACAGGGGACCTGGAAGGTGGGGACAGCTCCTGAAGGGGAGGGAGGTGGATGAGTCCCAAGCACTGGTGCCGGGGGAGACAGGCACCCTGTGATCCGGTCCCTGAGTGAGAAGCACTTCCTGACTGGATCGCACTTGTTCACTTGCCTTTTCTCTCCGGACAGCCACATTCTTATCAGTATTATATGTCTAAGAGAAAGCGATGCTGACTGTTGCTGCTGGGCAACAGCGTGGCCTGCACCATCAACAGCCCCCGCCTCTTGCCTCCGAGGACAGACAGCCAGAGAGGTCAGTGACACCCGAACCCTCAACCCACCAAAGCCTAGGGTGATGTGAGGACACTTGGCCCAGTTTGAAGTCTTGCCCTTCCAATCAGAGGTGGAGAATCAGACCCGAGAGTTCAAATAGTGAGAAGTAGCCCCAGCAGGTGGGTGGTGGAAAGGACTTGGGGACATGGAGATGTGGGGTGAGGAGAAGGGAGTGGTCTTGGAAGTCCTGGTCAAGCCCAAATGCTGTCTCTGCCAAGGCCCTCAGCTAGTTTAATCTCAGGTGTCACCTGCACCAGCCGTAGTCTTTGAGGACTAACCCTCAGACCTCGCCATCCCCATGCCCTGGTATGGCCGGGAGGCTCCCAGCCTCCCTTCTGTGGCTTTGAACTGAGGCCCGTGGAGCTGAGACTTGAAAAGCGCTGGACCGGACTGCAGCGTGGGTTTGCAAAGCTGGGACGGCACAGCGGCGAAAAATAGGACCCGCAAACAGACCCCTTCAACCAAAAGTTCACGTTCAAAGCCAACCTGGATCTCCCAGAACTTAAAGCAAACGTAGAGCGCTTTGTAAGAACATAAAGGACTCAACAGCACCACCTTCTGGCAAAAAAAGAAAAACTATAAGCCGCAGAATTTGACACCAACATTAACAGAGAAGCATAGAGCAATTCAAATCAGAGGGACGTTCAGAAATCATGTCCTGGGTCAAGGCCCTCGTCTTGCAAAGGGGGAAACTGACAGTGAGGGCCTGAGAGGAAAGGAGACTTTCAAAACATCAGACAGACTGTTGAAGACAGAGCAGAAGGTTGAATCTGAGACTCCCAAGTTGAAGGTGTTCTGCGTGAGGCTGTGGGACACAGGGAGGGACCTTAATGCCCCGTGACCGCGGAGCTGCCGTGCCAAGTAGCATGCAGCGCAGATTAGTACTGTCCCCGCCGTACAGAGGAAGCCCTTTAATCGGGCTCAGGTCTCAGCACTCACGTCCAGGCGTGACCGCAACGCTGCTCCGCCTCCGGGAGAACTAAAAACCGACAGCTGGGAGATTTCCATGGCAGCCACCCCCTCCCTGTCCTGTCATCAAGAAGGGAAGGAGGCTGGCACTGCTCCCTAAAGAGCGATTATTGGCGGCACCGCAGTCTGCTCACTTTTACCAGCTATGGGGAAAACTCTAATGACATCCCCAACTTGTTTATGTTTCATGATTTCTCCAAAGACTCCCAGATACCAGAGAGTTGAACTTTTGGACTGCTTAAGGCCAAACGGCGTCTAATCTTTCCTGCACTCTGCCCAGTGCAGAATTCCGCAAGGGCCATCTATGCAGACCCCCGCCTGGTGGTTCATTTAGAAATGGGGCAGGTCCTCTCCCCTACACAGGGAAAGGGGGCTATTAATAGGTGGAGATCTCCAGAAATCACAAGCCCACTTCCAGGAGGATTGCTTCCCAAACTGCCACCGGTCCTCAAGCAAAGGATTGTCCCTCAGTAAGCAAGTGTTGAACGAATGATGTGAAGCCCAGTGAGAGAGCATCCTGGCATCGGTTATGTTACCTGCGACGGGCCCCACACTTGACCCCCCTCGCTCATTTGTCCCAGGCTCCTGACTCCCCAAAAGTCAGTGACCCCTGGATTCTTCACTTGCCACTCTATACTCATCCCACCCATGACTTCCACTTCCATCTAAATGCAGATGGCCCCCAAACCCTGATCTCTAGCCCTATCTTCCCTGGAGGGCTAGATTTAATGATGCCATGATCTTCCTGCAGCAGTCAGGAATACAGTCACTCAATTTACCAGACAGCCTCGTGTACACCCCCGACGTAAACAAGCAGGGCTTTATCTTGTCAGGTCATCTGGAGGTAAGTGGTTGCTGGCATTCATTCAATAGCTCAATAATGTCAAGGCCAGCATCAAAGCTATTTTCTTGAGTTTTTCTCCTGCTTATTGTTTCAAAGTTTCATGAAGCTACTGCATACAAGGCAGCAAGAAAGAGGGAAGAGACATTGCCTGCTGTCCATTTCCATTTCCATTTCAGGAAAAGCGTACTGCGTCCCAGAACATCTGGTGGATTCAGAACCCAGTGATAGAGCTGCCCCTCACTGCAAGACACACCCTGCACCATCCAGGTGCTGTTAGCCAGAAAGACATGGGGCCCTGGGATTGTCACAGAGCTCAGCAGTGTCTGCCCTGAAATCTGCAACTCTCCTGAGACCACACTGTCACACTCAACCCATCATCCAAGTTGTCATCACCTTCTGCACTGCCTGTTCAGAAGTTCCTCTCAAATCAGTTCTCTCCTTTCTGTCTCCTCTGTCAGGATCTTAGTTCAAATCTTTGTCATTCCTCGTATGATTACTTTCACAAGATCGGGAAGCCCTTTGTTGTCTGGCCCCCGCCTACCTCTCTCTCACCATTTGTCTTTACTGAAGCCGCTTCTCACATACACACACAGACACACTCATGCACATGCCTGTTACCAGCTTCGTTCCTTTACACGTGTTGCTCCTCCTGCCTCCTTGACCGCAGCCCTGCCCAACCCCATCCTGCCCCCACCAAATCCCCGCTCTCTTATTCCAATCTATTTGTTCTCTTCTCAATCTTCTAGATGGCAAAGATGACCATTCCTTAAGGAAGACTTCCTTGACTCCCCACATTAATGAGGTGCCCCTCCCCTGTGCTCCCACAACGCCTTGTATTATGACTTCCACTTCCATCTAAACACGGATGGCCCCAAACCCCAATCTTCAACCCTGTCCTCTCTGGAGAGCTGGATTTGATGGTATCATGACGAACCCGTATCAGAAAGCCCACTGTGCATCCCTGAACTAAACAAGCGGGGCTTTATCCTCCTCACATATCAGGTAATCTAGAGATAGGTGGTTGCTGACGTTAGTTCAATGGCTCAGTAATGTCAACGCCAGCATCAGGGCTGTTGTCTTGACTCCTTGAGGAAGTCCAATAATAATGCTACTTTCCCTGCCCATTTCTGAATTAATTGAGAAATAAGACTAAAGAGTCAACTTATAAAGAACCACTGCCTCATCTCTGAACTGATAAAAACTGACAGTGGAGAATGTGTAGCATAAATTAGAGCAAGAGGAATTCCTAATCCTAAAGCCCAGAATAGACAGACTTATCTGTTCAGCTTCATGGAGCCGAGACAGGCCCAAGGCCCACCCCACCTCTGCAGGGGCAAAACAGGGCACATGCCAGGGTGCTTGCCAGAGATTCTTAAAAATTTCTTATGCAAGGGAATACCAGGCATGGGAAGAAACATGCCCCTCCACACCCTGTTCATAACTTTACCTATCACCAAATTATTCTCCAGTTGTGTTTCTAGGTCTGCCTCCATCACACTGTGCATTCCATGTGACTTGCTCTCTGTCATTTCTAGAAGGATCACACAGGCTTGCCTCTCTGCCCATCTCATCCTCTGCATAGCAATCAGAGTGGTCTTTCTAAAGAACCCTAGCTAATCATGTCACTCCCTGCTCCTAACTACCTGGAGGAAAATGTGCCTTGCAGCCCAGTCTGGCCCAACCCGCCTCCCTCCAGTCTCTGCCGCCCTCACCCGCTGTGTTCCAGGTGCACTAGGCTCCCCAGAGGTCCCTGAACAGCCACGCCTTTCCTTACTCTTCCTCTTGGCACCTGCTGCTCCCTTGGCCTAAACTAAGCATCCTCTTTTTCTTCTTCCCTCCACATACAATCCTGTTCATCCTTTGACACTAAGCAAAGTTTCTCTTCTGTGTGAAGCCTTCTCCTAACACCTGTCCAGAGTGGAGAGTATACATTTTGGTCTCCACTAATTATCTGGAATTTAACAGAAGCTCAAGAAAAGCCAGTAGAATGAAGGTATTATTGGATGAATATGTGAGTGAAGGAATGAGCGAATAAACTTACCTTCCCACCTAGATTGTACATTTTCTTACTGGTTAGGAATTATGCCTTATAACTATCGGGGTATTCACTTGGATCTCCAATAATTATCTAAAATATAACAAGAGTTGAATAAAAGTTTTCAGAATGAAGGCATTATTGGATGAATATGTGAATGAATGAATGAACTTGTCTAACCAAGTAGACTGTGAATTTCTTACAGGCAGGAGCCAAGCTTTATACTCTTCAGTACTTCCCCACAAACAAAAATGATGATGATGATGACGAGACGATGATGATGGTGACCATGATAATGACCACTACTAAATCAGCAGGCTTCTTGTCTCTTTCTCTTCCTCCCAGACGTAAAATGCACCCGAGAAAGCTTTCCGATCTCACTGAGCTGTTGAGAGAAATAAATGATAACATGTCAGAGCAACATTTTGCAAATATAAAACGCTCTCCAAATGGTTTCACCCCTGGGGCGGTCCCTGTCTTTGAAGGAAAGTAGCTGTCTAACCACTTTAGCGAAGACTTGTGTTCTGGAATACACCCGGGGCAATACCTTGTCATCTGCTAAAAGGTTTCAGAGCAAGAAAACATCCTGCCTGAGCAGAAATATGGGCAACTTCAAAATTGCTGGCAGTGGTAAAGCTCTGGCTGATGCTCTCTCCCTGGGCACGGTGTCTGGTTGTATCTTATCTTCCCCTTTTGTTCGGGACAGGATATAAGGACATGGTTTCTGCAAGACGATGAGAACTTTCTTCTCTGGGACCAGGGTGCGGATCCCCCTGTGGACCTGTGCCTACCAGGAGGGGGCTCGGCAGTGGTCTCTGTAGCAGAAATTGGGGTCTGGCCCCGGGGCTCCAGCTCAAATCCTAAACAGCTGCATTGTGTGATCCTCTCTGAGCCTTGGTTTCCCTTTTAGTCTCTAATTCTCCAGAGGGCAGGGACTATGCTGTCTCCACCTTTCAAATCAATGCAATAAAAGTTATTTCTTTTCTGTGCCACACTGGCCTTCATGCCATTTCTAGGGCGTTCCGGACACACGTCAGCTTTAGGACTTTTACACTGGCTTCCCTCCCTGCAGATGGCAACATGGTGCTCTCTCGCCACTCTTCAGTCTTTGCTTACCATCCTGTTTATAATTGCAACCCCGTTCCCACTCCCCAGCGCTCCTTTCCCCAACTTATTTTTCTCCACAGCACTTACTACCTTCTCGCATACTGTGCGATTTGCTCACCTAGTTAGTTTATTACCTGTTTCCCACCTCCTACCCCATTACAACGGAAGCACTCAGGGATGGCAGGGATTTTTGCCTGTTTTGTTCACTACTTAGAACAGTGCCTGGTACATTGTAGGGGCTCAAATAAATCTGCTGAAGGAGTAAATCTATTCAACACATTTATTGAGCTTCTGCTCTGTGGCAGGGTCCGGGATATAGCAATAATGAGAAGGCCCTCAGGATGCTAAGCGTCTAGCAAGGGAGAGAAATAAAGGCAAATAAATTCATTAATCAATAAAATGGGAACAGAAATAGAAGGTTGACAAGTTCAGGGACAACCCATCAGAACTAACTCATTCTCTTGAAGGAGAGAGGAGTCAGAAGTTTCCTGAGGGATGGACTCCTGCTCTGATCTTACAGGGATAAATAGCATTTCCCAGGGTTTAGGGACCTGATCCAAAACAGAAGCCTTGATTTAGAATATGCCAAAGCCAAGACATTGTCATTTGTTAAAAATCTTCTATTGTGAGCAAAAATGTGTAACACCAAGATCATTTAATAAGTATGTATTGAATGGGTGGATGAATAAATGATTTAAACTAAAGGAGGCAGGCCGAGTGCGGTGGTTCACGCCTGTAATCCTAGCACTCTGGGAGGCCGAGGCGGGTGGATCATTTGAGCTCAGGAGTTTGAGACCAGCCTGAGCAAGAGCGAGACTCCGTTCTTACTAAAAATAGAAAGAAATTAACTGGACGACTAAAAATATATAGAAAAAATTAGCTGGGCATGGTGGCACATGCCTGTAGTCCCAGCTACTCGGGAGGCTGAGGCAGAAGGATTGCTTGAGCCCAGAAGTTTGAGGTTGCTGTGAGCTAAGCTGACACCACAGCACTCAAGCCCGGGCAATAGAGTGAGACTCTGTCTCAAAAAAAAAAAGGAGGCAATCTCAGGCACCTTCTAGCCCTTCTCCTCTATATGTCTTGGTTCTATGGTACATTACAGGTTGAGTAGCCCAACTCCAAAAATCTGAAATCCAAATGCTCCAAAATCTGAAACTTTTTTGATAGCTGATACAACACTCAAAGGAAATGCTCATTGAAACATTTCAGATTTTGGATTTTCAGATTTGGGATGCTCAACCAGTAACTTTAATGCAAATAATCCAAAATCTGAAAAAATCCAAAATCTAAAACATTTCTAGTTCCAAGCATTTTGGATAAGGAATACTCAACCTGTACTAAAACCTTCTTCCAGACAAAAGAGTTTCCCAGCAAACTGCTGGGGAGGGAAAGCCTTTCCCACTGCCCTCGGAGGTTCAACAACTGGATCTAAAAAGTAAACTAACAAGAGGTAGATTAACAGGAGAAAAGGTATACAAGTTTATCACACGCACAGAGGCAACATAGCAAAAAAGTGAATACCCACAAAAACAGTGAGATTTAGTACCTTCTTCACAAGGGAGAGCTCAGGAGGAAGTATGCAAGTTGGGGGAGAATAAACAGTTTTTAGGAAAGATGAATGAGCCCTTAGAAGAGTAGACGGGAGATTTGAGAGTTTGTGACAAGGTTTGTCTGGGTGTGGTGTCCACATCTAGTCCCCTTTCCTGTGACATAAGTCAATCTTCCCTGGTTGATGAAATCCCCAGGGAGGGGACTGATGACAGTTGAGTTTCTGGACCATCTGTCTCAGGCAGACAAGGAGAGTTCAGAGAAAGCTTCTCCCTGTGTTTGCTGGTTTTCAAGTGTCTTCAGCTCAAAGTAATCAATATTCCAAAGTGTCATATATTGGGGTGGCTTATCCTGAACTACTTCAACTCTCCCCCCAAAAAATTTGATCATTATAACATTTTTAAGGAAGGAATTCTTACCAGAAGCCTTAGTTAAAATGCACATTTTCAGAGGAAGCTGATATAAGTCTTGCATTACCAGAACAGGTTGTTTTATTAAATACTTTAATTGACACCTGGAAATAAGTAGGATGCTGAGAGAATGAGAGACAGGACAAGGAAATTTCAATAGAGACAGCAATGATATAGAACATGGGTCAGCAAAATACTGCCCATGTGCCAATTCCAGTCCATGCCTGTTTTGAATTAAAATGGTTTTTATAATTTTAAATCATTTGGGGGAGAATCGAAATAAGAATGCTATTTCATAACACACGAAAATAATATAAAATTCAAATATCAACAAGGTTGTACTGGAACACAGCAGGATCATTGGCGTGCACGTAATTAATTGACACTTTCCCACCCAAGGGCAGAGTCGAGTAGTTGCAACACACCATACAGCCTATAAGGTCAAAGCATTTATCCTCTGGCCTTTCACAGAAAAAGTTTGCAGAAAGAGAGTAGTGGTTCTCAACTCCATCTGCACATTGGAATCACCCAGGTGGATTTCAAAATATATCAGTGCCTGAGCTCAATTCCCAGAGATTCTGATTTAATGGGTTTGAAGTAGGCCCAGATAGTGGTGTTTTTTAAAAGCTGCCCAAAGTAGATAGCATTCAAGGTCTTGGGTAGGCCATGGCCAGCCGTAGCAGAATCTGAGCTACATAAATAGAGCCAATAAGGGGCATGCTAGGCAATCCCAAGAGTGAGGCAGCACAGCACCTCCAGGCAGTTGCTTACTTACCAGAACTACTTTCTACAACTCCTCAGTAAAGTATGAAAAGGCGTGCAAAGCCTAGCTGTGGGGAGCAACCTCATATCACAAGAAGGGGCATCCACTTGGCCAATTAAGAGTTCTATAACCTTGGACAAGTCATAAACACCAAAGCCTCAGGTTTTCCAGCTGAAAACCAAAATGATAACATGTGCAGAGCTGTGATGGAGACTCAACAAAATCAAGGTTGCATGTAAGCATGCATTTGTCTCCATCACTTGGATGCTGTAAGCCAATTTAGAAATGTACAACTAATAGATTCTTTCTGGTAAATAATAGTAGCTCAAACACTGTGAAAGGTTAGAGGTCAAGGCAGATTAAGATACTTATCTACACATTCACTACCAAGTTATGTGGAAGTAGAACTCAGACCAGATAGTGCTTGAGAGGATTAATTTCATGTGTCAACTTGCCTACGCTATGGTACCCAGATATTTGGTCAAACATCAGTCTGAATATTGGTGTGAAGATATATTTTAGATGAGGCTGACATTTCAATCAGCAGACTTTGAGTAGAGCACATTATCCTTCATAATGTGGGTGAGCTTTACCTAAACAGTTGAAGGCCTTAAGAGAAAAACAGGCTGAGGTGCCCCCAGGAAGAGGGAATTCTGCCTGGAGAATGTCTTTGGGCTAGAGAGGCAACATTAACCCTTCCCTGGGACTCTAGCCTGCCAACTTGCCCTACAGATTTTGGACTTGTCAACTTCCACAATTGTGTGAACCAGTTCCTTAAAATAAATCCCTTGATAGAGTGAGTGAGTGAGCTACAGTTTGAATGTTTTTGTCCCTTCCAAAATGCATGTTGAAACTTAACCCAATGCAACAGTGTTGGGAGGGGTGATTGAGTCACCTCGGGTGAATGAGATTAGGTACCCTTGTAAAAGGACTTGAGGGAAAGAGTTTACTCCTTTTTGCCCTTCTCTCTTCTGCCATGTAAGGCCACAGCAAGAAGGACCTCACCAGACATCAGATGCTGGCACCTTGATCTTGGACTTCCCAGCCCCCAGAACTGTGAGAAATAAAATTCTATTCTTTATAAAGTACCTGGTCTCACATATTTTGTTATAGCAGCACAAAGATAGATAGAAAGATATGTTTATACACACACACACGCACACACACACACACACACACACTATTGGTTCTGTTTCGCTGGAGACCCCTGATTAATATGGTGCAACACATACAGTGGCTCATTAAGCAAGCATCTATTAGTAAGAAAGTAAAAACCAGTTCACACAACTTATTCTATGAGCTCAGTGAAGACCCAGATCTCTGTCCCTTATGTGAACCATTTTGCATGCCAAAATAATATTCTATGAGTCAGAATTATGTTTCCCTTCTAATTAGCATCAGGCAACCAGAATGATCAACCTAGCAGTGGGAGGACCCTTTAGAGATCAGGCACTGGGCACCAGTTCTGAAGACACAGACTCCAGGCCTTGCTAGATTCTCAGACCTGGTCCTTGCAAGTGTGGGGATTTTCTCTAAAATATTTAAATCAGTCCACACACTGTACGTAGCATTAATTTTGCCAGTAAGAGTCTTTTTCTAACATCCATTATGCTAATTAATAACCCACATATATCACCAATGAAAACCCATTTCTAAACTCATTGCACTAATTAGCAAAGTCAGTGGTATTGATAAAGGAAAAAGGTAACAAAAGAGATTGTCACAGCCATTTCCAGAATATGAGCTTTCTGATTAGATTACTTGCTGGCCACTCCTGGGAGGTGAATCCCTGATTTATGATAACTGACTGCACCTAGGGTGTGGTTTGAACTAATTGGCACATGTATGAAATCACACTGCGATACTGAAGTATTTAAAATTAAATTACAGACATTGTAACAATGAGAAATAAGAAATGTCACATGTCTAAATCAAATTTTAATCTGTTTTAAGCCACTATGCCACTGGATGTCAGGGAACTCAACCCCAGTCCCCAGTGGGGTCTTCTTTCCATACCCCTCCCTTTAGGTCACCTGAGAGTCCCTGGAGTCTTATGTTCCCAGCATCCAAGAAAGCCCCCCGGTCTCTCCTCCATGTGGTTTTGCCGACATGCTCCCCAGCCAAGATTACCTCAAGTCTGGCATCAGGGACCTTTGCCACGGCTGGAAATCCAGGCCCTCGGGTCAGTCTCTAGGTTACCACACAGCCACGACCCTCTGTAGCACCGGGACATGAAGCCCCACCCATCACAAAACCTCCAAACCCTCCCAGCCTTTTTCCTCTTGCCATTTGCTGGGAAACTCTCTACCTTAAACCTCCCTCCATCTTTAGGATGAGAAGAACCCAAAGGACCACTAGGGTGTGACAGCTACAAAGCAAGAGAAAAACAGGTTGGCTCCTTGAGACTTGTAGCAAGAAATAGAGAGAAAAAGAGGCAGGTCTGGACATGAGCCAAGAAAGAGCCCTATGGGATTTCAGAAGGTGTAGAATCAAGGAAGGCTTCTCAGAAGAGGTGACTCTGAGCAGGGCTGAAGTGTGTGCAAAGATCTGTGCAGAGGAGAAGGCCATTGTAGGTTGATGAGAGCAGGGCTCAGAAATGCATTTTTAGAGGCTGAGCCCTGGCTGGAGTCTCCTTCCTGCAGTTTAACGGCCCCCTCCTCTTTCCCCTTGTGGGGCAGCCTGACTGAGAAGACAAAAAGTACCTGTGGGATCATCACCACAATTCTGGGCTCTCCAGATGCCATGAGTTGCTCAGCCTGCTGGAGGGACTGGCTGCCACATTTCATCTAAGGACTGTCACAGCCTGGTTGACCCCACCTGGGACTCTGGACACAGCCCTGAGAGTCTTCCCAGCTGTCTCCATGCTCCACAGCAGCTGGGTTGGACCAGTGGGTCTGTGAGGAAATCTCAAGTTGGTAACCCTGAATGAAAGCGTCTGGGTCTTCACCGGCCTCCCTTGGTCTTGGAAATCACCTCCTTCCTCCCTGCCAACGCCCTTGCACCCAATTACACGCCAGCTCTGGGTTCGATGGTCTCAAGCTTCACTTTAAGAGTTTCTCTAATTGGCTGTGAAAAGGCCTTTTGGCATCTGAAGCTCCAGTTTGGCCTCTCCCCAGACCATCCATGGTGCTGCCCCCTCCACAGCCACAAAGACAGGCAACACTGGCCCCACTGTGACTCCAACCAAGGGACAACAGAAGTTGAATGAGATTGAAGAGAACATCCCACTCTCTCCATGTCCCAGGGTTCAGCAGAGGTGCCAGTTAGTGTCTCCCCTCTCTGCATCCTGACTGCCCTCACTCCGCCCAGCTATGTTCCTGCTGTATGCGAGCCTGGCGGGGATGCCAGCCAGAAGTGGCTCCTCCACATTGCTCCCTCCAGGCTTCCATGATGGTTCATCCTATGTGCCAACTTGGAGAGACGGAGTACCCAGACATTTTTTCAAACACCAGTCTGAATGTTGTTGTGAAGGTTATTGTTTAGGTGAGGTTAACATTTACATCAGTGGACTTCGAGTAAAGCATGTTACCCTCTATAACATGGGTGGTTGTCACCCAATCAATAGAAGGTCTTAAGAGAAAACAGACTCAGATTCCCCCAGAAAGAGAGAATTCTGCCTCCAGACTACCATCGGACTCAAGCTGCAACATCAGCACTTCCCTGGGTCTCCAGCCTGCTGGCCTACCCTGCGGAGTTTGGACTTGCCAATCCCCACAACCATATGAGCCACGTCCTTAACATATATCACCCTCTCTCTTGCTTTCTCTCTCTATTGACACACACACAGGTGCACCACACACACAGCCTATTGATTCTATTTCTCTAGAAAACACTGAATAATACCACTTCCAAATTTTTGAGTCTGGGTGAAGCCATCCTTTTCTCCTCTCATAAGATTAAGAGTCTCATGCTCTACCGACTGAGCTAGCCGGGCGGCTCTCTCATAAGATTAATTGTTGTATTTTGAGTAGTTCAGAGGTAGAAGAGGAAGAATAGAGAGTAAGAAAATGGGAGAAAGGCAAGGATTTTTTAAAGGGGCAAGGAAGATAAAGGAAAAAGAAGAAAGTGGCTGGCTGCCAGGAAAGGCCCTGCATCAGCTGGGATCCCCCAGGAAGCAGATGCCGAAGCAGAGTCAGGAGTGGGAAAGATGTATTGGAGGGAATGGTTGCATGAGTTGAGGGCTGGAGGGAGCAGGGGCAGGCAGAGAAAGACTTCAGACCATGATGCAGTCTGTCATCTGTGAAGGGAGAGAGAGACAAGAAAGAAAACCAGATAAGAAGAGCCTCAAACTGCAGTGCAGCTCTGAGAAGGTCTCGGCCAGCCCAGTGGATGCTCCAGGGGGTGCTCCGGCACAAAGATGGCCTGCAGAGAGTCCTGCACTGGGTAGAAACATGCAGCCCTAAAAGCCCCGCTTGGCTCAGTCCTGGCTGCTGCAACACAGCAGGGGGTCCTGGGAGCCCACAGCTGTCAGCTGGCTGCGCTCCTCACAGAAAGTTCTCTCCTGCAGGGATGCTCCCGCAGGAAAGCCACCAGGCTCCCTCACACCTCCTCAGGGCGCCTCCACGTGGATGGATGACTGGGGAGGGACACTGAATCCACACTCTGTTGTTCTTTTTTAAGGGTGCAAAAGCTGGCATGACCAAATACTAACCTATTAAGTTACTTTTAGAGAAGGCACATGTAACAAAACTATTGCTCTACAATACTAGCCATATCTGATGCCAGCATCGCAGTGGGCAGATGTTGTGGTCACCCCAGCATCTCTTTGGAGAGCCACCCTTCCATCATTCTTGATCATGTTGTTCTGGTGACACTATCCTCACCCTTGGGTTTCAGGAGGGCAGGTCACCTAGGTGTGGCCAACCAGGACATTTCAGCCTCAGGTTAAGTGACAGGCTGAGAGATAAGATTATGACCTTAGCGGGGTAAATCAAAGCCCTGCCAGAAAAACAGTCAGGAAATAGGTTCCTCTCTGCCCATTGGCAATGCAGACAATGCAAGTCTGCAGACATCTGTGCCACCATGTGCAGAGGGTCCGCTGGGCATGAGGAGAGGCAGAGACCTAAGGCTGAGCTAAAGACTTTTTTAAAAGAGGGGAAATCCAAAGGGGTTTCTCATTTACAAATTTCCGCTGAAAAAATTGTTAAGATATGTGTTTCCTCCAGAAGGAAATGGAAATCAGGAAGTTCTAGAAAGAATGGTAAATAAGAAAATCAATATTTTTAAAAAGTGGGCAAATCTAAACCAGCATTTTTAAGTCAATAATAAATCAATTAATCCCTTAAATCCAACTGATTAATTTGAAATAAAAACAAGGTCAGAAATAAATAATTTAAACAACAATAACATGTCAGACCAAAGGAGGGAGGCCCAGAGTTAAACTATTCCAAGGTCCTTGCATTTTTCAGAAAGAATCTAGACATATAATTTAACTTTATCCTTTGTTTAGCTAAGATGTATGTTCAAATTAAGGGCAAGCACTAAAAGATTAAAAATATAAAATAACTTCCAAATGGTTAGAGGGGAAAGGGAAGACTAAAGAAAATGCAATCAAACTAAAACATAGGAAAAGGGATGTTGGGAAGAAGAATAAAAAATGCAAATAGAAAGTACAAAGTAAGGTGATAGGACTAAACCCAAATATATCAGTCTCCAAAATAAATATAGACTAAACCCTTCAGTTACAGACAAAATGGTTATCAGGTTTGGGGAAGAAACTATCTAAGATGACCCTGGAACACATTATTATACCATAAAGCAAGAAAGATGTCAAAGATTAGCAGGGTCACACCACAAGGATTCAGGAGCCCATTTGAGGCTCCCAAGTTGGGACAATTTGAGCATCAGTAAGAATAACTGCAATGGATGGAAACACAGAAAATATATTTGCAATACACATTACACAAAATCTATTAGTAAACATACAAGCAACAGACTGTAATGAAGTGAAATATGTCAAATATATCATAATGGTAACTTTTAAATGGTCATATTTTAAGGACATTAACTTATTTAAAAAAAAACTAGTCAGAAAAAGGGGGAAAAAAAATCAAGCATCTATCCTGCCTTTCCTGTGCAAACAATACCTCAAGGTAACCAAATAATTGATAGGGAAAGTTTATCTTTATTAAATAACCTCATCTATAAAATGAAGAAGGGTTAGAGAGTTAGACAAAAAATATAGAATCACCATTTTGCAACCATTTTGAATGGTAAATTCAATCCAAAAGTCAACAACTTTTTCTTGAAGGCCGAATAGTACGTTAGACTTTATAGGCCCCCTCATCTCTGCTGTTATAGCTCAAAAGCAGCCATGGACAATATGTGTGTGAATAGGCATGGCTGAATTCCAATAAAACTTTATTTACAAAAATAGGCAGTGGTCAGAATTTGGCTCTCAGGCCACCATAGTTTGCTGCCTTCTGATCTAGATGGTGGTCATCAATGTTTGCTAACATCATAAAAAAAAGAGACCACCATACTAACCAAGCACTCTCAAGCACAATGCAACTAATTTAAAAATCAATTGCAAAAGAAAATCATATTCATAAATGTTTAAATACACTTCCAAAGATCTTAAAAATCAATTAATCAAAATGAAAATTAGAAAATATTTAGAACAAAATGATAACAAAAAACGCTGTCCATCAAACGTGTGTAATTCACCTACAGTGGTACTTAGAGGGAAATTATAGCCTTTAATGTTACATTAGAAAAGAAGAAAGATTGAAAATTAATGAGCTAAGCTTGTGAACATTTAGGGAAAGAACAACAGAATAAAGCCAAAGAAAGTAGAGAAAAATACATAATAAAGACAAGAGGAAAAGTTAGCAAATTGGAAACAAAACTACAAAACAGAGACAAAAGGAGAGCCAAAAGCTGATTATTTGAAAAGAACAATAAAACAGACACAGTGGGAAAACCAGTTACACCCACACTTCAAACAGTCAGCATAGAAAGGAACCAAGAAATTTCACATTAAGAATACTGAAAATGACAGATTAGAAAGATTAGGAAGGAAGGCAATGTTGTTTTAACTAATGATTGCAAACAACTAGGACTTATTCTGAGGGTCCTCAATCCTTTACCTAAGTTCCTATAATCCCTTGTGATTTATTTAGAATCCACTATTTTATACCCAATTCTGCCTCTTCAGTTCTCCTGCCCCACTGAACCTTCTTCCTCACTCTCAGCTGATTGATAACCTCACCTCAACGCCATCAAGGAAATAGCCACCACAAGTGGCAGTCCCCTCGCTCTACTCACTTCCTTAAATTTACTAACCCACCTGCTCTGTACCCATTTTTTACAAGCTCAAACCCTTACAGCCATGTTTACATTCGCCTTTCCTGGCCTCCTTTTTCCTAACTAGTGTTTGTGGTTATTTCTTCCCAATGTTCTTCCCAGCAGGTCTTCTCCATCCCACCAACAACCTCATTAACACACAAGTGAACAGGTGCAGCCACCTCTTACCCGGGCTCCCTGGCTCCTGTCATTTTTCCCCAATCACCACGGCAACCACAGACAATTTAATTTCCATTTTTAAAAAATTAAAGAGAAAAAAACTAATCATGCTCTCCTGCTCTGAAGCTATCCACAACTCCCTCCTGCCAGTCACATGAAGACCGAGCTTGACGCTGGCCATTTGAGCCTTTAGCTTCCCACCCAGACCCTGCCCCACTGCACTCCTGCCCTGCCAGGACACCGCCCTGCTGGGGGCACACTCACTGCAGCTCTCCACCCCTGCTCACCAAGGACTCCCTCCTGGGAGCCTTCTGCTTCTCTTGCCTCTCCCCCAATTCCCATGAACTTCACTCTATATAAAGGATTGGGGGCCTTACTTATAAAATATGAGTAATTTCTTCAAGTAGCAAGTCATTATTCTTTCATCAAACATAAATTGAGAATTTTCACCTAAAGAATTTTATTAGAATATATGTGTGTATATATTCTAATATATATTCTGTTATATAATATACAGTTGACCCTTGAACAACATAAGTTGGAACTGCACAGGTTCACTTATATGGGATTTTCTTCTGCCTCTGCCACCCCTGAGACAAGACCAACTCCTCCTCCTCCTCCTCCTCCTCCTCCTCCTCCTCTTCCTCCTCCTCCTCCGCCTACTCAACATGAAGATAATGAAGATGAAAACCTTTATTATGATCCACTTCCACTTCATGAATAGTAAATATATTTTCTCTTTCTTATGATTTTCTTAATATTTTCTTTTCTCTAGCTTACTTTATTGTAAGAATACAGTATATGATACATATAACATACAAATATATGTTAATCAACTGTTATGTTATTGGTGAGGTTTCCAGTCGACAGACTATTACTAGTTAATTTTTGAGGAGTCAAAAGTTATATGTGGATTTACAACGGCATGGAGGGTTGGCCCCCTAACCCCCATGTTGTTCAAAAGTCACTTGTGTGTGCGTGTGTGTGTGTGTGTGCGTGTATACTTATTAGCCCTATACATAATAACCAAAAACTCCACACAACCCAAATAAGAATGAACAAATAAATTGTAACATGTGTATAGAATGAAATATTCTATAGTACTGAGAATAAACAAGCAAACATAATATAGGGCATATATATATAATTCTATCCATACAAAGTTTGGAACCAGCAACACTAATCTCTGGAATTAGAGGTCAAGGTGGTAGTTACCATTGGCTGGATGAGAGGAGGGCACTATGGAGGCTTCTGGGAGAATAGCAGTTCTGCTCCTTGAGCTGGGTACTGGTTACAGGGTGTGTTCCCTTTGTAAAAAATGCATCAAGCTGTATATTTATGATTTGTGCACTTTTCTGTATATGTTAAACTTTCACAAAATATCAACCTTAAAAATGCAGTGAGTATCCACTATGTGCCAGGCACAGGGTTAGAGGCACTGGGAACACACAGAGAATGTAGGTCCCTCAAGGGCTAGAAGCCAGTGCAAAAGACAGGTGAGCACCACGACAGGCGTTACCACACAGTGAGAGAGAGAGAGAGAGCAAGGATTGAGGTGAGCATGCAGTGCAACCCACTTCAGCTCTTTGAACCTCAGTTTCCTCATCTGTAAAATGGGAATGATATTTCCTCCCTCACTGAGCTACGTAAGAATTACCTTAGTCCATTTTGTGTTGCTATAAAGAAATATCTGAGGCTGAGTAATTTATAAAGAAATAAGTATATTTGGCTCATGATTCTGCTGGCTGGAAAGTTGAAGATTGAGCATCTGCATCTGGTGAGGGCCCCAGGATACCCTCACTCGTGGTGGAAGGTGAGATCACGTGGCCAGAGGGGAAGCTGGAGAGAAGGGAGGGAGGTGCCAGGCTCTTTTTAACAACAAGCTATTGCAAGAACTAATAGAGTGGGAACTCACCCCAAGGGAGGGCATTAATCTATTCATGAGGGATCCACCCAAACCCTCAAACACCTCCCACTAGACCTCACCTCCAATATTGCGGATCAAATTTCAACATAAGGTTTGGAGAGGACAAATATCCAAACCATAGCAAGGATCCAGATAGAATCCAAAATACTACATAGATGAACATGCCCCACAGAGTGCCTGGGGCATAGCAGGTGCTCAACAAAGGTTACTTGTCTCTGGATCCATTGTCAGCACGGAAATTCCAGAAATTCTTCAAAGATAGTGGCTTCTCACTCTCTTCCCCCAGCCCCACACACACACAGGCACACACACACAGGCACACACACACAGGCACACACACACAGGCACACACACACACACTGCTAGTCATAGCCTATTGGGTTAAGACACCAGTAGAAAATCTATATTAAACTTCAAAGTTGTTCTTGGTCATTCTCTCTCATTTCCAAAAATTCCTGGGTTCCCATATCAACCCACCTGCAAAGCTCTGAGCTGTTCCCAGTCAGAAGACACATCAATTTCCTCTGCTGCCTGGTGCCAGACAGCAGCCCAAAGAACCACCAAAATGTCCCATTGAGGCAAATGGCCAGAGTCCTGATGTACCTGGCTAAGAAATGAATGGCTTCTTGTCCAGGTACTTTCTCTTTCTTCTCTTCCCAACCTGATGCAAACAATTATTAATGTTAATGTTTATAAATGAAAGGGGAGCATGGGTGGGCTGTGACGGGTTTGGAGGCTGTAGCCCCAGCCGGCTTCATCTGACAGCAGTCCCACGCTATCCGACAGTGGAAACAGACAGTGGCCTCAGTCCGCAGCATCACTACATGATCATGAACAGGTCCCCAAATCTGTGGTCAGGACTCAGGGCACTCCTTCCTGGTGCCACCTGGGAGACACAAGCATGAGCAGGTAGCCATTGCTGGAAGGAAATTCACTACAGCGGGTCAGAGGCTCGCATATCTGTGCAAGGAGCCAGGACAGTACCTTCATGCTTTTGGTTCCCTCTCCAAAATCTCTCTCAAACTGTACCCCTTCCTCTCTCTGTCTCTCTCTTGCCAAAACCTGAGCCCCCATCATTTCTCATCTGCACTTCTAAAATTGCCTCCTCTTCTGTCTTCCTGATTTCCTTCTTGTCCTGGCAGCCACACCAGCGTCCCTTCATCCCCTCAAACCATGGAGCTCCGTCCACACGTGGCAGTATGGAGGCGGAGATCAGAGTGATGCATCTACAAGCTGAGGAACACGAAGGATCGCCTGCCTTGTCCCGTGCCCCCTCTTCACTTACATCCTACTCATGCTTCAGATCTCTGCCTCAATGTCACCTTCCTAAAGTCCTCACTCACCCCCTCCCCAGTCTAAACTCTAACCCTAGCCTGTCATTCTCCCGTAAGAACCAACACCAGTTGCAAGCACCTATTGATCTGCGTATTGGTTTGCATATCTGTCTCCTTCACTGCTGGACAATAGACTCCATGAGGTCAGAAACAGTGTTTCTCACTCATGGCTCTGTCCTCAAACACTGTGGATGGTCTATATTATTTGAAGGATCAAATGACTGATTGATCATCAATGGGATCCTGGAAAAGGAACATTGTCTCAGATAAAATAAAATATATGGAAGTATTTAGAGACTCTTAAAGCACCGAATAGTTCATGGGGTCTAAGTTAAGGCAGTCACAGGAGGCAGAGCATACTAGATGTGTGCAAAGCCTGTCTCAAATGCATTCCACACGGACATACGTATGTACGCACTGTCCTGGGTTGAACAGTGTTCCTCAAAAGTTCACGTGCACCTAGAATACGTGAATGTGACCTTATTTGGAAGTAGGGTCTTTGCAGATGCAATCAAGTAAAGATGAAGTCATACTGAATTGGAATGGGCCCTAATCCAAGGATTGATGTATTTATGAGGATAGAAAATTCTGAACATAGAGACGCAAAGGAGAAGGCCGTGTGCAGATGAAGGCAAAGATTGGAGTGACTCATCGACAAGTCAAGGAACACCGAGGATTGCCAGCAACCACAAGAACCTAAGAATGGGCAAGGAAGGATTCTCCACTATACCCTTCAGAGAGATCATGACTGTGACACCTTGATTTTTGGACTTCTAGCATCCAGAACTATGAAATAATAAATTTCTGCTGTGTTAGGCCAGCCACCTTATTGGCAGCCCTAAGATGCTATATCTAAAATGCACACACACTTGCAATCTGCCATTTTGGATACCTACAGGTGGCACATGCACCCCACCTTTGCCCTAGTAAGGCTTCGTAACCAAGGAAACAGCTCTAGTTCTTAGCCTTAAAAAGCTACCAAGATCTCGCAGCAAAAGATAAAGAACAAAGACGAATTGTTTCTCTGGAACTGCCTGCTCCTTGGGTGATGCTTGTCAATCTTCGTGCCCCAGTTCCCTGCTTGCATATAAAGCCAACCAAGGTTGTAGTGGCAGCAGCCAAGGCCAGCGTTCCCTGTCTCCTGGGGTCTCATCAACAGCTGGTGTCCCCTCCTCCTTACTGCAAACCATTGGCAGAACAATTCCACCACAGATCCAAACTAATTCAGGAATAAGTGGCCAGGAATGATTTTTATTTGCAACCCTAGGTGTGTGGTTCTATACAGATGACCTACAAGGAGAAACTAGCCAGAGTGTCTCAGGTCACCTCCCCAGCAGGACACCAACTGTGATTTCCTTTTCTTGATTGCATGTTAGAGATCAGAGACCAGAACCTCAGTTAGCACTCAGCAGCCACAGAGGCGAAGCCCCACCTCATCCCCAAAGCCCACAGCTGGGTCTGTACCTTCCTCTGATGTGTTAAATGGGAATGCCCCTTCCCTACACCTGCTGTCCATGAGGAGCAATTCTTCCCCAAGCATTTCTGGCCTCTGGCCCCTTACTGCTCCCCACAGAGGTGGAATGAGTTTCCTGGTCCGTGTGCAACAGCCATTGGTCCACATTTCTCAATAGGCAGATCACTTATCAAAGGTGTTGAGTGACGGTCATTGGTCCCTTTTTCTCCCCCTCTCCACCCAGATCCATGGGCAGCAGAGCCTTGAGAAAGTGCAGTCTGCTTGGCAGAACCCAATTGACCTTGAGTAAACAAGACTGGATAAGCAATAAGCAAGCCTTTTGGGGCTCTCTGCCCTCAATAATCTTCATCAATAATGAAGGTGGCATTTGGTCTCCACATCTTAGTCATTTGTGTGATTTCTCATTTGGTTGATAACCTGGGTGGTAAAGAGAGGTGCTCTTTCTTGGGGCCCCCAGTGACCCTGAGATACAGTTGATTCTTGTTATTAGTGGTAGTTATATTCTATAAAGTTGTTGCAAATACTGAATTAGCAAATACTGAACCATCATTCCTAGGGTAAATGTGTGTTTGTGTCTATATACACAATACACATATCTATATCTATATAGATATATATATACACATACATATCTCACATAGATTATAACTTTAAATCCTAAAAAAAAAAAATACTGTTAGGTTATATTTTCTGTATTTTACAAAAGAGAAACAAGATCCAGAAGTGCTAAGTGACTTGCCTGAAGCCACCTCACTCACAGAGGCCAGAGCTGAATTCAGAGCCAGTCCACCTGGCCTGGTGTTGGAGCTTCCTACAAGGTACTGCACAGCCCTCTACGCCTCCACCCTCTGCTCCTCTCTGGAGGAGAGCTCAAAAAGGTGACAAAGTGTTGCTTTGTTCAACCTCAGCTGGGGACGTGCACATTGGAAAACTCTTAACTTTTCACTGTTGTGCATGTGTCTACAAATGACCACAAAAGTGCATGAGTATTAATTTGGGGATTACAAATAAATTTTAGTGAATATGCAAATTCACAAATATGGAATTGTGACTAGTGAGGATGAACTGTACATTCACTGACTTCGTGGTAAGAGGATTCTACATCCACCTGCTGCTGGGTGACTTGCAGTGCCTCCCTGTGGGGAGGAGTGCACTTCTCTGTCCGTTGTCACCAGACCAGGCCATGTGACTTGCTTTGGCCAGTGAAATGCAAGTGGCAGTGACATACACCAATCTTAGAGAGAACTTCTAAGAATCATAGCTTTATCCACTTTCTTCTTTGTCCTCTGCCACAAGAACAGCCTATTCCAAATAGGGCTGCCCCTTCAGCATGGATCCTAAAATGAGGAAGACACATGAACCATAGCTGACATGTAACATAAGTGAGAAATATACCTTTGGGCTCATACACCACTGAGATTTTGAGGTTTGAACTATAGAGTAACCAAGGAAAAGCTGACTAATATAGATCCCAGTTGTAACAAATAGACAATTGCTGTAACCTGTATCCTGTGGGTTAGATAATAAATCTCCTTTTGTTTAAATAGTGGTTGGTTGGAACTTTTGCTTTCTACAAACCAATAAGGAGGTAAAGTCAATCTATATGGTCCAAAATACAAACAATGGATCAAAAACAGAGACCAGAACTTCATCCCACAGTAGCCTGGTGTGCCCGTCCAGGTCTTCCAGGAAGCAATGCCGAAACGGGACTAGATGTATGAACAAGAGAGTCACTTCCAGGGGGGGATTAAGGGGCAGCAGCAGAGAAGGCTGGGAGGGGCTTCAGACAGTGAGACAGGTCTGACATCTGAGAAAGGAGAGAGAGAAGGAAAGATTGAGGGGAAAGGGTTCAGACTGCAGTTTCAAGTGAGTTTCAACCAGGAGGGTTGGGAGTCCCAAAGCCAAAGCTGCTCAGTAGGGGCATCTTGGCTTGAGCAGATACCCCCGCCAAGCTCAGTCCTCTGGGGAAAGCACAGCCTCAGCTCACGGGGCAGCCGCTGGGGGCTGTTGACCCACTGTGCTCCCAACAGCACGTTCTCTTGAAGGAGACGTGAGGGGTGCATCTCAATGGCCGCCACACCAGGCAAGAGTTAGAAGACAATGCTTGGGCTTTGAAATAAAGACCCTTTTGTGGGGCCCAAATTGATGGAAAATGGGTAATATGAGGGATATATTAGAGATAAAATCCAAACGACATGGCCCTTATAACACTTGTAATAGACTCAACACCTGGAATATATTTCCATTTCTACAAGATGCTTGAGGACAATGTCATCCCATTACCCATCCAGACTGTTGCTCCTGCAAAGAGGAGGAACAGTAAGGTTCAGCCACTCGTTCAAAGTTATGCAGCAAGTCCAGGCAGAACCAGAATTCAGAGCATGATTGTGTAATCCCTAGACAGCCTCTGGCTTTCTCCCAGGAGGCCTGTGCAGATTGTCTAACCAAAATAGCCTGAACTTGACAGCCCTCGCCCATGCTCACCCCTCTCCTCTGACTTGGAGGATAAGTCCACACAGAAGCCACATAGGATGACAATATCCACTCCCGGCTCCTCATTTCACATGGAAAGCAAATGGCACCCAGGCAAGAGGAGGATGATGCCAGGGGCCAGGCCATCGAATGGAGACAAGAGCCCAGAACCTCGAGTCTATCCAATATTACAGTGAGGAAACTGAGGCCTGGATTTGAAAACTCCGCATGTGCTGCAGCGTTCATTCCTTCACCGACACACGTTTGTGGAGCATCTACTATGCTTGTTGCCTTAGTCCCTGGGAACATGGGTGAGAACAGGTGCTGGAGACCCTGCCCTCCTGGAACTTGTTTTCAAAGTCTTCCCAGGTGTGGCTCCAAAGCGCAGCTCCGGGATCCCCTGGTTTGGTTCTAAATCCACCAGGCAAGAGCACAGCCTTCCCTTGCTGTGTGTGAGCTCGTGATTTTTTCCTATGTCAATGAGGTCAATTACTCTCCTGCAGTTTTGCAGCAAAGCTTTTCAAGACTCTCCAGTCACTGCTCTTATTAATTACTGTATCAGCTGTTTTACATACCCTAATTATCTCTCCATGGCACAGACAATGGTCTTTTTCAAGGTTTTTTTCCCCCTTACTTTTTCTGGTAAAAATAGCAAATATGAATATGTATGTATTTTTTTAGGCTTTTTCGGAATTTAAACACAGCGTGAGCGCCACCTGCTGGTAAACGTGAGAAATATCTGCATTAATTACTATGATCTCAACTTTGAACATCCTGATAAAATTAATGATAATAGAATAATGATTAATTTTTAAATAATATTTTTAAATACCATTAAAGCACCTCCTGTATTCCTCTCATAAGTGCCTTAATTCTTATAGTGTAATTAATTATTCTAAAATATTCATCATGAATATCATAGCTGATACGGTTAGGAACTTGGTTAGAACTTGTTATGTATATAATTATATATAATATTATATAAAATATATATCATATATTAGTACATATAATCTCATTAAATCTTCACAACGACTCTGTTTGGGGGAGGGTCCTGCTGCTCTTTGAATTTCAAAGATTTGGAAATGGATACAGACGGGAAGTGACTTGCCCAGGAAGTAGGTGGCACAGCCAAGATTTGAGCTCCCATGGGTCTGACTTCTATTCTGCACCAGTGTTGTATAAGAAGCTTAGCAAAAGGAGGCAGAAAAGTATTCAAGGTACAAAGGACCCTTCTTCTATTCTTACCGCACTTTTTTTGCACCTTCCACACCTCCCAGCCCCCTGGTCCCCCACTGGGGTAAGGAACTGCTTGACCCCTGACACCCTCTTCTGAATCAAACAAACACACACACACACTCCCTAGTACTGACTGGCTCTGCAGTTGGCTTCTCCTGGGACTGCAAGAACAGCAGATATCACATTGATAATCCTTGGTGTCTCCCAAACAGCACTTTGCACACATGTTGGTAATTCATTGTATGTCTAAGGAGTGATCAAGAGTGGACGAATCCCAAGACCAGATCCATAAGATAGGGTTGAACACAACTCCACCCTTTACAGAAAGTTATTCAGCCTCTTTAACTTCAGTTTCATCTTCTTAAAATGAAGATAATAATCCCAAGTTCTGTGCTATGGTTTGGATGTTTGTACCCCCAAACCTCATGTTGATATTTGATCTCCAGTGTTGGAAGTGGGGCCTCTTGGGAAGTGTTTGGGTAATGGGGGTGGATCCCTCATGAATAGATTAATGACCTGCCTTAGGGGTGAGTTCTCACTCATTAGTTTTCATGAGAGCTTGTTGTTAAAAAGAGCCTGGCACCTCCCTCCTCTCTCTCTCTCCCTCCTCTCTCTCTCTCCCTCTCTCTCTCATTCCCTCCCTCGACATGTGATCTCTGCACATGCCAACTCCCCTCCACACCTTCTGCCCTGAGTGGAGGCAGCCTGAGACCCTCAGCAGGTGCCCAGTCTTAAACCTTCCAGCCTGTAGAACCCTGAGCTAAATAAACCTCTTTTCTTTATACATTACCCGGCCTCAGGTATTCCTTATAGTAACACTAAATGGACTAAGACACTCTGAAAAGTTCAGTGATGACTAAAGGGGCATCACATTGGAAAGTGCCTCATCAAGCATTAACCCCTTACATGTGCCAGAGAAAGGCCTTCCTCAACAATACAGCTTGATGAATTGTAAATTCCTCCATAGACTCTGAAGCTGATTGGAAACCACAGAGAGTCAAAGACTAACTGTAATATGCTATAGGAATATGCATACGTTGTCATAATTATTAAACAAGAAGAATTGAGGTGCCATGGCGATTTATCAATTCCACCACTTACTGAGTACTTTTGCCATCCAGGCACATGTGGGGACCTTGAAGAGCAGAGTATTCAGCACACACCGTGGCCCTGTTGCAGGGGCACTTACTACCCAGCAGGAAGACTGTATTCCTTCCATTTCTCTCAAGCTGACACAACTAGGACTGGTGGGTCATTGTAAAGAAGCCAATTTCAGCCCGGCGTGGGAAGTCCACAGCAGCAAGGGTGCAACACCAAAACTCCTCGCAGCTGTTCTGACTCTGCTGCTCACCTTGTGTGTCCTTCCACAGACTGCTTACCCTGTCTTCCATATGAGTATCAGCCCAGATAATAGATATAAAAATGCTACGCTAAATTACTAAGCAAATATTGTAGCCAAGACTGCTAATATTCTTCAATTTCATTTCCTCCTTCTTCCATAGCTGGGAATATGGCTGCTCAGAATAAAGACTACATTTCCCAGACATCCTTGCAGGTAAGAGTGGTCATATGACTAAGTTCTGCCAATGGGATGTAAACAAAGTGTCCTGTAGTAGTTCTTGTTGAATCTGGGAACCTTCTTTAGAGACAGATGGCCCACCCACTCGCCCACCTTCCTCCATCTGTGTTTGGAATGGGCATGTGACTACTAAAGCTCCATCTCGGGCCAAGGGGACAGTAGCTAAGCCCTAGGGATAGTAGAATGAAAGGTTATAATGACCCACGTCCCTGCAGACTTTGTAGAGCAGAACCCAGAACCATCATAGCAGTCTTGGATGGCGTTGCCAATAGGTATTTACACGAGAGAGGATAAATATCTATTTAAGCCACTGTCATTTTTGTTTTCTGTTACTCACAACTAAATCTAATTCTAACTCGCATAAATAGTTTGCTCTAATTACTAACGACATGCCAAAATAGCCTTTATAACTACGGTTATTACACAATAGAATGGGATAGATGAATAATGATGTCAACTCCCACCACACACAACACTTGAGAGGAGACTGTCCAAGCTTCTGTCGAGGTTGTAATAGAACAGAATCTTCCATCAGCTGGAGTCCAAAGACCAGCAACCCAGCAGGCATGAGACCCAGGTGCATAGTAGGATCCATGACAGAAATCGAACCACACTGTGAATAATTCATGCAAAATATATTCCCAAATCATCTCCCATGTGCCGGATGCTCAGGCTACATGGGAGCTATGGCATCATCCCTGCCCTGAAGTGGCTCACAGTCTGGTGGGAGACGGAGACAGATAATGACAACACCGTGCGGTCTATGCCGTATCAGAGACATCTGAGGTACTGTGGGAACACAAGAGTGATGAGAAACAGGCCTTGTGGTAAGAAACCAAAGGGAGAATCAGGAAAGATTTCTTAGCGGAGACATTTAAGGTTGGTCTTGATGGATAAATGGGAGTTATCCAGAAAGAGACGAGTGGAGCAAACATCCCAGGCAGAGCAAGATGTTGGTTGGAAACCCAGAGCAGAGGCCGCCCCGCCACAGACCACGGTGCGACACCTGGAAGGCGTGTCCAGCCCAGGTGAACCCTGCCAGCCTTCCCAGGGTTCCCTTGCTGGGGTGACTCGGAGGATGATGTGGAAGTGCTCTGGGAACAGGGGCAGCTTCTGCATTTCAGGTCCTTGCAGTGAGCAAGGAGACATAGGTGCTTCACAGATAGAAAGTGAGAAAACATCAATGTGCTCAAAGCAGAAGAGAGAGACATGGGAAAGATAAACAAGCATTATCGATCTCATTTGTGGAGACAACACAGGAGCCAGGCTGCCACCTCTGTGCTTTCTCTCTCCTTGAATAGAGGCTCTCAATTCCACAGCTACATGAACCTGAGAAGCCAAGTGGAATTGCCCCAGAGCCTCCCTGAAAGTCCTTGCTTTCTCTTCTACGTCCGAACTGAAACATTCCCTTCTACAGAGAATTCGGACAAGGCTTTGCAGCCTCTGAGAGCCTTTCCCTGCCCCTTGCCCTGCCACGTCCTAAGGGTCTGCTCCAGAAATTCAGGCTCCAGTTCATGTCTTCTCAGACCTGCACACACTCAGCCCCATCCTGACTAAAACTCAGCTGCGGCCCACGTGGAAACGGTCTGAGTAAGGTGGATGATACTAGGAAGATAGAAACATCCTGCCTCGGGTGTAACCTTACGTGAGAGTTCTCCCCACCACTCTTTGCAAACGGCACAGGTACCCACACTGCTGCCATGAGAAATGGAGGTGTGAAGTCATTGTGCCACAGCTCATGCCCAGTCAATAACACTCTTTTCACTGCTGCTCTAAGGAGAAAGTGTCCATTCCTGACCCCAAAAGTCCCATTTGCACGTGGCATGTATGACTAAAACCCTCACTGTCAGCCTCGCAGCTTGAGAGTAAGGGCACCTAAGGGATGTCCGTGTGTACCAGGCACTGACCTAAATCATCTCGTTTCAGCCCTTGCATCGTCTACTTTGAGGTTCGACTCATTATACCTACAGTACAGACTCAGGGAAGCTAAAAGCAATTCATGAAAGACCCAAGAACCAGTAACCAGAAGATCGAGTCCCAAAAGCTGTGCTCTTTCTACTCTACCAGAGAGCACCATTGCAAACAATGCAGGTTCCTGGGCCCCACCCCAGCCCATCTGGGTCAGCATCTCTGAGGGCAGAACCCAACAATGTACTTTCAAAAAGCCAATTCTCTCCATGATTTTTATGATTCGTGAAGTGTGAGAACGGTGTCCTATATCCCAAAAGTCCAGTAATACTAGGGAACTGCCCAAGGTTAGCCATCAGAGCACGTGGGCTGGGAGGCTGATGCACAGGGCTTAAGAATCTGGTGTCTGGAGCCAGGTTGCTTGGGTCTGAAACCTGGCTCTGCCCCATCCTAGCTATGTCACTTTGCACAAGTTATGTATCCTCACTGGGCCTCAGTTTCCTTCTCTGAAAAACTGGTGTCAAAATAGGACAATACCTGTATGGTTGTCTGGGGGATTGAATGAGTTAAATGCGTAGAGAGCTTAGAACAGTGCTTGCCACAGAGTTAGCACCTGAAATGTTGTTATTGTTATTGTTGTGTGATTAACTGCCCAAAATGACACGGGAAAAAGGAGAATACTTGCTCATGTTCCTGAAGGAGGACATCAAAGAGCGGAGTTCCAAAGGATTTGGATGGATGAAGAGAGAAGAGACAAAATAACTAGCTCTTTCTTTAGTTTCTAGGCTAGTTCTTAAGACACTATTCGGGAAATGTCACCAAGAGCAAGTCACTGCAGTTGACACAGGTAATGAATCATTCCGCAGGGCTGAATCACGGCCCAAGCACACCTTTAGGATCTTCGGGTGAGCAATGTGATCTTGTTAAAGCTGTGGACGCCCTCCCGAAAGTGAGCTGTGTTTGCTTTTGATGGCCACCAGGGGGAGACAAATAGAGCTTAATTAACGTTACAAAAAAGGAAAGGAATTCTGACGTTCTTTAATGAATGGAGCTATTTTCCACTGTTATGTTTTCACTTATGCTATTCCCCTTCTTAGAATGTCCCTGTTTTCACCTGTTGACTTGTTGTCAACCTCCCAGCTGACTTCTCCAAGCTCAAACTAACTTGAGCCAGACACTGTGCTAAGGGCAGTGGGAGATAAAAAGACCCATGAGGCCTTGCCCTTCCCCTGGAGGGCGAGGGCATCCAAGGAACGCTGGCTATGTGCCAGGCATTGTGCTGGACGCCAAATACACACCGTCTCATTTAATCCTCGCAACAACTGTGATGAGGTAGAGTTTATATATTCATTGTTCAAGACTCAGTTCCACCGTAACAATATCCATGGCACTGTTGCTAAGTGTCAGGCACTGTGCTAGCATTTGCTATAGATTCACTCATTTAACTCTCAGAACTACCCAATGAGTAGGTACTACTGTTCTCCCCATTTTAAGCAGAAGAAACTGAGGCTTAATGACATTGAATAACGTCCCCTTGCCCAAGAACACAGAGCTTATAAGGGAGTGGAATTAAGCTATGAACCCATGGATCCTGGTTATAGAACCAAAGCCCTCACCCTGGCCACCCCACTGGTGGCCAAAGTCTTTGACCCCTGCCCACACAGTGTTGTCTCTTCTCTGAATTCTGAGAGCAGGTATAGCCAAGCTCACAGGAATGTGTATATTCCTTCTCTCTCACACGCACAGGTAGATCTCACTCTCTCACACCCCCTTCCTACATACCACCCCCTTCCAGGTAAAGAACAAGTTCCTTGAAGGCAGTGTCCCTATCTCACACTTCTTTCTCTGTAGCTACTGTTTATTGAGCACCTACTATGTCTAGCATCATAAAGGGCACTTCCATTCTTTAGATTTGCTGTCTGTTAGACTCTGAAGTGACACTGGGAAGTGAGTATTATCATCCACATTTTACAAATAGAAGATTAAGGCTTGGAAGATAGGTGACACTAGGCCAATGTCACCTAGCTTGCAAGTAGAAGATGCAGGACCCCCAAAGCTGATGATCTCCCCACCACCCTAAGCTACTGTTCCCCTCCTCTGGTTTGCACAGAGCTGCTCCGGGTGAAGGGAGGCTTCTGAACATGAACATGAAGATGTCATCTGGAGTCTCTGGTCAATGATTGACTAGTTGTGAGACTTGAGCAGGTCACCTCACCTCCCTGAGATTCAGGTCAAACACATAATCTGTCAATTCCTGTCCTGGTGCAGTTCCCAGACTTGGGCTGTCTGCTGTTCTCAGTCTGCTCCTGCCTCTTGGATCCCACATTTGAATTTCACTAGTCTAAGACTCCCTTAGGATGAGAACCTTGTCATGATCACCAACATGTCCCCGGAGCTCAGCACAGAGCCCAGCACATAGTGAACACAATATACAAGGGCTGTCCGGAAAGTATCCAGCCATTGTTAACACAACAAGAGCATATTACCTAGCTGGATACTTTCCGGACAGCCCTCATATGCTTGAGGAACAAATGAATCAATAAACAAACAAGCAAATTGATACATGAAGTCCCTTGTGCACTCTGGCTTGACTACTTCCTACCAATTTCCTGCCCTTCATTCCATCATGCAAATTTAAACAAGAGAAAAGCACTTTGTGAATTTGTAACAGGCTATGAAATACAGTAGATCTCTCTCATGCAAGAGCTCGTGCTCTCTCTCTCCCCCCCTCTCTCTCTCCTGCTCTCTTGTTCTCTTTTCTTCTCAATAATCAACCCCACCTATTTGGGGAGAATTTCACTAGTATCAGGATGTCTCCAATCACCTCCCACTTTGGAAGCCTATGGAGAGAGATAATACTTGATCTATCCCTTCGAATCTCGGACACTGGGAAGGGCATAGTGACTGTCTGGAGCTGTGACGCTGGTACAAAGATGCACGAAGGAGTTAGACATATTTCATGGTAGCAGTGGCACCAAGAGTCCAGCAACAGCTGGAGTCAGAGGTGTTGTCCACAGAGCTGGTGGAATATTCTAGTGGTCCTTCTCCTGAAGCTGGACGTGGTCATGGTTGCTACTGCCCAGCCACCCTTGGTCCCCAGCTTGTTCTCCAACCCTCTGTCAATTCTGACAGCTACCCTATAAACTTCCAATGAATTCAAAACTGAGGCGGTGTTTACTTCCGTAGCTTGCAAAGTGGCAGAAGCTGGCTACAGGCTAAGCAGTCCCATTTCCTCTTCTTCCTAGACACGTAAGACCACGTTTCTCAGTCAACGTTGTAGTCAGGTTAGTGGGATTCTGGCCAACAGGGTGGTCATAAAACACACTGAGCTATCACCACACTATTCCCCTTCCAGAGCAACTTCGGAGGCTACATGGTCAGAAAGACAATGTCACAAAATGGAAGAAGCTAGATCCCCAAACCACCACTTGGAAAAGAAACACCCCAGACAGCCACACCATTAGCATAAAACCACGAGATGAATCTTTAACTGTGAGTCCACCAAGTTTCAAAGATGTTCAAAACAGGAGCTGGAGCTCATCACTCAGACCAACAGACCACCAGCAACCCTAATTCAATCACCATTGTCATTGGAGTTGCTGTTATCAGCACGGCTATTGTTAGTACAGTGAATGTTCAATAGGTGCTTTATTGCTAGGAAATTGTGCCATTTTTAGGACATCAATAGTCAGTTCTTGAGTTCCCACGAGGCACCCAAATTATGCTGGGTATTGCAGGGCTCGGTGACTAAGATGAAACAACTCAAAAAGGATGTGAGTGTGATTTGTGTAATACCCAGCACATAGTAAGTGCTAAATAAAGAGTACTATTATTATTTAATAGAATGCAGTAAAGAATTTGGTCCCTAGGAGGAGACAGACCTGGATTCAAATCCCAGCTTCTCCACGCAGGCTGTGAGGACTGAGACAAGACCCTCTGCTGCCCTGAACCTTCTTCTCCTCTTCTGTTAAATGAGAAAATTAATGATTTTTTTCACCAAATCCTGAAAATTTCACTAAAAGCTTTTAATGCTGAGGATTAAGAGAGAATATAATATGCGTACATTATAGGTGCGGCACCTAGCACAGAGTAATTATTAGAAAATATATATTCATCATTATAAGGGATTCTAATGCTAAAATATTACAAGATGTTTACTAACATCTAAAGGATGTGTAACCCCACAGGCACTCTTATTTTCCACTTCTCTGTTCTCAGGTACTTAAGTGTTGGCGACTCCAGTTTACTAGCAGATGACTGCTAACTCTTCTTTTCTCAGTTGAGCATCTCTGGTCTGTTTATTTACCTAACCATGGCTGTCTTCATTGATGCCGTGAGCACATCGGCCTGGATGTGGGGGGCTTGATCACTTGCTGCCTCTGTGTTTTCTCTTTTACCCCTACGACCAGCAGTTGGGAGGGCGGTTTTTACCTCTCAAATAAGGAAAACGTTAACAAATCCCAGTAAGCAAACATTAGTTTGAGAACAAGAGTATCTTCATTGTGCAATTCAACTGATTTGAAGATTCTGGGGGGGGGAGAGGGGCGCTGCTACTTGTGCAACTCCGAGCACATTGTCACCTATGTGAGATAGCGGCCACTCTATACTGAGCATCAGGTGCTTGGTGTGCGTTAGCCTATTTAATGCTGAAAATAACCCTCAGAGATCGGATCTATGGGAGGGTCGCCTTTTTATACATAAGGACATTGAGAGTTACAGATTTAAAGTAACTTGCTCAAAATCAACAGCTAATTAGTGGCGGTGACTCCCATGAGTTACCAAATTACACTAGGTATTGCAGCGCTCAGGGATTAAGATGAGACAACTCAAAAATGATATGAGTGTGATTCCATCCTACATCCATGCCTCTCACCAAATACTGGGCACACGTAGGAACAGACACACTTCTCTGACTTAAATGCTCTCTTTTTACTTTAAATTCCAGCACTAAGAGTTTGTGCAGTTCTCCAAATGCGAGCTCATTGCCCTGCCCCGGGCCCCTTGCAGCTGGCCTGTGCATGCGCTGACCCGGAACGCTGGCCTCGGAGGGCGGATGCAATGGCCAGGGCTCAGCTGGGACGCCTGCGTGCCCAGGTCTGACTCCTGGTCCCACCCCCTGCCAAGTCCCTTGTCCTCTTTCACCTTCGATTTCTTTATCTGGTAAAATGGGCCTAATCCCACCGGCCTCACTGTTAGGGTTAGGTACAAACCCAGCACAGGCCTAGACACAGAAGATGCTCCCAGGACAGTAGCTCTCGTCCCTTCTCTTCTGCCTTTCCCCGACATGAGGCCAAAAGAGTGACGACCCAGTGCAACACCCAGCCAATCAGCTGTTGCTGTTATTTGTCCTAAACCTGGGTAGGAATTGGGGGTGTGGGAAGCAGGTGTGTCACAGCTTCATGATATATAGGAATACCCTGAGGACTTTGTTATAAATACAGATTCTTGGACTTAGCCCGTAGAGATTGAGTAGATGTGGCTTTGTAAGCAGCTTCTAGGCAAGGCGGACCCAGGTGGCCACGAGACCACCCTCTAAGGCACACTGCTCTTCCGTCATTTGATTTCCACATCACAATGTCCACCGTATCCTCAAACTATCTCAATACTTTCGACTTAATTTTTTATGCATCATTTTTAGTCCAATCAACATACTTGTGTAAACTTAAATAAATCCATTTTAATATACTTTATATCAGGACCATAAATGCAAATATATTGAAAGGAAATACGGCAGGGTGGTTAACAGGAACATGTGCCCTGGGGTCAAAACTGCCTGATAGAAACCTCATCTCTGCTGTTTACCAACTGTGTATGTTTGGACAGTTTGTAAGGCTCCTTAAATCTGTGTCTCCATGTCCTCCTGGGTACAAATGGAGCAATAGGAGTATTTAATCTCTTATTACCCTGTTGCAATGATTAAATGCTTTCCTGTAAAGCACTTTAAACAGTGCATAGTAAGGACTCAGTAAAGGAGGCTATTCTTGTTACGACAAATGAAAAAAAAGCAGTATCACTTGCTACAGATAGAAAATAACCACCAAAAAATGCATAACTATGGAAAGTTATTAAAAGTTCATCCATGGACCATCTAAAATAACCTGTGTGTCATCAGTAGTATTCATTCCACACTTGGGCAAACATTGTTCTAGAAAGCGCCAAGTAACCATATCCAGGGGTGCTGTCATCAGACAGGCTCTCTTGGGAGTTATTTTGGTGTTGCTTTAGACCTAATTTTGAATTTCCCTTTAACCTGACAGCTACGTGTCTCTAGGGAAAAGTCCCTTCAGAATCCACTGTTTTGGTTCATCCAGAAGCAGCCGGAAAACATCCATCTGCCCGGGGATGAGGAACCGATTCCTCCTCTGTGGGAAACAAAGCAGTCTCTCAAAGCAAGTTGCTCAACAACAGGCTCATTAGCACTTTGTACTTCTTGAGGTTTGTTTATCTACAGATCTCAACGTGCCTCAAAACATTCATTACTGCTCACAACAACAGCCGTCAGCCCTGAATCGCAGTCCCCATTCCGCAGATGGGAAAATTGATAGAAAGGGTGATTAAGCAATCGCAATCTTAAGTGACTGAGCCATTAAGTGGCTGTTGAGCAAACGAGAAGTTGTGGCTAGAAGAAAAGCCATGGCCCTTGAAGACCCAGGCCTGCAGGGACATCCCTCCCACAGGTCAGTCACTGGCCCTGGGACAGAGACACACAGATGGCCGAAGGTCACATGGCTCCCTTTATTGTGCCCGTGACAGGGTAGGAACGGGACAAGGCCTTTGCAGAGAATTTCAGAAGTCTGCCAGGCAGTGAGCACTTCATAAATCTTTACTGGATGAAGGAGCAGAGGGAATTTTTTCAAAGGAGTCCAGTTTCTCCTTCCCACCCAACTCCCCTCCAGAGGAGTGAAGATGAACCCAAGAGAATCTAGAGCATAGGCCAGATTTGGTTGAGAGATGGATGGCCCAGAATAACAAAGAGGTATGTAGACAGTAGCAGGAAAGGAGGCCAACAGCAGAAGCATCATATCCAGGTAGCAAGGCGAAGGATAGAGCCAAGAAACAGGACCACAGCTCAGGAGCTACAGGCAAGGTTCAAAACTTGGGCTGGGAAGATGAGAGGTACAAAGAATCTTCAAAATGTTCATTTCTTTTCCCTGAGCAAACATACATTCAGCAATCTGTCCAAAGCAAATACTAGCAAAATTTATGTAATGGTTTTAATAAAACTATACAAAGATACCTATAAATACACTGTTTTAAGAAGCGTAATTTATATTAACAATAATTATAAATAGTCTAAATATTCAAAATCAGGGATTGATTGAAAGATGTGATATTACACTGATACTACACGGCCATTAAAATATTTCTAAGAATCTTTAATTATATGACAAAAAGATCATTATAAATAAATGAAACTCACGGTAAAAAATAATTAACAAAATCATAAAGATATCAAAGGAAACAGAATTTCATACTTAAGGAAAAATTAGAAGGAAATAGCATGAAAGTATGTGGACAATTTGGGTGGTGGAATTAAGTGTGATTTAAATGTTCTATATATGTGTATTTACTAAAATTTCAACAATAAGCACAGATTATTATAATTTTAAAATGCTAATTTTTTAAAGCTTTTTTTATCAAAGTAAACATATAATTTATCACCTTTACCATTTTTAAGTGTGCAGTGCAATGGGAATAAATACACTTATAATTTTTTTCCTGTCATCCCTCCTCCCTTCCCAACCTCTGGTAACCACCAGTCTACTCTCTGTCTTCATGACATTCACTTCTTAGCTCCCACGTGTGATGAGAACATGCAAGATACGTCGTTCTGTGCCTGGCTTATTTCACTTAACATGTCAGCCCTCAGTTCCACCCATGTTGCTGCAAATGACAGGATGTCATTGTTTTTTTGTGGCTGAATAATATTCCATTGTGTATATGCACCACATTTTTCTTTATTCATTCATCTGTTGATGGGCACTTAGGGTGATTCCATACCTTGGCTATGGTGAATAATGTTGCAATGAACGTGGGAGTGCAGGTATCTGTTTGATACATTGATTTCTTTTCTTTTGGATATATACCCAGTGGTGGGATTGCTGGATCATATGGTAGCTCTGTTTTTAGTGTTATGAGAAACCTCCATACTATTCTCCGTCGTACACTAATTTACATTCCCACCAACAGTGTAGGAAGGTTCCCCTTTCTCCACATCCTTGCCAGCATCTACTATCGCCTCCCTTTTAGATAAAAGCCATTTTAACTCACGTGAGACGAGATCTCTTTGTAGTTTTTATTTACATTTCTCTGATGATTAGTGATGTTGAGCATTTTTGCATATACCTGTTGGCCATTTGTATGTCTTCTTTTGAGAAATATCTGTTCAGATCTTTTGCCCATTTTTAATTGGATTATTTGGGTTTTTGCTATTGAGTTTTTTGAGCTGCTTGTATATTCTGGTTACTAATCCCTTGTCAGATGGGGAGTTGCAAATATTTTCTCCCATTCTGTGGGTTGTCTCTTCACTTTGTTGATTGTTTCCTTTGCTGGGCAACAGCTTTTTAGCTTGAGGTAATTCCAATTGTCTAGTTTTGCTTGGTTGCCTGTGTTTTTGAAGTCTTATGCAAAAAATCTTTGCCCAAACCAATGTTCTAGAGCACTTCCCCAATGTTTTCTTCTAATAGTTCCATAGTTTCAGGTCTTAGATTTAAGTCTTTAATCTATTTTGATTTGATTTTTGTGTATAGTGGGAGATAGGGGCCTAGTTTCATTCCTCTGCATATACTTACTCAGTTTTCCCAGCACCATTTATTAAAAAGACTGTCCTTTCCCCACTGCATGTCCTTGGAACCTTTGCCGAAGATGAGTTGGCTGTAAATGCTTAGATTTATATCTGGGTTCTCTATTCTTTTCCCTGCCCTATGTGTCTGTTTTTATGCCAGTAGCATGCTGTTTTGGTTGCTATAGTTTTGAATAATAGTAAATTTTGAAGTCAGGTAATGTGATGCCTCCAGCTTTTTTCATTTTGTTCAGGATTGCTTTGGCTATTCAGGGTGTTTTGTGGTTTCCTACAAATTTTAGGATTTATTTTTCTATTTCTGTGAAGAATGATGTTAGTATTTTGGTAGGGATTGCATTGAATTTGTATATTGCTTTGTGTAGTATTTTCATTTAACAACATTAATTCTTCCAATCTATGAGCATGGAATATCTTTCCATTCTTTGTGTCTTCTATTTCTTTCATCAGAGTTGTATAGTTTTTCCTTGTATACACATCTTTCACTTATGTGATTATATTAATTTCTATGTATTTTATATTTTTGTAGTTATTGTCAATGGGATTGCCTTTTTGATTTCTTTTTCAGATTGTTCACTGTTGGCTTATATAAATGCTACTGATTTTTTTTTTTTTTTTTTTTTTTTTGAGACAGAGTGTCACTCTGTTGCCCTGGCTAGAGTGAGTGCCATGGTGTCAGCCTAGCTCACAGCAACCTCAAACTCCTGGGCTTAAGCAATCCTACTGCCTCAGCCTCCCAAATAGCTGGGACTACAGGCATGCGCCACCATGCCCAGCTAATTTTTTCTATATATATTTTAGTTGGCCAGATAATTTCTTTCTATTTTTAGTAGAGGTGGGGTGTCACTCTTGCTCAGGCTGGTCTCGAACTCCTGACCTCGAACGATCCACCCGCCTCGGCCTCCCAGAGTGCTAGGATTACAGGCGTGAGCCACCGCGCCCGGCCACTACTGATTTTTATATGTTCATTTTGTGTCCTGCAATTTTACTAAATTTATTTATCAGTCCTAAGAGATTTTTGGTGGAGTCTTTAGGTTTTTCTAGGTACAAGATCATGTCACCTGTGGACAAGGCTAATTCAGCTTCCTCTTTCCAATTTGAATGCCCTTAAGTTCTTTTTCTTGCCTAATTGCTCTGGCCAGAGTTTTTAACTTTTACTGTGAATATCATTGGGACTTTAGTTAGACTTAACTTGTTATGCATCATTTTTGTTCCAATCAACATACTTTTGTAACTTTAAATAAATCCTTTTTTAATATTTTACTTTGTACAGTTGTCTTGCTCAGTGAAGCCTATGTTAGCAGCTTGCACAATCTCAACAGAAGCATCAAACCATGAAACAATCACTGGATAAAAAGTCAGGACCTCAGTGCCATGATATTGGGAAAATGGCTTTACTTCTCTGGCCTCAGATTCCTCATTTATAAAAGGGGAAGTCTGGACTCCCTTAACTTTCTTCACTTTTAGACTCTATCCATTTTCACTGAACAGGATAAAACAAATCCTCAGAGTTTGGAGCAATAGAAATGGGTTGTCAGCCACGTACAGGGGCTCAGCCCGGTGCTTCATATACAGGCCTGCAGGTAATGTTCTCAATACCCTTCGTGATTCATTCCCATTTTACAGGTAGGGAAACAGAGGCTAAAAGCAATCATTTGTCCAAAGTTACCAAGTGGGGAAGTGGCAGAACTGAAATAAGAACTCAGGTCGTCGAACTACATTATGCTGACCACAGTGAAGACCTGAGGAACAGGCGTGGCCACAAGCCCTCTCTCTAAGGTCTAGATTGTAGCTCCTGCTCTGCCTGTGGGCACGCCATTCAGGCTGTTCTCTTTACCTGGTTAAGGGCCTTTGTGAGGTTCCTACACTTGGGGATACCTCATGGTATTGAGATTGAAATATTAGGACATCAAGAGAAGACACAAGTCAGATGTTCCTCATGCCCTTTGCTCCCTCTATTATAGAAAACAGTGCTTAACATTTCCCACACTGGCTCCAGCCCTCTTGCTAAAGAAAGAAATCTTCAATGTCTTTAATGCCTGACCCCTGAGCCCCAGAGGTGCCCTGGTTCTCAGCTTGCCCTAGGGACAGGGGTAGGTTTAGCCTGCAGCCCACGGGGGAGAACACATGGGAATTACTGGGCATGCTCCAGCAGAGACGCATGGTGAGGGCTGGGGAGATAGAGGGAAGACATGTCAGAACGATTTAATCACTTTCCTGGAGCACAGATTGGGGGCCTATGGAAAATCCAATCACAATTTTCTTGTTTCTTACTTGTAAAACCGAGGGATACTTTTCCTTCAATCTACTGATAGAAACATACATATCAAAAGGAACAGGCCAGAGGAATTCCTAAACAGCAGTGCCTTCGGCAAGGATACTCCACCTGGCATTCGTTGGCCCTGGTGCAGGTGCGCACCCCATCTTCAGGCAATGGGGCTAGAGACTTGGCGTGCCTGGTTTCAGAACAGTGGCCATGATCTTTTCTCTCATCTGGGATCCCCCAGGAAGGAAAAAAATCATTCCAATGCCTTCCAGAGATCTCAGCCTCCACCTGTCAAAGGATTTCCCAAGGACCTCCATTAAAAGGGCAAACATCTTTTCTCCAGCAATGTCCATCATTTTGCCAAGAAGGGGAACCAATGGCCCTCCAAAGTGCCCTAAACCAATGTGTTGCTTTTATACTGGGATTTGATCAGTGGTCCCAGACTTCACTGAACAGTGAGGACAATTACTTGCCATTATACCTCTGACTTAGAGGTTTATTTTCCTGTTTTGTGGACTCGTGATTTTTTGGAGGGCAGTCTAGTTGTGTTATGAGTCGTTCTATTTGCGTTCTAGAATTGCTCACTCCACCTCTGAGCTCACTGCTTAAACTGTGTTTACACTTAGTCAGTCTCTGGCCCCAGTTCTGGAACCCAGGGAGACAGAGACACACCCCAGCTACAGCTGGGAGGCTATCCTTTGGTTCCTGATTCTTACCTCAGCTTCTAAGAGCATGATTTCTTCTAAGTGAAGCATCAAAAAAAAAAAGAAGAAGAAGATAGAGAAGGGAAATGTGACCTTTTAAATTCTATAAAAGCTGGACCCATACTTGTTTTGTTATCATCATAACAATTATTATTACTATTGTTATTCTTGTTTGGTGGTATTGTTTTTATTATTCTGTAAGATAGAGTTTCACAAAGTAAAGTGTGTCTAAGGAAAGCTACTAGAAACTGCAACCAGGACCTTGAGCACCAACAAATACACGTCTGTCTGCAGCGTGTCTGAGTTGGTGTAACTTCTGTGCATGGTGGTGATCCCCTAATGCCCCAAAATAACTCTGGACTTGTGGTCTTCAGTTGCTTCACCAGTGGAAGGAGAGCCCCGGCATTCTTAGTAAATCAAACTCATGTCCTCTAAGGCTGGTCACTGAAGGAAGTCAGTCTCTGAGAGCTGAATTTACAGCTTAAAGAATCAGCAGCTTCCTCTTCATGAAGATTCTCCTTTCGTTGTCAACACCAAAGGACCTGGCTTCAACTTTACTAAAGGATTTGGAGACTTTTCACCTGAATCCCAGACTGCCTACCTGTTCCCTTTTCTCTTCCACCTCCTCCCGAGCCCCCTAAATAGATCTCTGGGCTTACTGGGGGATTATTGAGATTATGAGAGTTCTGGAGGACTTTCGAGACAAGCTGATCAAAAAAGAAAGAGCCCTGGGCCAGACATATCTGGGTTTGAGTCCCGCTCTAGGACTCATTAGCTGCACAATGACATGAACATGGGCTTCCCAGCCTAAGTTTTAATAACATGAGAGTACCCGTAGGACTAGTAAAAATAAAACCTGCATGTAAAACATGTAAATCTTGCTGATGACGTTCTTCAATCATTTAGCAAGTAATAAGAGCTAATAATTTTTAAGTGCTGACTATATGGTAGGCAGGATTCTAAGAGCTTTATATATATTAATTCATTCTCACAAAACTCATGGTGCAATTGCTCTACTATCCACATTTTCACAGATAAAGAAACTGACATACAGAGAAGTTAAAAATGTGTCTGAGGTCATGAGGATAGTAAATATTAGACCTAATATTTGAACTTAGGATTTGAACTTGGGCAGTCTGGCTCTAGAATATGCTTTTAAGCACCACTTTTTACTACTTTTGCTCATATTTATTAAATACCTACCATGCGTTAGGCACTGGAGTTACAAAGACTGAGACCTAGCACCTTCTCTCAGAGACCTAACAGTTTAGTAGAAAAGACAGGCAATGTACTCAATTGACAGTAACAGGTAATAAGGGGTACGGTAAGAATGAACATAGGGTGCTATGGAAGCCCATAAGAGGCAACCAACACAAACAGGATGAGTCAGGGAATGCTTCCTGGAAGAGGAGGCACCTCAACTAGAGGAGCAGAAAAAACAGCATATGCAAAGAGAGACGATGGGGTATCTCTAGGAACTGCAGAGATTCAGTGTGGCCAAAGGGTAAAGGCATCGTGGGAGCAGGAAGAATGATGCTGAAAAGGCAGGAGTGCTGCCCAGGGACTATCGCAGAGGCCTCGTGCGCCAGGCAGTGCTAAGCAGCCTGGATTTACTCTGTAGCAGTGGGGAGTCCTGGAGGAATATAAAGCAAGGGAGGGACGTGATAGGATCTAGGGTTTAGGCATAGTAAGGAGAAAGAATATGAGGGATCAAGACTAGAGGCAAAGAGAAAGAGAGGAGGCTGCTGGGGCAATCCAGAAACCAGTGATGGGGACCTGGGCCACAGAGTAGCCATGGGGAGGAGAAAGGAAAAGGATTCAAAGCATGAATAAGAAGGAGGTGGCATCAGGGAACTCGAGGCGGCCAGGATGGGAGTGGCACAGCGAACAGGAGAAGCACAGGCAGGCTCCAACATGGAGTGTCTCTAAGATGTTAGCACCACTCACAGAGCAGGCGTTGAGTTCAGGCTGCAGGGAGCTGCGTTTGAGGAAGAGATACTCAGTTGGCAGTGACAGGTGCAGGCTTGGCACTCAGTAGAGGATTGTGAGCTTGAGCAAGAGGATCTAGGAATCATGGGAATCCGGTGGTCTTAAAGCCATCAGAGTGCCTGAGACCGCGCAGGAAAATTGATCCAAGCACTGTGCGGAATGAGCAGAGAGAGAGCTGAGGCCACAACCCTGAGGAACAGCTGAGTCTAAGGGGATAAGCAGAGACAGGATGCAGCAAAGGAAACTGAGAAAGCAAAGAGGGGAAGAGTTATGTACTGTCACAGAAGTCAGGAAGGAAGAGAGTTTTTCTAGGAAAGAGAGTGATTGATTCACTTGCTATGGACTGAATTGTGCCCCTCCCCTTAAAATGCATATGTTGAAGCCCTGACCTGTAAATATGATGGTGTTTGGAGATAAGGCTTTCAGAAGGTAATTAAGGTTAAATAAGGTCGTAAGGGAGACTCCTGATCCAATAGGATTGATGATTTAAGAAGCGATATTCCTCCTTGTCTCTCTCTCTGTCTTTCTCTCTTTCTCTCTGCCCACACACACTGAGGAAAGTTCATGTGAGGACACAGTGAGGAAGAAAGCCCTTACCAGAAACCAAATCAGCCAGCACCTTAATCTTGGACTTCCTAGCCTCCAGAACTATGAAAAATAAATACTGTGTAAACTACTCAGTGTATGGTATTTTGTCATAGAAGCCCAAACAGACTAAGACAGCACACAATAATGCAGAAATGCCACCCACCAGTTAGTGTGCTTGTCTAGAAATCCCAACTTGAACTGGCTCACTGTCCCACACAACTAAAAAGACCAGCAGTCGGGCGACCTTCAGGTAAGGCTTGATCAGGGCTCTGGTTCCCCTTCCCCACAATTGTCCCAGATTTATTCTCCTCCACATGGCTTCCTGCCTAGTGGTACAAGGGTTATAAAACTGAGCATCCCTAATCTGAAAATTCAAAATCTGAAATGCTCCAAAATCCAAAACTTTTTAAGCACCAACGTCATGCCACAAGTGGAAAATTCTACACCTGACCTCATGTAACAGGACACAGTCAAAACACAGGCACACAAGACACAGTTTATTCAACATACTAAAGGAAAAAAGACCCTTCCAGCCTCTTCAGGTGTATCTTTTCTGCACACACCCAGATTTGCCCATGCAAACACACCCACAAATGGTAAAAAATAAAAATAAAAACGTTGTTTCGTGCCTGGGCGCGGTGGCTCATGCCTGTAATCCCAGCACTCTGGGAGGCCAAGATGGGAGGATTGCTTGAGGTCAGGAGTTAGAGACCAGCCTGGGCAAGAGTGAGACCCCTACTAAAAAATAGAAAGAAATTAACCAGACAACTAAAAATATATAGACAAAATTAGCCGGGCATGATGGTGCATGCCTGTAGTCCCAGCTACTCAGGAGGCTGAGGCAGGAGGATCACTTGAGCCCAAGAGTTTGAGGTTGCTGTGAGCTAGGCTGACGCCACGGCACTCAAGCCCTGGCAAGAGAGTGAGACTCTGTTGGGAAAAAAAAAAAAGTTGTTTTGTGCATAAAATTATTTAAAATATTATACAAAATGACCTTCAGGCTATGTATATAAGGTATATATGAAACACAAATGAATTTCGTGTTTAGACTTAGGTCTCATCTTCAAGATATCTCATTTTGTATAGGCAAATATTCCAAAATCCAAAATCAGAAACACTCTGGTCCCAAGCATTTCCGATAAGGTGTGTTCAACCTGTAGTACTTCTGAGGCTTCCTGTTCACCTGTGATGTTATTCAGAAAGAGAAGGGCTGAGTATCTTTGAATAAAATTTGTAACTTCCCTGAGCCTCAGTTTCTTCTTCTGTAAAATGAGTACAGTTAAACCTACCTCTCAGAGCTAGGGGGACTAAATGAGTCAATTCCTGTATTAGTGGAACTCAACAAATGACCGTGTCCCTCACAGGAATCCTCCAATGAGCTGGAAATAGGGGAGAGACTGAGCATAGACAAGGGAAAAAAGGGCTTAAAAAATAAACTAGATAAAATCACGTCACTCCCTCTCTCAAATATTATCCATGGCCCCCCATTGCCTGAACTCTCAGACGTGAAATTCTGGGCCTTCCACGTACAAGCCCCAAACCTCTTCCCAGCCTATTCCCCACCACCATACATCCACCCTTTCACTCACTCTCCAATAACGCTGGCCTTCTTACAGCTATTTTCAAAATGCTCCTGAGCCTCATCCCTCCTCTCCTGTGATTCTGAAGTTCAAATCAACACACACACACTTTTGCATGTGCTGTTTCACTCTCATCTTGTCATTTTAGGCCCATGTTCTGGCCTGCCAGAGTTTACTTGTGCTCTGAACCTGTCAGCCAAGAGGCTCATCTCTCATTTCTCTGTGGTACACACAAACTTAAAAAGCAGGGTGTCTCTGTCTTTTCCCAAGCCATTGTTTAAAATATTGAATGCCACAGAACAGGGATTATGTTCTTAATGCTTTCTCCTAAGGTGTGTGTTGATTTGTCAACCACCCCTTTTAGGGTAAATGCTTATTCAAGTAACTTAGAATCCACGTAACTGTTTTATCATCCATGACCCATGACCCCAACTTGTCCAGAAAAGACCCCAGTTTGTCCAGAAAAGATCTTATTGAAGGCCATGCTGGAATACAGACACTCTGCTCATGAGACAACTGGTCTAAAATCACCATATTCAAAAGAAAAATGCATGTGGCCTCAGTGGCTGGTGTACTGGTCAGGATGGGGTAGACAGCTGCAGTGACAGATCAGTCAGGAAATCTCTGTGGCTTGCCATAACACGGCTTTAGTTTTCAGACACACAAAGTCCAGGATACATCAAACAGTTCTGTCCCATCTTGTTATTTTGGCATCTGGAACAGAGTGCTTCAAGGCTTCCAAGCCAGGAAAGAGAGGGCCAGGAGAGGTGAACCCTCAAGTAGTCACGTGGCTCCAACCTGACTCCAAGGGCACCTGTGAAATGTCGGGGAGAAAATGAATATTTGGAGGCAGTAACCATCTCTGCCATAGCTGGGTATGGCTCTCTGTGTGACCTCATGATCATTTTTTCCCTCTGATGTGTTTAGAAACCTTGGTCATCCACCTTAGCATATTTAGCATTTATGGAATCCTCCACACTGAAGTCCTTGGACAAATTCCATTAGCATCAACCACTAAAGTCATAAATGCAAGTACAATAACCTAAGTGTTCCCAAATATTGCTTAAGAAGTCCCTTTCATGTCTTTGGGAAAACACACACACACACACACACACACACACGCACACACACACCCCATCTAATCCACTGACTACTGCAGGATAAGAACTCTCAGTTCCGAACATCATGCTTGACTAAGTCTGATTAATGAATTTCTAAAGTTATTTTTGTTGATCCTCCCACCCTTGACGCCATAATTTGCCTGTGGCAACATGTGTGGAGATTAATGAGGCTTTCAGCAGCTAGTGGAAAAGTGTTCATTACTTTAATTATCCACACCTTCAGATTGAGGGCAACAAGGGGCTGTCAGGACACAGCAGGGCGACTGTGCTGGGAAGGGCACCTGCTCCGTGCTGCTCGGCCAGGCGGTCCTCCCTGGAGAAGCAAGCGAGCAGCTGGGGAAAGAAGTGGATGCACAGCAGAGAGCAGGACAAGAGCAGATTTAGTGTGCTTGCCCTATTGCGTGCTGAGTGTGCACACATTTATTAAGCGCGGAGCATGGGCAAACCCGCAGGAGCAGGCACCTTCCAGACTGCTGGATCCTCATGCAGCTCGGGGACCAATCTCTCCTAAGTCAACAGGAATGGAATCGACGGATCCTCACCAGGATCAAACAACAAAGCACAAGTCTGTCCTACTCCTGGACCTATCTGATTTTTTGTCTTAATTCTTGTTGTCTCCTACCTTGGACTTCAGTCTCAATGACTCAGAGCCTGCCCAGTGTGCCTGGGCACCATGCTTTACCCCGGACGTCCCCCACCCGACTCCTTAAGGGACCTGGTCCTACCTCTGAGCCCCAGGCTCAAAGAGGAAATTTCTCCTGCTTGTCGATGTGCCCCTCTCCAGCCAAGATCTTGGCCTGACACCCCTCTGCCTCCCTGTTGCTGTGCCGTGCGCACTGGGACCTATCTTTTGTTTACCATCCCAGTCATGGAGCTTTTGTTCTGGCCCTCACCACCCATTGCCCTTCAGTGGCTTAGAGAGCTCCCTGCTAGACCCTGTGAGTGCAGAGATGGCTCTATGGGAGTTCATGGCACTTAAGAGATAGGACTCGGTCTCAGAGAACAACAGAGGAAAGAGGGCTCTGGCACCTTCAAAATCAAGTCTTTCTCAAACTCCCTTCATTGTAAGAATCACTTGGAACCTTCTAAAGATACAAGTTTCAAGGCCCCACCCAAGAAAATCTGAAGTGAGACCCAAATATTTTCAACAAGCACCCAGGAGATTGTTATTATGAGGCAAGTTTGGAAAGCAGTAGGAAATGACCATATGATAGTAGCAGTGACCATTGTTTCAACTTCCATAAACTAGTCAAGGTACTGAGACATTTACATATATTGACTGATTGAATTATCTCGACTCCTTTTCAGATAGGTGCTAGATTCCTATCCTATCAATGAAAAAATGAGACCCAGATCCATTGACTAAGGGCTCAATATCATACATTCAGTAAGTAGGAGAGCAAGGATTCAAACCTTCATCTGCCTGGCCACTAACCCACATCAACTACAGTAACCTGTTACTAAAGGCTAAACACCAAGTAAAGGGCATAGGCCAGCACTCTCTGAGCTTTTTATGATCTGTTCCTATATCAATAACAAAATTTCATGCATGCCCTTGGAATATATGCCTACATATTTTTAATTTATATACACATACTATTATCCTAATATATTTATATTATAAAATTTACACAAAAAATAGCAATTTTTAAAAGTTGGAATCAAGATGAATTAAACAATTTTAATAATTTTTATTTTATTTAGTAATATCTAACAAACTTTTTGCTTTCTTAAAACAATTTATAATAATAAAAATTACTTCGGTGAGCACAATGTGATTTTAAACATGCTTTCCTAATTTCTTTTTAATCTTGGTTTAATCTGCATGACATAGTAATCGATGGTTTGGTCCTAAATTCAGTTTGTTCTGATATTTGCTTCTAATGGCCGTTATGGCTTGAAAAGATATCTCAAAAAGATACGTAGATCCAAGTGAAAGAAACACAGCATTGCTGCCTTATTCAGTCATCATACTCATTTTAAATTCCATCTACCAATTATGCAAAGGTTTTGGTGAAATTTGGCTCGTAAATTTCCAACTTCCTTGATGACAATCCACGCTTCCCACAATTTACTGAAAGTTGTTTCTTTAAAAAAACAAAATAGTTCATATGTGCGGAAACATTTTTAGAACAGGCTATTCTATTTTGATCTTTTCAGAAAAAGAAGTGTAGGTTATACACAATATGTTTAACAAAGCATTTCAAATCATCAATGCTCAAACACTGTCTTCATAGAACAAGTGACTTTTCTTTTTATTCAAGAATAATATGCACACAAGAAAGTGTACATATTGTAAGTGTACAGATTGATATATTTCCACAAAGTGAACACACCCTGCTCAAGACACAGATTAAGAAACAGAACATTATCTCCAACCCTGGGAACTTCTTCATGCTTTTGACAGTTATTTTCCTTCCAAGGGTAGCCACTATCCTAACTTTCAGATTAATTTTGCCTGTGTTTTCTTCTTAACCTCCTATAAGTGGAATCCTACAGGAGGCAACCTTTTGTGTTTCTGGCTCCTTTTGCTCAAAATTTTATTTGTAAGATTTTGTTCAGATCAGTGAGTTTTGTCGTGGATCAGTCATTCATGCAGTATTCTCTTGGGTGAATAAGTTTATCCATTTTACTTTGGATGGGCATTTAGGTAATTTCCAGTGCTAGAGTATTAGAAATAGTGCTGCTATTAACATTTCAGTGTCTGTCTTCTGGTGAACACATGTATGCTTTCTGTTGGGTATACCCCTAGAATGGAATTGCTGGATTGTTGGGTTTCCTTATGTTCTGCTTTCCTGAATACTGCTAAACAACTGGCTGAATTGGTTCCTCGAATTGACACTTTCACCACTATGGGATTTCTAGTTGCTCCGCATTCTTGCCAACTCTTGGTATTATCTTTTTCACATTAGCCATTTTGGTGCATGCATGATATTTCATCATGGTTTACAAGTTTCTTTTTAAAATCAGTTACTACCTCACTCATTATTAAATCATGACATTTACCCTGAAAGGACGATTTAAGTGTGTGTGTTTTCTTCAAATGTGCCTGCTATACCTTACTCTCAACAGTCACTTGTCATCATTGAAAAGATCAAATAATTTGGAACGTTTGATTTTATGTTCACTCACTGTTTCACTTTGCTAAAATTGAATGAGGACCTCTCTTCTTGCACAAAATATTTTCAGGTTCATTTCTTATCTAATTACAAAGTATTATAAAGATTCTTCTCTATTTTAAACATCTTGCCTTTGTATAATGATCCACATCAATGACATCCTATTGTGTTCTGTTCTCTTGTGACTTTAACTCCTTTGCTTTAATAGCTTGATATGGACAATGCAATAAATAAATTTCACATGAGGCACTAGCTCAGGAAATTTTCCCATCCCCGCCCCCCATTCTGGTCAACACAAATACCAAAAACATTGCTTTTGTTAAGAAATTCATTGACCATTGAGAATATTTTTTTCTGGTACATTTTTCCTTTAAGGTCTCACAAGAAAAGAACCTCCGATGTATTTCATTATTGAAATGAATAATCCAGCAATGACATCAGCTGAAATATGTTGGAAAAATCTGTATTTTCAAGCAATTATATCACAAACCTCTCACACTAAGTTATTTGCTTCCTCAATTTTGGCAACAAGTTCTATGCATCTTCCAACAGTATTGAATGACCAAGGAGTCCATTTTAATGTGTCACCAGGTAGTTTTTAAGTTACTTCTTTAGCCATTTTCACCACAGCAAGAGCAGCAAGTGTTTGACCATAGGATTATATGGCCATTCCCTTTCACTGTAAAGTAATACATTCAAAAATTATCAAATTTAATTGAAATTTGTAAAGGTCTGCATTGAGTATCTCATGACTTTAAGCAGTTGAAAAAATGTAGTTTTTTAAGTCTTGTCAGTTGCAATGCCTTCACACTCTCATTAGCTTTATCAAGACACAATATTCACTCAGGGAGAGAATCATCATTAATGATAGTGGATGAAAGACCATATTTCAAACAGTGTTCTCAATAATTTTTAAGTCTTTTGACCAATTTGTGATTGATGTAATTAGACTGCCATTAATTTTATCCTGTAATTAGCTGAAAAGCGGCAAGCACCAGGAATGGCAGAGGATCAAGTCAGCCATTCTCCTGCTGTTTCCTTGGGCTCGCATCATTAATATTATCTTCAGCTTGCAGTGTCTTCCCAGAAATCATTTAAATCACTTGTCCATTTTGTGAGGATTAGTTAAACTGAAATGAGATATCACGAGCTGTAAATCCACTTAACCGGGCACACAGACATGCAATACATCGCAAAGAGGCTAAATGCTTATGGGGAGCATACAAATTTCCATTGCAAAAAGATCCTCCTCCCGCTGAAGGGTTCTTTTGAATAAGTGCTGCCCTGTACTTCACCATGGGAGTCTCTAACGTCAGCCCTCTCAGAGCTTCTAGAAAGCATCTTGAATCAGAGGCCCCCAGAGGAAGCATGGAGGTCATGTGGACTGTGGTTTATTATACGGGCTCTGGCAAAAAGAACACAGGTTCAAACTGCCACCTTGCTGCTTCCTCTGTGTGCATGCTTGAGGAGGTTATTTTATCTCTCTAAACCTGTCTCCTCAGCTGTATACCTAAACAGGGCGCATGCTACCATAGATAAATAATATCCCAATACACCCATCTTTAGAAGGGGAAGGACGAGAAAGGAAGGGAAGGGAAGAAAGAAGAAAGGGAGGAAGGCAGGCAGGTGGGTAGGGGAAGCATCTCTGTCTTGATTATTTTTGTCTCCCTGACATACTTAGCACAGTGCCAGGCACAGAGCATATGTTGAAAAGTTATTACTGATTGTAGTGTGTTGAATGGTGGCACCAAAAACATAAGTCTGTGTACAAATCCCTGGAAACTGTGAATATGATTTTATTCGGGAAAAGGGTCTTTGCAGATGTAGTTAAAGATCTAAAGATCAGAACATCCTGGGCTATCTGGGTGGACCCTATATCTAATGACAAGTGTTCGTGTAAGAAGCAGAAGAGGAGACGCCACCGTCACACAGAAGAGAAGGCCACGTGAGGACAGAGGCAGAGAGGAGTGGTGCAGCCACAAGCCGAAGAGGGCCAAGGATTGCCTGAGGCAGCAGGCACTTAGGAAAAGGCAAGGACGGATTGTCCCCTAGAACCTTCGGAGCAAGGACACCCCCGCTGACACTTTGATTTCGAACTTCTGGCCTCCAGAACTATGAGAGAATAAATCTGTATTGTTTCAAGCTGTTAGCCAAAGGAAAAAAAAATGAGGTAAAAAATTTGGAAAGGAGAGCTTTATTTCTCATAAAGGTTTGCAGCATGTGGGTGGCCATTCCGACAGGCTAGAAAGCAAAGCCCCTGGCCGGAAGCCAGGAACACATGCTTCAGGGGAGGAACAACGGGAACAGGAATTTATGCTGAGCAGGATGGCCAAATATGCATATTTAACTAGCTATGGGAGTCATGAATATTTATGAAAGGAGAAACATGCACATGTGCAGCCGTGCTTTGTATCTCTTTATAGGGTCCATTCAGTCAATGGGGGTGCTTAGGATTTTTAGTTCACAAAGCCAACAAATTTGTGGTAAATTGTTACATCAGCCCCAGGAAGCTAATGCTGATCCTGTCGGCTTCTCATCATCATAAAAAGTTTGATACTACCTAATCCAGTGATTCTCAAACTTAACCTCTTCAGAACCCTCTGTGGCCCCCATGATACAGAATCGGGTATGGTGCCTATTTTGTATTTGGAGGTCAAAGTATTCTGCCCTTAAAAATAAAACTCAATTAACCAATCTAATCAACCAACCCTAAATCTTATCCAACTCTCAACGCTAACACGGAAGATCAGAGGCTTCTGTAACTTGTCCAGGCTCTCTGGCAAGGAAGGGATAGAGCCACAGGCAGCTCCCATCTTCTCCCTGCATGAGCAGGCTCTGCCTAGACACCAGAGACAATGTCCTTGGAAAAGAAAGAGGAGAACTTCGGCAGCACTCCCCTTACAGTCAGACGAGACAGAGATGCTCTTTGTCATCGGCACTGCCAAACATTCAACTAGAAGCTTCTGTCTTTATCTACACAGAAAAAGGAAGGAGAATTCAAGTGTGTGTGTTGTGGCAGGCAGGGAGACTCAGGGAAAGTGCCCATGGTGTCCACGCCTGAAAAGGGAGAGGATCCTTCCTCCATGGACTGATCTGTCAGCTCAGCCTGCTGTCACTTTGGAGTCCGACAAAAGCGAATGCCTTCTGTAGCCCTGTCACTTCTATCTCCGCGACCCCATGTCCTCTGAGCACATGGGAACAAGGCTACCTTGCAGAGTTGCTGCAAGACTTACATGAAAGTTGTAAGACTTAAGTGAGATGGCAAAGCCTAGCTATTTTGAGCCCAAATTCTGGAGCCGAGCTGGTTGACTCCCTGCTCTGTGACACACTAGCTGCAGACCTTGGGCAATTTACTTTACCTCTCTGTGCCTCAGTTTCCTCTTCTGTAAAACACGAGTGATGCTACCTACCTCAGAGGGTTTTTATGAAGGTTAGAATGAGCTAATATTCCTAAAGTGCTTAGACCGTTGTCTGGCAGAAAGTACTCACTAAGCATTTGTTATATTAAACATTAATATGGAAATGTACCTATGGAAGGGACTTCTGAGTCAGAATTTGGTAAAAAATAAAAAAGAAAAAAACAGAAAAAACAAAATTTGATTGCATCACAATGCATCAAAGTCAGTTTTAGCAAAAGAAAAGTTTGTTTTTCTGACAGATGCTCTGCTCTGAAGATTCAGAAAGGCAGAAAATCTTCTTCTCTGCCCAAGGCAGTGTGGACAGAAAGTTTGATGGGGAAAGTAACACCCTGAGGGTTTCCATGACTGGCCAAGGGGCGTGCGTCTGTCCGGCCCCTGGCACCAAGGAGGTGTTGAGCAATTCCCTTCCCGTTTCTGCATGCCTCCCCTCTGAGGGGACTAGGGTTATTCCAGGCCCAGGACTAGGCATCCCCAAGCTATGACCACGTATCTCCCTGACTCGAGTCCAATTCCCCTAAAACTAGTCTGCAGGCCTCTGGCTCACATCAGCTGATCTCTGAGTTCGCTCATTCCTTCTGAGAAAATAACAATGAGCACCAAGTATGTGGCAGGCTCTCCGCTGCTAAAGATGAGCTCATGGGGAAATGAGATTAACAAATAGAACATTACAAGTCCTATTAGCTGAGAACACAAAGGAGACAATTCAGCTCAACTGGGGGAGAGGGGTGGCGAGTATAGAGCAATTCCAGAGCACATGCTGTGTGCTGAGCACGACTACACGCATCTCCATTTATTAACGCGTGCAACCCTTACAACCCCTATGTCAGGTAGAGGGTATATCTCAATTTGCAGAGATTAAATGACTTGCCTAAAATCACACAGCTAGTAGGTGCAGAATCAACGTGCATCCAGGCAGTGGAACCCCAGCCCCATGCTCTCTGCCACCACACTGCCTTGTGTTAATAGCTGGGGCCAAGGTGTCACTTGCCTGGTGGCTCATTGCAGTTCACCTTTGTGTTCCCAATTCTTTCAACACTAGAAAAGAGTGAGATCTACCTAAAATCCCAATGCCTGTCGGGAAAGAGGAGCTAATCTTACCCTCTGAGGGCCCTGCTCTTCAAGGTTATTGCTCTACGCAGGGTGAAACTTCAAGGGACAGACTTTGATGGTGCAGTGTGAGTCACATTCTAGCTGAATCAGTTTCAGTCCAATTCACTGTATCAAGGCCCAGTATGGTCAGTCGTTAGGCCTGACATCGCATCTCATATTCACCCCAACTCTCACGTCCCCATTTCACAGATAAGGAAAGCAGAGGATTAGAGAGGTCAAGTGCCCTGCTTAAATCATACAACAAAAAGAGAACTCTAAGTCTCATTCCTTCATCACTGTGCCATATTGGCCCTGGAATCACTAGGGGAAAAAAATGCTAGAGGCCAGATAATTCAGGGCTTCTATTGCATAAAAAGGCCACAAACTGAGGGTGAAGAATAGTAAATATTAATAATGATAAGAGTGGGGGCAGCTAACATTTACTAAGCATGGTGCAATGACCATGCTAAACACATTATCTCACTTAATCCTCTTGACATCCCTGTGACATAGGTTCTTTTTAATCCTTATTTTACAAATAAGGAAAATGAAGCTCAGATGATAAATAATTTTTCTAATTTGCATGTGGCACAGCAGAAATTCAAACTCAGGCAAGTTTGAATCCGGAGCCCATACTTTCAATTCCTCTTGCCCTTGCAGCCAAAGATGAGGTGTCCAGATGGCTTCAGCGTGGCTGGGTCCCCTTGGACAACTTACTTAACCTCTCTGAGATTTGACTTCATCGATAGCAAACGTGGCACCAGTAATACTCACCTTATGCTGTGGTAATAAAGAGGGGTGAAATCAGGACCCCTGGGATCAGGGCTGGGCATTAGAGCTATGAAACCTCCCCAGTTGATTCTAAGGCACAGACAAGGTTAGGCTCCAACCATTGGGCCCCTGTAGGTCATAGGGCTGCTCACACTTTAATGTGATATGAATCACCTGGGATGTCGTTAGCCACAGCTCTGACTCAGCAAGTCTGGGTGGGGCCTGAGATCCTGCTTCCTCCCCCACCCCACCTCCCCAAAGGCTGGTGGACCATGATTTGAATACCCAGGCTGTAGGTCATAGTACTGCTATGGACTTTGTCTTGAGTGTCAAAGAAAGCCCCTGGACAGCATTAAACAGCGGAGTGTTGTGCTCTGTTCTACCACCTAGCAGAATCATTCTGGCTGCTCTGGAAAGAGCAAAGCTCTGGCTGGCAGAGGGGCAGGTAAGCTACAGTGAAGTTGGGGGATCCCTATATCTGTCCTGGCCTAGAAACGACATAAAAACTGAGCCAAGCACAGTGTCTGGCATAGGAGGCCAACAATTTACAAGGATAGTTGTCATTATCAAGCCTGAGAGTGGGCAAAGAGTGGGCCCACAAAGGGCCCGAGGCGATGGTCCTCCTGCTGCTTCTCACCTTGGCTGCCTAGAGAAGAGGAAGCCTTCTCTGGGTGCTGGATGAGAGCACCCTCTCCCCAGCGGTGACTGGCCACTATGCAGAAAGGAACGGGAAGACCCAGCCAGGCAGGTTGGAAAACAGAGCAGACATTTTCCTGAATTCCACAGGCCGCCTAGACCCGCCCCAGAGCCCAGCACCACCGGGTGCACTGGGCCTTCCATGCCCCTTCTTTTGGGTGCTCAGATGAGAGTTCAAAGGGAAAGGATTTCCCTTCCAAAGGAGGAGCTGTGAGCATTGGATAAAAGACTCATCTCTCCAGGCTCTGTTTCCCTCTCAGCGGGGTGAGTCACGCTGCTAGAAAATGACAAACATGGGTAAATAAGATAATAGCAATAACACAGGTGACTCAGCGGACATCAACGCCCATCTGCCAGGGCTCCGAGGCCTGCGGCAGGCAACAGGCTGTGCTGGGAAAGGAGGATAGTTGAGAATAAGGGATCCACTCAAGTTTTTTCCCTCATCCTGATTGCAGACAGCATTTCACAAGGTGTTTCTTTCCACCGGGAGCTGCCTGAGTCTGGCAGGCCCTGGCATTACTCACAGGGAGGGAGGTCTGGGCCTGAAAGTAGCGCCCAGGGGTGGATGGCTCTGTGCAAACTTTTGGGGATTGGAGAAAACACAGTGCCCTGGTCTGGTCGCAGCCACCCACTCTGCCCCTCAGGACTGGGCTAGGCCTCATTTTCTCCCCCACACCCTCCAACAAAATGAATTTGGACCCTGGGGTATTTATGTGTAAAATAACAGGATGTCTGGGATCTCTTTTAAAAACTCTACTCCCCATCCTAAAATTACTGGGAGGTGATAGATGAAACTAGATTGGCAAAACGTCGGTAATTGTTGAAGCTGGGTGGTGGGTATACAGGGTTCATTAAACCTCGTAGTTACTCTGCTTTTGTGTACTCTTAAGTTTTCATAATAAAAACCCTTTGTTACATGCTTGAAGCTCAGACTCGGGGGGATGGTGGGGCATGGGTGGTATATATAACCTGAACTTTTGTACCCCCGTAATAAGCTGAAATAAGAAAAGGAAAAAAAAAAACAAAAAAACCCTTTGTTGTCACTGTCACTTTTAAGAGCTTTGGTTCAGTCACCTCTCACCAGTGCATAACCTCCTAGAGCACCCAGACCTTGCTGGGAGAGTTTGAACAGCTCCCTGTCCCTCACAGGCCTCAGTTTCCCCAGAAGCCAGGCCATCCCCTGGTAAAAGACAAAGGCTGGTGTTGACCCCAATGCTCTCTGAGCCCTTTTCCAGCTCTGCTTCCCGGTGAGCTGATGCTGTCAATCGATTCCAACCTCTCACCGCCCCAAGCACCCAAGCCTGCGTTTTGAGGCAAGCGTGGGTGGCATGCAGGCTACAGGGGTTAGAACACGGATTCTGGAACCCCAATTACCTAGATTTGAATGCGGATTTTTCACACACTAATTAAGTGACCTTGGACAACTCATTTAACATCTCTGAACCTCAATGTCTTGCTCTGAAAAATGGGAATCATAATATCCTCAATGTCTTGATCTGAAAAAATGGGAATAATGATATCCACCTCATGGGGTTATTATAAGGATTCAGTAACTTTATATTTGTAAAATGTGTAAAACAGTGCTTGGTATGTGGTGTTATAGAAGTTATGTGAACTAAAGAAAAGGGAAAGACTTAGAAAGGAGGGATAGCGAGCTGATTCTCTAGGTCAGGGCTGACAAACTTTTTCTCTAAAGTGCCAGAGAGTAAATATTTTTGGCTTCACTGGTCATGTGGTCTTTGTCAAAATTACTCAGCTCTGCCACGGTTGCATGAAAGCCACAATAGATGGCATGTAAGCAAATGGGTGTGGCTTTGTTTCCAATAAAACTTTATTTATAAAAGCAGACAATGGGCTGGATTTGGTTTGCGAGCTGTAGTTTGCTGATCCCTGCTCTATGATACAAGAGAAAGGAGCCCTGGCCTAGGAGCCAGGAGATCTGGGCTCATTACTCTCTCAGGCCAGTCACTCCTGCGTGATGATTTTTGTACCCAGCATCTCCTTTGGGCCTCATACATAGCAACTCTAAAAATTGTTAGCATTATTATTTTATTTCCTAATAAGAGCTAGCATTTATATATTGAGTGCTCACAAAGAAAGAGAAAGTATACTCAGTGCTATGAATGTGTTGTTTTTTAACCTTCTCAAGGCTCCTATCAGATAGGTAGAGTTATTACCTACATTTTATAGATGACAATCTTAGACTCAGAGAGGTAAAGCTACTTGCCCATGGTCACACAGCTAGTAAGTGGTAGTTCTGGCATTCAACAGCAGACAATCTGACCTGAGAACCAAGACTCAAACCTGAATCCTGGACTCCCCTGGGGATAAGGCTTGGCAGTGTAAACAGTCTCAACAGAGCTGAGTTCTGGAGGGCCGGCAGGCCTTAGCCAGGTGATGAACAGTGTGGGTGAGAGTCATGCCAGGCCCAGGGGACAGCATGAGCAAAAGCACACTGCCTCAACTAGAGGTGTTGGAGCGTTACTCTCAGACAAAGTAAGGGGACGAGGAACCGGGGTACGACTAAGCTGAGGAAGGTAGAGATCACGCAGGAATGTGGGAAGGAACGTGGACTTTGCCCCCAATACCATGGAGAACTACCGAGGGTCCCAGTTCACGACTGAGGTAGCGCTCACAAACATTCCTCCGCGGCCGCATGCTGCCCAACCTCCCTTGCGCTTCTATCTGGGCCAGGTGACCAGTTCTGATGGATTATGAGTGGAGGTGACACGAATCATATCCAGGCTGAGGCAGCTCAAAGCTGATGTGCTCTCTTCTCCTGCTGCAATGGCCCAGAAAGTTGTGTGTTCCAGACGGTGTCACTACAAAATTAAAGAGAACACACAAGCCATATTGCACTTTAGCCGAGTGAGAGATGAACTGTGATTATGTGAAACCACTGACATTTTGTGGTTTGTTTTATTACTGCAGCACAGCCTAGCCTTGACTAACAGATGCATAATTAGTAGCCCTTGGAGCCATAAAGAATAAAGTTATCTCTCTTTCCCACATCTGCTCCAAGTTATACAAACTTTTTTAGTTTGTTTTTGTTTTGTTTTTTAGTTTTCATATGCCATGTCAAATTCTTTCACCAAGCCAACTGACGTCTTCTACGCACCTACCAATCTGAATATGCTGTTCCCTAAGTCAATGCCCAGAACTGACCATGAAGCCGCAGAGGAGCCTGACTTGCAACAGAATGACACCAACCCCCTCCCACTCCCATTAACAGGAATATACCGTAGGGTCACGTAGGGTCACGTCAGGTGTGCCTGTGGGAGGGAGGCAGGATCACACTGTTGATGCATATGGAGTTTCGCATGAAGCAAATGCTAGGTGTCTAAAACAGGGGCTCCACTAAGCCCATCTTCTCACAGAGTTTTTGCATAATTGGCTTTTGATGGAGACCAAGAGGCCCTGCTACATTTCCTCCTGGGCTGCCCTGCCAGCCTCTCGAGGTCTATCACCCAGATAAAGAGAAGAGGACAAACTGGAAGGAACAGCAAGAACGCTTTGCAAAGCAACCATAGTTCAGTGTTTCTTGCACCTGACAGTCCCTGGGTCTTGGAGGGAGCCCAAGAAAGGAGGGCTCAGTGTGAGCTATAGTTATGGTGACCGTTTTTTCCAAGCTGAAAAGTGGGACACGTATCGGATCAACAATGTTATTCCATTTCTGTGAGGGGCAGGCTGGGGGATTAATTTGGATGCTAACATTCGAGAATTTTAGGAATACAAGGGCTGTCTGGAAAGTACCCAGCCATTGTTCATATAATGAGAGAAGTTACATGGCTGGATACTTTCTGGACAGCCCTCATATTTGGTGCTCCTTTGATCAAGAGAAAATGCCCCTTAGCCACTGGGCTTGCCAGGATAATCTGGAAAATAGGAATGTAACAGCTCCCGTTGTCTGTAGGCCTAGGAGAATGAAGGGCTCTAAACTGCTACCAAAGGGCAATAAGCGGGCTGAAAGATTTAGTGGTTGCTATTTACAGGTAGGGAGCAAAGAAATTGGGTTTGGGGGCCAAGTAAGCCTGCATTCAAATCCTGGCTCTACCATTTATCTATCCCATGAACTTTGGGTATGCTCCTAAACTTCTCTGAGCTACAGCTTCTTCATTTGAATTTCATTTAAAGGATGGCACCCACTGAAGGATTGCTGTAAAGATTAAAGTGTAAAGGTCTGTAGACTCCAGGCTCCTAAAAGGTGTTGGAGAAATGGCAGTGCCATTTCTCAGTCTTTCTCCCACTAAGTACTAGGTACTTCTCTCACTAGGTACTAGGTACTTCTCCCACTAAGTACTAGGTACTTCTCCCACCAGGTACTAGGTACTTCTCCCACTAAGTACTAGGTACTTCTCCCACCAGGTACTAGGTACTTCTCCCACTAAGTACTAGGTACTTCTCCCACCAGGTACTAGGTACTTCTCCCACCAGGTACTAGGTACTTCTCCCACTATGTACTTATTCCCACTAGATAATAGATAGAAAGCACTATCTGTAAAGATAAAAATATTCACTTTATTAAAATGTTTTGTAAAAATCTTTAGAATTGGAAACTGCCTTGGAGCAGCAGTACCTATTGTATTAGAATCACTGGGGAGCTTTTTGAAAAAAAAATCCCAATGCCTCCCCAGGGGTTCTGATTCAAGCCATCTGGGCTTGAGGACTGCTTCCCCAGCACCTCCTACCTCTCACCAAAGGGAGCCCACTCACACAGCACTCACAGGTCAAGGTGCCAGCAGTTGATCAGTCAGCCCACCCCACACGCATCCCAACTTGGAAGTTCCTTGCCTTGAAGGCTGAGCATCCTGGCTGTCTGCCATGTGACATTCCGTCCTTCCCTTGAGAAAAACAAGGATTTAACAAACTCTATCGAGGAGAACGTGGTACACTAAGGCTGGGGCTCGGGCTTTCCCAAGAGATAATTTATGGATGGTACAACAAAGAGAAGGGAATAAAAGATGAGATGTTCTTCAAAGTCTTTATATCTTGCTGTACATCATGAGACTTTTTCCATGCTGGCGACTTTGTAATCAATCTATTAAAGATTAAAGGAAACTTGGCTCCCAGGGCCCCAAATAAGAAGAAGAAATAGAAATTGAATGTCATTGTTGTCAATTATCTCAAGTATAAATGAAGGAGGCAGATCTCCTTGTCCCCAGGCAAGCAGTGACCAGCTTACGTTCCAGGAACTGGACCATGAAGGAACTTGTCTGTTTCCCTCCACTGAGAGTGGGGGTGAGCGGAAATGGGGGCGGGGCGGTGAGGGAGGGATCTTCACTATCCAGAACTGTTTGATACAATTCCCAGGAAAGAAATCTCTCCAGCAGAGAGCTGTGAAGGCCAGGCCAGTCTGACCTGGTTGTATTTCAAATTATCTTGTGTAGCAAATGGGCAGGGTCTTGTTGGAAAATCCATTTGCTGATATATACTCTTGGATTTCTAAACCTTTCACAAAAAACAAACAAAAAAAATTTGCTTTTGTTTTTAATTAATTAATAGGCTGGTTAAAAAAAAAAGAATCACTTCTGTTCTTTGGCCAAAAATTTTCCGCAACACCCTCGGGGGAAAGAGGGAACTTAAAGCATGAAAAGTAAATGTGCAAGGAACCAGGTCAGAACTTAGGCAGGTCCAGAAGGAAGAAGGAGACGTCAGGCTTAAAGTATTACCCCGGCTCAGTAGACCAAGGTGACCCAGTGAACATTAGTCCTTCTCTGCATCCCCAATGTGGCAACATTTCTGCTCTACCCAGGAGGAAACTTGAATAAAGCAGTAGAGAGAGAAGGCAGGTAGAGGGCAAATTTGCTGACGCAATTTCACATCTCTGTGAGCCAAGGCAGGAAGGTGGGGAGTGTCTGTGGAATATTCCAGAAATCATACTGGCCCTATAAACCCAAGAGGAAACCCTTATCTCATTATTCTTTACCTGATATTTTAAGTTTTACTCCTGCGGCCAACATTTATATGTCCCGGGCACACAGTAGGTGTCCCAAGAACCAGAAGGAGGTGAACTGGCTTCCACTGGGGCTTAAAAAATTCCTCGGACATCATGGGGACATCATATGAACAGAAAACCAGAGCTGGCTGCAGAGAAACAAGGCTGTTCTTTCAAACCACCCTCTCAAGTCTCAGGCAAGCTGAGTCTCTGCCCGAGCCCTGTACCTGCCCCGCTCAGCTTGAGCTTGTGCCGTGACATGGGCAAGTCACCCAGCTTCTCTGTGCCTTCTGTTCCTTGTCAATTAAGACAAAGGCGGTTGCTCTAGCCGCCTCCTGGGGCTGCCATAGGAACCGAATGTACCAGAGCAGCTCCGCGGCCTCTGAGGCTTTGCACGCAGATTGGGTCTGCAGAGAATGGCAGGGGAGGTGAGGAGGTGGGCACCTGTCCCGCACCCCCCCACCCAGTGGCAGTGAGGCAGAGGAAGAGGAGGAAGAGGAAAAGGCCGCTGTTGGTAACGACAGAGATGACCACAGCCACAACAAAGACCCTCGTAACCTCATGGCACAGATTCTACACATGGGCTGAGCCGCCACCAGGTAGACAAGACTCCTTGGCAGATTTCTGTTTTCTCTTCTCCCTAGGAGTACAACTTGGTATAAAGTATAATCCTAAACAAAGAGACTCACATCATTTAATTTATTTTTTCAAAATCACTTTCAACATTCTCTTCTTGTTCACATTACAGGTGAGCCTTGCAGGGAAGGCGTCAAAGATCAGATTAGAATGGGTGGCAACGGCAGACACTGGTAACCAAGACTCTGTGCAATAGTGTTTATATTCCCCCCCTCTGCCTGGGTGCTCAGTAAGCCAGTGAGATGAGATCTAGCTCGTGTCCCCAGTCCTTCCCCTGGACCCATGGGAAAACTGAGGCTTCCCTCCCTCAGGGCTGCTCTCCCAAGGTGTTGCTGCAATCTTTCTGAGCCAGAGACCGGAGGAAGGAGGAAGGCAACTAATGTTTATTGAGTGTTAACAAGGTACTTTACTTAATCCTCCAATTATCCTATGCAATAAAAATCATTGCACCCATTTTATAGATGAGGCAACTTGAGGTCTCAGAGATAAAGCGACTTGTCCAAGATCACAGAACTAACAAGCAGTGGAACTGGAGCTTGAAGGGAGGCCTGGTTCAAAGCACCATCTGCTAAGGGCTGTGGGAAATGCAGAGATAAATATTCCAGGATATGCCCTTTAAGGAGCTTTCAGTCCAGTGAGGAAGACAAACAGGTACAACTAACATAAAATACAAGGTGGATGGTGATGGATGGTAACACATAAGCAATGAACTCTAGGTGTCCAGAGGAATGATTCATTCTGCCTCTGGGATCCAGGAAGTCTTCAAAGAGCAGATGGCATCTGCTCTTTGAAGGGCCCATGAAACACGGTACCACGGTAGGAGGAGCGTAGGGGAGGAGGGGGAGAGAAGGAAAGAGCGTCCAGGAACAAAGACCAGCCCTGGTAGAGTTGGGTTGCCAAGCCAGGAGTGGGGTGACCACATCATCTCCTGGCTTAAGGTTGCTTTTCTTTCAGGATAAAGTCCAGGCCTCTTCATGAGGCCCACTAGGGTGCTGAAGAACTGGGCTTCTTCCCAAGCCACGAATTGCCGCAGTTGCGTCATCTCACGACACCCCATGCCCTCTCTCACATCTAAGTCCTTCTTGCCATGTTTTCCACTCTCAATTCCACGCCTGACTCTTTGGCAGGCTGCATCCTGTTCATCCTTGAGTTCTGGACATCCTACCCCCACCCCAGCAGATGCGGGCTCCCCTCCAATGGACTCCCACAGACCCTCCATTTCCTGCCTCCAAACTGCACTTATCAAACTGCATGTCTTTGCTCCCCTGCGGTCTGCACTTCCCACCAAGCCGTGAGCTTCCCGAGAGCAGGGACGTGATTTTGTTCCCCAGAACTTAATGCAGCACCTGGCCTGTAGGACGTGACAAGCACTGTTGACTAAATAAATGAACTAGCAATGGAAGAGGTGAGAAATGAGGGAAGAGAGGAAACCTGGGGGCTGGATTTCGACTTGGGCTTGGGGCGGGGCAGCGTTTGGGGCACCAGGTTAATTTGTTCCATTTGTTGGTGGGGACACTGATGGGTTTGAGGAAGGAGGCACATGTCCTGTTTACCGGTTGCAGTGTGGTAGTCGTGGGCAGAGAGCAGGCTGGAGACAGCGAGACTCTTCAGGACGCTTTGGTGATGCTGCAGACACGAAACGAGAAGGCGAGAGTACCACTCACTTAAAGAACCGCTTTCAAAACCAGAACCGAGGGAGGAAAGCGCACTCCGGCTGTGGCCAGAAGGTTAGCAGCATTCCATGAGGCCAGAAATGACTGCTACGACCAAGTCTGGGGACGACTGAGAAGCTGTACGTTCCTAGGCACTTTTAAGGAATGTGACATAAGTAAGTAGAAGCATTGGCAAGAACACCCCTGGGAAACCGCCTACGCTGTGACTAAGGCTCTGAGGAGTCTCTGGCGACGGCCTGGCAGAAGGCTCGGCAGCCGAATCTATCATTGGAAACCTCCAAGAGCTTCTGGGAGTGTGCGGATTATGGGGTGTGGGAATC